>NC_134356.1:456174556-456774556 GCF_048569485.1 Anomaloglossus baeobatrachus
CACGGCACGCAGCATGTGATGAGGGCAATCTGAACACGGGCCTCCCGGAGCCTGGAGCTCCGTCAACAGGTCAGATTGCTCTCATCAGTGACCGGCCAGCAAGGACGCCCTGAGCCAGGCGGGCCGGTCACAGAGAGTAGGCGGGCCGGATGTGGCCCGCGGGCCGCCCCTTGCCCAGGTCTGCTCTAGCATCTACCGTCAGTATATCCGGTATAAAAATAAATACGGTAAAACAATTTATCTTGGCTGTGTATCAAAAGAGGAACTGCATGCAGTTTTTTTTTTTTTTTTATTTTTATTTCAATAATTTAAAAACAGACATGCGGTTCCCCCCAATTTTGATACCCAGCCAAGGTAAAGTGAGGGCTGGTATTCTCCGGCTGGGGAGGTCCAGGCTAAAAATATCAGCCTCCAGCCGCCTGGAATTGCCGCATCCATTAGATTAGTGATGGCACAGGCATCTGAGACACCCGCATCACTAATCTGTAAATGAAAGTAAACACAAACATCAAAAAAATCCTTTATTTGATATAAAATACAAAAAAAAAATCCTTTCACCACTTTATTAAACCCCGAAACACCCGTGCAGGTCCGAAGTAATCTACACTAGCCATCCTGGCTCTGCAAAATCTAAGTCACAGTAAGCACCATAGAGCATGACTACCCGCTGTGAGCGCCAGAGAATGAATGAGCTGCGCAGTGACGTCACTCTGGTCATTTGCGGTCACAGTTGAAGTTTCCCATGGTCATTCACCTGTGATAGCAGGTAACCTAACCTCAGGTGACCTTTCTTGGCAGAAAACCGCAGGTTTTTTGCCAAGGGATGCAGATTTGATGATTAATTTTTTAACACCATATTCCTGCACTCCATCTACATCTCCTGGCAAAAAAACACATCACCACCGCATGTGGTAAGATGCTGTAGTGATGCGTTTTTTGCCAGGAGGTGTAAATCGGGTGCAGGAATATGGTGGAAAAATTTCAGCACCAAATTTGTATCCCTTGGTCCAAAAATGCAAAAAAAAAACACAACTTGGAAACTTGGTGCTTAAATCTGGTTCAAAAAAACTTCAGCATCAGATGTGCACCTCCTGCAAATCTACATCTCCTAATCATAGGATTAAGGACTTGGTTTTACTTATTGTCCGAAACACGTAAGGTGCCCTTATGCGTGTTCTCTCAAGTTTTGGATCCGTTGGATTTTTTAATATCTAATACATTTTTGATATTTTAATATACTGGATTGTGGTGCTGGGTCCACCCTTCACTTCTTCTCAGCTGTATTCCAGCCTGGCCGGCCTGGAGGACTACGAGCACCTGCAAGTCCTGGAGCGCAGTGGCCTATGATAAGCTGAAGTCCCATTACCTTTTTTCTTACTTTAGGATATAACTTTTTTTTCTGAATGCCTATTATATACAGTATATGTCCTTTGTTAAAAATAGTAGTTGTTTATACGTGGTTTAAACTTTATACTGTATACCGGGACTTTTAAGCTCTAATACGCCACGTGCGCACGGCTCCTGCATAATCTTCATAGATTGTGCAGGGGACGCAGGACGCATGCAGTTACGCTGTGGTGCAGATCGCAGCGTAACTGCATGCAATTACACAACGTGCGCACATAGCCTTAGGGGATTTTTATTGTTATTGATCAACAACTATGTTCTCAATCAACCTAAAAGTCTCATAAATATCAAAGCTTAATATTTTTGGACGTTGGAGTGGGGTTTTATAAGATTTGGCTATCTAAGGAGGATATCTGTGCAGGTAATTATTACTGTGCATAATTATTAGGCAACTTAATAAAAACCAAATATATTCCCATCTCACTTGTTTATTTTCACCAGGTAAACCATTATAGCGGCACAAAATTTAGAAATAAATATTTCTGACATGCAAAAACAAAACACCAAAAAATTAGTGACCAATATAGCCACCTTTCTTTCTGATGACACTCAACAGCCTACCATCCATAGATTCTGTCAGTTGCTTGATCTGTTTACGATCAACATTGCGTGCAGCAGCCTCACACACTGTTCCCAGAGGTGGACTGTTTTCCCTCCCTGTAGATCTCGCATTTTACGAGGGACCACAGGTTCTCTATGGGGTTCAGATCAGGTGAACAAGGGGGCCATGTCATTATTTTTTCATCTTTTAGACCTTTACTGGCCAGCCATGCTGTGGAGTAGATGGATGCATGTGATGGAGCATTGTCCTGCATGGAAATCATGTTTTTCTTGAACGATATCGACTTCTTCCTGTACCAATGCTGGAAGAAGTTGTCTTCCAGAAACTGGCAGTAGGTCTGGGAGTTGAGCTTCACTCCATCCTCAACCCGAAAAGGTCCCACAAGTTCATCTTTGATACCAGCCCATACCAGTACCTCACCTCCACCTTGCTGGCGTCTGAGTCAGAGTGGAGCTCTCTGCCCTTTACTGATCCAATCATTAGAAGGAAAAACAGGGAGGGAAACAAATCCAGCACCTTTGTCTTTAAAAATCTTGGTTTATTAGGTCACATTAAAATAATGTTAATGGATCAACAAAATCTCTCCATATGCCTTTCCACGCCTTACGCGTTTCAGATAAAAAACTCCTTAATTATAGGCATTGCCATGATTAAGGAGTTTTTTTTCTCTGAAACGTGTAAGGTGTGGAAAGGCATATGGAGAATGAGGAAACTACTCAATTTGGTCCCCCACCCCTCCCCGGCTGCTATCAGAAGCAGTATGGTACTGCTGCGGCTGGAGCAAGTGGGTCCTTGAAGAACCACAGTTATTCCCCAGGGGAAGATGGCTGGTGAGTGGGTAAGTGGTGGCAGCATGGTTAATCCATGTGGCCACCGCTCACAGCATTATCTGAAATGTGCACAGGATGCGCCAGATAGTGAAGGCGCGCCCTGATGACGAGTGCGCCTGTAACGTTCAGGTCACCAGAAGTGAATTGATCAACTTCCAGGTATTGCTGGGGGTGGCACTAGATTTTAAAAGACCAGCTGCTGGATCGGGGTATTGTGCTGTACGATTGTAGCAGTGGTCAGCCCCAGCAGAAGAGCAGCTAAGCAGGACTCTCTTCAGCCACAACAGCAGCAAATGACAAAGGTATATTGACCAGCAGGATGAATGAATCCCCAGCTTTCAGGGGGGATCATTCGTAAGAGACTATTCCTTTTCCTAATCTGGTATCTAAAAGCTTCTGAGTGGGTAAGTGACCTCTGTTAATGTACACCTTGTAATATGTTTGGGTTTTTTTTGGTTATTTTTTGTCCTATTCCTTGTTAGGAAAAACCTAGGATATATGTGCTACCTGGTACATGAGAGAAGAGACTGTCAGGCTTGCATAGAGATAAAACAATCTGGGAATTCCCTAGCTTCACCTCAGATATCAGATCTCTAATTAAAGTGGTGGTAAAAAGTTTCCTTAAGTCCCTCACTCACCCTAAAGAGGTTAGGGGAGACTAAGGAAAAAGAACCGGGGTGGGGGGTATCTTCAGATTCAAAATAGCTGCTAATGTCAGAAGGAGAGTATTTATCATGTTCTTGGAGACAAAGCATTTCTGTGCGAAATGTGCGTCGAGTGAGGTGGGACTCTGCGGTTGTATATACTTAATTTAGGTGATGTACTTTGAATGCATGAGGTTTTAATATATGGTGTATCCTTTTGGTCAATGAGCACGTCTCTTAAATATGTTTTCAAGGGGATAGTTTGATTTTGGATATCCTCTACATAAAGATGTGTTTTGCCGTATTAATATATTTTTTATATATAAATTGATTACATCATTCACTGTGATTATACATATTGTGCAGATATATTGACCTCTTGTATATACCATATATGTATACCCCTCTTTATGTATTTACAGGATCTAAATCTTTTTTTCACCTAATTATTATGTCAGGTGTCCGTCTGTTTTTTTTTTTTTTTTTTTATGTACCATGTATCTGCGGTCTCTTCCCTATTTGTTTTCATTTTAATGATTTAACAATAAAAATGTAATATTTTATTATTGGCCTTGCATTTTTTCCTTTTTGGGGTTCAGATGCTTAAGCAGACACAGTTCAGTAGCAGCCAGATCTCCTGCCCTAGTTAATGCGGCTTGTTGCCTCCTATGGTTGAGGTACTGGTCAGGGTTCTTTTCGCCTTGTATTTAATGTTATCAGGGGGAAAAAGTAGTGGGGAGAAAAAAGAAGGCGTTCCCTAATCTCGTATGTCCCCGATATGAAAGATCCTTTCGTAGGAGGAGATACAATTGTAAAAGACTCTCATAAGACAATGACAAATGGGAGGACCAAAGGAAAAGAAAGGGGTTCCATGTCCAAAGAACTGTCTTCTGAGAATGAACAGTTGGACGCTCTTATTTTTCCTGCCTGGGCTTAATTTCATCAAACGGCTGGATTCAATCTCGGCATAATAGAAACTGGCCTAAAGCTGGAGGTTCTCGCTGAACCCCTTCCCCCTTCCCACAGACGTTTGTGGTAACAAAGGCATGGAGTTCTCTGAGGTAACAGCTGACTCTGGAGGAAAAAGTTCTGGAGTTATTAAATAACAAAATCAGTCTTGATAGAAATCCCAGGACAAGGTGAGGGGACGGGGTTCTGCTCAACACTCCTTTTTAGTAATAAAAAAAATAAATCTAGATGTGATTTTCAGGGAAATCATAAGCCTGAAAATGCTAAACAGATGCTTGAGAATCAAATCTTTCAAGATGGAGCCCATAAGATCAGCCGTAAAGCTTCTAAATTCAGATTGCACTAAACATCAACATTTCCTGAGGATTGATCTAAGCATAAAGGTAGATATTCAGCACTTTGTGTCAGGCCCTTCCCTTTTGGATTGTGAACGGCCCCTTGGATTTTTACAAAGATTGTGGCCGATATGGCAGCTCATATTGTTCCCTTTTGGTATGAACCCATGTGGTGGTCCACCCGGTGGCCGGGCGCTCAGCTGATCACTCTTAAAAGCCGGCTGCCGGGCGCTCAGCTGAGCGCTCTCACATGCCGGGGGCGCTCAGCTGAGCGCTCTCACATGCCGGCTGCCGGGCGCTCAGCTGAAGCGCTCTCACATGCTGGGGGCGCTCAGCTGAGCGCTCTCACATGCCGGCTGCCGGGCGCTCAGCTGAACGTTCGGCCACCGAGAGACAAAATTAAAGTTTGTGATTTAAAAAAAAGAGCATGCGCAGTGAAATCCTACGGATTGCGCTGCTCAAAAAGTTACATGCTGCGTTCTTTCCATCCGACGCAGCGTCAAAGTAACGACGCTGCGTCGTCCAGCGGATGCAACGCTGACACTTGCGTTACAGTGCGTCGTCCATGCAATTCTATGGAGAATAGCGCAGTGCGTTAACGGACTGCACTATTCTCCATAGTGACTGACTCCGCTGAACGCAAGTGTGAAAGTACCCTAACTGCTGAGGTAGTGTCCTCTCATGCTTTGTAAACCACTGATACTTTGGAGAGGCTTCTCCCTTTTATTCTGTAGCTTTCCTGTCCTTGAAGGGTCGATCTTCTCTCTCGCTGCAGGCTCTGTTGTGGGTTCAGGAAAATCCTATTGCCTATAGTAATCGACTTTTCCCCATCACCCATGACCGGGTAGATCCTTCTCTCTCAGGTGCTATCATTGAACAGGAAGCAAAGAGCAAAAAAAAAAAAGGGCAACTCCCACTTGATCCTTCAATGTGGTTTCCTGTCCTTCAGACAAGGGATCCTTGAGCGCATGGCTAAAGCAGCCGTGAATCATGAAGCATCCTTTAGGGCTTTCTATAGCAATCTATAAAAACTGCAGTGAGTACGGTGACCCAGGTGAGTACTGCAATGTTAAAATGGGAAAATTGCATCATATTTGACGTCGGGCCTGCAGCCTCGTGTTGGCTGCCCACAACCTCTGCCATGTGGCTTGATGTGGCCTTTGTATGTGTTTTTTTTTTTTTTTTTAACACTGTCGCACAATATGATTTTGGTGTATTTCTCTTTTAGTTTTTTTTTGCTCTCTGCCCAATTGAGCTGAGCTTGGTAAAGTATGAATTCAGTCTCTACTTAGGATTTGTATATTGCATTAAATCAAATGTAACCGTTATAAGCCCAGTTATTCCTCCGAAGTCTGGAGTCGTAAATTGAACTGTTCAGCATTTAATTTGGTATAGCCAATGTTAGGAGAATAAAACAACCGCACAATCCAGCTCAGATACGGTAAAAAACTTCATCTTTATTTTATAAATAGGTGCATATAAAACGCAGGGTGAAGACTGGGTGCCGTTTCGCGCATAATCACGCTTCCACAGGTCCAGGTGGATTATAGATTATACGCGAAACGGCTGTCGTCCTGGTAGGACCTGCACCCGGTCTTCACCCTGAGTTTTATATGCACCAATTTGTAAAATAAAGATGACGTTTTTTACCGGATCTGAGCTTGATTGTGCGGTTGTTTCATTCTCCTAACTATGGCTATATTGAGGCTCTTTATCATTTCAACACGCACCCAGGACTGGTGAGTGAAATGGGGTTTTCGTGAGATATCCATTCCCCCCAGGACTATTGTCAGGCTGGTTGTGGCGGTGCAGAACAGTCCTTCCTTTTCTAATTCAATTTGGTAAGCCATTTATGTTCCCATTTATCCTCCTAGTTGGAGTTGTAAGTTGGACATGGCTGTGCTAATCTTAATGAAACCAGAGTAGGTCCAGTTAATTTTCCCTGTCTAGAGTCATAAAATACACTGTGTGTAGAATTATTAGGCAAATGAGTATTTTGATCACATGATACTTTTTATACATGTTGTCCTACTCCAAGCTGTATAGGCTTGAGAGCCAACTACCAATTAAGTAAATCAGGTGATGTGCATCTCTGTAATGAGGAGGGGTGTGGTGTAATGACATCAACACCCTATATAAGGTGTACTTAATTATTAGGTAACTTCCTTTCCTTTGGCAAAATGGGTCAGCAGAGAGATTTGATGGGCTCTAAAAAGTCCAAAATTGTGAGATGTGTTGCAGAGGGATGCAGCAGTCTTGAAATTTCCAAACTTTTGAAGCGTGATCACCGAACAATCAAGCGTTTCATGGCAAATGGCCAACGGAGTCGCAAGAAGCGTGTTGGGCAAAAAAGGTGCAAAATAACTGCCCATGAATTGAGGAAAATCAAGCGTGAAGCTGCCAAAATGCTATTTGCCACCAGTTTGGCCATATTCAGATTTGCAACGTTACTGGAGTATCTAAAAGCACAAGGTGTGCCATACTCAGGGACATGGCCAAGGTAAGGAAGACTGAAAAACGACCACTTTTGAACAAGAGACATAAGATAAAACATCAAGACTGGGCCATGAAATTTCTTAAGACTGATTTTTCAAAGGTTTTATGGACTGATGAAATGAGTGACTCTTGATGGGCCAGATGGATGGGGCCAGAGGCTGGATCAAAAGGGCAGAGAGCTCCACTCCGACTCAGACGCCAGCAAGGTGGAGGTGGGGTACTGGTATGGGCTGGTATCATCAAAGATGAACTTGTGGGACCTTCATGCAGTACAATTCTCCATCACATGCATCCAAGTACTCCACAGCGTGGCTGGCCAGTAAAGGTCTAAAAGATGAAAAAATAATGACATGGCCCCCTTGTTCACCTGATCTGAACCCCTTAGAGAACCTCTGGTCCCTCATAAAATGTGAGATCTACAGGGAGGGAAAGCAGTACACCTCTCTGAACAGTGTCTGGGAGTCTGTGGTGGCTGCTGCACGCAATGTTGGTCGTAAACAGATCAAGCAACTGACAGTCTATGGATGGTAGGCTGTTGAGTGTCATCAGATGGGAATATATTTGGTTTTTATTAAGTTGCCTAATAATTCTGCACAGTAATAGTTACCTGCACAAACATATATCCTCCTAAGATAGCCAAATCTAAAAAAAAACCAAACCGCTCCAACTTCCAAAAATATTAAGCTTTGATATTTGAATTGATTTTTAACATAGTTGTTGATCAATAATTAAAAAAAAATCCTCTAAAATACAACTTGCCTAATAATTCAACACACGGTGTAGACGGGCAACAATTTAAGTTGATACCATCTATGTCCTAGTTTATCCTCCTAGTTGGATTTGCAGGATGGATATGGTGGCGCTAAGCCAAATTAAGCCAATGAAGTCTGGTTGATTCTCCTAATTGTAGTCATAGAAAGGACTGATCGGCATTTAGGTTGGCAAACATCTATGTTCAGTTATCCTTCTTGGTTGGAATTGTAAGATGAACATGGGTTGCTCTAAGCTGAATAACACCGTTGTAAGTCCAATTAATCCTCAAAGTCTGGGATCATAGGACTGTAATGGAGACATTGAAATGTTAAACCTTCAATGTCCAAATTAATCCTCATTGTTGGAGTGGTAAGATGGCATAATTGGGCAAAGTCTGATGGCAATGTTCTAAATATTTAGCCTTGAGTAGCAAGATGGACTTGTCAGTATTAGGTAGGTAAGCTGTCAATATCCCAGTCTATCCTCCTAGTTGGAGTTTTATACCAAACATGGTTCTACTATATCTGGTGAGTAATATTTGAAGCCTATTGACTCTTCCTAGCTGGAGTTGGGTCAATAATGGTGGGAGGAGGCATTTCTTTGGAGGGCCACACAGCTCTCCATGTGCTCGCCAGAGATAGCTGACTGCCATTAGGTACTGGGATGGGATCATCAAACCCATTGTGAGACCATATGTAGATGCAGTTGGGCCCTGGGTATCTTCTGATACATGGCAATGCTAGGCCTCATGTGCCTCAAGTGTGTCACCAGTTTCTGCAGTATGAAGGCTTTGATGCTATGGACTGGCCTGCCCATTCCAAAGACTGGAATTCAATCGAACACATCTGGGACATCTTTTCTCATTCCATCCACCAATGCCACAGTTCACCATGGACTGTCCAGGAGTCGACTGCTTTAATCCAGGTCTGGGATGTGATCAGTCAGGAGAACATCCGCTGCCTCATCAGGAGCATGCCCAGACATTGTAGGGAGGGCACACAGACACGTGGAGGCCACACACTACTGAGCCTCATTTCCTTGTCTCAAGACATTTCCACTGAAGTTGAATCACTCGGTTATTTGATTTTCCGCTTTGATTTTGACTATCATGCCATATCCAGACCTCCACGGGATATTGTTTGGTTTACATTGATCATTTTTATTTTTTCAACGCATTCCACTATGTAATGAATAAAGCTTTGCAACTGGAATATTTCACTCATTGAGATCTAGGATGTGGTATTTTATGGGGTGTTCCCTTTTATTTTTTTTGAGCAGTATATGTACAAAAACTAAATTCTCACTGCACGAGCTCTGCCTAATAGTGCTAGCTGTACTTTGCAGTCACCATACTATATAATGTACCATTATGTAATGCACATACCATTCTGTGAATGGGTTATCTGTGCTTAATCAATCCCCCTGCTCTGTTCTGCACATATGGTGTTGGTTTATGGCTGGTCCCATTATGGTCACTCTGAACAGTTGTCACTTTTACTGGCTATTTGACTATTTTAAGGGACTGTTGCTAATCAGCAATTATTAAATAGTCACTGTCCTTTTGTAGAAACTCAATCACTAGTAAAGGCAAATGTAAAAAAACTTTGTAATTTAACTCATCAGAGAAATGATGTTCTTCAGCCACTAAAGCTACATTCCAACCATGAGTATAAGGCTAGTTTCACACTTGCGTTGGACGGCTTCCGTAGCATTGCGTTGTGTGATGGATGCAACGGATGCGTTGCCTTTTGTGGCACAACGAAGGGTGAACGATCAGCTGATTGCTCTTAATAGCCGGCGGCCGAGCGCTCAGCCGAGTGCCCTGACATGCCGGCGGCCGAGCGCTCAGCCGAGTGCCCTGACATGCCGGCGGCCGAGCGCTCAGCCGAGTGCCCTGACATGCCGGCGGCCAGCCGCTCAGCCGAGTGCCCTGACATGCCGGCGGCCGGGCGCTCAGCAGAGTGCCCTGACATGCCAGCGGCCGGGCGCTCAGCCGAGTGCCCTGACATGCCGGCGGCCGGGCGCTCAGCCGAGTGCCCTGACATGCCGACGGCCGGGCGATCAGCTGAACGTTCGGCCACCGAGAAATAAAATAAAGTTTGTGATTGATTAAAAAAAGAGAGCATGCACAGTGAAAAATAAAGGTTTCCGCTGCTCAAAAAAACGTTACATGCAGCGTTCGATCCGCCCGGCGCAGCGTCAAAATAATGACGCTGCGTCGTCCAGTGGATGCAACGCTGACACTTGCGTTACAGTGCGTCGTCCATACAAGTCTATGGAGAATAGCGCAGTGCGTTAACGGACTGCGCTCTTCTCCATAGTGACGGACTGCGCTGAACGCAAGTGTGAAAGTAGCCTTAGGTGAGTTTTTGATGTTGCACAATTTCTTCATCTATTAAGTATGTTTTTGTTTTTTATTTTTAATTGCGTTTGAGTGTTTTTATTATATGCTTTTTTAATGCATATTTGACCCTACAAATTTGTCTGCCAAATACCTGGAGGTTTCGAAAATGAACAGATTTATTTAAAACATGACCTATCAAAGAGAGACAAATCACAGCCTTAAAAACACAAGTAAAAATAAAAGCTATAAAATAGTGCAAATATCCTAATTTAGCTATTAGATGTATAAATGGTGAAGAAAAACTATAATATCAAAAACGCTTAATTCTCAGTGAGAACTTCACCATAAAGTCTATGGAGCAGGGAGGAAGGCAAAAACTCCATTCTGCAGCTGTCACCAGATTTGGTGACTAGAAGCTGCAGCCACCACCAGTGGGCTCTTATATACAGCATGTTAGAAAGCTGTCTATAAGAGCCCAGGCTGCTGTGTAGAACCTAAAAATTTCTTTATAATACTCACCTAAGGGGTGTTGCGGTGCAGACTGGTCAGATGGGTGTTTCCGGTATCGGTACCTTCTCTTTCGGCCATCTTTGTCCTCCTTCTTCTGAAGCCTGGGTGCATGACGTGTTCTACGTCATCCACAGTAGCCAGCATGGAGGTCCCGCGCAGGCGCACTACAATACTTTGATCTGCCCTGCCAAGGGCAGATCAAAGTGCACCTGCGTAGAACCTCAATGCCGGCTACTGTGGCTGTCGTAGGACGCGTCATGCACCCAAGCTTCAGAAGAGGGACAAAGATGTCCGAAAGAGAAGGCGGCGGTACCGGAGAACGGAAACGCCAAACTGACCAGTCTGCACTGCCCTGACCGTTTAGGTGAGTATTATAAATTGATTTTACGTTCTACACAGCCACCTGGGATCCTATATACAGCATATTAGAAAGCTGTATATAAGAGCCCACTGGTGGTGGTCGCAGCTTAGTCAGCAAATCTGGTGACAGGTTCCCTTTAAGAGGCTTGCAGCTGAAAAGTAGCGTTTGCCTTGCCACAAATCTTACAAATGTCACGGAATGGCATAAGGTACGCCACAGCTATTAATGAATGAGTGGAGCCGTGGTGTCACTCCCCCGCCCCAACTCCGCCAATATTGATGGCACTGGGCAGAACTCTCAAGAAAGCACCAAAAGTCACTAAACCTTTGCACAATACGCTATGATTTGCCAGAATTCTGCCATAATATCTTTGATGATTAGAGCCTTAGTATGACCCTTGGCTGCTAAATCCCTTCATGTGCAGAATCATTTCCTTCTCTGGATATCTATCCTGAGTCAGTGGTTTTCTCCAGCTGTTTATAAGGCTGAACTGCATCCTCTAGTTTAAGAGAGAACCTCATCCTCAGAACTATATATTACCTTTTACCAGTTTATAGACAACTTAAATAAAGTTTTCCTGTGAAAACCATGTAAATAAATTAAGTAAATCAACCCTAAAATCATTGCCTTTATTTCTTTCTTTATTTTTTTGGAGTGGGGGACTAGGATTTTCTGAAGAATAAGATCAGAAATTCAGTATTGCTTATACCTAAGCTAGAAGAGATTAATAAAAAAAAGCCTTTGTAGCAAAACTTACTGTACATCCGCTCCTCATTTAACCATTGACGTGTAACCAAATTCTTGCTTTATCTTTAATGTTCCCATAGGCTTTCTGTAACCTTCAAAGAAAGGATCAAGCTACAGACCTACAGTTACCGCCATGTCTGGTAAGATACTAAAAATGGCTCCACCTTACTGCAAATAGAAAACATACCATTTTCCTGTTCTCGGAATTTATCCAGGATTTTCATCTATACATATATACATATTGTAATAATTTAAAAACACACACACACACACACACACACTTGCCAAATGTCAGATTAAGAGAGAATGTTTTAAGGCATTTTTATTACTTTCTGCAAAGTCATAAGTTTACATACATTTCATTAGTATTTGGTACCATTACCCTTAAACTGTATGACTTGAGTCAAATGTTTTGGATATCCTTCCACAAGCTTCTCACAATAGTTGGTGGGTATTTGGGACCATTCCTCCTGGCAGAACTGGTATAACTGAGCCTTGTTTGTAGGTCTCCTTGCTCGCACCGGCCTTTTCAGCTTTGCCCATAAATTTCCAATAGGTTGAAATCAGGGCTTTGTGATGGCCACTCCAAAACATTGACTATTTTCCTTAAGCCACTTTGTAACCAGTTTGGCAGTATTCTTCAGGTCATTGTCCATTTGGAAGATCCATTTCTACCCAAGCTTTAGGTTCCTGGCTGATGTCTTGAGATGTTACTTCAGTATTGCCACATACTCTTCTTTCCTCATGATGTCATCTATTTTGTGAAGTGCACAAGTCCCTCCTGCAGCAACACAAACCCCACGACAACTGTGACACAGAACAAAAATAAAAAACCTAGAAAATCATATCGTATGATTTTTTTTTTTTAAATAATTTTGCTTTTTATTGCATGTAATAAGTATTTGATACAATAGAAAAAAATGTATTCAATGTGTTTCGAAGTGACAACCCCACTTCATCAGTAAATGCACCGAATTACAAATAGCTCGCTCTGAGATGCTCTGCCAACCAAGTTGTCAATCAGTTGTGGTGAGCCACTACTAACAATGCAGCAAGCTGTGTCTGAAGCTGCTCTGGAATGAATCGTACTGAACTTTTTTCCTCCTGAAAACCTCTGGCTTTCATTTTCTCTTGGTGACTGCATTTTCCACTATCTATCCAATCTTCCCCACCTACAAATCGCAAGAGGCTGCAGAGGTATTCCAGCAGGCATTGGGGTGATAGATTTCCTCATCTCTCAAATCCATAATCAAATATATAGCGCACTCGACTACAGATTTAGACTCTCTAATATGGCACATTATATGGGGTTCTGTGTCGGTATATCATCGATAACCATAACTCACATCACTATCTTTATGTACCCTCTTTGATTTTCATGCAGAAAAACCGAATAACTTCCCACCGCTGCCTCGATTCATACCATTAAAACCCTGCTTCTATCAAGATTTTGAGACTGATATTCCCGACCAACATCGTACCACGACCAAGCGTCTCTATTATCTATGGATGCGTAAGTATGCCGCCTTTGTAAACTGTCATCACACCTATTAATCACAGTTTTTACATGCTTCCAGTAAAACTTAGCAAAGGAAATGGGATCCATGACAGATGCAGATATTCTCCCGGTTGGATATTTATGTACAGGATTTCCTTTAAAAACATGAAACTTTACATAAATAGCCTTTTTGCATATTGAGAATTTACCAAGGCTCAGAATGTTGTGGTAGTGATGTTGCTAAAGTTCATGCAATGCTACATTCCTTTTTTCATGTACACATGCATGGGGGTGTAAGCAGATCACACTATTCATGCTGTAAAGTAGTTGTCCCCGACCTATCTGACCTTGAGAGCCAGATTCAGCTTGGAGGGAGTCAGGAGTCACATTAAGCTTTTGAAAGAGGGTCAGGAGCCACATTCAGCTGAGAGAGAGGGTCAGAAACCACAGTCAGCTGAGAGAGAGGGTCAGAAACCACAGTCAGCTGAGAGAGAGGGTCAGGAGCCACATTCAGCTTTGAGAGAGGTTCACAAACCACATTCAGCTCAGAGAGGGTCAGAAACCACAGTCCGCTGAGAAAGGGGGTCAGAAACCACAGTCAGCTGAGCGAGAGGGTCACGAGCCACATTCCGCTCTGAGAGAGGGTCACGAGCCACTTTCCGCTCTGAGAGAGGGTCACTAGCCGCAGTCAGCTCTGAGAGAGGGTCACTAGCCGCAGTCAGCACTGAGAGAGGGTCACGAGCCGCATTCCGCTCTGAGAGAGGGTCACGAGCCACATTCCGCTCTGAGAGAGGGTCACGAGCCACATTCCGCTCTGAGAGAGGGTCACGAGCCACATTCAGCTCTGAGAAGCCACTAATCGGTCTACGGCGCTGTGTGTTCTGCTTTGTGCACGGTTTATATACTGTTGGAGCTGGTAACTGCTGATTTGTGAGGGTGTTGGGTGTGTCACACCACCCTGCGGATATGTAATATCATAAAGCCCCTTTAACTTCTTTTGGCTTTAGCATGATGGCCTATATCATATAGTTTTCCCTTGTAGAGGCTAGAATAGCCTATATTCTGTTTAGTCACTTGAGATGTGCTTTATTGGTAAGCTATTTAATTAGCTGAATTTTGTGTATCTAACCTACACGTTGGATATTGGGTGGAACAGTTATTATCTAGACTGGACAGACATGGGGCTTTGTATGCTGAATAACCAGGGAGAAGTTTCTATTTTACAATTTTTTTTTCCATCATGTTGATCAGCTTTGGTTCTCAGTTATGTCTTGTCTGGGGGATGAAAAATAGACGCTGAGTAAATATTGTAGTGTGTACTATTATGGTAGACCGAGTCCTTGGTGTGAGAAAGCAGGTTTGTACTTACGGTACATTTTTTCCATGTACATTACTAGGAAAACAAACCTCCTATGCTGACACTTTCACCTGAGTACTTTCCTTGGTACATAGCTCTGGTAGTGTCTTCGATGTTGTGCAGGATCCTGCTCATATACTTGGTTTGATTGCGCAATTTTACCAATTGTATGTAAGGCCCAGTCATATTAGTGAAGATGTTTCCTAAGGCTGCTTTCACACATCCGGCTTGAGCTGTGCGGCTCAATCCGGCTGTGCAAGCTATGCAACGGATGCGGTGAAAACACTGCATCCTTTGCATAAGTTTTTCCCATGCGGCCCGTCCGGTTTTTGCCGCTTGCGGCATGCTACTGAGCATGCGCAGTAGCAAAAACCGCATGCGGCGTCCGGATGCGTTTTTTGCCGCATCCGGCCGCCATAGGCATGCATTGAAAAATGCGCCGCATCGGCCGAATGCGGCGCGATGCGTTTTGTTTTTTTTTTTGCCGCACGAAAAAACGTGCCAGGCAACGTTCCATCCGGCCGCCACATCGGCTAAATCTGCCGCATGCGGCAAAAACCGGATGGAACGCAAGGCCATGCGGCACAATGCGGCACTAATTAAAGTCTATGCAGAAAAAACGCAACCGGCAGCAAAAAAAAAAAACGGTTGCGATTTTCCTGCAAAGTGCCGGATTGTGCCGCATTGCAGAAACCGGAGGTGTGAAAGCAGCCTAAGTCTGTATCTTCCATTATGGGGAACCCAGCATGTATAGTTGTATACGGTTTACTGTGGGCAGATAAAGTAACATATGGGTCAGTGTACAAGAAGTATAGCATGTGCATTAGCCCCCACTGTGCTGCAAAGCCTTACTTTTCCTCCATTGTGTGATCTTGCTTACACTCACATCCATATATCATTTACACGAAGGTTTTCAGCACATAAATCTATATTATGAACTATGAACTGTGACACCACTAACTGAGCGTAAAGGGAATCTTCTAGAACAGTGCACACCTCAAGTTAGTCATATGGTTATGTTGATATCTGAAAGTTAATGTCATCCATACTTTTATTTATGCAATCTGTTGCTCCCAGACTGAAACATTGCTGTTTTACTTCATATGCAAATGAGCCTTAAAGAGGTTGGCCACTACTTTAATAGTCATGGCCTGTTCTTAGGATAGGTCATCCATGTCTAATCGGTTGGGTTCTGAAATCCGGCACCCCTCTCGATCAGGTGTTCTATGTGCCTGCGGCAGCAGGCAGCCGGAAATGCTCAGTTCCAGAGCTGCCCTCTCTTCTGATAGTGGCCACGTACTGAGCATCCGCCTCCTATTGATTTTTGAATGGGAGGCGGATGTGCATTATCTGGCCTTGGCTGCTATCGGTTGACTGCACAGCTCCGGAACTGAGTATATCCGGTTGTCAGCTGTGGGCATCCAGTCCAAGAACAGCTGATCGGTGGGGGTGACGGTTGTCGGACCCCGGTCGATTAGACCTTGATGATCTATCCTAAGAATAGGATAGGCTATCAGTGTTAAAGTAGTGGCCAACCTAAATGCTCTAGAAGTGTCAGAGCGCTGACTGAGCTTCGGCCTTACTGGCTCTATTTGTTTCCTTTGATTAACAGCTCTCTGCCCTCTACTTGTTTTCACAGAGGATGGTGGCGGTGGGAAGGGAATAAGAGCCAAGGAATCGGGGGTTTGGGAAAGTGCTTTGACACTCCCGAAACACTTAACATGGTTTCACCAGATAACCCCTTTTTCACCTATATACAGAACGTGATGATACTGATCAGTTGGGGTATGACTACTAAAACCTGCATCGATCATTGCATTGGGGATAAAAGCATCCCGCTCTGCTGGAGTGGCAAGGTGCACACTCAACCATCGCTAAATGCATTCTCTATAGGGCCGTCGATCCTTCTGCTTGGCGTTTTCTGGCAGCATTATAGAGAATGAATGGAGCGGCGAAGAAACGTACCCCATTGGGGTGAAACTTCCTCACTCTGCCGATTCATGCTGCTCCTAGCAGTTGGACCCAATCCGTAAGTTATCACCCATGTTCCGGA
Source organism: Anomaloglossus baeobatrachus (assembly GCF_048569485.1). Lineage (NCBI taxonomy): Eukaryota > Metazoa > Chordata > Amphibia > Anura > Aromobatidae > Anomaloglossus > Anomaloglossus baeobatrachus. The sequence goes on from NC_134356.1 coordinate 456,191,423, forward strand.
TGGGGGTGGTCAGGGAGCTACCGATTTACATAAATGTATAGATGACATTATCCTTCATGGAGCTACATCACCATATAATCTGGGGTGTTGGATCGGCCTGACAGATTCTCTGTAAAATGATAGTTTCTGCATTAGAAGGTAATTTGAGAAGTTAGTGGATCCCATCTCCTTTACCCTGGCTTTCTTCAACCTCACTCTGATCTCTGGCTCTCTTCTCCTTACTGCACGTGTGCCTCTGGGTGACCCCATGTGTGCATGCAGTGAACAGTATTACACTGGCGGTGAATCTGATTGGCTGCTTAGCGTGGATGATTGGAGGAGGTTCAGCTGTGAATTTCGGCCTGGCGTTTCTATGGCTCATCCTTTTCACTCCCTGCTCCTATGTGTGCTGGTTCAGACCTATTTACAAAGCTTTCAAGTAAGTATCTATCTGCCTATGTAAATCTAGTTAAACATTAACAATTGTTTCCTTTGTTCATTCATTCATGCACAACAGTGATGCCCTTCATGTAGCCAATCATAATTTAAATATAGTTTCAACATAAGAGCTATGTCACTAGTTTTGAGAAGGTGGATTCTGAAACTGCAAGGCTCCTTAAAGGGAACCTGTCACCGGATGTTTATAATACTCTCCTAACGGTTGGTGCGGAGCAGACTGGTCAGATGGATATCTCCATTCTCCGGGTCCGCCCCTCCTCTTTCGGCCATCTTTGTCCTTCTTCTGAAGCTAATGTGAATGATGTGTTCTTCGTCATACCCACAAGCCGACATTGAGGTCTCGTGCAGGCACACTAAAATACTTTGATCTGCCCTACTCAGCACACACTGCGCAGGACCTCCATGTCGGCTTGTGTGTATGACTTAAAACGCATCATCCACACTAGCTTCAGAAGAAGCACAAAGATGGCCGAAAGAGGAGGCGCAGGCCCGGAGAACGGATACGCACATCCGACCAGTCTGCTCTGCACCGACCTTTGGGTGAGAATTATAAACATCCGGTGATAGGTTCCCTTTAACAGATGGTTTGTGACACCGACAATTATATAAGTATTATAGGTTCTCCTCCTTCACTTGTTAGAGCTTCCTTCTATGATGGACTGCACACCTCTACAGTCCTTATGGCAGTTGGCGGAGGAGCATGTGATCAGCCTCCTCCAATAGAAAAGCAGCTTTCCCGTGTGAAGTGTTTTTCCAACTGGATGAGTCTAATGGACAGCTCGTCACATTTTGTGAAGAAGGCAATGCAGTCTGTGATGAAGGCTGTACTAAGAAGTGCAGGAGGAGAATCTGTCATCTCAATATTAACATTTTCCTTCATTTGCTTTCTACCGCCTACGCTTCTCTGTTTATTGCTGACTGCAGAGTGAGTTCACTCAGAATCCGTCAGCAAGCTTATGATGATCTGACAGAATAGTTTGTACCTCTTTTTGATTTTTCTTTTTTTGAGCTCCTGTTAGCTGATTTACGAACACAGATTGTATCAAAATTGGAAATCCAAGGAATCAAAAGGTTTGCAAAAAGCCTAACCAAACAACAATTCTAATAAATATTTAAGTGCAAAATACCTGCACTTTAGGTTTAAAAAAAATAAAATAAAAAATAATTTTTAAACGCAAAAAAACCTTTTAACATTTTATGTCGCACCATTCTGTTAATGTCTTCACGACCTATGACATACTGGTACGTCATAGGCTGTGTCCCTCGCTTTGATGTGGGCTCTCACACCAAGCCCGCATCTTTCCCTGCACGTGTCAGCTGATCGGTTTACCCGACATGTGCCTCTAACAGCGGCGGGCAGATCGGTGATCCACCCCCCCGCTGTTAGCTATATAAATCCTGCTGTTAATCAGGGGGATTTAACACGCACCACCATGGAGGGTGCCATTCACCACTCCCATTGGCGGCCCCATGACGTGATTGCCAGGCAACGATGGATTTTCATGACAGCCAAGGGTCAGCTAATGACCCCAATTTCTGTGACGACTAACTACCTGTGAACGCTGGCTTGATCCAGTGGTTATAAGAAGTCAATATTTCTGCTGTACAGAGGAATTCTGATACTCTGCTCTAGCAGCTTCAAATACCCGTAGGGGACTAGCAAAAATAATAATAAAAAAAAAAAGTAGGGGAAAAGTTTTTAAAAATAGAAGGGGAAAAAAACAACATTCAAACCCACCCCCTTGAAAATACAAAAAAAAAACCCACCCCAAATATATTTGGTATCGCCGCTCTCAGAAATGTCCAATCTATCAAAATATAAAATAAATTAATCTGATCCGTAAACGGCATAACAAATAAAATAAAAACGCCAGAATTATGGGTTTTTGGCCACTGCAACATTGCAATAAAATGCAATAAAAAGCTATCAAAACATTGCATCTACCCAAAAATGTTTTTTATCAAAACATCAGCTCAGGGTAATAAAAATAAGCCATCGCACAACCCAAGATTCCGAAAAATGAAAATGTTACTGGTCTCGATAAAAAGAGGAAAAACACCATTTTTTTTTTTCCTCACCAATTAAATTTTAAAAAAAATAAATAAAAAAAATAAAGCAACTATACATGTTTGGTGTCTACATACTTATAGTAAACTGGGGAATCTTATTGCAAGGTCCGTTTTACCATATAATGAACCTGGTAAATAAATAATAAAAACACTATTGTGGAATTTCCCTTTTTTGGCATCTTCACCACACTTGGAATTTATTCCTGTTTTCTTTGTCGCTCCTAATTGGGAGACCCAGACAATTGGGTGTATAGCTACTGCCTCCGGAGGCCACACAAAGCACTACACTTAAAAGTGTAAAGCCCCTCCCCTTCTGCCTATACACCCCCCGTGGGATCACGGGCTCCTCAGTTTTCATGCTTTGTGCGAAGGAGGTCAGACATCCACGCATAGCTCCACTGTTTAGTCAGCAGCAGCTGCTGACTATGTCGGATGGAAGAAAAGAGGGCCCATACTAGGGCCCCCAGCATGCTCCCTTCTCACCCCACTTTTGTCGGCGGTGTTTGTTAAGGTTGAGGTACCCATTGCGGGTACGGAGGCTGGAGCCCACATGCTGCTTCCTTCCCCATCCCCCTTGGGGCTCTGGGTGAAGTGGGATTTTACCGGTCTCCAGGCACTGAGACCGTGCTCCATCCACAGCCGCTGGGGAATCTGCTGGATATGGAGCTGAGTATCGTCAGGGACATGGCCCTGCTACGTCAAGGTACTCTGTGTCCCCGTACAGACCGCGCGCAGACACACTGCAGCATTGCTGGGTGTGTTAGTGCGCCGGGGACAACAGCGCTGCGCGCTTGTGCCACTACTCACTACAGCTCTGCTGAGTGAGTTAATGTATTGGGAACTGCCGCGCCGGCCGCTGCTGTCAGTTTACGCTGCGGCGCGGCTGGGACTTGTGGTGCGCCGGGGACTTCCGCGCTGGCCGTGCATATATGACGGCCGCGCTTATTACTCGAGTCCCCGGCTTTTGCGGCCTAGTTTCGCTTCGTTCCCGCCCCCAGGCCTGCCAGTCAGGGGAAGGGCGGGACGCTGTACAGAACATCAGCGCAGAGGGCTGGAGTCTACTTTACATACTCCAGCCCTCACACTGGACACAGTGGGACGCCAGTTTCCCGCACTTTGTCTGAGGCACGCCCACGGTCCGCCCCTCTTCACAGAACGCCGGCAGCCATTCCTGTGTGCAGTCTGAGCTGGAGAGGGGAGACAAGTTCTGGGAGACCCAGACACGGGATTCTGGCGATCACACACCCGCGTTTCAGCGGGCGGTAAGCGGCAACTCTGGTGCTGACCCCACTAGTGCCGAAGTGTACATTTGTATTTTTATGCTTGCATGCTATACATTGCACTGTACGGTCGCTGGTGATTCTTGGCTATATACCCTCCTAGATTGCTCAGAGGAGACAACAGCATGTCATCCGCAAAAAGCAAGGGTGCCAAGGCACAGGCTTTCTATGCTGCTTGTACCGCATGTGAGGCTCTCTACCGGCAGGTTCCACTGACCCCCATTGTGTGCAGTGCTCGGCCCCTGTGGCACTTGCTCGGCCGGGGCCTCTGCTAGAGGTGACCCAGGGAGAACCACCTGTGAATACTGTCCAGGTGACGGGGACGGAGTTTGCAGTTTTTGCGGATAGATTGTCTGTGACTATGACTAAAATTCTAGAAACTTTGCAGTCTAGACCAGTAACTCAGACCATGGGCACTGTTGAATCATTGCTCCCTGGTCCCCCTCAGTTGGAACAGCTCCGGGCTCCGGGGGTGTCCCATGCATCCCAGGGTGAAGGCTCTGACACGGACGACAGTCCCAGACAGCCTAAGCGAGCTCGCTATGAGCGGCCCTCGACTTCATCACACTGGTCAGGGTCCCAGCAGGAGGACTCTCTGTATGATGAGGCGGAGGTAGCTGATCAGGATTCTGATCCTGAGACCGCTCTCAATCTGGATACTCCTGATGGTGACGCCATAGTGAATGATCTTATAGCGTCCATCAATAGAATGTTGGATATTTCTCCCCCAGCTCCTCCAGTGGAGGAGTCAGCTTCACAGCAGGAGAAATTCCATTTCAGGTATCCCAAGCGTAAATTAAGTACTTTTCTGGACCACTCTGACTTTAGAGAGTCAGTCCAGAAACACCACGCTTATCCAGATAAGCGTTTCTCCAAACGGCTTAAGGATACACGTTATCCCTTTCCCCCTGACGTGGTCAAGGGCTGGACCCAGTGTCCCAAGGTGGATCCTCCAATCTCCAGGCTTGCGGCTAGATCCATAGTTGCAGTGGAAGATGGGGCTGCACTTAAAGATGCCACTGACAGACAGATGGAGCTCTGGTTGAAATCCATCTATGAAGCTATCGACGCGTCGTTTGCTCCAGCATTCGCAGCCGTATGGGCACTCCAAGCTATTTCAGCTGGTCTTACACAGATTGACACGGTCACACGTACATCTGTTCCGCAGGTGGCATCCTTAACCTCTCAAATGTCTGCATTTGCGTCTTACGCGATTAATGCTGTCCTGGACTCTACGAGCCGTACGGCAGTGGCGTCCGCCAACTCCGTGGTTTTACGCAGAGCCTTGTGGTTAAGGGAATGGAAGGCAGATTCTGCTTCCAAAAAGTGCTTAACCAGTTTGCCATTTTCTGGTGACCGACTGTTTGGTGAGCGTTTGGATGAAATCATTAAACAGTCCAAGGGTAAGGATTCATCCTTACCTCAGCCCAGACAAAACAAACCCCAACAGAGGAGGGGACAGTCGGGGTTTCGGTCCTTTCGAGGCTCGGGCAGGTCCCGATTCTCCTCGTCCAAAAGGACTCAAAAGGATCAGAGGAGCTCAGATTCTTGGCGGGCTCAGTCACGCCCAAAAAAGACAGCCGGAAGACCCGCTACCAAGGCGGCTTCCTCATGACTTTCGGCCTCCTCTCTGCGCATCCTCGGTCGGTGGCAGGCTCTCCCGCTTTGGCGACATTTGGCTGCCACAGGTCAAAGACCGTTGGGTGAGAGACATTCTGTCTCACGGGTACAGGATAGAGTTCAGTTCTCGTCCTCCAACTCGATTCTTCAGAACTTCTCCACCTCCCGACCGAGCCGATGCTCTTCTGCAAGCGGTGTGCACTCTAAAGGCAGAAGGAGTGGTGACCCCTGTTCCTCTTCAGGAGCAAGGTCACGGTTTTTACTCCAATTTGTTTGTGGTGCCAAAAAAGGACGGGTCTTTCCGTCCCGTTCTGGATTTAAAACTGCTCAACAAGCACGTGAAAACCAGGCGGTTCCGGATGGAATCCCTCCGCTCCGTCATCGCCTCAATGTCTCAAGGAGATTTCCTAGCATCAATAGACATCAAGGATGCTTATCTCCACGTGCCGATTGCTCCAGAGCATCAGCGTTTTCTACGCTTCGTTATAGGAGACGAACACCTTCAGTTCGTAGCTCTGCCTTTCGGGCTGGCGACAGCCCCACGGGTCTTCACCAAGGTCATGGCAGCAGTAGTAGCAGTCCTGCACTCTCAAGGTCACTCTGTGATCCCGTATTTGGACGATCTACTGGTCAAGGCACCCTCTCAAGAGGCATGCCAACACAGCCTGAACTTCGTGCTGGAGACTCTCCAGAGTTTCGGGTGGATCATCAACTTTTCAAAGTCAAATCTGACTCCGACCCAATCGCTAACATATCTTGGCATGGAGTTTCATACTCTCCCAGCGATAGTGAAGCTTCCGCTGGACAAACAGCGTTCACTACAGACAGGGGTGCAATCTCTCCTTCAAGGCCAGTCACACCCCTTGAGACGCCTCATGCACTTCCTAGGGAAGATGGTAGCAACAATGGAGGCAGTCCCTTTCGCGCAGTTTCATCTGCGTCCACTACAATGGGACATTCTCCGCCAATGGGACGGGAAGTCGACGTCCCTCGACAGGAACGTCTCCCTTTCTCAGGCGGCCCAGGAATCTCTTCGGTGGTGGCTTCTTCCCACTTCATTGTCAAAAGGAAAGTCCTTTCTACCCCCATCCTGGGCGGTGGTTACGACAGACGCGAGTCTTTCAGGGTGGGGAGCAGTTTTTCTCCACCACAGGGCTCAAGGTACGTGGACTCAGCAAGAGTCCACCCTTCAGATCAATGTTCTGGAAATCAGAGCAGTGTATCTTGCCCTACAAGCCTTCCAGCAGTGGCTGGAAGGCAAGCAGATCCAAATTCAGTCGGACAACTCCACAACGGTGGCATACATCAACCACCAAGGAGGAACACGCAGTCGGCAAGCCTTCCAGGAAGTCCGGCGGATTCTGACGTGGGTGGAAGACATGGCATCCACCATATCCGCAGTTCACATCCCAGGCGTGGAAAACTGGGAAGCAGACTTCCTCAGTCGCCAGGGTATGGACGCAGGGGAATGGTCTCTTCACCCGGACGTGTTTCAGGAGATCTGTCGCCGCTGGGGGATGCCGGACGTCGACCTAATGGCGTCCCGGCACAACAACAAGGTCCCGGCTTTCATGGCACGGTCTCACGATCACCGAGCTCTGGCGGCGGACGCCTTAGTTCAAGATTGGTCGCTGTTCCGGCTACCTTATGTGTTTCCACCTCTGGCACTGTTGCCCAGAGTGCTGCGCAAGATCAGGTCCGACTGCCGCCGCGCCATCCTCGTCGCTCCAGACTGGCCGAGGAGGTTGTGGTACCCGGATCTGTGGCACCTCACGGTAGGCCAACCGTGGGCACTACCAGACCGACCAGACTTGTTGTCCCAAGGGCCGTTTTTCCATCAGAATTCTGCGGCCCTGAACCTGACTGTGTGGCCATTGAGTCCTGGATCCTAGCGTCTTCAGGATTATCTCAAGAGGTCATTGCCACCATGAGACAGGCTAGAAAACCATCCTCCGCCAAGATCTACCACAGGACGTGGAAGATATTCTTATCTTGGTGCTCTGCTCAGGGAGTTTCTCCCTGGCCATTTGCATTGCCTACTCTTCTTTCTTTCCTACAATCCGGTTTGGATAAAGGTTTGTCGCTCGGCTCCCTTAAAGGACAAGTCTCAGCGCTATCTGTATTTTTTCAGAAACGCCTAGCACGACTTCCTCAGGTACGCACGTTCCTGCAAGGGGTTTGTCATATCGTCCCTCCTTACAAGCGGCCGTTAGAGCCCTGGGATCTGAACAGGGTTCTAATTGCTCTCCAGAAGCCGCCTTTCGAGCCTATGAGGGATGTTTCCCTTTCTCGCCTTTCACAGAAAGTGGCCTTTCTAGTAGCGGTCACGTCTCTTCGGAGAGTGTCCGAGCTAGCAGCGCTGTCATGCAAATCTCCCTTTCTGGTGTTTCACCAGGACAAGGTGGTTCTGCGCCCGATTCCGGAGTTTCTCCCTAAGGTGGTATCCCCCTTTCATCTCAATCAGGATATCGTCTTACCTTCTTTGTGTCCTCATCCAGTTCATCAATGTGAAAAGGATTTGCATTTGTTGGATCTGGTGAGAGCACTCAGAATCTACATTTCCCGCACGGCGCCTCTGCGCCGCTCGGATGCACTCTTTATCCTTGTCGCTGGTCAGCGTAAAGGGTCGCAAGCTTCCAAATCCACCCTGGCTCGGTGGATCAAGGAACCAATTCTTGAAGCCTACCGTTCTGCTGGGATTCCGGTTCCCTCAGGGCTGAAGGCCCATTCTACCAGAGCCGTGGGTGCGTCCTGGGCATTACGGCACCAGGCTACGGCTCAGCAGGTGTGCCAGGCGGCTACCTGGTCGAGTCTGCACACTTTTACCAAGCATTATCAGGTGCATACCTACGCTTCGGCGGACGCCAGCCTAGGTAGACAAGTCCTTCAGGCGGCGGTTGCCCACCTGTAGGAAAGGGCTGTTTTTTCGGCCCTATCACGAGGTGTTATTTTACCCACCCAGGGACTGCTTTTGGACGTCCCAATTGTCTGGGTCTCCCAATTAGGAGCGACAAAGAAGGGAATTTTGTTTACTTACCGTAAATTCCTTTTCTTCTAGCTCCAATTGGGAGACCCAGCACCCGCCCTGTTTTCTTAGGGATTTTTGTTTTTTCGGGTACACATGTTGTTCATGTTGAATGGTTTCAGTTCTCCGATGTTCCTTCGGATCGAATTTGTTTTTAAACCAGTTATTGGCTTTCCTCCTTCTTGCTTTTGCACTAAAACTGAGGAGCCCGTGATCCCACGGGGGGTGTATAGGCAGAAGGGGAGGGGCTTTACACTTTTAAGTGTAGTGCTTTGTGTGGCCTCCGGAGGCAGTAGCTATACACCCAATTGTCTGGGTCTCCCAATTGGAGCTAGAAGAAAAGGAATTTACGGTAAGTAAACAAAATTCCCTTCTTTCAGTACACTTTATGGTATAATTAATGGTTTCATTCAAAAGTACAACTGGTGCTGCAAAAAACAAGCCCTCCTATGGCCATGTTGCTGGAAAAGTAAAAAAGTTACGGCTCTTGGAAGAAGGGCAGGAAAAAATGGAAAATTGACAGGATGTTAAAAGATAATAATATAGCATTTTTCTATGTCCTAGGAGTTTTTGTGTGAATATAATAACAATATGAAAAGGGGATGAACAAAATAGAAATCCAAATAAAATCAGTATTGGGTGTGACCACTAGAGGTGAGCTGAAGTGACAAAATTTGAATTCGGCAAACACAAGTTATGCTCCATGAATTGAATGTTCCCTGTTAACCCTTCCACCCCCCTTCCCCCCCCCCCCCCTCCGTACAGTTGTGCGCTGGTGTCTTGACTGTAGAACAGGACGTCTGGCGACAACCAGGCTTGTAGGTCACAGCGCATCATGATATTACAATGTGCTGTGACCTCCGAGGCCTGGTTGTGGCCAGACGCCTTGTTCTACAGTGAAAACACGGACTGGTGACTGCGGAAATACGTCTGTGAGGTCCTGACGGCAGGCAGCGGGGATGCCTTGACAAGTGAGCATTGAAGTGTAAGGGGTTTATTTTTCATTTTGTTTTCTTAATCTTTTTGCCCTCTCTTTACAGTTTAGCAAAATGGTGGCCAGCTTGATTGAGCAAGTTAAACAAAATCCCTATTCCAGAGAAAAGACTTGTAAAATTAGAGTAGAAATCAATTCCACTTGATTAAATTTGCCCATCTCTAGTACCACCCTTTGCTTTCAATATGGCATCAATATTTTTAGGTACACATGCACAAAGTCAAGGATTTGGGAGGATTGTAGTCCAGTGTATGAGTTGCCAAAGAGACCAAACAGATGATTGATCATCAGATACCTGCTACCCTGACTGAGATTGCACACAGGAGCCTTCACTCCGGAGTTGACACATGCACCGATCAATAGTACGGTTCATTCAATGTCATCTGGACCTTGTTGCCCCTGGGAATTACTGCACCTCTGTGAGATCTCTGGCGAGCAGCAGGCCAAAGAAAGTTGACCGATCAGTGGTTTGCATAGATTTATTGAAAATGAAGAAAGAGACTTAAATACAAAGGTATAGACAAGATCAACATATCAGATGCTTTACATAATGTCGTTGGTTTAGGGTCTAAAAACCTACTGACCTTTTTAAGAACTCTATTTAGAATGAAGAACAAGAGAAGGTCCTGGAAGTGATAGGTCACCAAACAGAGCCCTGATCTCAATGTAATCGAGTCCATCAGGGGTTGGATGAAGAGACTGATTTCAGAAGCATAAATCCACAGAGGATCTGTCCTTAGTTCTCAAAGATATTTGGAACAACCTCCCTGTTGAGTTCTATCAAAAACTGTGTAAGTGTACCTAGACAAAATGATGATGCTTTAAAGGCAAAGTGTGGTCACACCAAATATTGCTTGGAGTTAGATTTCTCTTGTTCATTCACTTGCAATTTTTATTAGATGATAAAGATAAACTATTAACACTTCTATTTTTGTAAGGCATTCTTACTTTTCAGCATTTTCTCCGCACCTGCTTTAAAACTTGAGCACAGTCAAACATTGACACGTTTACATTACTCTTTATATAGGACAGACAGCTCCTTTAACTTCATGACGTTCTTCTTCACCTTTATGGCTCAGTTGGTCATCAGCATAATACAAGCTGTTGGTATTCCTGGTTGGGGAGTCTGGTAAGTCCTCACACTTTTATCTGCATTAAGATCTAGAAACGCAAGGTGTTCTTTTAGAGAATACGAGATAGATGGCATGTTATTTTGCCTATCATAGACAACATGCAGTATGACAAGCTCTGGTAGAAATATTCCCCCTCCCTCCCACTTTTCTGAACATTATAACTGTAATTATACTTGTGCTTCTCATTGTGGTAGACAGCTGATGCTTGCCTATTAGTATCAGCAATCTTCACCGCACAGTGGTGGGTGACTAGGCTTCACAGGACCTTGGTGCTTCAGTGTAGCTGCTGTATTGGTTTTTAGAGGGGATGTCCATAAACCTTTATCATCTATCCACAGACTTGTGATGAATGTATGATCACAGTGGGTCAGACAACTGGAGCACACATCAGTCACAAGAATGGGGATTCCTTTGTGAATGCAGCGTTAGTGGTCACTCGTGATCACTGATCCATTATCTACTTATAAGGCTCATAAATAGTTTAATGGAGCAGTGTTTGCACATGCTCACTAATAGTCTAGATACAAACTGAATTTGAGACCACTGGGGATTGTAGTATTTGAACTCCTAGCGATCAACCCTTTATCATATAGCCTGTGGATAGGTGATATTTGCCGTTTATTGGTCAACACCTTTTAAAGTTTTCTATACTTAAATCCTGGTCATGTATTATTATTAAAGGGTTTTTCTTATCATTATAAATAGATACAATTTCAAGAGAATTTGTCACCAGGTTTTTCCCTTATGAGCTATAGCCACCACCAGTGATCTCTTATATACAATAGTCTGGAATGTTGTATATAAGAGCCCAGGCCGCTCTGTATAATGTATAAATTACTTTTATTATACTCACCTAGGGGGTGGTCAGGTCTAATGGGCGTCGCTGCTCCGGTGCCTCCTCCATCTTGTGCAGTTGACGTCCTCACCCCCTGTGTGGATGACGTGTACTATGTCATCTACACAGAGGCCGCCATTGCGCTTCTTCGCATGCACACTTTCATCTGCGCTGCTGAGGGCAGAGTAAAGTACTGTAGTGCTCAGGTGGAAGGAAAGACCGCCCGTGCATGTGCACTACAGTACTTTTTGATCTGCCCTCAGCAATAGAGGCCTCTGTGTGGATGATATAGGACGTGGCATGTACATGGGCCTCAGAAGGACGGCTATTGCACAGGATGGAGGAGGCGCCGGACCTGAGAGCAGCGACACCCGTTGGACCGGACCCCCCCCCCCCCTAGGTGGGTAAAATAAAGGTGGGTTTCTTTGTCGCTCCATTGGGAGACCCAGACAATTGACAATTGGGTGTATAGCTTCTGCCTCCGGAGGCCACACAAAGTATTACACTTTAAAAAGTGTAACCCCTCCCCTCTGCTATACACCCTCCCGTGCATCACGGGCTCATCAGTTTTATGCTTTGTGTTGAAGGAGGCACACATGCACACAATGCTCCACATTTTAGTCAGCAGCAGCTGCTGATTATATCGGATGGAAGAAAAGAGGGCCCCTGACAGGGCCCCCGGCATGCTCCCTTCTCACCCCACTGAGTCGGCGGTGCTGTTAAGGTTGAGGTACCCATTGCGGGTACACAGGCTGGAGCCACATGCCGTTTTCCTTCCCCATCCCTTAGGGGCTCTGGGGAAGTGGGATCCTAACCGGTCATCCAGCCACTGGGACCGGGCTCCCTCCGCAGCCCCTGGGGGAATCTGCCGGACAGGAGACGGAGTATCGTTAGAGACATGGCCCTGCATCTACAGGTACTCTGTGTCCCCGTTGGGACGGTGCATGAAGCACCTTGGCCTCAGACGCAGCTGCGACTGCGGTGTGGATTTTTTGTCTGGGACTACCACGCCGACCGTGCCTGTTTGCCGGCCGCGGTTTTTACTTTAGTCCCCGGCTTTTGCGGCCTAGTGTGTTAAACTCCCGCCCCTGAGCCTGCCAGTCAGGGAGAAAGGCGGGACGGTCGGTATGATGCCGACAGTGAGGGCTGGAGCACACTTCGCTGTCCTCCGCCCCCCTCACTGATCACTATGGGCCACCAGGTTCCCGCACTTTTGCGGTTCCGCCCACGGCTCTCTCCTCCCCTCGGAACGCCGGCAGCCATTGTTATAATTCTGCCGGTGGAGGATCTCAGAATCTGCGCTCAGTCTATGGACAGACACTGCTCTGGGAGAGGGGGATCCTAACCGGTCGCCATGCCTGGGACCGGGCTCCATCCGCAGCCCCTGGGGGATTCTGACGGACAGGAGACTGGACATCATCAGGGACAGAGCCCTGCATCATAAGGTACTCTGTGTCCCCTGAGGGACGGTGCATGCAGCATCTGTGTTACAAATGCCGCAGCGGTTGCTGAGTGGTTTGTGAGACTGGGACTACCGCGCCGACCGCGCCATGTTTGCCGGCCGCGTTTTTAAATTTAGTCCCCGGCTCTTGCGGCCTAGTACCATATTCTCCCGTTCTCGGGCCTGCCAGTCAGGGGTAACGACGGGACGGCCGACTGGACGTCGGCAGGGAGGGCTGGAGCATACGTTGGTATCCTCCTTCCCCCTCACTGAGCACTGTGGGGCACCAGTTTTCAGGTGCTGACCCCCCTTGGTGCCGCAGTGTATATATATATGTTTATTTATATGGTATATGATCTCACTGTTCGGCAGCATTATTTGCTTTTGGCTGTATACCCTCACTGATTACTCTGCGGACGACATGCTATTGTCTGCTCTTAAAGAGTAAGGGTGCCAAGGCACTGGCTTATTTTACAACCTGTACCTCTTGTGCGGCTATATTACAGGCAGGTTCCACATACCCTCATTGTGTACAATGCTTGGCCCCGAGGGCACTCACTCAGCCGGAGCCTCCGGCACTGGTGGGACCCTCGGCCAGGTGGTTCCGCCGGTTTCCACTGCACAGATGACAGGGACAGAGTTTGCATGTTGGAATCAGCAAATCTCTGAGTAGCTTTCACATTCCAGGACTCAGTCTATGGACAGAGGGTCTGCTAAGATACTGGAAGCCTTGCAGTCCAGACCGATAACACAGGGCCAGGGAGCTGTGAGTTCATCGCTCCAGGGTCCCTCTGGGTCGGTACAACAAGGGGCTCCTGGGGTAACACCGAGATCCCACGGTGAGAACTCCGTCACGGACCGGGGCCTCTGATAGGCTAAGCGGGCCCGCTGGGAACCTTCCCCGACTTTTTCAGGAGTGCGTGTTTTCGATCACTCTAACTCCAGAGGGGCCGTCCAGAAGCACAGAACTTTACGGACAAGCGCTTACTAAGCGCCTTATTGACACACGTTACCCTTTTCCCCCCTGATGTTGTTAAGGGTTGGGCTCAGTGTCACAGGGTGGATCCTCCAGTCTCTAGGCTGGCGGATAGATCCGTAGTATTAGTGGCAGATGTCCATCGCTCACGAATGCCACTGACAGGCAAATAAAGCTTATGATGAAATCCATCTATGAAGCCATAGTCGCATCTTTTGCTTCAGCCTTCGCAGCCGTGAGGGCACTCCAAGCTATCTCAGCTTCTCTGGCTGAGATTATTGCGGTTGCACATACCTCTGCCCCGCAGGTTGTGTCCTTCTCTTCTCAGGCGTAGGTTTTTTCGTTCTACACCATGAACGCAGTTCCTGGACTCTGCGAGCCGTACAGCGGTAGCATCCACCAATTCGGTGGCAGTCTGCAGGGCCATGTGGCTACGCGAATGGAAGGCAGGCTCTGCTTCCAAGAAGTTCTTAACCGGTTTGCCATTTTCTGGCGACCGTTTGTTTGGCGAGCAATTGGATGAAGTTACTAGACAGTCCAAGGGAAAGGTCTCGTCCTTGCCCCAGTCCAAAGGTTTCGGTCATTTCGGTCCTCAGCAAAGTTCCGTTCCTCCACGTCCAAAAGGTCAGAGGAGGGCTAGAGGAACTCTTCTGCATGGCGGTCTAAGTCACAAGGCAGCTTCCTCATGACTTCGGCCTCACCAAGACCGCGTCCTCGGTCGGTGGCAGGCTCTCCCGCTTTTGCGACGCCTGGTGGCCACATGTCCAAGACCGATGGGTGAGAGACATTCTGTCTCACGGTTACAGGATAGAGCTCTGCTCTCGTCCTCCGACTCGTTTCTTCAAAACATCTCCGCCCCCCGAGCGAGCAGATGCACTTTTTCAGGCGGTGAACACTCTGAAGCCTCGATGTCACAAGGAGACTTCCTAAGATCAATTGACATCAAGGATGCTTATCTCCATGTGCCGATCGCACCCGAGCTTCAACGCTTTCTGCGTTTCGCCATCAGGGACAAACACCTTCAGTTCGTGGCACTGCCATTCGGCCTGGCGACAGCCCCACGGGTCTTCACCAAGGTCATGGCAGCAGTGGTGGCGGTCCTACACTCTCAGGGCCGCTCGGTGATCACTTACCTAGACGATCTTCTAGTCAAGACACCCTCCTGGGTGGCATGTCAACACAACCTGACCATTGCTCTGGAGACTCTCCAGGGGTTCGGGTGGATCATCAAATTTCCAAGGTCAAAACTGACACCGACCCAATCACTGACTTGCCTCGGGATGGAGTTTCATACTCTCTCAACGATAGTGACGCTTCCGCTACATAGTCAGCGTTCACTACAGACAGGGGTGCAATCTCTCCTTCGGGCCCAGTCACCCCTTGAGGCGCCTCATGCACTTTCTAAGGAAGATGGTGGCAGCAAGGGAGGCAGTTCCCTTGCGCAGTTTCGTCTGCGTCCGATTCTATCGGACACCGCAAATGGGACAGGAGGTCGACGTCCCTAGACAAGAACGTCTCTCTTTCCCTTGCAGCAAAACCTCTCTTCAGTGGTGTCTTTTTTCCACTTCCTGGGCGAAGGAAAAATCCTTCCGGCCCCCAGCCGGGGCTGTGGTCACGACGGACGCGAGTCTGTCAGGGTGGGGAGCGGTCTTCTTCCACCACTCGGCTCAGGGAACCTGGACTCCGACAGAGTCCTCCCTTCAGATCAATGTTCTGGAGATAAGGGCAGTGGATCTAGCCCTAAAGGTGTTCCAGCGGTGGCTGGAGGGCAGGCAGATCCGAATTCAGTCGGACAACGCCACGGCGGTTGCGTACATCAACCACCAGGGCGGCACACGCTGTCGTCAAGCCTTCCGAGCAGTTCGGCGGATTCGGCTGTGGGCGGAAGCCACAGCCTCCACCATCTCCGCAGTTCACATCCCGGGCGTAGAAAACTGGGAAGCAGATTTTCTCAGTCGCCAGGGCATGGACGCAGGGGAATGGTCTCTTCACCCGGACGTGTTTCTAGAGATCTGTTGCCGCTGGGGAACGCCGGACGTCGATCTAATGGCGTCTCGGCACAACAACAAAGTCCCGGCATTCATGGCTCGGTCCAAGGATCACAGAGCTCTGGCGGCAGACGCGCTAGTTCACGACTGGTCGCAGTTTCGACTGCCTTATGTATTTCCTCCTCTGGCACTACTGCCCAGAGTGTTACGCAAGATCAGGTCCGACTGTCGCCGCGCCATCCTCGTCGCTCCAGACTGGCCGAGGTGATCGTGGTACCCGGATCTGTGGCACCTCACGGTGAGTCAACCGTGGACACTCCCAGACCGACCAGACTTGCTGCCTCAAGGGCCATATTTCCTTCTGAATTCTGCGGCTCTAAACCTGACTGTGTGGCCATTGAGTCCTGGCTCCTAGCGTAATCAGGGATATCTCCAGATGTCATTGCCACCATGAGACAGGCCAGGAAACCAACGTCCGCCAAGATCTATCACAGGACTTAGAGGATCTTCTTATCCTGGTGCTCTGATCAGGGTTTTACTCCCTGGCCGTTTGCCTTGCCCACTTTTCTTTCTTTCCTTCAATCCGGAATGGACAAGGGCTTGTCTCTCGGCTCTCTCAAGGGACAAGTATCGGCGCTTTCCGGTCCCACCTTACAAGCGTCCGTTAACACCCTCGGATCTTAACAGGGTGCTGACGACTCTTCAGAAGCCACTTTTCGAGCCGATGCGGGATCTCTCTATCTCGCCTTTCGCAAAGGGTGGCCTTCCTAGTGGCAGTCACATCACTCTGAAGAGTGTCTCAGCTAGCAGCGCTGTCATGCAAAGCCCCCTTCCTGGTGTTTCACCAGGATAGGGTGGTTCTACGTCCGGTCCCGGACTTTCTCCCTAAGGTATCCCCGTTTCATCTCAATCAGGATATCGTCTTACCCTCTTTGGGTCCGCATCCAGTTCACCAATGTGAAAAGGATTTGCATTTATTAGATCTGGTGAGAGCACTCCGGCTCTACATTTCTCGCACGGCGCCCCTGCGCCGGTCTGATGCGCTCTTGTCCTGATCACGGGCCAGAGTAAGGGTTTTCAGGTTTTCAAGTCAACCTTGGCTCGGTGGATCAAGGAACCGATTCTTGAAGCCTACCGTTCTTTTAGGCTTCTGATTCCTGCAGGGCTGAAGGCCCATTCTACCAGAGCCGTCGGTGTCCTGGGCATTGTGTACACCAGGCTACGGCTCGGCAGGTGTGTCAGGCGGCTACCTGGTCGAGTCTGCACACTTTCACGAAACACTATCAGGTGCATGCCGATGATTCGGCAGATGCCAGCCTAGGTAGGCGACTCCTTCAGGCGGCAGTTGCCCACCTGTAAGAGGGGGCCGTTTTTTTCGGCTCTTTTTCTCGAGGTATTTTTACCCACCCAGGGATTGCTTTTGGACATCCCAATTGTCTGGGTCTCCCAATGGAGCGACAAAGAAGAAGGGAATTTTGTTTACTTACCGTAAATTCCTTTTCTTCTAGCTCCTATTGGGAGACCCAGCACCCGCCAATGTTCCCTTCGGGCTGTTGTTCTTTTGTGTACACATGTTGTTCATGTTGAATTGTTCTTTTAGTTCATGGTTTCAGTTCTCCGAACATCCTTCGGATTGAATTTACCTTAGACCAATTTATAAGTTTCCTCCTTCCTGCTTTGGCACCAAAACTGATGAGCCCGTGATGCACGAGAGGGTGTATAGCAGAGGGGAGAGGTTACACTTTTTAAAGTGTAATACTTTGTGTGGCCTCCGGAGGCAGAAGCTATACACCGAATTGTCAATTGTCTGGGTCTCCCAATAGGAGCTAGAAGAAAAGGAATTTACGGTAAGTAAACAAAATTCCCTTCTTTTTTACGTTATACAGAGCGGCGTGGGCTCTTATAAACAGTATTCTAGTATATATGTGATACAGTATAAGAGCTCACTGGTGGTGGCCACAGCTTATAAGGGAAAATCCTGGTGACAGGTTCCATTTCAAAGTGTGTAAAAATGTGCAACTTTGCAGCGTGTTTCTTATTAAAAATCCTGTCTGTTCTGAAGCACACAGGGATTTTTAACTTTATATTTTTTCACTCCCCCCTCGTCTATCAGAGGTAGTAGGTTTCGTAGTCAAGGATTGTGCCTTACAGGGCTGGTTATACCTTGTTATCTATTTGTTTTTGTTCTCTTCTTTGTGGACAGAGTCCACTGATTACAGATGTTTTTGTTGGATTCATCACTTTTGGCAATAAGTCGCTAGAACAGTTAAGGATCGGAATAAAACCCAATTTTTTACTTTGCGGCAAATTTATTAATCCCATGCACCATTTTGATTAATTTGGCGCCAATAAAGGCAATTAATACTGCAAGGAAAAAAAGGAAAGTAACTTGAAAGAAAAAAAAATGCACAATGAATCGGAGGACCTATATCTCAGTGGACGCAGCTCTTTTTTGATCTACTGGTCCTGGCCTCGTGTAAATATTGTATAATGGGTTCTCACAATTTAGTTGCAAAATAAAGAGAATTCTGAAGTATGCAGGTATGGGTACATTCTTTACAACGTCATACTAAGGGGTACTTTGCACGTTGCGACATTGCTAGTATCGGCTAGCGATTCCGTGCGCGATAGTACCCGCCCCCGTCGCACATGCGATATCTTGTGATAGCTGCCGTAGTGAACATTATCGCTACGGCAGCTTCACACGCACTTACCTGCCCTGCGACGTCGCTCTGGCCGGCGACCCGCCTCCTTCCTAAGGGGGCGGGTCGTGCGGCGTCACAGCAACGTCACACGGCAGGTGGCCAATAGAAGCGGAGGGGTGGAGATGAGCGGGACGTAAACATCCCACCCACCTCCTTCTTTCCGCATAGCCGGCGTGAGCCGCAGGTAAGGAGATGTTCCTCGCTCCTGCGGCTTCACACACAGCGATGTGTGCTGCCGCAGGAACGAGGAACAACATCGTATCTCCTATTGGTGCGACATTATGAAAATGACCGACGCTACACAGATCACCGATTTTTCAACGCTTTTGCGATCGTTTATCGGCGCATCTAGACTTTACACGTTGCGACGTTACTGGCGCCGGATGTGCGGCACTTTCGATTTGACCCCGACGATATCGCAGTAGCGATGTCGTAACGTGCAAAGTACCCCTAACAGACAAAGGCAATCAATGTTTTGAGTGCATTAAGGCCCTTCTTCAGGCTTAGGAAGCAGAAATCATTAATATTATTGGGTTTTACTTCTCTGCACCTGTTTGTTGCCCGAAGGGACGCAATACAGCCAAACGTTGCCTAACTTTGTAATGATAGTAGGGTTGGGTACCTATATTATTTATCTACTTTTAGGCCTAAGCCACACGGCGAGAAAAATAGTGCGAGTGGAGTGCGATAAAACATCGCATTCCCCTCGGACCAATTCTAGCCTGTGTGTCAGCTCACATGAGCGATTATTTTCTCAGCCCTAATGGGACCGAGAAAACAATCGCAGCATGCTACGATTGTAATGCGAGACTCTTTCGCTCGCACCCATTCAAGTGAATGGGGCGAGAGAAAAATCGCACTGCACTCGCGGTACACCGGTATACCACGAGTGCAGTGCGAGAATGGCAATAGCCGGCTACGCAGGAGAGAGGGAGAGAAATCCCTCCCTCCCCTCCTGACTGCCGGCCCACCCCTCGCAGCTGAGGTCTGCTCGCACGAACGGACCTCAGTTGCAAGGACACAAGCATGACACTCTGCTCTGCTGTACTGCCAGCACAAGCAGAGTGTCATGCAAGTGGATCGCAGTAGTCCCCGTGTGGCCCCAGCCTTATTTGCAGTCACATCTCCTGAGTGTCGTGTCTACTTGAAGCCTACACCGGTCGTCAAATGTTACAGAAAAATAATTAGGCTCCATTTGAAGCACCCATCAAAATTGAAATGCTGTCGAATCCACCTGCAGCTTGTTATAGAGTGAGTGGCTCTGAGTAGCCCGATATATGATTATGTGCAGAAAGATTCCGTAATAAATTTTAACCCTTTACTGACATTGGACGTACTAATACGTCTGACGTCAGTGTATGGACCAACCAGCTTACCCGGCAGACGCTGTTAGGCAGCCTTCCCTCAAACAGAAGCAAATCAGAGCTGCTGCTCTCCCACCAAAGCTTTTATACCCTTAACTGCGGCTGTGGGTTTGATAGTAAATATCGTTGTAATATTGCAGCAAATATTGATGCCCAAAACTTTACCCCGTGCGTTGCAAGGATGAAGGCCACAAGGAATTCTGCAAAAGAATTGATAGTCTGCGGATTTGGAAATCTGCACTGCAGGTCATTTTATGTGCAGATAAGATCTGCAACATGTAGAGGAGTTTGGTTAAATGTGATCTAAATGGCAAGAAATGTATTACACTTTCAACAAAAAATTATATGTATAAATTATTTCATGTACTTGTAATCTTTTTTGCGTTACTTATCCCATATAGGTTTTTTATGCATTATTTTATTCTCCACTTCAAGGGACTCTGTCTGCACAGGATGACTGTTCAAACCAAGTAGAGGCGCTCGTGCATCATGGCGGCGCCAAACTTATAAGTGCACCACCCACCTGCTGGGTTTCTATCTATCTACACCCCCTTCCTCTTCTTTCAGTGACAGCTTTGGCTTTATAGAGCCAGAGAAGGGCAGAAATAGAGGGAAACTCAGCAGGTGGGAATCTATATATATAATTGCCTTATTCTGTCTGTCTGTCTGTCTGTCTGTCTGTCTGTGTCTATCTGTCTGTCTGTCATGCTCCAAAATTGTGTCCTTACGGTGACACAAAGCTGATTGGCCGCTGGGCTCGCCATGGCCCCGCCCCCCCACACGGATTGGCCAGCCGCTCGCCCAGGCTCCGCCCCCCCACAGATTGGCCTCCCGCCCCGGCACCCTGCAGGCATTGGCAATTCGGCCACGCCACGCCCCGCCCCCCTCACGCAATGCACGCTAGCTCTGGCCCCGCCCCCTCCCTCCCCCCGCGCATTCCCCGAACTGACACGGCTGTCACGGAGGTGAGTACTGTACTCAACCCCCCCCCCTCCCCTCCCCCTTCTCCTCCCCCTCCCCCCCCCCCCCACCCGCGCATTCCCCGAACTGACACGGCTGTCACGGAGGTGAGTACTGTACCCCCCCCGGCCCCCGCTCGCACGGGAGTGGTGTGGATACGTTGGTAACCATGCTCGCATGGTTACAAGCGCATCAAGGTCCTGCTGCGGCGGAAGATCCACACGCACACACTTAACAGCACACACACAAACATACACACACATCAGATCACACTCACTCTCACACACACCTCACACACACCTCACACACACCTCACACACACAAACATACACCTCACATCACATCCACACACTCACAGCATCCGGCGATATCGCTTGCTTCTCGGCCTCGATACTGTGCTGTTGTGACCTTCCAGGACCTGACGGAGGATCACATGGCCAGAGGCATGTGGTATCTATATATATCACAACGCACCGCTCTCTGGTCAGACTCATCTCGCAGATCATTGTTTAAAGGGACTCTGTCAGTACAGGATGACTGTTGAAACCAAGTACAGGCGCTCGTGCATCATGGCGGGGCTAATCATTTATATACATACTAGAAGGTGGCCCGATTCTACGCATCGGGTATTCAAGAATTTACGTATTGTGTAGTTCATGTATGATTTTTGTTTATATATATATATTATATATATATATATATATATATATATATATATATATATATATATATATATATATATATATATATATATATATATATATATATATATATATATATATATATATATATATAAACAAAAATCATACATGAACTACACAATACGTAAATTCTTGAATACCCGATGCGTAGAATCGGGCCACCTTCTAGTATGTATATAAATGATTAGCCCCGCCATGATGCACGAGCGCCTGTACTTGGTTTCAACAGTCATCCTGTACTGACAGAGTCCCTTTAAACAATGATCTGCGAGATGAGTCTGACCAGAGAGCGGTGCGTTGTGATCACCACTACACTACTGGCGCTAAGCTGTGTCAATTAATTGACAGATTTCAGGAAGACAGTAGCAGTTATTCTAATATCACTTTGCAAATTGCCTTGAATAAAAATATCCTGCTTTTTTTTTTTTTCTTGTGATCTCCAATGCAGACTATGGTAACAGACTACAAACAATCCCCCGTGTAGTCAGATCCTGTAATCACGCTATATTTTTATCATTACTCTGCTTTTTGCTATCCTTACTCTGCTTAACAAATGTATATAAGTATAAAGTATGACTGCAGGACCAGACGGTGCTTGATTTCTTTTCAGCCTCGCAGGTCTGCTATGGAGATGAAGATACAACAGGCTGTCATCTTTTTAAGAGGTGTTATGTTCTAAATGTGGCCGGCTTTACTGATAATCCAGGAAACACATGGATCAGGCTACCTGATGCTCTCCTATATTTTGCATGTTTCTGGAGTGTTGTATTAGATTGTAGAGTAATTGGAGGAACAAATAATAATAATAATAATAATAATAATAATAATAATAATAATTATTATTATAAATTATTATTATTATTATTTATTTTTTTATTGTTTAGTATTTTAATTATTATTTTTTTTGTCCTGTTTTTTTTTTTTGTTTTTTTTTTTTTCTTTCCAGTGGCTGGATCGCTTCCATTAGCTTTTTCGGCACAAACGTGGGATCTGCTGTGGTGATGCTAATACCAACCATTATGTTCACAGCTGTGGCTGTCTTATCTTTTGTGGCATTGACTAAGGTATGATGAACCCTACAGATTTATTCAACCTTCCTATTAGGGGATCTAGTACACTGCATTCAGGATATGCCACTGATTTTTTTTTTTTATTTTTTTCTCATGACGCCTTAAAAGGAAAAGTGTTTAAAAATATTTCAAAGCAATAAAACGTAACATTTTATTTTTTTATGGTATAAAATATGAAAAATGAATTAAGTTTTGGGGTTTTTTTTCCGCTCTTAAACACTAGGGGGAGCAGCTGCTCACTTTCGACATGAAGCCTAGTGCACTGGTGGTTTGCATTATTACTGCAGTAAATGTCCATAGTATCTGCTCTCATGTATCAGATGTCACTCTTCCCTTTATGGGTATTTGCTAAAGGAAAGGAGGGCTGTAGTTCTGATCAGTGCGGAGCTATTTTGTTAGTGACCGTAATGTGACACTGACATGTGGACAGTGTCACCAAGCGCCAATTCTAGCTATTCTGGTAAGCCTGACCTGGTAACCTAATTCTCTAGGTCAATAAGGTTACAGTGATATCAAGTGTTAGATTTTCTTTTATTAATGTAATGTTGAAAAAAATAATCAAAAGTTTAAAAAAATTAATAAAAAAAATAGTCTGACCATCTTTAGAGACGCATAAGGGTTCTATTTTTCTGTTGATTGATATGTGTTAGGCCTTGTTTTGTGTGGTGAGCTGTTGTTTCATATCAATTTATACAATGTTTTGATGACTTTTTATTGCCTTTTTTGGGAGATGAGGTGACCGAAAAGCTGCAATTCTTGGATTTTGACTGTTTTTTTTTTTTTTTTTTTCTGCTTATGGCGTTTCCCATAGTGGTTGGTTAGTTATTTTGATAGACCAGACTTTCATGGATTCGGAGATGCCAATTATGCTTATGTATTGTGCGGTCTAGAAAAAAGTTGCCGTCACTTCCTAATCTCAGTCTGAACGGGTGCATACTGAACAGGACATACAATATTCAAAAATAGCAGTTGCACTCAAGTAAAGGGAAGGAGAAAAACAAGAATGTAGATGGTGAATATTGGAATGTGAATACGTGTTACTGCTAAGAAAACATGAAAAACATTTTTTGAAAAATATGAGTTGCTTAGCAAATAAAGGTGGCCAAATTTACTTGTGCCCAGATACCAATGTCAAGGTGTAACTCTCATCTGCGTCCTACTCTAAATGCTATGCCTCTCTTGTCCAAACTGAACTATTATATGGGCTAGAATAGAATCTGCAAAAATAAAATTAAAAACACTTGAAGTAACTGGGAGGAGTGCGCAGACGAAGGGCATGACTCCATAATACAAACTAGAAAAATTGCCGACATGTCTTAAGGCTGCTTTACACCAGACAATCTATCGTGCGATAGATCGTCGGGGTCACGGTTTTTGTGACGCACATCCGGCATCGCTGGCGATGCCGGCCTGTGTGACACCTCCTAGCGACGCAGTATCGCTCACAAATCGTGAGTTGTGTACTGCTCGCTAGGTTCCATAATATCGTTTAATTTAGTTGTTCATAGTTTTCGGGGTAGCACACGTCGCTCCATGTGACACCCCGGGAACGATGAACAGCAGCTCACCTGCGTCACACGGCCACCGCTGGCTATGTGAAGGAAGGAGGTTCATCTCCGCCCCTCCGCTTCCATTGGCCGGCGGCCAAGTGACGTCGCTGTGACGCCGAACGTCCATCCCACTCCAGGAAGTGGACGTTCGCCGCCCACAGCGAGGTCGTCCAGAAGGTAAGTACGTGTGACGGGGGTTACCGACTTTGTGCGACACGGGCAGCGATTTGCCCGTGACGCAAAAAGACGGGGGCGGGTACGATCGATTGTGAAATTGCACAATCGGTCGTCCTGTGTAAAGCAGCCTTTAATCTCAGTCTGAATTGGTGAATACTGAATGAACATGACATACAATATTCCAAAATAGCAGTTGCATTCAAGTAAAGGGAAGGAGAAAAAACAAGAATGTAGATGGTGACTATTGGAATGTATTGTGCGGTGACCAGGGCTGATATTGGGGGGGTGGGGGGATGGGGATGAGGCACAAAAACTACAGCCCCTTCTATCTACTATAATAGGTTTTTTAGCTGCTGTTAGTTGTCTTTGTTCCTTGCCACACAGCTTTCCCAGGAACATTAAAAAATAGAGAAGTTGAAGAATCTAATTAGATGGATGGAAACATTAGGGGGGCAGGGGGGAGAAGATAGCCGGCCTTGGTCACCGCTCACAAGAATTTACAGTAATGAGTGGAGCAGGCATATCATGGCTGCCTACATCATTGTGATCACAGTAATTGGCCGTGTGTGGTGACAGCAGGTTCCATAGCTGCTCGGGTGACTTCATCCAGCAATCTGTTCTCACTGCTGACGTCGCCACCACTGCCCCGACCTCCTGTCGCCACCTAGCTGCACTTACCATGATCAGAGCACTGCAGCTGGCAATGATTTATCTGCTCCACTCTGATCACAGTACACTGCGGTGATGGAGGGAATTTGTAGCCTGGCAAATGGCGCTAGGCTACAATAAGATCTCCCCAGGCTCCCCCCTACAGCGGTCAACTGAGCGTACACAACCGCAGAATAAGAGATTGGGTCGGATGTTGACAGCAGTCACCTATATCTGTCTGACATTTAGGATGAAGAAATTAAAGAAGCTCTTCCATCAAAGTTTTTATAATCTTAATACATTGCAGTCATCCTATTATATAATACTGTGTACTTAAAATTGCTCATTTTGCCCTTGTTCCCACTTAAAGGGGCTGTACTATGAACAAAGCTAATTTTAATTACTAAAACTTGGAATAATAATAATTTCCACGATTGGATATGTTAAGAAAAAATGTTCCTGTGCTGAGATAATCTTGTATATGTGCCCCTGCTATGTACTATCATGCACCGCCCTGTACAGGACAAGCAATCTCCTGATCACAGCTTCAATGGGACTAGTAAAAAAACATAAAAAGTGGGGAGGAAGGTTTTTAAAAAATATGAAGAAAACCAAAACATAAAAGTTCGTATCACCCCTTTTGCCCCGTTGAAAATAAAACCATTAAAAAATACACATTTGCTATTGCCGAGCTCAGAAAGGTCCAATCTATCAAAATCTAAATTAATCCAATTGGTAAAGGGTGTTGTAATGTGAAAAAAATCAAAACACCAGAATTGAGGGGTTTTTTTTTTAGTTACCACAACATTGCAATAACATGCAATAGGAGGAGATCAAAACATCACATATATGCAAATAATGAATCCTCACACAGCCCCAGATCCTGAAAAAATAAAGCCTTACGGGTCTTAGAAAATATGCCAAAAGGGAAATTTGTTTAGAACAATGTCACTTTTTTTTTTTCCACCACCTAAAAAACCCAAAAACTACATGTTTGGTATCTACAAACTCGTTCTGACCTGTGAAATTATATTGCCAGGTCAGTTTTACCATATGGTAAACTTAAAAAAAAAAAATAAAACTTTGGGATTTTTTTTTCCTGTTTTCCAGTACAATATGGGGCAGAATGAATAGTGTCTTTCAAAAGTACAACTCATTCAGCAAAAAAAAAAACAAGTCTTCATTGATGAAAACCAAAAAAGGTTATGGCTCTTGGAAGAAGGAGATAAAAACGGAAAATGACCACAGCGGGAAGGGGTTAAACATGGACGTGTGAATGAGGCCTATTTCTTTGTGCAGACTTAAGCCTGCTTTACACCTTACAATTAAGCATACGATATCGTATGTGATGTGACACGCCTCCATCGTATGTGCGGCACTTTCAATTTGTTGACCGTGTCGCACAAACAACTATTTGCCGTCACACGTACTTACCTACCATACGACCTCGATGTGGGCGGCGAACATCCACTTCCTGGAGTGGGAGGGACGTGCGACATCACAGCAACGTCGCACGGCAGCCGGCCAATAGAAGCGGAGGGGTGGAGATGAGCGGGATGTAAACATCCCGCCCACCTCATTCCTTCCGCATTGCTGACGGAACGCAGGTAAGATCTGTTAATCGTTCCAGGGGTGTCACACACTGCGATGTGTTCTGCCTCGGGAACATTGAACAACCTGACGTGCAATTTTTAGCAAATGAACGACGTGTATGCGATGAACGGTTTTACGTTCAATCGCAATCGCACGTAGCTGTCACACGCAACTACGTCACTAACTATGCCGGATGTGCGTCACTTACGACGTGACCCCACCAACACATCGTTAGATATATTGTAGCGTGTAAAGCCCGCTTAAGACTAAAATTCTTAAAATTAGATCAATTTATCAATCAGCATGAAGCACTGTGATTAAACTGGCACGTCTTATGAATCTTATGAATGTCTAGGATATAATCCTTTTCTGATTGAGCGCGTTCTATTGATGGAAGAAGTATAGTGTCTAAAATACAGGGTGGACTAGGGTTTGTGTTAATTCATGGCTTATTGGAGGATGACCCAGACAGGCGGATGCAATGTAGTGAGATAATGCTGCATGAAATTAGAGAAAATCCAATACATTTATATAACATTGTATTAACAGACATGATTGTCTTTACTGGTATAGTGAGAATATGCATTTAACATTAAAGCAAAAACTAAACCAGCCTGGTGACTCTGTTTGGGGTGTTATTTCAAGTTCTTGTATTTTGGCCTTTTTTTTTTTTTTTTTCCATTAAACAGTCAGAACTGTTAAGTATCTCAAAATCCTAATGAATCCAGTTCTGTCCACCTACTTTTGGTTCACCCTGTATATATCATAAAGCGTGGAGCAACTTCTGATAGACAGCTTCTAGATAGAGTTGAGCGGATCAGCTATAATCCAGGTCCGACTGATCCGGATCGGGTTGACGCCGAAGTCCGGATCCGATCCGGAATCCGCGACTATGTAAATCAATGGGGAGTCTGATCCGGGGAGTGAGAGTGAGAGTAAAGATCCAGAGCGTGCACCCCGGATCCCGGGTACTGGTCGGACTCTGATCGGAACCTCGAACCGTGCGGATCCGGATTTTTCAGATCCGGGTCCGCTCAACACTACTTCTAGAGGCTGCATGTGGCCTGATACATGGGAAATTCCAATTTTGGTTTGGGTCAAAGAAGCTATGAAACCTACTACAGACAATCTTCTTTTTTTTTTTTTTTTTTTTTTTTCTTTTATACTTTTGGTCCACTTTTCGGACGGATCATTGACATTTATCCTAGATAAATGCACTTTTGTGGCGGCTTTTTTTCATGCTCTCGTTTTCGAATATGCTTTACTATGACTGTCACAGTACACTTCTTCCACTCCTGTTTATAACATTGATTATTAAATGCTTCTCATAAATAGTCGCACAATAGAGAGCACTTGTAGAAAGCTGGCCACATTAAATGCCGTGCTAAAAGCTCTTGGCTCCCCACCAGCTTTCTCTGCAACAAACATTTGTATTGTCTGCAAGACATTACGCATGGCCTCTCACACAGCCAGATAACGTGCGCTGTTTACAGATGGCGTCCATTGTTTAGCTGCTGTCCTATGGCAATGACTTACAAATAATGATGGGTGAATAGTAACTGATAATACTTACCGAATACCGAGTACTATTCCAGTATCCGTTATGGCATGAAAAATGCTCCGGTTCCCCACCGACTTGCATTAGGTTCATTATGCGTGATGAATACCGGATTAGTACTTTGGGATTCATTACGAATAATCCGAACACGAACAGTTACTCTTCGCCCATCACTACTTATGAGATAACCTTGGATTGGTTTCCTCCTAAAGTAGTTGTTTTTGTTTTGTTTTTTTGTAGCATAAATAAGATAACCGGTAAAAGATATTGTGAATAATAATGTTTTTTCCTTCCATTTACATAGGTACACAAGTTTTATCGTGGTGCTGGGGGCAGCCTCAGTAAGGCTCAAGAGGAGTGGACCACAGGTGCTTGGAAGAATCCTCATGTCCAGCAAGCTGCTCAAGACGCAGCTTTTGGGGCTGCACAGGGTGCCATGACACAACAAGAACCTCAATACTCCGCCACACCAAATTATGGTTATTCTAATCAAATGTGAGGGTTTTCTCAGGACTGCAAGAATACATTCCTTAGGGTCACAAGGACCTCTCATTCCTGTTGTCCTCTAGTAGATCAGTTGTATCTCATTTTACCTACTTCCCTTTGATATGGTGCATAATTGATTGTGGTGTGTATGTTGTGTCCCAGAGAGAATCCAACCCCTAGTAAGCGGGGGCAATTTGTTTATGCGAGTTCCATATACGTAGCCCAACAGTAGTATGTTTGGAGCTATAAATTGGATGCTATATAGACAATTAAAAAAAAAAAAAAAAGAGAAAACAAAAGGCATTTGTATAATAAGTTGTGAACCTGTGTATAGACGAGAATGACAGGTAGCCAATGACAATAATGACATCCATATGTAGCATCAAGCAGTCAGTATCTCGGTCAGGAACTGTAGGTAAACGCAACCTACTACTGGTGCTGCACATGGTTAGTACCTTGTACACTCTCTAATGTGGGACTGCAGTAGCCTTCCCTATTGGCTGCCATGTTAGTTTTGGTTTTCCATACCTCGTATACCCCTACGATGCATAAAGCATACGGGATTCTATAACCCGGTCTGCTGATCATATTGCATTGGTCGTTGGCCAAACCCTGTCCTGTTTCTGCAGGAGCATTTGATGTGTTGTTGACTATTGAATAGTGCTGTGTAATAACTGTAATTATATGTTTTTATGGAATTCCAGCGCTATACATTTACAAAGTAACTCCATAACACTAATGCACTATGGTATAGTACACTCCAGTAGTACACTAGGTTACAGGATACATAAAAGCACAGACAGGACCTTCATCACACTGTATGCTGTGCTCTTCTATGGCAAAAACTGGAACAATCGGAATAATATAACCTATGTCCAGACAGAGGAGGAAAACTCTGCACACTTTGACCCGTTCTTACTAATGGTTGAAACCTTGTCATTCTGAATTACTAATAGTGCAGTGAGGAGGACCTGCCATTCCTCCTGACATGTCTGCGTTAATAAAAAATTGTGCCGCATCTTTTCTTGGGACTCTGCATTGTGCCATTCCTCCTGTATTCCTTCTGAAAACCTATGTATAAATTGTCAGCTGGGTGTTACCAGTTGGCGGTGCGTCGCTGCACAGGACTCTCTCCAGTCAGTGCTGCCGGTATCTAACGGTAGTGACACACCCCTGTGACAAGGAGAATGGTATCGCCCAGTTACTTTATTCATACGTTTTCTAGAGGAATACAGTTATAAATAAAACTGCTCCAAAATATACTTTTCAAAAGGAATGGTGAGAGTTCCACCTTAGGGTACTGTGAGCCATATTTGTTAAGGGCCGGGTGCATGCTTGGCTTCCACCCTTTCATCTTTTCCAAAAAAAAAAGGGGCCTTTTGTGTTTACATATTCATTTTACCCTATAAGAAATGAATTGCCACTCCAGGAACTGTGACATATTAGTGTATGAGACATTTACATAACATATGTGGGACCATTTATGTAAAGACAGTGTATTTTACCAATGGTATGTATTGAAATACACTTAAAGGGGTATTCCCATCTCCAAGATCCTATACCAATATGTAGTAGTGTAATAATATTAGCAAATATCTGCAATTAGAAATGTTCTCCTGATTAGCTATGTCACTTACCTCTTGTGCAGGGCATTGCAGCTTAGGTAGCCACTGTTATGACCACTCATATAGTGACAGTAAGTTGCTCATGGTCATAACTATGGATCCCTAAGCTGCAGTGCCATGCACATGAGGTAAGAGACATGGCTATATGAGAAGAGTTGTACTACATTTCTAATACATGTTTGGATAGGATCTTGGAGATGGGAATACACCTTTAACACTAGAACTACTGGACTCGTGACACCTATATAGAAATACATGGTGCAAAGTAGTCAAAATGACTACCTCAGTAGTTCCGGTGTTAAAGGGAATCTGTGATTAGATTCATGCTGCCCTAACCACAGGCAGCATGAATTAGAGCCTGGCCGTGTGATTCCAAGGAGGTATATTTTATTATGTAACTCATAGGAAACATTGAAAAGCCAGCTGGGGACCATATGGACAGACGTGACTAGCCTGGCTTTCCCCACTCTATTTTATTGTCAGGTGTCTCCTATGTGGTTACATAGCCAGAGACCTGTCGATCAACTGGAGCGGGGTAGGGAGAAGCTGGACTAATTAGGTCTCCCCATTTAGTCACCATCCGGCTTCTCAAACTGTTTTCTCTGAAATACTGGAACATTTTCAGAGAAAGACCTGGCGGCAGTCATACATCCAGGATCTGATTCCTGCTGCCTGAGGTTTCGGGTAACTTGAATGGTGTCACATGATAAATGGGGAGCTAACAATTAAGGACAGAATTCTGGCATAATGACAAAATCCTCAATGTGTACCGATTGACTTCCCGGTGATATGATTTGGCAATATCCGCCGAGTTTGTTTACACTTTAAAACTGGTTTTGGTGACCAGGATGAACAAAACATAGTCTTAATATCTTGAGCTGTTACATTTTTTTTTTTTATTTTACTAATTTTGCTATATCAAAATGTACACACAATTGGTTAAACCTGCTCTGCTTCTCGACCTATTTGATGGATATAGCGTTTACCTGGAAGGCGTGCTATATCGTAGCATCTGATGGGCCACTTACCTTGTGTATGTTATCGCTCTCTAATATAAAATGACAACCACTCCTTTCATGTACTTGCAATATGGCTGTAATGTAATGCAGGTTTCTGTATGTGTTATATACCAGATGAACACTTTACTGGACCGAGCACTTTCTGATCAGACTGCACAGCCGGTGTCGGCGATGCTTCCGCTTTCTTATTCAGTGTTTTTGTTTGTTTTTTAATCACAAATCCTGCTGTTCCTTCCAGCTCCACCAGGATTATGTGATAGCCATTAAAGGGATTGATTACTAATAACGGATTTGAGTTTGGCCGAGCTAAAATGTTCTAAAGCTATGTTCCCACACTGCATAGTCGCAATAGATTTTCCTACCATATTTCAGCACTAATTTTATGGGTGAGATTCCACAATCTCATTGACTCACTACAGAAAAAAACTATGCTGCGCATATGACTGCGATGGCAAGGGAGAAATGTGAAGCAAATCTTCAACAAGATCTGCAGCGGTATTTATTGCAGATCTCATAATGCATTTTTAACATTGCATAGAGATGTTTTCTGGGATTATACTGTTGTATACACCTAGTTCCAATTCTGAGCCGACACCAACAGCAGAATCTAAAGGGTGTCATAAGGAGAGATGAGCGAATCTGATGTTTGGTTTTCTGCCCCACACACAGACTTTACAAAAACAAAAAACAGAGTTCAGGTTTGGTGCTTTATGTATGGAAACCACTCGCACGATCAGCGCTGAGCTCTGGTACACTCTGTGCTCAACCCAGTACGAGCTGCTTGCAGTGTTTGATCGGCTCGCACTGGGGAGTAGCAGCATGATCAGATAGTGTGTTGCAAAAAAGAAAAAAACCCACCCGTCCATGGAAATGTTCTGCTTGGTGGAGACCTAAATTACCCAATTAGTGACTTCCATTGGAGTCCGGGTCAAGTCCAAACTCATGGAGGGTCGGTTCATCTACACTTGCCGAACCAAACTTCCATGGGTTCGCTCATCTGTAGTCATAAGTAATGATGAGCAACCACTGCCA
Organism: Anomaloglossus baeobatrachus; assembly: GCF_048569485.1. Classification (NCBI taxonomy): domain Eukaryota; kingdom Metazoa; phylum Chordata; class Amphibia; order Anura; family Aromobatidae; genus Anomaloglossus; species Anomaloglossus baeobatrachus. The sequence goes on from NC_134356.1 coordinate 456,223,711, forward strand.
TGCTTGGGTGCTCAGTATTCATAACGAGCAGTTGGTGTTTGGAAGTTTTGACTCAAGTATAATGGATGTCACTTTGGGACTTGAGCATTTTTCTGGAAGATCTTTGGGAAGAATGCTCAAGTTACCCCCATTAACTTCTATTATACTCAGATACTCGAGTTGTGCCCATCTGAGGATACAACTGTTTAAGCATACGGAGCACCTGAGCATGCTCGCTCCTCACTAAGAGAACATGATAACTTTGTTACAGGCCTGATTTGCTATGCACAGAGGCAGAAGCGAGGCTGAGTGTATATAACGGTGTTACATCCTCATCATTTCCAGCCCTTATGGTTGGATTTCCTATTATCCCCTTTGATATAAATGTGTAAGATCTGAGAATAGTCTTGAGTTACCGCATTTACAGAACATGCCCAATCTAAAGTTTACCACTGTTCTCATCTCTGCCCTAGTATCTATATATGGGGAATGTACACGTGACACAGAATAAACGCTCCGCATCTTTTGAACACAGGTAATAAAAGCGCCATGTATATTTCCGTTCAAGGGATCCTTGATCTGTACTGTCCAGATCCGATGATACTCTGGTATTTTGTCATTTTCTGTGTAGTTTCTCTTAAATTATTGATGTTTGGTGAGAAGAGTTGTGCAGAACAAAGTATGTGATTCTATAAGAAAATAAAGAAAGCGTTCAAACTGATCTCCCGTGCCCGTCATTGATCACTCAGGGGTTGGATGTGTGAATGGTTCATGGTCTCGGGGGCTGAGACATTGGAGGGTGGGGCATGTAAACTGCTCTTCAATATGGTTTAGTATATCTGGAATTTAGATTGTATAATAGAATAGTGCTAAAATCGGAGGCGTTTCTTTAGCAAAATAGTCAGCCCCATTTTCAGTTATTGCACAACTGTGACTATTTACAGCATGAGTAAATTGTCCTCCCAGTAAGCGCAGACTAGACAAACTCCATATGAAGCGAAGTTTTCAAGTGGAAGGCACTTCAGAAAATGTTGCTTTTGAGGACGTTTAATTTTGTGGGGTTTTTTTTAAGCAATTCCTGATGTGATTTTGAATGTTTTTTTTTTTTCTTTTCTTTTCTTTTTAATGGAATCAACCACCAGTTTTTTGCCCTATAAACTAGAGTCAGTGCCATAATGGTGCTAGGAGGCTGATTAAAATGATACATTTTTAGATAAGAAATCAGATGCTTGATTGCAGAATAATCCTTGTTTAAGCCTTCAGGAATTATGTCATTTGTGTAGTGGCTTGAGCATTGGGGTGGGACTTTGTAGGTCGGGTCCTCTGTAATGATTCCTCCTCCTGCCTTGTCTCCTTTTCTTCATTTTAGGCCGGAGTCACACTTGGGACTGACTCACGCAAGTCTCGCATCGGCATCACACGGCATGGCCTGCTGCTCTCCGGACAGGAGTGTCTCAGCTGCATAGAAATACATGCAGCCAACCAGCTTCTGTCATGATAGTGTGCAGCCGCGCTTGTAAAATGGCATACCACAGTGATACAAAGTGAAATAATATGTAAAAAATAAAAACACAAACGTACACATCACAAAACGCTGTTTCGCCACGAAAAGTCAGTTTTTGTGTTAAAACAAAAATAAGCAAAGAAACGTACACATTATTGGTATCTCCATATCCGGTCGACCAGATTTATGAAACTGTCAATTATTTATTCTGTATGGCGCATACCATAAAAAAATTAAAACACCAAAAAGACACTTTTTTTTTTTGATCATATCAACACACAAAAAATTCAATAAAAAGTGAGAAAAAAAAATGATAGAAATAATCACTGTCCTGCAAAAAAGCACTAGTATGGCTAAGGCCGGGGCCCCACGGGGATTACTGCAATCCCCTCGCATGACACTCTGCTCACACTGAGAGTACAGCAGAGCCGAGTGTCCTTGCGACTGAGGTCCGATCGTGCGAGCGGACCTCAGCTGCGGGGGTCGGGCCGGCATTGAGGAGGGGCGGGCAAGTACTGGGGAGGGGAGGGATTTATCTCCCTCTCATCTGTAGCCGGCTATTGCCATTCTCGCACTCCACTCGCGGTACACCGGTGTACTGCGAGTGCAATGCGATTTTTCTCTCACCCCATAGACTTGAATGGGTGCGAGAGAAACTATGATCGCATTGCACCCGCAGCATGCTGAGATTCTTTTCTCGGTCTGATTAGGGCTGAGAAAATAATTGCCCATGTGCGCTTACACATAGGCTAATATTGGTCCGAGTGGAATGTGGGTTTTTTTTTTTTTTTTTTTTTTTTTTTTTTTTTTTTTTATCGCACTCCACTCGCACCAATTTTCATGCCGTGTGTCTTAGACCTTACTTGGATAAAAAGTAGTTACAGCTCTCAGACTATGGTGATGCAAAAACAAAATTAATTTTGTAAAATATTGTATTTAGTGTGTAAATCTAGCAAAGATTAATAATATATAAATATGGTATCTCTGTAATTGTATTGACTTGAAGAATCTTCCCAAGTTTACCGCACAGTGAACTGTGCAAAAAAAAAAACAAAAACAAACAGTAAATGAATTGCTGGTTTTTGTTCATTATGCATCTGAAAAATCTCGATTAAAAAGTGATCAAAAAATGTTATGTTACCCAAAATGGTTCCCAAAAAATCTGCAACTCGCCGTTCAAAGAAACCAAGCCCTTATGCAGTTCTACTTACCAAAAAATAACTTACAGAGCGAGAATATTGCAACGGAAAAGTCATGGCCAAAAGTGTTCGCACCCTTGAAATTGTTCCAGAAAATGAAGTATTTCTCCCAGAAATCATTGCAATTACACATTTTGTTATTCACTTTGTGTATTGCAACAACATGAAAAAAGGCAAATTGGACATAATTTCACAAGAAACTCCAAAACTGGGCTGGACAAAATTGTTGGTACCCAGAACTTAATATTTGGTTGTACATCCTTTGGAATAAACATCTGGAATCCAGGGCTTCCTGTAACCATCAACAAGATTCTTACACATCTCACCTGGAATTTTGGACCACTCTTCTTTTGTAAACTGCTCCAGGTCTCTCATACTTGAAGGTTGCATCTCCCAACAGCAATTTTAAGATCTCTGCACAGGTGTTCAATGGGATTTAGATCCAGACTCATTGGAGCCACTTCACAACTCTCCAACACTTTGTTTCCATTCATTTCTGTTGCTTTTTGAAACATGTTTGAGGTCATTGTCCTTTCGGATAACCCGTGACCTAGGACACAAACCCAGCTATGACACATGGCACTACATTGCGACCCAAGTCCTGACATAGCATTTCAGTCAAATGTTGACGAATAGTTTTGTGCTGATCCTGATGCACCTTGAGGCTGCAGGACAACTTTAATTTGTTTGGAACTTGATTGGGGCTGCTTATTCACTATGTGGACTATCCTGTCTTACAGCCTTTCATCATTTTTTTTTCTGCCGTCCACGTTCAGATATAGTAGCTACAGTGCCATGGGTTGTACACTTTACTATGTTGCACACCATGGACAAAGGAACATCAAGATCTGTGGACATGGATTTGTAACCTTGAGGGTGTTTGATATATTTCAACAATTTTGGATCTCCCGTCCCCATGCAGTTTTCTTTGTGTTCTCCATGTTTAGTTTGGCAGCAACAGACAAAATGCAACGATTGAGTCAATTTCTCCCTCCATTTTTTTTTTTTTTATATTGCCCATACTGGTTACTTGCCACAGGTGAGTTTGAATGATTTGTTTATGTATGTTTGTGTTGTTCCAATACACTTAGGAAATAAACGTGAATAACAAAATGTGTAATTGCAAACCGTTTCTGGGAAAAATACTTCATTTTCTGATACAATTTAAACCGTGGCAACACTTTTGGCCATAACTGTCTAAAAGAAAAAACATTTTTGCTGTGTAATAGCAGCAAAACTTTTTTTAAAAAAAAAAACCCCATATAAATCTGGTATTGCAGCAAAACGAAGAATAAAGCCATCTTACTAATACGGGATGATGAATAGCGCAAAACTAATAAAAAAATATTCTTGTACTGCTGTCTGTTCATTCTTCTTCCCAAAAATCGGAATAAGCCTTGTTTCACATTTATGCTGTGCTCTCCGCTGAAGGCTATGTCCCTACGGGAGTTTGTACCTGCGGATATATCCTCAGGTACGTCCGCAGGTTTCCCGCAGCTGCTCACTGGTAGTAAAGCGAAATAGCTGTGGTAAACCTGCGGGTATTCATACGGCTTTACCTGCGGAAGTCCCGGCCTCTATCTCCATAGTGGAGGGCCGGGATTTCCGCAGGTAACTCTGCAGAAATAATTGACATGCAATTACGTGCCGCTGCGGAACATCCACAGCATATTCCACAGCCGCACATATCCGCAGCATGGACACAGCACTCCCCCATGTCCCATAGGATAACATGGGGAGTGTCTGTACTTGCTGAAACCTGCGGTTTTATCTGGAAAATCCAAGGATTTTCCGCAGATAAATCCGCAGGTTTAATCTCCTGTGGGCACATAACCGAACACTTATCTCAGGCCAAAGGGAAATGTTAGGCCTCATTCAAAAGTCTATCGTCATTAATCATTTTCAGAGTTTGGCCAAAGTGTCATCAGTTTTTCTTGTATATGGAAAAAAAACCCTTTTCTACACTTTTCTATTAGTGATGAGCGAGTACCAAAAAGCTCGGGTGCGTGAGGCTCGGGCCGAGCATCCCAAGATACTCGTGTACTCGGCCCGAGCACCGAGCCCAATGTTATCCTATGGGAGACCCGAGTATTATTCTGAAATGACCCCCGGCAGCATGTAGAAACCATAAAAATGTAAAGTAAAAAAAAAACGTGCCTGTGTGTGTATGCGTGTATATATATATACATGCGGAGTGGAGTGCGGGAGGGGGCTTAGCCGAGCGGGGAAGTGTCGGGCTAAAGGCTCGGTCATGCTGTGAGGGCCGGCCAATCACTGCAATTCCACAACTATCAGGGCTGTGGAATTGCAGTGGTCTGCCAGCCAATCCCTGCATGAGGGCTGGCTCTCAAAAGAGCGCCAACATGCAGAAATGAAGACCACGAGTACAGCACGAGTATCGCGAGATTACTCGGTACCCGCTGAGTAGCCCGAGTACAGTGATACTCGTGCGAATACCGAGTAGTGACAAGCATACTCGCTCAACACTATTTTCTATCAGTCCATGAAAATCGGACTGCACATGGATGCTATCTGAATGCTGTCTGATTTTCTTCACTGACCCATAGACTAGCAAGGCTGATTAGATCCAAAACGTGGATCAAAATCGGTCATGTCTGTGCCATCTTGCGTGATCTATTTAATCCATGGAAAATCGCACCCATGTAAATGACCACATTCACATTTAGGCTACGTTCCTACATGGAGTTATTTACATGTATTTTCGCTCTGTCAAAAACCAGAAGCATACAGTTCCAGCAAATTGGATAGGATATCTAGAAATCTCCTGGCACTGTGCTCCTGCTTTCTTTACTGTGCGTAAACTGACCTGCGGTGCGGGTTTCAAATCTGGAACTTGTCAATCTCTTTTGCCAGTACACGGAGTTTTGTGTGGATTTTTCCCATAGGCTTGAATTAGATGTCGAAAAAAATGCACTGTGGAAACGCATCAAAAACACATGTAAACGTTCTGAATGTTGATAGATCGAACATTTCTGAATGCAGCGACAGCAAATATGTGTATTTTATTTATTTTGTTTAATTATTTTCAAAGGGGCAAAAGGGGGGGGGGTCATGATAATCCATCGGCGTTCTGTGACCATATCCCTGGCAGGAGGTAGGATTTGACCCCACCCCCCCGCCGGTGTGTATTAAGCTAGTTAACAGCCGCTGGCTGATCTCTGATCTCGTGGCTGTAAGGCCCGTTTCACACGTCAGTGAAAAACACAGACTTTTTCACTGGCGTGTAAAGCACACACATGTCCCTGCATGTGCCGTGAATCACGGCACACGTGGGTTGTCTAAGTGCAATCCGGGCTCCGTTCTCCGTGGCCCGTGATTGCACATAGAGATTCGCTCACCTGCGCCCGCTCCCGCTGTCCATGGTGCTGAATCCTCCCGCGACGCAATATCCGGCGGACCGGCCGGCGCTGACCCCCGCAGCAGCTGCTTCCGGGTCGGCTGTGTCACGCATAATGAATATGCGCAACAGTAATCAGCCGGCTTAGAAGCAGCAGGGAGAACGGGCTGCAGAGGACATCGCTGGACGCCGGGTGAGTTAAAATGTTTTTTATTTTAAAAGCACGTTTTTTTCTGGCACGTGTTTCACGGACCACACCACTGCGTGGTCCGTGGAACATCAGTGATGCCAGAATAAAATGGACATGTCTCCGTGCAGCAATCACGCACACGCGGGTACGCCGCACGGAGACACGTGCAGTGAAAAATCACTGACGTGTGAGCAGACCCATTCATTATAATGGGTCTGCGTATGTCAGTGATTCTGGTACGTTTAAAAAAAAGCACAAATGTCCCAGAATCACTGACGTGTGAAAGGGGCCTTAGAGGCACATGACGGCCAATTAAACTTAAAGAAATTTTGAGACCGGAACATGGAGGTAAACAGAGCCTGTTTAAAATATTATTCCTCTTAGGCTATGTGCGCACTTACCGGATTTTTCGCGGATTTTGCCGCGGATTTGCTGCATGTTTCACTGCAGAAAATGTTCATAACATCTCTGCAGTGAATCACCAGCAAATCCTATGGAGAAAAAAAATCCTGTGCGCACTGGGCGGAATTTGACAGCTGCTTGTTTTGCTGCGGGAATCCCGCAGCAAAAACAAGTGCATGTCACTTCTTTTCCGCACATCGCTGCGGGATTTCCCTCCATTGACTCAATGTTAATCATGAAATCCCGCAGGGAATAACGCAGGCAGCAAATTCTGTGCGGTTCACTGCGTTTTCCTGCGTTATTCCCTGCGGTATTTCGCGGTTTACCTCCGGTAATGTACATCGCTTGTCTGCGGTTTTGCAGGGAAGTGATGTCATTACAGGAAGAGGAAGCCGTGCAGAGTAAACACACACAGATCACACACACACATAGACATCACAGACATAGATCACAGACACATAGAACACACATAGAAAGCAAACGGAAATATAGAAAAAAAAGAACGTGGGCTCCGCTACATATTTACCTTCCAGCCGAGGTAAGCACACAGCGGCGGCCCGGTATTCTCAGGCTGGGGAGGGAGAGGGGCAGGGTTAATGTCCCCCGCCTCACTCCCCCTCCCGCAGCCGAGAATATCAGCCGCAGCTGCCCCGGCACTGTCGCATGCAATATGCGACAATACCGGCGTGTCCTCGGCTCTTCTTGCCACCGTGTAGCAGTGGTGGCAAGGTAATACAAGGGGTTAATGGCGGCGGATCACCGCCATTAACCCCAGGCTTGATCATGGCAGCGTCTATGTGACAACTGACATGATCAACCCGTAAGTAAAGTGAAAAAAAACACACCGAAAAATCCTTTATTTTAAATAAAACAAACAAGCCTCGTTCACCATTTTATTAACCCCCCCAAACAAAGCTCCGGCGTAATCCAGGTCCGACGTCCTGCGCTGCTTCCATCCAGCCGCGACTGTCACAGACACAGCGCTGAATGAAAGCAGCAGAGGTAATTACCGGTCATTTCCCACGGCCGGTAATGTGAACTCACTGCCGACCGTGGGAAATGCAGCGATCTGTCCTCTATCTATCTATCCCTCTATCTATCTATCCCTCTATCTATTCTTCTGTCTATCTACTCTCAGAATTAAATGACTTTTTTTTTTTTTTTTTTTTCTTCTTCAATGTGCTTTATTGCATTGAATGCAATAAAGCACATCCCAACCCGCACGCGGCAAAACCGCGGCAATACCGCGAATAATACCGCAGCAAACCGCGGCAAACCGCATGCGGTTTTCGGGTGCGGTTTCCCGCGGTTTTTTACCGCGGGTGCGGTAATCTTTGAGGGCATGCGGAATTTTCTCAAGAAAATTCCACTTCCCAGTGCGCACAGAGCCTTAGGCTGGACTCACACGAGTGTATGACATCCGATGCGACATACTAATGACCCCCGGCTCAGGCTCTGCTGTGAGCGTGAGCCGAGTGTCATGCGACTGTGCCCCAATCCTGCAATCAGGTCACAGCTGTGAAGCTGTGCAGAGGAGAGGTTGGGGTTAATCCCCCCCCATCTCCTCCACTGTCAGCCTGTGCGTATATCGCACTGTAAAGGGATAACATCCGAGTGCAGTCTGATGTATCTCTCACATCCATTCACTTGAATGGGTGCGAGAAGTACGGCTCTCGCAGAAAATCGCAGCATGCTGCTACTTTTCTCGCATCCAGAATCTGACTAACTGCTGTCCCTCATTGACTAACGTTGGTCAGAGTGCAATGCGAGATGTTCTCGCATTGCACTCGTCCGATTTCAACGCTCATGTGAGTGTACCCTTAGTTAGTCCCTATAATCCAGGGATGGGGAACCGCTGGCCCTGGGGGCAGATTCTTGAGAACCGCAGTGCTCAGGCCGGTGGTCCTAGTTTGCTGGCTGCCGATCCTTTAATTCATCTTTACACAGCAAGCATACAATGAATGTCCTGATGCTGCCAGTGCTACCGCCAGAATGTACGTTGTGGGAGGAGTTGGCACGCCGTGAACTCCTGTTCCACCAATGCAGACAGCAGCCCCAGAATCTCCTATGCAATGTGTATGCTGCAGCTCCAGCGTCTCCTATGTGATGTACATACTGCAGCTCCAGCGCCTCTCATACAGTGTATATGCTGCAGCCCCAGCGTATCCGATGTGATGTATATGCTGCAGTCCTATGTCTCCTATGTGATGTATATGCTGTAGCCCAGCATTTCCTATGTAATGTATATGCTACAGCCCCACTGTCTCCCATATGATGTATATGCACCAACCCTGGTTTCTCCCATTTGATATATAAGCACTAGTCTTGGTGTAGCCCTGGGCTGTGTAAGCCAATCTACTGATTGGAGGGTCGACTGGGGGGGCATCATATTGAGTAGGGGGCTGTGTTGGTAATAATACTGAGTGAAGGGTAGACTATGGGAACAATCATTTTGAGTGAGGAGTTGTGTGGGCCATTATACTGGAGGGTGGTCTGCGGGGGGAGGGGAATCATAGTGAGGGGCTAAAGTGCTAAGTGTGGGTGATTTGAGCATCATACTGTGGGGGGGATCACTAAACTAACAGGCCATCATACTGATAACACTGTGTTGGGTCATGATACTGTGTATGTGAACTAAGGGTATTACATTGTGGTGGGGGCATCATACCATTCCTGTCATGTGGAGGGATTGTGGGCTGAAAGAGTAGGGGGAGGATGCACTGTTGGACTATACCGGTAATACGCTGTGTGTGGAGACATTTTTGGGAGCATCATACTCTATAAGGGGCTTTAAAGGGGCGTGATTACTGTCTATGTGCCACAATACATGTCCATCTCCATTTATAAACGTCAGGAGATATGACCCCGGTTATTCATACTTCACCAGATATTATTTATGGGGAAGCGGGAGACCAGTTACATCTTTTGCTGTGGGGCCCCGTTATTTCTATGTATGCCCCTGTATCGCCACAATCGTACGGATCCTGACAATCAGATTGCAGGGTCATGTATACCTCATGATAATCGCCACAATACCACCCTACCATGTCTGTAAAGCGCTGTGGAATTAATAGCGCCATATAAGTGGGTAAAAAAAATAAACCCGAAAAGCAATGGTGGAACTGAGTCCTATTTCACCACATTTGGCCTTTATTTTCAGTACTTCATATGGAGAAATGATTGGTGTCATTCTCAACTACAGCTCGTCCGGCACAAAACAAGCTTTCCAATACTGACTTTATGCCTCCTTCACTTCCTCCAAGAACCTTTTTTTTCCATCCAAATTAGTGAAAAATGGCGAAGACCTGAAGGAGTTAAAAAAAAAAAAAAAGTATCCCTACATTGCCAGCGCTGCTGTATATGATCGGGAGAGGGGGGAGGCACACAGTATGGAGGGTCCCACATAGGGAGATGCGTCCGCATTCAGGAAGCCCCCACATTGCCATGTAGCGATGTGTGACTGTGTCTGCACAGTAGCTAGCTCGTGTCGGGGCGCATGCGCCGTGGTTCCCAATCAGTACAGACGTTCAGATATAGCGGAGTAGTCTCTCTGATATTCCTGATACAACCACCAGGGGCGCTCTCCAGCACAAAGCCGTGTCGGAAACCGAGACTGGACTCAACGCAAAGGATTTCGGAACATGTAGTTTGTTTAGTCTCGAAGCCGGATGAAACCATGTCACGTAGTTGTGCCGCACGGTATGATGGGATTAGTCGTGTCCTGATTGGATTGCTATAGAGATCTAATCCGGATTAGCTATCATGGCTCCACTGTCACGGCCCGTTCCGCAATGAAACACGGTTGTACGGTTTATCAGTACCGGACACGTTCGTGATCCGTATGTAAGTACTGCTTCATGTCATGTCCCCGCTGCGGGTCCTTCTCTGAGGTCGTTTTACCAGACGTGGGGGAAGATGACAGTGTTGCCAATAGCAACCAATCAGCTTCGCGCACTCAATTTTGGATATCGAAAGCAGCGAGCTGATTGGTTGCTGCTGCCCTCGCCTGCACTGTGTCCATACACTCCGTCCTGGCCGCACACAGCTGGGGTATTACTGACACCGGACAAGTGACGGAGAGCTGCCCTGTTCTATTCTATCCTCCTCTGGGAACATTTTTTTTTTTTTTACTTAAGGGGGTTGTCCACTACTCAGACACTTCCCAATTGTTGTATTCCCCATGTTAAATAATAGCAGCCTGTCCTCGATGCCAGGGTCTGTGCTTGGTTTCCTGGGACTCGTGTGACTGGCTGCAGCGCTGACGTTGCACAATCATCCTCTGTTTCACTGTCACCTCCTCCAGATGTAAGTGACAGTCAGAGGAAGACAAGGAGCTGCAGCTCTCACTTCTGGGTATCTGCTTTGTTCCAAGGAAGTGGGAGTGAAGCCACTGATTAGCTGCAGGGCACGTGGCACAATGCCACGCGAGACTCGATATCAACCCCACGGCTGTAGAGCATAGGCTGTTTTTATGGTATACGGTTGAGATATAACAATTGTGAAGGTAGTGGGGGCAGTGGACAACCCCTTTAAATACATGTATTTTGTCTCAAATAATTTTTGCAGTTGGGTTTCATTACATAGTTTGCCCCATTTTGCAGGCTCTTTGTTACCTGCACATTCTACTTTGATGTGGTCATCAATCAGCTGAGAGGATATCAGATAAAGAATTACAGACTCCCCGGCCAGACGGTCATATTGGGCTGACTGACAGGGTCTCGGTTACCTCATCTGCAGCCAGCATTAGTGGAAGGGTTTGCTCACACTGCTGTATAAAATAATCGCTCTGATATTATTTATTATTATAATAAATAATAATAATAATAATAAATAATATCAGAGCGATTATTTTATACAGCAGTGTGAGCAAACCCTTCCACTAATGCTGGCTGCAGATGAGGTAACCGAGACCCTGTCAGTCAGCCCAATATGACCGTCTGGCCGGGGAGTCTGTAATTCTTTATCTGATATCCTCTCAGCTGATTGATGACCACATCAAAGTAGAATGTGCAGGTAACAAAGAGCCTGCAAAAGCAAAATGGGGCAAACTATGTAATGAAACCCAACTGCAAAAATTATTTGAGACAAAATACATATATTTAAAGGGGTTGTCCACTGCCCCCACTACCTTCACAATTGTTATATCTCCCCCGTATACCATAAAAACAGCCTATGCTCTACAGCCGTTGGGTTGATATCGAGTCTCGCGTGGCATTGTGCCACGTGCCCTGCAGATATTGATCCAGAAAATATGGACGAGCGTCATGAGAGAGCTGTGCAAGTCTGTGATTTAGGGTACTTTCACACTTGCGTTCAGCGGAGTCAGTCACTATGGAGAATAGTGCAGTCCGTTAACGCACTGCGCTATTCTCCATAGACTTGTATGGACGACGCACTGTAACGCAAGTGTCAGCATTGCATCCGCTGGACGACGCAGCGTCGTTATTTTGACGCTGCGTTGGGCGGAAGAAACGCAGCATGCAACTTTTTTTGAGCAGCGCAATCCGTAGTATTTCACTGTGCATGCTCTTTTTAAATCACAAACTTTATTTTGTCTCTCGGTGGCTGAACGTCTGAGCGCCCGCCCGCCGGCTATTGAGAGCGATCAGCTGAGCGCCCGCCCGCCGGCATATGAGAGCGATCGGCTGATCGTTCACAATAATCTGCTGCCGGTAAAACTGTAAAGAAGAAAAAAATAATAAAAAAAAAGCTTCCGTTGTTTTGTACGATTTGTAGCATCCGTTGCATCCGTCACACAACGCAATGCTACGGAAGGCGTCCAACGCAAGTGTGAAAGTAGCCTTATATAAAGTTGCTGAGAAAAAACGCAATTATTCTCCAGTCATTTACAGTGTTCTGTGCTACAGAATGGTGATGAATCTGTAAAAAAACTAATGGCATACAGATGGTCCGTGCAGCATCCGCTTTTTTTCTCGCACCCATAGACTTGCATGGGTGAGTCTCATCCGATTTACGCGGCCACTAACAGCATGCTACAATAATTTGCTCATGCCAAAAACTGCTGAGAAAAAACTCTCTGACCTGCTCTGCCTCATCGAATAACATCGGTCCGAGTGCAGTCCCTTTTCGTCTCACATTGCACTTGCCATGTTTATACACTAGTGTGAGCAATCTCTTACACAAAGGCTACAAACGGTGCAACATGTTTTAATGGCGCCTACTTGAAATACTTATTATTTACGGTAAGCGCCAAATACATGCATTCAATAGGAAAAAAAAATCTCCTCCAAAGATGGCCAACTAAATGATTTATAGATAAAGGAATCGGTCACCAGGGTGCCCCTTCTTTCTTATGGTATCTAACACAATTAAGATAAACCCACTGGAGCAGTCAGCTCCTCTCTGTGCGGATTCAGAAGACAGGTGCAGGTGCCGCTTACTATTACATGCACTTTATTTATGTATTTATGTTATGCACCAGTACACTGGCAAAAGTCGTGTGAATGTGGTCTAAGAGTAAAGCGGGCTTTACACGCTACGATATTTCTAGCAATTGCTAGCGATATCGTACGCAAAAGCACCTGCCCCCGTCGTGCATGTGATATCGTGTGATCGCTGCCGCAGCGAACATTATCGCTACGGCAGCGTCACACGCACTTACCTAGTCGGCGTCGTCACTGTGACCGCCGAACAATCCCTCCCTCAAGGGGGAGGTGCGTTCTGCGTCACGGCGACATCACCGCGACGTCACTAAGCGGCCGGCCAATCAAAGCAGAGGGGCGGAGAGGGGCGGAGATGAGCGGGACGAACATCCCACCCACCTCCTTCATTCCTCATTGCGGACGGGACGCAGGTAAGGGGAGGTTCCTCGCTCCTGCGGTGTCACACACAGTGATGTGTGCTGCCGCAGGAACGAGGAACAACCTTTAAATCTATAAACAACCATTAACAATTTTTGGTTTTAGGATGACCTCTCCATGGTAAACGATTTTCACCCCTTTGGAGGACGTTTAAGGTCGCTGGTAAGTGTTACACGCTGTGATACCGTTAATGACGCCAGATGTGCGTCACTAACGACGTGACCCCGACGATAAAATATTAACGATATCGTAGCGTGTAAAGCCCCCTTAAGACAATGGATTGAATTGAGGGGTCTGGCACTGGGGTATGGGGTGGGGGTTGTTTTTGCCAGTGTGGCTTATTCTCACATTCTATCTTCTGGAGTGCACCACTCCTCTATCTCCTGGCTACCTGCTTTGCTGGAAAAAGGAAGGGATATGGCGGCACACTCTTGAATGACAGCTCAGACGTGCCGCTGCTCCAGACTGTGCGCTTTCATGCTGCAGACAGGAGGCGCGCAGGAGCACTGAGACTGGCTGAATCCGGCGGTATGGACAGCTTTAGAGCAGCGCTTGCAGGCTATATAGAAACAGCTTGTAAGACCTGTGCTCTTTGCTTTGGAGGCTGGTAACCTTGGGAACGAGCAGCACACAAGGAAATTAAAAAAATCTTTACATTCTTGAAAATGAAGATGATGTATCCTGTAATAAAAGGTAAATTGCCAACTTCCTGTTTATTTACAAGCACTGTGCAGTTTTAGGCCCTGTGCGCACGCTGCGGATTTGTTGCAGAAAATGTGTCTAACATTGCTGCAGTCATTCCCCAGCAAATCCTATGGGTTTTAAAAAAAATGCTGTGCGCACAATGCGGTTTTTTTTATACCCGTGGATTTACCCGGGGGTTTTCCGCTGCGGAATTAATGAGCATGTCACTTCTTTTCCGCAGGTACCTGCGGGTTTTGCTATAGATAATGGTAAAAACCACGCGGACCAACTTGCAGTAAATCCGCGGCAAAAATGCGGGTGCGGTTTTACCACGTTTTTTACAGCGGGTGCAGGATTCTTTCAGAGGGTCAGTTTTTTTCTTAAGAAAAAGGCACTTTCTAGTGCGCACATAGCCTTAACCATTTTTAATGATGGTGAGCAAAGCACTGCAGTGCCTCTGTTATCTGGGCTTATGGTGGGATATGGCTCGTAAGGAAAGAAGTCTCATGACCCCATTTGTGTCAGTGAAAATTACCAACAGCAGCTGAGAATGAGAAGTCATGACCTTAGTGAGAAGTCTGTATACCGTATAAACTCGAGTATAAGCCAAAACACCTAATTTTACCACAAAAAACTAGTAAAACGTATTGACTCGAGTATAAGCCTAGGGTGGGAAATACACCTGCTACTGGTAAATTTCAGAAATAAAAATAAATACCAATAAAACGTAATGTGCCCCATCCTTTAGTAATGTCCTGATTCCGGTCCTCTTCTTGTCCCCTATTATGCCACTCTTCACATAGACACACAAAATATTCTTCTCATCTGTCCTCTGTTCCAACAATGTTCCCTGCTTCTTGCGGACTGCAGACACATATGCTTCTCGATGATCTCGGCCGGGTACACGGGGCTGCGGCTGCCGTCAACGCTTTATTTACTTCAGTTGAATGATTTGTGGTGCCGCACATCATTCAACCATAGTAAATAGGTGACGGCAGCGGCAGCCCCGTGTACCCGGCCGGGATCATCGAGAAGCATATGTGTCTGCAGTCCAAGTGTTTAAGACCCCTGGGCTAGAGACCTGGATCATGGCAGGGGGCTGCAGCAATCAGTGCGCACAGTAACTAACCTAACTCACTGTCGCCCCTACTTCAGTGTGATGGCCGGCGCCCTGTGTGATCGCACATGGCTAAAGTCGGCCATGAGTGGGTCCCTCATTTGAGTATAAGCCGAGGGGGGGCTTTTTCAGCATAAAAAATGTGCTGAGCAAGGGAAAGGCCATCCTCCATTATACGTGTAATTCTAAGGAAACTGTTTTGCGCTCGGTATCTGCATTGTGTGACCTGAAGAAGACGTCTTTTTAATTGGTTTATTCTGTTTTCTGCAGGTTGTAAGAAATGGACAGTTCTGGTGAAGACTCTCCTGACTCTCTGACCTCGCCCTGTGCCATCCATGTCCTTGTTGGTGTCACCGGCAGTGTGGCGGCTCTGAAGCTGCCCCTTTTAGTGTCTGGTCTTCTGCAGATACCTGGAGTAGGTGTCACAGACAGTGTATTCTTAAAGGGGATCTGACAGCTGCCCCTGCCCCCAAAACTGCCCCCATGTCTGGTTTGCACCCTTTTACTGCATTCCAACAAGCTTCTTATTTGCTGCTTAGCCGGAAAAGGGTGCACAGGCATGGTGGCGGCTTAGGACCGTTTCACACCCGGCATTTCGCCGGATTACCGGATCTGGCACACTCCAGTACAGTGTTAATACCGTACAATGGCATCGTGGCAACCTCCGGTCACATGCTCCGGTCACATGACAGAATGTGACCGGAGGTTGCCATGATGCCATTGTACTGTATTACACTGTACTGGAGTGTGCTGGATCCGGTAATCGGCGAAATGCCGGATGTGTGAAACAGCCCTTAGGGGGAGTTGTCAGGTTGTCCTTTGAAGGTTTTTTTTAGTTTTTAAAATGTGCACCCTAAACATTGCCTGCTGCGTAAAGTAACAAACTCATATAGTACTCACCCTCCTCAGGTCCAGCGCCAGCTCTCCAGTCTTTGGCGGGTGTGACATCACATCGACAGCCCACAGCTCACCCCAGTAGCCAATCACTGGCTAAACAACTTTACTGAGGTAAACAACATGAGCCGCTGCGCTCAGTGATTGGCTGCAGTGGTGATGTGAGCTGTTAATGTGATGTCACCCCTGCAGACAAAACACTGAGATGGAGCAGTGGTGGAGAGCTGGAGCGAAGGAGGGTAGGTACTGTCCCATTTTATTTTACATTAAAAAGAAAACATTTGGAGTCCGCTATTGTAAAAGTGGAAAATCCCTCTAGGCCACGTTCCCACGACGACACTTTGGTAAGAATTTCTGCACCTGTTATATAAATTGGGTTACTTGTGTTTTCTTTATTGCATTTTTGTAAATACGATTTTTATTGCGTTTTTTTTGTCTCTTGTTGGTTTGTCCTGTATTAAATAAAGCTGCTTAGCTTTTGATACTTCTTGGTATTTGACCTTGACAAAACTTTGTGCTGATTACATTCGTTTCTGATGCATTTCGGCTGCGGAAACCACTAAAAACACCTGTGCAGATCTTCTACACGGGGAAAATCCACACATAAAACGCGGCAAAAAAACAGAGTGCGCACGCAGCCTTAGATGTTGTGTTTTTGATGGAACAAAGCTTTGTATCCTCAAAAACTCATGGGAACACAGCCTTAATATTCTCCTGCAAAACTTACTGATGTTAAAGGGAACCTGTCACTAGTTTTTTTGCCCTATAAGCTGCGGCCACCACCAGTGTGCTCTTATATACAGCATTCTAACATGCTGTATATAAGTGCTCAGACCACTGCATAGAACATAAAAAACGCTTTATAATACTCTCCTAAACCGGTCGCTGCGGTGGATGTGGCTCAAATGGGTGTCTTCGTTCTCTGGTACTGGCACCTCCTCTATCGGCCATCTTTATCCTCCTTCTGAAGCCTGGGTGCATGACGTGGCTGCGTCATATACACTCGCCGGTCTTGCGCAGGTGCACTACAATTCTTTGATCTGCCCTACTTAGGGCAGATCAAAGTGCGCCTGTTCAGGACCTGAATGCTGGCGAGTGTGTATGACGTCGGACGCGTCATCCACCGTGGCTTTAGAAGAACAACAGAGGCAGCGACAAAGATGGCCGAAAGAGGAGGCGCTGGCACTGTAGGACGAAGACGCCCATTTGAGCCACATCCACCACTACGACCGGTTTAGGTAAGTATTAAAAAGTGTATTTTATGTTCTACAAAGCAGCCTGGGCTCTTATATACAGCATGTTAGATTACTATATATAAGAGCCCACTGGTGGTGGCCGCAGCTTATAGGGCAAAAAATGTGACAGGTTCCCTTTAAGTACAAGTGATGGATGTGTGAAAAGACTCTAAACAGTTTTTATACAACTGTGGATTCAAGGCCACGTGCACACATTGAGTATCTGGTGAGGTTTTTTTTCCCTTCAGTATTTGTAACTCAAGACCAGGAGGAAACACGTCACCACTTCTGTATTTATCTTCCACTCCTGGTTTTGGTTTACAAATACTGAGATAAAAAAACTCACAAAGTACTCAACGTGTGAACATGGTCTAAAGCTGGTGTCACACATAACGACGACGACAACGACGTCGCTGCAACGTCACCATATTCTGTGACGTTACAGCGACGTCGCTATGTGTGACACATAACAACGATCAGACCCCTGCTGCGAAATCGCTGCTCGCTCCTGAATGCTCCAGGTCATTTTTTGAACGCTGCTATCCCGCTGCGCCATGCTGATAAGCTGATAATCCTTTTGTTTGACACCGCAGCAGGGACGCTACGCTACGTCTGAAACCACACAACGACCGTCGACGTCGCTATGATCGCTACTCCGTCGCTGCTTTTTATAACATGTTTGACAGCTTACTAACGATCATCTATGGTCGCTGCTACGTCACAGAATATGGTGACGTTGCAGCGACGTCGTTGTCGTCGTCGTTATGTGTGACCCCAGCTTAAAAGGGATTTCCAAGATTAACTCTTACGTGTTCCTAGGCTTGCCTAGTGTCAAAATATCACACTGATCTCTACTCACTCACCAAAGCCTCTCTGCGGCTACCCAGTCTTTTTTTTACAGGCTGCAGAGGTCATGTCACAACTTTAGCATAGCTACAGTCAATCACCATGTCGACATCATCGATGAATCTAGTGATTGGCTGCAGTGGTCATATGCCACTTTTTGTTAATGTTTTATTTGTATAATAGAGGGAATCCCATTTGTATATACCTGTAGATTCTAGTGATGAGCGAGCACTACCATGCTCGGGTCTCGTAATGAGCAGTTGGGCGCAACTTGAATACTAAGTATAATGGAAGTCAATGGGGAACTCGAGCATTTTTCCGGGAAATCTTCCTGAAAAATGCTTGAGTTCCTCATTGACATTTTACTTGAGTTGCGTCCATCCGACCATCCAATTTCTCATTACGAGTACCGAGTACCCGGGCATGGTAGTGCTCGCTCATCACTAGTAGAATCATTTTTCTTTGTGCATGTCTGTTCCACCCCTTTATAAATTGATTAATAATTTGTATTTTAGGCGGTAAATGGGAAAGATTGATTGGTGAGGACATTTTACTAATACCGTGTTTTCCCAAAATAAGAAACTGTCTTATATATTTTTTTCCCTGAAAGATGCGCTAGGGCTTATTTTCGGGGTAGGGTTTATATTTAAACCTTACTCCGAAAAAGCTAAAAATTCTTGCTAGGGCTTATTTTTGGGAAAACACGGTATATACATTGCAGTATCATCATATCTACATGAAAAATGTATAAGTTTTGATGGTGGTTTGTTGCACCAATACATACTGGAAGCCCTGCTGCTTATACTTCTCTCTCCCTACAGGTTGAAGTGCAGGTTGTGACCACCGAGAGAGCAAAGCATTTCTACAACATACAAGATATACCGGTACCGATCTATAGTGATGATGACGAGTGGAAGGTGAGGTTGGAAATTATGTAATGTCCACACAGAATATACAGTGGGGAAAAAGTATTTATCAGCCACCAATTGTGCAAGTTCTCCCACTTAAAAAGATGAGAGGCCTGTAATTGACATCATAGGTAGACCACAACTATGAAAGACAAAATGAGAAAACAAATCCAGAAAATCACCTTGTCTGATTTGGCAAGATTCTTTTTGCAAATTATGGTGGAAAATAAGTATTTGGTCAATAACAAAAGTTCATCTCAATATTTTGTTCTATATCCTTTGTTGGCAACGACAGAGTCAAACGTTTTCTGTAAAGGCCGCTTTACACGCTGCAATATCGTGACTGATATCGCTAGCGTGGGTACCCGCCCCCCATCGGTTTTGCGACACAGGGAAATCGCTGCCCGTGGTGCACAACATCGCGCGGTCCCGTCACACTACTTACCTGCCCTGCGACGTCGCTGTGACCGGCGAACCGCCTTCTTTCTAAGGGGGCAGTTCGTTCAGCGTCACAGCAATGCCACAGCAGCGTCACTGAACCGCCACCCAATAGAAGCGGAGGGGCGGAGATGAGCGGGACGAACATCCCGCCCATCTCCTTCCTTCCGCATTGCGGGCGGGAGGCAGGTAAGGAAGAGGTTCCTCGTTCCTGCGGTGTCACATGGAGCGATGTGTGCTGCCGCAGGAACGACAAACTACATAGTTACTGCAGCAGCAACGATATTCGAGAATGGACCCCCATGTCACCGATGAGCGATTTTGCACGTTTTTGCGACGATGCAAAATCGCTCATAGGTGTCACATGCAACGGCATCGCTAAAGCGACCGGATGTGCGTCACAAATTCCGTGACCCCAATGAGATCGCTTGAGCGATGTCGCGGCGTGTAAAGCGGCCTTTAGTCTTCATAAGGTTGGCACACACTGTTGGTAGTATGTTGGCCCATTCCTCCACGCAGATCTCCTTAACAGCAGTGATGTGTTGGACCTGTCGCTGGGCAACACGGACTTTCAACTTCCTCCAAAGGTTTTCTATGGGGTTGAGATCTGGAGACTGGCTAGGCCACTCCAGGACATTTTATATGCTTCTTACGAAGCCATTCCTTCATTGCCCTGGTGGTGTGCTTGGGATCATTATCATGCTGAAAGACCCAGCCACATTTAGGTCTCTTTCACACATCAGTTTTTTTCCATCAGTCACAATCCGTTTTGTGACTGGTGCAATGGATCCGTCGCAGATTGTGGTAAAACTAATGCGACTTATCTTGTAAAAAAAACGGATCTGTCGTACCACTTTTTTTTCATGTCAAAGGTTATTTGCTATGAAAAACGAATATGAACCCATACCTCGGAAGGAAAAGAGAGAGAGATAATTTTACACCTCATCTGAGCATGAAAAAAACCGGATGCGTCGCCAGGATCCGTTATTTGACTGATTGCGACTGATCCTGCGCCCATAGGCTTCCATTATAACAAACGACGGACGCCGACAGATCCGTCGCTGTCCGGTTTTTTTTGACGCAGACAAAAAACATTCATGTGGACGTCGGCTCCGTTGTCCGGACAAACATTTTATGACGTATCCGTCGCACGACGGATGAAACGTGAGGCCATCCGTCGCTATCCGTCACTAATACAAGTACAGGTCAATGTGAAAAAAAACAGATCCAGCGCTGGATCTGTTTTTTCACAAAACGACGGATTGCGACTGATGGCAAAAAACATGTGTGAAAGGGGCTTAAATCTTCAATTCCCTCGCTAATGGAAGGTGGTTGCACTCAAAATCTCACAATACATGGTTCAATTCATTCTTTCATGTATAAGGATCAGTTGTCCTGGTCCCTTGCAGAGAAACTGCCCCAAAGCATGATGTTGCCACCCCCATGCTTCACTGCAGGTATTGTGTTCTTTGGATGCAACTCAGCATTCTGTTTCCTCCAAACACGACAAGTTGTGTTTCTACCAAAGAGTTCTATTTTGGTTTCATCAGGCCATATGACATTCTCCCAATACTCTTCTGGATAATCCAAATGCTCACTAGCAAATTTCAGACGGGCCCAGACATGTACTGGCTTAAGCAGGGGAACATGTCTGGCATTACAGGATCTGTGTCCCTGGCGGCGTAATGTGATACTGATGGTAGCCTTTGTTACAGTGGTCCCAGCTCTATGCAGGTCATTCACTAGGTCCCCCATTGTGGTTCTGGGATTTTTGCTCCCTGTTCTTGTGATCATTTTGACCCAATGGGGTGAGATCTTGCGTGGAGCCCAAATCAAGGGAGATTATCAGTGGTCTTGTATGTTTTCCATTTTCTTAATATTACTCCCACAGTTGATTTCATCACACCAAGCTGCTTGCCAATTGCAGATTCAGTCTACCCAGCCTGGTGCAGGGCTATTTTGTTTCTGGTGTCTTTCGAGAGCTCTTTGGTCTTCACCATAGTGGAGTTAGGAGTGTGACTGTTTGAGGTTGTGGACAGGTGTCTTTCATACTGATAACAAGTTCAAACAGATGCCATTACTACAGGTAATAAGTGGAGGACAGAGGAGTTTCTTAAAGAAGAAGTTACAGGTCTGTGAGATCGAGAAATCCTGCATGTTTTTAGATAACTAAATACTTTTTTTTTCCCCACTGTACATCATGCTTATTAAACTTATCTAGTTAATCAAAGAGGGCCAGTCGTCACATCAAAATTAATCAGGTTTTGGTCTATTTTTTTGTTTTATTCTCACTGCTCTCAGTATTTTTTAAATTTGCCATACAGCTCCAGACAGAGATTTGGGCCTTTTTATTTAGTGCTGGTTTTTATGGTCTTTATCAAGGGGGCGGTGCTCCCAGGGTAATAACGCAATACAGCTGTAAGACCCCCCCCCCCATAGAATCCTGTTAGCCACACCCCGCGGAAAAGACGATAAAAATCAGCACTAAATGAAAAGGTCCGTGTATCTGGAACCATATGGCAGATTTAAAAATATTGAATATTCAGGACAAGCTGAAATAAAATAAAAAAAACTTTTCACTTGACAGGTCCATTTTAAAGGGGTTGTCCGTTATTTTCATTTTCATGCACTGAGCTGCAGTTATTGGCAACGGCTAGTGCACAATAAAAGGAGCCACGCTGTTCCACTCAAGACATTGATGTATCCAGCCAAAGCTGATAATAGCTAATCTGTTGGATTTTGTAGTTGTTGAACCCCTCTCCAATCTGATTTTGATAGGTCATCAATTTCTAAGCAGTGTTCGACCTTTTTAAGGTTCTTGTACGCAAATTGACTTTTTAAACCATTGATAAATATTCAGCAATTTTTTTTTTTTATTATTTTATTTCATAAAGTTCTTCGAAAATCTTACTGTGACTTTCATCAGGACGATCCTTGTGGTGTGTGTGTGTGTAAAGAATAGTATTCATATGAAGACAATGTGCAAGGAGCATTGTATATTAGATGTCTCCCTGGTTATTAGAGCATCACATTCAATAAAAATGAACAAGAAATTATTTTGTTTATTGCTGACTTTCGTTTACAAGGGTAAATTATAATTCCGAAAGCTAAGAAATAATTTAAAATTAGCGATTCATATACTGTTAGTCTTTTTTTTTTTTTTTATGCAACTTTTTATTTTGAAATTTTTGTTCAATAACAATAGAACAAATACAGAAAAAAGAAAATATGACTCAGGTATGCAGAAGGCTTCAAATCACCAAATTAATGCACATCAGGACAAACAGTAGGAATGTTAAGGGGACTTTACACGCAGCGATATCGCTAGCGAGCTTACCCGCCCCTGTTGTTTGTGCATCATGGGCAAATCACTGCCTGTGGCGCACAATATTGTTAGGAGCCATCACAAGGACTTACCTGCCTAGCGACGCCGCTTTGGCCGATGAACCGCCTCCTTTCTAAGGGGGCGGTTCCTGCGGCGTCACTAAGCGGCCGCCCAATAGAAGCGGAGGGGAGGAGATGAGCAGCCGTAACATCCTGCCCACCTCCTTCCTTTCTAATTGCCGGCGGCCGCAGGTAAACTGTAGTTCGTCGTTCCCGAGGTGTCACATATAGCGATGTGTGCTGCCTCGGGAACGACGAACAACCTGCGTCCTCAACAATCAACGATTTTTTTGAAAATGAACGACGTGCCAACGATGGACGATTTGGTGAGTATTTTCCATCGTTAACGGCCGCTCGTTGGTGTCACACACAACGATGTCGCTAACGATGCCGGATGTGCGGCACGGATTCCGTGACCCCTGCAAAATATCGTTATATACGTCGTTGCATGTAACGGGGCCTTCAGTCTTAAATATCTAAGGTGGTTATTTTCCTACCACCATAGATATTTAAGCGGACACTATTGGCTCGGGGCCCCTGTGCAAGAAACCTGGGCTCCTTCATTGTACAATGTTCCCCATCCTGGTCCCCTTTTTAGTATAATGTGCCCCATTCTGGTTCCTTTCCTGTATTTTGTGTCCCATCCTGTATGGGACACAATATGGTCGGCTGTCACGTAATTTGTTTTTAGTTTGGCCATCGCTAGTGTGATGTACACAACTCACAAAAAGTTAGGGATATTTGGCATTTTGGTGAAATTTCTGGTGATCCTATAATGGGCTGTATCCTTTTTAGGTGAACTTAATGTGACTTTCTCTAAACTTTTGAATGCACATGTCCAACTGTTCCATGTCTCAGTACTACTTGCACAACTTGCTGTTCTCTAACAAGGAGCTTAATGTCAAAATTCTTAATAGGTGTTTCATCCATGAATCCTCCAATACATTTCTGGGTTCAATGAGAAGTGGTATTTAAACAGTTCTCCTCATCATGCTGTTCACATATTGACAACATGAGACCAAGACAACACCTAACAATTGACCAGTAGCTTCAAGCAGGATGTTTGCACACGGAAGTGGCCACTGAGCTTAGAATGTCAGAGTGTCATCAGCAGGTTGTACAGAGATACAGAGAGACTAGAAGAGTTGCAGAAAGGCATAAAAGTGGATGTCCTTTGGCCGCATCCCAAAATGATCACTGCTTCATTGTGAACAATGTTCTTCAGAACCAGATGATGAATGCACACACAGCTCCAGGCACATTTAAGGGACATGAAAGTACCTAAGTGAAACATCAGACCATTCAAAACCATTTCCATCAGCGTGTTCTGTGTGGTAATTGATCTGTAAGGGTACCTGACCACTCCACCAGGCACAGGCGTCATCATCTTGCTGTCCAAGGAACCAGTGGGCCCCAGTGCTTCACTGATGAAAGTCGATTCTCGCTGAGCAGAAATGATGGCCGCCAACGATGTTGGATTTGTCAAAGAGACCGCTATGCATCAGCCACCACTATCACCAGACACCACTATCACCAGACAAATCTTTGGTGGTGGTGGTGTTACAGTGTGGGCAGGTGTGTCTAGTCAATACAGAACTGCCCTACACTTTGTGAATGGTACAGTGACAAGCCCCTACTACTTGGATAACATCATTAATCCAGTCATTGTGCCTTCTGCATGAACAACACAGGCTTAATTTCATTTTCATGGACGACAACGCTGCGGCTCATTGAGGTCTCATCATTACGAAACAGCTGATGGAGACTGAGATACCTCAAATGGGGTGGCCAGCACTTTCTCCAGACCTGAAGCTTATAGAAAAGCTATGGGATCAGCTGAGTCACCATATAGAAGCTCATAGTTCTGTACCCCAGAACCTCAATGACCTGAGGGCTGACCTTCAAGAAGAGTGTGATGCCATGGCTCACCAGACAATAGCTCAACTTGTGAACAGCAGAAGACGTCGTTGTCAATTTGTAATTGATGCTCAAGGCCACACGACAAGTTATTGACACACTGACATTTTTGGTAGGTATACCCACCACTGCTGTTGGCTTTTGTTTCAATAAATTGTTTGAGGTGAGGAAATCACCATTGCATGCTTCTATCTACATACTAAAATGTCACTGTAATGTGAACATTTTAAGTTTTCCATAAATTTCACCCAAAGCCAAATATCCCTAACTTTTTGATTGGATAGGGCCTTAATTAATTTAGAAAAATTGTCCCTGTGGCAAAAAAAGTTTAAGTATTAAAAAACACAATAAACATGATTGCTTATAAAGACAAGAAATATCTTGTTAATCACATTTTCACCTAAAGTGTACAATAGATATCATGCCATATGTGGCTTATTTTCTGAGTAGAAATTATGACAAATCATTACACTCTCCTGGTGTGACATTGTTTTGTTTTTTTTTTGTTTTTTTATTGGTTAATCATTTTTGCTTTTAAAGGGAACCTGTCAGGTGCAATATGTACCCAGAACCACGAGCAGTTCTGGGTGTATACTGCTAATCCTTGCCTAACCTTCCCTGTATGCACTAGCATAGATAAAGAGATCTTTAGAAAAAGTATTTCTAAAGATTTTTTACCGTATTCTAATGAGCGAGGGCACCAGTCCCCTGGGCGTTAGTTCCCCTGGCTAATCAGCTCCATTAGCATGTTAGTACGCCCCTGTGGGTGTTATATTATGCTAATGAATGTACAGTATCAGAGGATGATCTCACTTACCTCTCCGCCGCCATCACGTATGACGCCGGATTTCGGCTCAGTGCGCATGACCCCGTAGTTTCGGTCATGCGCACTATGAAGCCGGGTGTACGCATCCTGGCTTCAAACAAATAGTGCGCATGCCCAAAAGTCTGGGGTGATGCGCACTGAGCCAAAATCCAGCGTCGGGCCGTGATGGCGGCGGAGAGGTGAGTGAGATCATCCTCTGAAGCTGCGTATTCATTAGCATGTTAGTACACAGGGGCGTACTAACATACTAATGGGGGCGACTAGCCAGGGGAACTAACATCCAGGGTACAAGTCCCCTCACTCATTAGCATATGATATAAGATCTTTAGAAATACTTTTTCTAAAGATCTCTTTATCTATGCTAGTGTATACAGGGACGGTTAGGCAGGGATTAGCAATATACACACAGGACTGCTCGTGGCTCTGGGTGCATATTGCACCTGACAGGTTCCCTTTAATATGCTGATTATATTGACGCCTGCATGCACTTTTTGGTACATTTGTCTGTGCTGCACAATTGTGTTTTTTTGGGTTATTTTTATTGCTTTTTCGATAAAAGAAGTGGGAAAAGAGGCCTGTAGAGAGCAATAAGCCTGGCTAAGGTACAGCTTTGCTGCTCTACTATACTATTAACAAAAATTAGCTGTCAGAAATTACAAAAAATGTGATTTTGTCAATGAACAGAACATACGACTGCTGTACCTGGACCTATTTCACTTACAGTTTGGCTCTTTTTCCTGCAGATGTGGAACCGCCGATCGGATCCTGTGTTGCACATTGAGCTACGTCGCTGGGCAGATGTTATGATTATTGCTCCCCTGGACGCAAACACTTTGGGGAAAATATCCAGTGGGATTTGTGACAATCTGGTGGTGAGACTGATTTGTCACTTATTACAAAGAAGTAAAAAACAGTAAAATCTGATGCTGTGGATTTTTCTTCACGTATCATTTTTTGCCATGGGACAGTTTGTATTGTCATTATTGTTGTCATCTGTAAAAGAAAAAAAAAATAATGGTACATTTATTTTTTGGCAAAAAAAGAGGGGAAATGATTTTTGCTGTGCGTTAGTATTTGTTGCGGTTTTATATGCATGTAACATCACTGTTGAGTTGTAATCTGACTTTATTTTTTCATACATCTTATTAGAGAAAAGAATTCCCACTTATCACTTATTTCTCTATACTGATTCACTCTCAAAAAGTGCTCAGCTCTGCCTACACTTCTGCCTTCAGTCAAGGATTAAATTATACCTACTGACTATAGAAATCTATGGAGAGGAGGAGAAACTGGAGGGAGACAGAAGAGAGAAAAAAAACTGCGGAAGGGGAAAAATTGCTAAAAAAAAAAAAATTCAGGATACAATTCATATACTGGCCAGGAATAGTTTTATTCTTCATGGACATTCCCATGACAGCTTATTTTACAAAGCCAATTGAAAAGTCAGGTATATTTTATGGGTTCATAAGCATTTTGAGTATATTGATATGATAGTTTTGGGCCCCCTTTTTGAGACGTTCCTTATTGTAAAATTTTTTTATTTTGCAGCCTTTCTGTGGCCAAGTAGTATGTGGTCACCAGTTGATTTGGTTTTAGTAGCCTGATCCGCAACGATCATCTGATCCTTTAGGGGCAGCTGTATTTTAATATAAATAGGAAAGGGTTCTTTACAGTTAGAGCAGTCAGACTGTGGAATGCCCTACCACAAATGGTTGTAATGACAGGTAGCTTACAGAATATACCTTACTTTTAAGTATTAAGTATCTTTATTATACAAAATGTTACAAAACACTAAAGGACTAAACAAGACAAACCAACATATATCAAAATGGGTATCAGACATAGCCCTTTAATGATAAACCCAAAAATTGGAGCCAAGTAGTAAATATATAGAAGTCGATTATCTGTTCCTTGCAGCAGGAGTTCGTCCTACCTGTCAATGGAGATTTAGCACCGTAATAAGCAGCGTGGTGCCCCATTACTCAGCTGCTATTCCTGATGACAGACTCCAAAACTTCTTGATCTATCACCCAATGGTGAATAACTCTATTATGCAGGGATTTAGTCTGCTATATCCAGTATTCCAAATCCGTAATTTTATTAGGAAAAATTCATAAAAGATAGATGTTGTTACTTATCTAATTATTACTGCAGTCATCATATTGGGGTGCCATGGGTTCGATACCAATTTCAGACTAGACTGTCAAATGCATCCTCCATCGCTCATCCTTGCTATTTCTATGTGTAGTTTTACCATAACTCCCCAGCTCCACGCCTGCTCTTTTGGGGTTATGTTTGACTCAGATCTGTACTTCATTCCCTATATCCGATCACTCACTTGCTCATGTCACCTGTACCTGAAAAACATCGCTAGAATTTGACCTTTTCCTACCTTTGACTCTTCAAAAAACTCTTAAGCGGGCTTTATACGCTGCGATCTCGCTAGCGAGATCGCAAGCGATCGTACCCGCCCCCGTCGGTTGTGCGATACAGGCATATCGCTGCTCGTTGCTCACAACCTCGCTTACCCCCGTCACACGGACTTACCTGTCCTGCAACGTCTCTCTGGCCGGCGACCCGCCTCCTTCCTAAGGGGGCGAGTCGTGCGGCGTCACAGCGACGTCACACGGCAGGTGGCCAATAGAAGCGGAGGGGCGGAGATGAGCGGGACGTAAACATCCTGCCCACCTCCTTCCTTCCGCATTGCCGATGGAGGCAGGTAAGTAGATGTTCCTCGCTCCTGCGGTGTCACACACAGCGATGTGTGCTGCCGCAGGAACGACGAACAACATCGCTAATGAGAGGAAAACTATTTTTTGTTTTAGGACGACCTCTCCGCAACAAACGATTTTGGCCGCTTTTGCGATCGTTTAAGGCCGCACATAAGTGTTACACGCTGCGATATCGTTAATGAAGCCGGATGTGCGTCACAAACACTCTGACCCCGACGATAAATCATTAACGATATCGTAGCGTGTAAAGCCCGCTTTACTGTTGCCCTGATTTCTTATTGTCTGGAATACTGCAAATCTCTACTAATCTTTTCCCCTGTTACTAAACTCTTCCCCTCTCCACTGTCCATCCACTATACTGATGCCACCATCATGCCCAGTCTTTGCACTCATTGGCCATCGGCTACAGAATCCAATATAAACTTATCACTCTTACAGGCAAAGTGCTCCACAGTTCTGCACTGCCCTACATTTCATCCCTCATCTCTGTCTATCATCCTACCCATGCTTTGCAATCCACTAAGAATAACATCCTCTATATTCCAATCCTCCCACTTCTGTCTCCAGGACTTCTCTTCTGCTGCACCCGGTTTCTGGAATACACCAAACCAGATAATTTAGTTACTGTATTTTTCGCACCGGATTATAAGACGCACCCCAAATTTAGAGATAAAAAAGATAAAAATGGGGTCCGTCTTATACTCTAAGTGATGTCTTACCGGAGGGGGGCAGCAGTGGTGGTGAAGCAAGGTCACAGGAGGCAGAGGTTGTGTTGGCAGCAGCGGCGGGTCAGTAGCGTCAGCAGCGGCGGGGCAGCGGCGGTGGGCCAGTGGTGGAGCAGGCCGGTGCGATGAGTACCCCAGTCTGTCCACGGTCCCGGTTCAAATGATGGCGCCTGGAGCGGCGCATGTGCAGATGCACGCGCTGATTCCCGGCGCCATCATTTGAAACTGGGACCGCAGACACACTGGAACACCTGCCGCACAGCCACCACAGTCAGCACAGCCGCACGCACACAGTGGCAGCCGGCACCGACAGGCACCCAGCTGCCCGTACGCAGCCACAGGCACCCAGCCGCCCGCACACAACCACAGGCACCCGGCTGTCTGCATGCAACCGGTCACCGCACAGACAGCCCCCCCCGGTAAGTTTTATATTCGGATTTTTGAAGTGAGCCGCAGCTGGAGGACTCACGTGAGTGACAGCACCGCCGATCACGCGGCTTACTTCAGTAGCGGCCTGAACCTCACAGCAGTGAACCAATTACGTCATTGCTGCGACACACGCCGTACTGCAGGACCCGTAACTGTGACGTCAGTGGTTCACCGCACTTCATTCTGATCGCTACAGCTCTGTCCACACTCACAGCTGGCAGTCATACTGTATGGCCGCTGACTGTGACAGGACAGGGATGTAGCAGAGCTGAATTGCCGTGGGACCTCGTGTGGATTACTTCGGACCTGGAAGCTGTTTTCGGGGTTAATAAAGTGGTGAAAGAGGGGGCTTTTTATTTTATTTCAAATAAAGGATTTTTTGTCTGTTTGTGGTTATTTACTTTCACTTACAAAATGTGTGTGAACAAAAAGTGATGTGGGGTGTCTCATAGATGCCTGAGATCACTAACCTAGGGCTTAGTGGCAGCTATGGGCTTCCATTAACCCCTTATTACCCCGATTACCACCGCACCAGGGCAATCTGGAAGAGCTATGTCCAGCTGGGTCTTATGGATGCGCTACTTTTGGGGCAGCTGTGGGCTGCTATTGTTAGGCTGGAAAGGGCCAAATAATGATGGCCCTTCCCACCCTAATAATATCAGCCCCCAGTTGTCTGCTGTACCTTGACTGGTATTAAAAAAATATGACGTGGGGTCCCCCCATTTTTCTATTTTTTTTTTAAATAAGCCTGCTGCTGTTGTTCCTATGCTGGATATGAAAAAGGGGGGGGGGACCCCACGTCATATTTTTTTTTTTTTTTTTTTTAATACCGCCAAAAAATTAAAACAATTAGCTCTATCCCTCTATCAAGTTATTCTGTTATTTCTTCTCTGTATTCTAGCTGTTCTTTCTTATTATCTAATCTTTATGTTCTTATTATCTACCTATCTAGCTATCTATCTATTCTTTCTATTTTATTCTATCATCTATTCTAGCTATCTATCCATTATCCTATCATATTTTGTTTCTCCTTTAAAAAAACGCAATAACAAAAACGCACCTACATTACAAGCGTTTTTTTTTTTTTTACATTTCCAGGCTCTCTGTGACAAGGTGCAGTTTGTGTGCAGAAAAACTACAGTGTGCACATGTAGCCTTAGAGGGTGGTGACTGCACACAGCCTCTTGAAGATGTCCCATTCCAAGAAAGGTGATAGACACTTCAGAGAAGTGATTGCATCCCCAGCCTCCTGTGACTTTCCATTTGAGACAGTAAATAAAGTAAAAAAAAGCAGCAAAACCAAAAACACATTTTGGGATTTTCTAGATAGGGAGACATATAGGGTATTTTATAATAAAGCCAAGTTTACAGATCACAAGTAATTTAGTTTTGCCACTCGGTCTGTATAATATCGTAATTGTGTTACAGGAAAAATAGCTCTTTGTTCCATGTTAGTCAGTAGATAGAAAAAAAATAAATAAAAATTTACCTCTCAGCTGTTAATACCTTTTTAATGGCTGACTGAAAATATGGTAACAAACAGCAGATTTCAAGACTACTCAGGTCTCTTCATCAGAAATCGTATAATACAAATCTGAAGTCACATATTTATATACAATGTGGTACAAGAATAGTGCAGTAAATAAGACAAGTGATGTGAAGGGGACAAACAGTCCTGGCAGTAAATATTGGAGCAGTTCAGAGATAAGGAGTGTGATAGTTTTATTATCCTCTGATTGAGGTCTGGTCTGGGGTTATGATGACGCCAGAATGTCTGACATAAATTTATTGATTGCTCTCAGTGGGAGAAACAATGTTGTAATCCTTGTAGTTCTGGTACCTAACAAAACAAAATTAATAATGTTACAAATCAAGCTTTCGAGATGCCTTAGGTCTCTTCATCAGGCATGGTATAAAAAGTATCTGAAGAAACACAAAAAATACACACAGAACAGAGGTGGTAAAATATGGACATTTAAATAAACACTTAGCTTACAGAGAGAATCCTTCATTAGCTTTGATTAGTGATGTGAACGTTTTATTGTCCCAATATCCCGGTAAGATCAGAGACCTGATGCCCTCACGTCTCTGGAGCAGACTCCTCAGGTTTTGTAGTCAGTCATAAATCCTCCTGACAGGTTGAGTCCTGTGTGGACAGAATCAAACATTGTAGTGAATTTGTATTCCCAGACTCTTGATGATTTTGTGATCTGAAGTTGCCTTTTAATATGACTTTCATGGGGTTTATGCTGTGTCCTGAAGTACAGAAATGTTTGGCCACAGGTAAATGTTTTTTTTTTTATCTGTAATTGTGTGGCATTGAGATTTCATTCTTGCTCTGTCTCTGTCCTGTTTCGCCAACATAAAAAACCCCAATAGGACATATAGTGCGCAGGATTAAGTACACCACATTGGAGGAGGAACATGTGAATGTCCCAGAAATCTTATAGTCCTTCTGTGTGTTAGGGATGTATCCAGTCCTTGGTTTTTACATGAGCGCAGGTTTTGCATCTCTTTACATTGCAAGGATAAGTTCCCGAACCCTGATCGCGGGCAGGAACAGCTGCGGTCTCCTGCAGAGGAGACTCGTGGCCCCACAAGTCAGGACGTCCAGAACGCAGTTTGTCCTGATCATGTGCTCATACCCTTAAAGGGAATGTATCGTCAGAAAAAAAAAATTTCAATAACTGAAAAAATGTAAAGTAATAATATTTTAATGTTTTGTTTAAATATTATTTTTTTTAATTGAGCAAAATATAAAAAAAAATTAAAAGGTTTGATATTTTCCACTGTTTCCACTGTTAAACACTAGGGGGAGCAGCTTCTGAAATCCTACAGAAATCCGACTGTAGAAAAAAACTCAGATTACAGCTGCAGTAAAGTGGGCGGAGTCTGCTCTCCTGTGTGTGATGGCACGCCTTCCACCTCCTAATCTTAGGCGGGGTTTGCACACTACGACATCGCAGCCCGATGCTGCGATGCCGAGTGCGATAGTGCCCGCCCCCGTCGCAGCAGCGATATGTGGTGATAGCTGGCGTAGCGAAAGTTATCGCTACGCCAGCTTCACACACACACTCACCTGCCGTGCGACGTCCCTGTGGCCGGCGACCCGCCTCCTTGTTAAGGGGGCGGGTCGTACGGCGTCACTGCGACGTCACACGGCAGGCAGCCAATCAGAGCGGAGGGGCGGAGATGAGCAGGATGTAAACATCCTGCCCACCTCCTTCCTTCCGCATATCCTACGGAAGCCGCAGTGAGGCCGGTAGGAGACGTTCCTCGCTCCTGCGACTTCACACACAGCGATGTGTGATGCCGCAGGAGCGAGGAACAACATCGGACCGTCGCGTCAGCGTAATCATGGATTACGCCGACGCTGCACCGATGATACGATTACGACGCTTTTGCGCTCGTTAATCGTATCATCCAGCCTTTACACACTGCGATGTCGCATGCGATGCCGGAAGTGCGTCATTTTCAATTTGACCCCACCGACATCGCACCTGCGATGTCGCAGTGTGCAAAGTGCCCCTTAGTGTTTACAACAGATAACAGAGAATGACATATAGGGACTTAGTGCAGAGCAATTTTGTTGGTGACCAGAAATGTCTAAAGTGTCACCAAGGACAGCAGGAGTATCACCCAGGACAGGATTAGATACACAGCTCAGCAGACAGTATCACCCAGGACAGGATTAGATACACAGTTCAGCAGACAGTATCACACAGGATAGGATTAGATACACAGCTGTGCAGACAGTATCACACAGGATAGGATTAGATACACAGCTGTGCAGACAGTATCACACAGGATAGGATTAGATACACAGCCGTGCAGACAGTATCACACAGGATAGGATTAGATACACAGCCGTGCAGACAGTATCACACAGGACAGGATTAGATACACAGCCGTGCAGACAGCATCACACAGGATAGGATTAGATACACGGCTCAGCAGACAGTATCACACAGGATAGGATTAGATACACAGCCATGCAGACAGTATCACACAGGATAGGATTAGATATACAGCCATGCAGACAGTATCATACAGGAGAGGATTAGATACACAGCCGTGCAGACAGTATCAGCGGTAGCAGCGGCGGTACTCACATGCAGTAGCGCACACACACACACACACACACACAGCGGCGGCAGCGGGCAGAGCGGTGGCTGAGGAGAGCGGAGGGAGGGGGTGTCATTGGAGACGTTAACGGCAGGGGGGAGGGGCGGCGGTAGCAGTAGCGGGGGCAGAGCGGGGGCTGGGGAGAGCGGAGGGAGGGGGTGTCATCGGAGACGGTAATGGTGGGAGGGGAGGAGAGGGTAGGTAGGCGGCCCGTACTCACACATCCCGGCGGTTGACAGGGGTATAGTGGAGCAAACAGCATACGCTGTGAGCTCCACAATGATGGCGCTGATCTCCTCCCTCTGCTGTGATCTGGACAGCCCAGGGGGCGCGTCCAGGTCACAGCAGACGCCCACTGTAACGTAAATGATGGGGTCGAATTCTGACCACTGTTCTCTATGCACAAGGGGCTACCATAAAGGAATGAGTTACTGTCATTACACACAGCAAATCCAGTATGGCAGCCCCCAGTGCTTCCAGTAAAATTAGAATTAAATAAAAACTAAATAAGCTGCGATTTTCATTTTGTATTAAAAATACTTTATTTCATAATCACTATTTTTAATACAAAAATAAAAAAAACGCGATACCTTAACTTTAAAGGGAAGGTGTCGTAAAAAAAAAAAATTCAATAACTGAAAAAATATAAAGTATTAATGTTTTAATATTATTATATTTAAATAAAAAATTTTGTTTTAATTGAGAAAAATGAAAAAAAAAAATTTAAGTTTGATATTTTCCACTCTTAAAGAGGGAAATGAAGAGGTGGAGTCTCTATGGGTGGAGATACAAGGAGGGAAAACTAATAAAATCCTCATAGGGGTGGTTTGTTATAAGCCACCAAATATAACAGAAACCACTGAAAATGTATTATTGAAACAAATAGACAAAGCAGCAAATCACAATGAGGTGATTATTATGGGGGACTTCAATTACCCCGATATAGACTGGGAAACTGAAACCTGTGTATCTCAGAAAGGAAACCGGTTTCTGTCAGTAACTAAGGATAATTATCTGTCCCAACTTGTGCCGGGCCCAACTAGAGGGGCAGCCCTTCTGGACTTAATTTTAAGCAACAGGCCAGATAGAATAACAGACGTACGAGTGGATGGGCACCTAGGGAATAGTGACCACAATATAATACAATTCCACTTGTCCTTTAGTAAGGTGCCTTGGAGGGGGGTTACAAAAACGCTGAATTTCAGGAAAGCAAAGTTTGATCAACTTAGAGAAGACCTTCGCCAAATTGATTGGGACAATGTCCTCAAAAATGGGAGCACAGAAAATAAGTGGGAAATTTTTAAATCGGTATTAAACACCCACTGCGAGCTAGCCATACCATACAGAAATAAAAGGGCTAGGAACAGGAGAAAACCAATGTGGCTTAATAAGGATGTAAAAGGGGCAATGAATAATAAGAAAAAGGCATTTAAAAAGCTAAAACAAGAAGGCAGCGAGGAAGCATTAAAAATATATAGAGAAAAAAATAAAATGTGTAAAAAAACAAATATATTTAGCAAAAGTAGAAACTGAGAGACTCATTGCTAAGGAAAGCAAAACAAATCCCAAACTATTCTTTAATTATATAAACAGAAAAAAGATTAAAATTGATGGTGTTGGCCCTTTAAAGAATAATGAGGGTAAAATCATAGAAAGCGATGTGGGAAAAGCAAATGTTTTAAATACTTTTTTCTCAACTGTGTTCACACAGGAAAAGCATATGCCAGGGGAAATGCAGAGTGATCATGTAAATGCCCCATTAAGTATGACCTGCCTAACCCAGGAAGAAGTGCAGAACCGACTTAGTAACATTAAAATTGACAAATCACCAGGCCCTGATGGCATTCACCCTCGGGTATTAAGGGAGTTAAGTAATGTGATAGACAGGCCTCTATTCCTTTTATTTAAAGACTCTATAGAAACTGGGTCTGTTCCACTGGATTGGCGGCTAGCAAATGTGGTACCAATATTCAAAAAAGGGTGCAAAAGGGAACCTGGAAACTATAGGCCGGTAAGCTTAACATCTGTTGTGGGTAAAATGTTTGAAGGGTTTTTAAGGGATACTATTATGGAATGTCTCAATGTTAATAACTGTTTAACTCCATATCAATATGGATTTATGAAGGATCGCTCCTGTCAAACTAACCTGATCAGCTTCTATGAGGATGTAAGCTCTCACATGGACCGAGGAGAATCATTGGATGTCATTTATCTCGACTTCGGTAAAGCATTTGACACTGTCCCACATAAAAGACTGCTAAGTAAAATGAGAAAGCTTGGGGTCGGGGAAAATGTGTGTAGATGGGTAGGTAGCTGGCTTAGTGGTAGAAAACAAAGAGTGGTTATTAATGGTGCATACTCAGATTGGGCCAGGGTTACTAGTGGGGTGCCACAGGGGTCTGTATTGGGCCCCCTACTATTTAATATATTTATTAATGATCTGGTGGATGGTTTACAGAGTAAAATATCAGTATTTGCAGATGATACAAAACTATGTAAGGTAGTTAACACAAAGGAGGACAGTTTGCAACTACAGATGGACTTGAGTAAATTGGAGAATTGGGCTGAAAAATGGCAAATGAGGTTTAACACAGATAAGTGTAAGGTTATGCACATGGGAAGGAGAAACAGATGCTACGATTACTTACTAAATGGGAAACTGCTGGGGAAATCAGACATGGAAAAAGACTTAGGCATCTTAGTGAATAAGAATCTAAATTGGAGTGCCCAGTGTCAGGCAGCAGCCACCAAAGCAAATAGGGTGATGGGATGCATTAGAAGAGGTCTGGGGGCACGAGATGAAAACATCATTCTCCCTCTGTACAAATCACTAGTCAGACCACACTTGGAGTATTGTGTGCAATTTTGGGCGCCGGTGCTGAAGAAAGACATTACTGAACTTGAAAGGGTTCAGAGGCGGGCTACTAAAATAATAAATGGAATGGGTGCATTACAATACACGGAAAGGTTATCAAAATTAGGTCTATTTACTCTAGAAAAGAGAAGACTTAGGGGAGACCTAATAAATATGTACAAATATATCAGAGGGCCATATAGAGATCTCTCCCATGATCTGTTTGTACCAAGGACTATGACAAGAACAAGGGGGCATTCTTTTCGATTGGAGGAAAGAAAATTCCTACATCAGCATAGAAGAGGGTTCTTCACGGTAAGAGCAGTGAGGCTCTGGAACTCTCTTCCTGAGGAAGTGGTGATGGCCAACTCACTGAATGAATTTAAGAGAGGAATGGATGCATTTCTTGTTAGCAAAAGTATAGAAGGTTATAAATAGCATAATCTTACAGGTAGATAGAAGAGCGACCAAGATTATTAGAGGAATGGGTGGGCTGCAATACCAAGACAGGTTATTAAACTTGGGGTTAGTTAGGAAAAACAAAGGCTTAGGGGGATCTAATCACAATGTATAAATATATGAGGGGACAGTACAGAGACCTTTCCAAAGATCTCTTTACACCTAGGCCTGCGACTGGAACACGGGGGCATCCGCTACGTTTTGAGGAAAGAATGTTTAATCATAATCACAGATGAGGACTCTTTACTGTACGAGCAGTGAGACTATGGAGCTCTCTGCCGTATGATGTTGTATTGAGGGATTCACAAGTAAAATTTAAGCAGAGCCTGATCGCATTAATTGAAAAATATAATATTACCAGTTATGTATATTGGATTTTATGACAGGGTGTTGATCCAGGGAACTAGTCTGATTGCCGTATGTGGAGTCAGGAAGGAATTTTTTTCCCCATTGGAGCTTATTTGTCACATTGGGGTTTTTTTGCCTTCCTCTGGATCAACATGTTAGGCTACGGGTTGAACTAGATGGACTTAGAGTCTCCCTTCAACCTTAAAAACTATGAAACTATGAAACTATGAAACACTAGGGGGAGCAGCTGCTGAAATCCTACAGAAATCCTGTTGTGGAACTAGCTCACATTACAACTTCAGTAAAAGTGGGCAGAATCTGCTCTCCTGTGTGATGTCACCCCTCTCCCTCACAATCTGGGTGTTTCCAAAAGGATAAGAGAGAATGAAGTTTAGGATCATAGTGCGGAGCCATTTTGTTGGTTGCAATGGAGTGATCCTAATGCGTCTAAAGTGTCACTAAGGCCTCCTGCATAGTGCTCCACTGTATCCCGTTCCGCACTGTATCCAATGCCCCACTGGCTGTATCCCAATGCCCCGCTGGCTGTATCCCAATGCCCCGCTGGCTGTATCCCAATGCCCCGCTGGCTGTTTCCCTGAGCCCCGCTGGCTGTTTGCCTATGCCTTGCTGGCTGTTTGCCTATGCCTTGCTGGCT
Organism: Anomaloglossus baeobatrachus; assembly: GCF_048569485.1. Lineage (NCBI taxonomy): Eukaryota > Metazoa > Chordata > Amphibia > Anura > Aromobatidae > Anomaloglossus > Anomaloglossus baeobatrachus. The sequence goes on from NC_134356.1 coordinate 456,261,740, forward strand.
GTTTGCCTATGCCTTGCTGGCTGTTTGCCTATGCCTTGCTGGCTGTTTGCCTATGCCTTGCTGGCTGTTTGCCTATGCCTTGCTGGCTGTTTGCCTATGCCTTGCTGGCTGTATCCCGGGCCCCCATATACTGTGCTGTCAGCCGGGATCGGAGGTCCAAGGTGACATGCGGCGAGGAAGGGTGATCGGTAGTGCAGTGATGCTCAGGCTGCAGATGTTAACTGCGATCACCGCTCCCAGCCGCATGCGCTCACCTCAGACCTGCGCCCCCGGTAGCCTGTTCTGTCAGCGATCAAAGTACAAGCAGCAGAGGCCCGAGGTGAGCGGAGTGGGTGGGGTGTGCGCGGCAGAGTGCGGGGGGGGGGGGCGCGGCAGGATCAGTTACGGTGCATCACCGGTGCCCGGCGTTGGTACTCACCCCATCCATCCAGGCTGGTGACGGGGAAAGTGCAGCACACAGCATACACTGTGCTCCACAAAGATGGCTCTGATCTCCTCCCTCTGCTGTGATCTGGACAGCCCACGGCACACGTCCATTCACAGCAGATGCCTTCTCTATGTTAAAGCATAGGGTCGGAGTCCAATAACAGTCTTCTATGCCCAGGGGGCTGCCATAAAGGAGGTGAGTAACTGTCGTTACAAACACCAAACCCATGATGGCAGCCCCCAGTGCTTCAGTAAAACTAGAACTAAATAAAAACTAAATAAACAGTTAATTTAATTATGTATTAAAAATACTTTTATTTCATAATCATTGTTTTATTTTTGTATTAAAAATAATGCGACACCTTACCTTTTTAAGGTTGTAGTTTACGTGCGGCTACTCTTATCACCTCCAGATTTGCGCTGCAGGTATCTACTAGACGCACCCAGTTGTAATTGTTTAAATATATTTCAGTTAAATATAGCATAAATCCTTTTCTCATCAGTCCAGACTTCAGAATTCTTCACATGACATATAGTGAGGTCATCACCACTTCCCTTGATCGTCCATCTTTCTCAGATTCCTTTACAATTTATAGCTCCGGTTATCTGTGCTGTACCATCCTGTGTCTCTTGATCAACAGCCAGAAATTGACAGATGGACATTTTTTAGTCTTTTCAACTCAAGTGGAGACCCTTATTAAAAGTTGGTCTTCATTGTCCTAATAGACTTCAGTTCTCCTGTTTCTGATCTGAGCACATTGTACCATAATTTAGAAATAGGAATAGATTAGAAAATATGGGGAACATTTATATTAAAGACTGTATCTCTGCTATACATCAGCAGTTTTAAGTTCTACTCGTCCAATGATTTGAAAAAAGAAAATAAGATATCATACAGCTCCAATCGTTATCTTTATATGTGGCGGCAAATTACAGTATTTCAGATTGTACAATTCTACAAATTCATCTCACTTCAGTGAATCCCAAAAAAAACATATATTAGATTCAGGAGAGTTAAAATGTTTTGTAAATCTGAGGACCACGGGGGAACACTATTCTCCTTAAGGAGACTTTGCAAGCCAGTCTGGCTGCCAGGTAAGGGGACTTATAGCTGCAATGCCCCTCTGGGAAATATTCAAATTGTCTCTCCAGTAAAGGAGACAAACTCTAGCACAGCGCCACCTATTGGAAGTAGCGATCCTAAAAGTCACAAGTGGATCTTCAACAATCCTTTGCAATATGACTCAGGATATATAAGCCAGATCTGATCTGGCTTATATATCCTGAGTCATATTGCAAAGGATTGTTGAAGATCCACTTGTGACTTTTAGGATCGCTATTTCCAATAGGTGGCGCTGTGCTAGAGTTTGTCTCCTTTACTGGAGAGACAATTTGAATATTTCCCAGAGGGGCATTGCAGCTATAAGTCCCCTTACCTGGCAGCCAGACTGGCTTGCAAAGTCTCCTTAAGGAGAATAGTGTTCCCCCGTGGTCCCCACATAGCTTTCTCATGAGCCAGATCAGACACCCCCATACTTTGCACTGACGAGGGGCAAGCACCCCGAAACACCGTGTCTGCAAATTGGGATTCTGATCTGGCTTATATATCCTGAGTCATATTGCAAAGGATTGTTGAAGATCCACTTGTGACTTTTAGGATCGCTACTTCCAATAGGTGGCGCTGTGCTAGAGTTTGTCTCCTTTACTGGAGAGACAATTTGTAAATCTGAGTCATATTGAATTTGTCAAAAAATGATTCATTTATCTCTACTCATAAGGTTATGGTGTCTTTCATACAACGATCGCCTGTAAACAGTTTATGTTTATGTAGCCATACACCGTTTAGTCCAGGGGTCTCAAACTCGGCTGGGTGTATGGGCCGCACAGAGGAAAAAAAATAATCTGCGGGCCGCATTCTTTGCAGGACAAAGTAGCATTTTTATTGGTACCATATTTTCTCTAGTCCCTTCCACGACAGCATAGGAGGTTGTCTCTCCACGCCCTAATTGGGACAGGAAGTTCAAGAGGTTTAAAAGGACCCTCCCACCTCCCACAGCCAGTGTCTTTCCTGTCCCCATGGAGCATGGAGAGATTTTTATTTTTCTCCTATGCTGTGGTGGCCGGCGAACTACAGTATAATATTTTTTTTTTTCTCTTCCCCTGTTACCTTAAGCCGGACAGCATCGGTCGGGCCTTCCCGCTCCTCCCTTGCTGTTCCCTCACGCTGTGGGGAACCGCTGCTCCAGCCTTCCGGAGCCTCCTTAGGGGTGATGCAGGCTGTTGAGCTCCCCGGCCGGCGTCCTCCCTGAGCCGCCGGCCGCTTCCTGCATGCACGCTGCCGGAGCGATCCGGAAGTGCTCCCGGGGGCGGGACCTCCGGTCTTGCGGACTTCCGGTTGAGCGCTTCCGGTTTGCGGAGGCAGCGTGGAGGACACGCCGACGGTGACACGGCCTGTCCAGGACCGGATGCGGGAGGCGGGGAACGTTTGCCGTCACTGGGGAGGCAGGCCCTTTTGCATAAGGGCTGCCGTGAAGATGTCAGATCATGGTAAGCAACCGTGCTCCCTGTCATGTCTTCCGCTGCAGCTGCATCTGCAGAACCCAGTGTGCCCCCTGCTACTGTAAGTATGGAGGGGAATGGTCCCTCGGACATAGGTCCCAGTCAGATGATTTATGGCTCTCTGGTCTGTGTTTTCTAGGAGGACAAGACCACCAAGAAAACTGACAGAAATGAAAAGGCTGACAAGTCCGATAAGCCTGATAGACCTGACAGAATGGAAAAAATTAAAAAATGTCCTATCTGTATAAAGAAGCTGCCTGCAGTATGGGATAAAAAGCTTTGCCAGCAATGTACGGACCAGATTATTAGGGCCGAACAACCGTCCCTGATAGACGAGTTGCGGTCCATGATGAAACAGGAGATTAGAGCCTCACTGGCCTCCCTTCCTGCTCCTGGCCCTGCTCCTGGCCCTGCTCCTGGCCCTGCTCCTGGCCCTGCTCCTGGCCCTGCTCCTGGACCCTCTCCTCCAAAAAAGAGGAGACTCCAGTCGGCCCCGTCTGATCAGGAGGATGCTGATTCCACCTCTGAGGGTCCTGATGAAGGATTTCCCTCTGGGGGGTCTGACCAGTCCTTTCTGTTTCCCTCAGAAGATTTGGGGGATCTTATTGGGGCAGTTCGGAGCACTATGGGGTTAGAGGAAGTGCAGTCTCTTCCCTCAATCCAGGATGAAATGTTTGCTGGCCTGAAGTCAGTCAAACAGTTAGGATTTCCAGTTCATGCCAATATTTTGGATATTGTCTCTCAAGAATGGGAATTTCCTGAGAGGCGGGTACGGAGTGACCCTAGACGCCGGTTTCCTCTGGAACCTTCTGGATTACATTGGGAGGTCCCAAGAGTAGACGTTCAGGTGGCTAGGGTAGCTAAGCAAACGGCTCTTCCCTTTGAAGATACTTCCCAACTGAAGGATCAGACGGATAGGAAGGTAGAAGGCCTGATGAAGCGATCCTGGGAGGCATCGTCTTCTTCTATTCAGGCTAACATTGCCTCCACTTGTGTATCCAGGTCCCTAATTAGGTGGTTAGACCAGTTGGAGGCTCATATTTCCCAGGGGACCCCTAGGGAGGAATTACTGGAATCCCTTCCCTTGCTTAGGAAGGCTACCAGTTTTTTGGCAGATACCTCGGTGGAATCTGTCCGCCTGCCGGCCAGGACCTCGGTTCTTTCTAACTCTGCCAGACGTGCCCTCTGGCTTAAGGCCTGGAGCGGAGACTCCACCTCCAAAATGAGGCTTTGCTCCCTTCCGTTTAAAGGGGATTTGGTGTTTGGGCCTGCCCTGGATGATATTCTGGACAAGGCAACCGATCGTAAGGCCTTGCCCGATCCTAGACCCAACAGGAAGCGGTCCTTTCGTCCCTCGATGCCTCAGGCCTCCCAGCCCAGAGGGAAAGGGAAGGCAGGCAGGTGGAGCTATCCCAAGGGTAGAGGGAGAAACATCCTCATCCCTCCCCATCAACAACGTCCTCAGCAGGACAAACAGTGACTCGGCCCGGGTGGGGGGACGACTCTCGGCGTTTCTTCCCCAGTGGCAGTCCATAACCACTTGCCAATGGGTTCTGAAGATCGTCTCGGAAGGTCTCCTCATAGAATTCCTCTCCCCCCCCTCGTCCGGGTCTCCGAGTCACTGCTCTGGCGTCGCAGGTTTCACAGGCTCTGTTGTACGCAAAGATTATAGAGCTAATGCACTCGGGGGTCGTTTCCCCAGTCCAGAGTCGGGAAGAAGGGGTAGGACACTACTCCCGCCTCTTCCTTGTCAAGAAGCCGTCTGGCGACGTCCGAATAATTATCAATTTAAAACGTCTAAACCGTCAGGTCAGGTACCGGCGGTTCAAGATGGAGTCAGTAAAATCAGCTATTCCCCTGATAGGTCTACACCACCAGATGGCCTCTATAGATCTGAAAGACGCCTACTTCCATGTACCCGTCCATCCGGGTCACAGGCAATACCTCAGGTTTGCGGTGCTACACGGGGAGGAAGTGCTTCATTTCCAATTCAATGTACTTCCCTTCGGGATCTCCTCGGCTCCAAGGATCTTTTCGAAGATCATGGCAGAGGTGGTCGCCTTCATAAGATTGCAGGGTATCTGTCTGGTTCCATATTTGGACGACTTTCTTCTCATGGCTCCATCTGCTCCAACCATCCGGAGCCATGTGGAAAAGTCTTTGGGAATCCTTCGGTCCCTGGGATGGATTCCCAATCTCAAAAAAATCACAGTTAACCCCCTCCTCCACTCGGCAGTTTCTCGGAGTGCTGCTGGACTCCGACAGACAGGCATCTTTTCTCCCAGAGGGCCACAGGGTAGTTCTGTTAGCCAAAATATCAAAGCTTCGCAGGCAGGCTCGCCCGACGCTTCGAGCGGCTATGTCAGCTCTGGGTTCCATGACGTCCTGCATTCCCTCAGTCAGGTGGGCTCAGGCCCATTCTCGGTGTCTCCAGGATCATATCCTGGCACATTGGGACAGACTCCAGTCATCCCTAAACAGACGGTTTCGCCTCTCGGGGTCCGTCTCCTCATCCCTTCTCTGGTGGCTGCGTCCCGCCAACCTGCAGGTGGGGGTTGCCTGGACTCAGACACCCCTGGTTACACTGACCACAGATGCCAGCCTACGAGGATGGGGGGCAATGGTGGCAAACTCCCCATTTCAAGGGGTCTGGAGTCCTTACGTCAGCTCCCAATCCTCCAACTACCGGGAGCTCAGGGCAGTCAGGGAAGCCCTCCTTGCGGCTCAGGACCTCGTCCGGGACTCTCACGTTCTGGTGTATTCAGACAATGTCACAACAGTGGCACATCTCCGCCATCAGGGCAGTACACGCTCAGGCGCCCTGAAGTCAGTGTCCTCCCGAATCTTTCAATGGGCGGAACAATCTCTGCTCTCCCTTTCTGCGGTCCATCTGAAGGGCTCCCTAAATCTTCAGGCGGATTTCCTGAGTCGTCGGGATGTTCATCCGGGGGAATGGAGTCTGGATCAGGCGGTGTTCTGCTCTCTGGTGGCAAGGTGGGGTGCTCCAGAGGTGGACCTCTTTGCTTCGGCAGGGAATCGCAAGGTCGCAACATATTTCTCCCTGAACCCACAGGACGAGGCGTTAGGGGTAGACGCTTTCTGCCACAATTGGTCCTTTCGCCTCGCTTACGCGTTCCCCCCTCTTCCTCTTCTCGCAAGGGCCCTGAGGACGATCAGAGACGAGGGGGTCCCAACTATACTGGTAGCCCCGCTGTGGCCTCGGAGGAGTTGGTACAGCCTGGTCATGACGCTAGGATTTGACGGCCAAGTCCTCTTAGGTTCGGACCCCAGCTTACTGTCCCAGGGTCCGATTTTCCATCCGGCTCCCCAGAAACTCAACTTGGCTGCCTGGCTTCTGAGGCCCGGGCACTGAAGGCCCAAGGGCTTTCTGACAAAGTTGTGGCTACCCTACAGAAGAACCGTAAACCTGTGACTAATAGTATTTACAACAAAATCTGGAAGAGATTTTCCTCCTGGTGTGGTTCTCGGCCTCCTGACCCACTTCGGCCTAATATTGCGCAGATTCTGGACTTCCTCCAGAGTGGATTGGACTTAGGCCTTAGGCCTAGCACCCTGAAGGTTCAGGTGTCAGCCCTCAGTGCAGTCTTTGACACGGCTCTGGCAGATCATCGTTGGATCCGTCGGTTCTTTGTGTCCGCTAGTAGACTCTGTCCACGTCAGAGGGTCCTGACGCCTCGCTGGGATCTTAATGTGGTCCTTACCGGACTATCTCAGTCACCATTTGAACCTCTGTGCTCTTGTAACATTCGTTCTCTTTCTCACAAGACTGCTTTTCTTGTGGCTATTACGTCTGCTCGCAGAGTCGGAGAACTTCAGGCTTTGTCTATTCGGGAACCTTACCTGACCGTCAGAGATGACAGCATTGTTTTTCAGCTGGACCCTTCCTTCCTTCCCAAGGTGGTTTCGGATTTTCACCGTTCTCAGTCCATCGTCCTGCCTTCCTTCTGTCAGAATCCTCGGACTCCGGGTGAGGAAGTGTTTCATTCTTTGGATGTCCGTCGGACAGTGTTGCACTACCTGGAGGTTACTGCTTCTTGGCGCCTTGATTCTAACCTGTTCATCCAGCCCTTTGGCCGCAATAAGGGCAAGAAGGTGGCTAAGAGTACCGTCGCCAACTGGATTGTGCGGGCAATTAGAGATGCCTACCTCGCTCAGCATCTCTCTCCACCTACTGGATTCACGGCGCACTCCACCAGGGCTACCTCTGTCTCCTGGGCTGAACGGGCAGGGGCTTCCCCTGAGCAGATCTGCAAGGCGGCTACGTGGTCTTCGCTCCATACTTTCACGAAGCATTATCGTCTGGATCTGGATTCCAACAGGGATTTGGCCTTTGGCAGGAGGGTCCTGCAGGCTGTGGTCCCCCCCTAGGTATCAATGCTTTGGTATTCCTCCTATGCTGTCGTGGAAGGGACTAGAGAAATAAGAATTATTCTTACCGATAATTCGGTTTCTAGGACCTTCCACGACAGCAGGTAATTCCCTCCCCTTTGTATTCATATATTCCTGAATGTGTGGTACTTCTCATATGCTATGGATTCTTTGTAAGGCACTGGCTGTGGGAGGTGGGAGGGTCCTTTTAAACCTCTTGAACTTCCTGTCCCAATTAGGGCGTGGAGAGACAACCTCCTATGCTGTCGTGGAAGGTCCTAGAAACCGAATTATCGGTAAGAATAATTCTTATTTTTTATACACCTTTGGATCACTGGTTTTGAACATTTTTCACTTGTTTATTATAACAAACGTGCACGTTCTTTGTTTAAATATAAAAAAAAAAACAAAAAACATTTTTGATGGTAAAAAAAAAGTCATGCCTTTTATTTATTTATTTATTTTTTTACCATTTTATCCCTTTCTTGTAACTAATAGTGTTACAATTAGCACCATATAGTAATTTTGGCCCACATCTTTTAGTAATGTTCCGCATCTTGTTGTAATGTGCCCATCCTTGTCCTCTTTTAGTATTGTGCCCCATCCTACAGTAATGGGCCCATCCTTGTCCCCATCCTGTAGTAATGTGCCTCATCCTTGTCCTCATCCTATACTAATGTCCCCAGCCTTGTCCCCATCCTGTAGTAATGTGTCCATCCTTGTCCCCATCTTATAGTAATGTTCCCCATCCTTGTCCCCTTGTAGTAATGTCCCTATCCTGTAGTACTGTGCCCATCCTAGTCCCCATCCCATAGTAATGTCCCCATCCTATAGTAATGTGTCCATCTTTGTCCCCATCATGTAATAATGTGCCCATCCTTGTCCCCATCTTGTAATAATGTGCCCATCCTTGTCCCCATCCTGTAGTAATGTGCCCATCCTTGTCCCCATCCTGTAGTAATGTCCCCATCCAATAGTAAGGTGCCCATCCTATAGTAATATCCTCATCCTAAAGTAATGTGCCCACCTTGTCCCCATCCTATAGTAATGTCCCCAGCTTTGTCCCCATCCTATAGTAATGTCCCCATCCTATAGTAATGTGCCCACCTTGTCCCTATCCTATAGTAATGTGCCCATCCTGTACTATTGTGTTCCATCACTGTCTCCTTTTATTAATCTGCCCATGCAGGTCCTCTTTTTGAAGTAATGTGCCCTTTCCTGGTCCTCTGCTTGTAGTTATGCCCCCTCAGGCGTTTTGCATTTTTCCGTTATGTTTTTTCCCCCTCTTTCTTCTGAGAGCCGTAATTTTTTTATTTTTCCGTCAATCTTGCCATATGAGGGCTTGCTTTTTTGCGCGACGAGTTGTAATTTTAAATGAAACCATGAGTTTTACTATATAGTGTACTGGAAAACAGCAAAAAAATTTAAAGTGTGGAAAAACTGCAAAAAAAGTGTGATGGCACACTTTATTCACCATGTTCATTATATGGGAAAACTGATGTGTCGGTGTGCTTCCTCAGGTCGTTGCGACTTTGGAGACACCAAACATGAATAGGTTTACTTGTATCTAAGAGAGGTAATAAAAATTCACAAGTTTGAGGAGAAAAAAAAGTGGCGTTTTGCGCCATTTTCCGAAACCCGTAGCATTCTAATTTTTCTGGTTCTATGGCTCAGTGACTGCTTATTTTTGCGTCTCAAGCTGACGGTTTTAATAGTATCATTTTTGCGCAGATGCTACATTTTGATCGCCTGTTATTGCATTTTGCACAAAATTTGCTCCAGCCAAAACACGTAATTTTGGCGTTTGGAATTTTTTGACGCTACGCCGTTTACCGATCAGATTAATTGATTTTATATTGATTTTATATCTTGATAGATCGGGCATTTCTGAAGGGGGCGATACCAAATATGTGTATATTTTTTAACCCTTTAATTTTCAATGGGGCGAAAGGGGGGTGCTTTGAACTTTGAGGGTTTTTTTTGTTTTTTTTTAAACTTTTTTCTTACTTTTTTTTTTTTATTTTACTAGGTCCCTTAGGGGACTATATGGATCAGCAATCTGATCGCTCTTCCATATCTCCAGATCACAGCTACAGAGCTGATATCTGCAGATATGCTGCTTTACTTTCAATGCTGGCACTATACCGGCATTGAGAGCAAATGACTCATGTTAGCTACAGGCGTCATCACATGACCCTGTGCTACCATGGCAACCACAGGAAGCCACATGATCACGTCACGTGACTTCCGATGGGGACGGGGTAAGTAATCATAATGGCGATTCCACTCGCGACTAACAGGCACACATGTCAGCTGTTGAAATCAGCTGATATGTGTGCGGATCGCCGCGGCCCGCCCACGGTAGGGGGCAGGGATTAACCTCATACGATCCATGACATACCCAGTACGTCATGGGTCGCTAAGGGGTTAATGTGCCGTTCTTCACACACACACACACACACACACACACACACACACACACACACACACACACACACACACACACACACACACACAAAAACCAAAAACCATTCTTCTCACCTGTGCCCCGTTCCCTTGGCTGCCTCATCTCTGCTTCTTCCTGTCTACAGGCCCGTGCTCCTGTTGACTATCGTGGCCGGTGCAGGGGCAGTATCCACTGGCAGCGCTTTATGTCAGATGATTGTTTTGCCGGCGCTGCGCGCGCAGTGTCAAGCTCTCTATGCTCAATGTTCTGTTTCCAATGCAGCCGTAGCCGTCCGCCAATCAGAGGCAGGCAGCAGAGGTGTGGCAGTTTACATTGGAGGAATAGTTGTGCACAGAGAGCTTGACTCTGAGAGTGCAGCGCCGGCAAAATATTCATCTGACCTAAAGCGCAGACAGTGGCTGCGGGCGGCCCCTGCATCGGCCGCGATAGTCAACAGGGACACGGGCCTGGAGGCCGCACGAAGCAGCTGAGGGGCCACATGCGGCCCGCAGGCCTCGTGTTTGAGACCTCTGGTTTAGTCCATATTCTATGGTAGAGTCAAGCTACCCACAATGACAATAATGCACAATCATAGTGATGAGGGAAGAACAATCTTCCTGGGAATATCCAACAATGTTTTATACCTTCAACTACTAAAAAAAAAACAAACGAAAAAAATATTTTGAGATGTTTTGCACATCAAAATAGCCATATCACGCCAATCTCCTTATACTGTGTTCTACTCTATATTTCTGCCTCTCTCTGACTTTTAAAATGTTTTTTTTTTCTGTAGTAGTTGAAAGCTTTGGTGTGAAAGTCTTTTTGTCTGTTAGTAATATGTATGAATTATGTCCATTTGACTGGCCATGCTTCCAATCCACCCCCCCTTAGTAGCCACAGGTGTTTGTATCCTTTAATAGCAGGTCTCTCTTTGCCCATATATGTAGTTTTAACAGCCAGAGAGAGGCAGCCATATAGAGTAGGACCCAGTATAATGAGATTGCCTTGACGTGGCTACTGGGCAGGTATTCAAATGGCCATTTTGATATGCAAAACATCTCAAAATATTTTTTTAAGATTTGTTTTTTTGTTTTTTTAGCAGTTAAAAGCTTTAGCATGCAAGTCTGTCTGTTTGTAATGTTTTATATCTGTACGACGTCTTGCTCCTTTTTAAATTGAATCTGACACAATTGTTTTGATGTTTTTGATTTTTTTTTATCAACTTTAGACTAATTTATATGGGCACCATAAAGGATCTAAAATCCCAATGTATAAATACAGCTTTACCAGCAGGGGCCTAACCTGGTCTTAATGTCATGGTGGCTCAATGGTTAGCATTGGGGTCCTTCATTTTATTCCAACCAAGGATAACTGCTGCATGGAGCTTGAATGGTCTCCGTGTGCCATTTGGCTTTCTCCAGGTACTGCAACAATTCTTTTTTTTTTTGTGGCATTTTTTGAGCGTCCGCTTTGAAATAGCGCTTATAAAATGCTTAATTGTTTCTCCTAGCACTGCAGTGATGCTTCTAGTCTAAGTTCCCTAGTCTTATACTCACCTTCCGCTGTCTTCTCCCCTCCATCGCTGGTGCTCCCATCGGTCTTTGGCAGTTTGTGACCTACCGGATACCTCCAGCATTTGCTGAAGCAGTTTCCACTGGAAAGCTGATTGTTTTTGACTGCCTCAAAAAGACTGTGTGCACTTAACCTATGGGTCTGTCCAGGTAGTGGACAACCCCTTTAGCAAATTATGTGACATTAGCTGTGACTTCTGGTCAGTTAGAAGCTCCAGTCACAAGATGGCGGAACAGGACTAGAGACTAGTTGGAAAGAGTAGAGTACGCTGGATGGTTATTATTTTACTTCAACATTAGAGATGCTGGTGCTTTGAATCTCTATTAGTAACTTAGTTATAGGAGAACCTTTTTTTCAGCACTATGTTCAGTAACACTAACCTACCACTAGATGGCATGCATGCACGTAACCTAAACAGACTATACGTGGTCACAGATTACATCGAAGTAAAGACAATTCTTTCAACGTCTATATGAAAAGATGATGGTGAAGCGTCTAAAGGCTGCTTTACACCAGACAATCTATCGTGCGATAGATCGTCGGGGTCACGGTTTTTGTGACGCACATCCGGCATCGCTGGCGATGCCGGCCTGTGTGACACCTCCTAGCGACGCAGTATCGCTCACAAATCGTGAGTCGTGTACTGCTCGCTAGGTTCCATAATATCGTTTAATTTAGTTGTTCATCGTTTCCGGGGTAGCACACGCCGCTCCGTGTGACACCCCGGGAACGATGAACAGCAGCTCACCTGTGTCACACGGCCGCCGCCGGCTATGTGAAGGAAGGAGGTGGGCGGGATGTTTACGTCCCGCTCATCTCCGTCCCTCCGCTTCCATTGGCCGGCGGCCGTGTGACGTTGCTGTGACGCCGAACGTCCCTCCCACTCCAGTAAGTGGACGTTCGCCGCCCACAGCGTGGTCGCACGAGAGGTAAGTACGTGTGACGGGGGTTACTGACTTTGTGCGACACGGGCAGCGATTTGCCCGTGACGCAAAAAGGACGGGGGCGGGTACGATCGATTGTGAAATTGCACAATCGGTCGTACCGTGTAAAGCAGCCTTTAGACTACATACGTCTCTGTATCAGATGTGGTTTTATACAATATCTGGAGGCAAACATACACAAAAGAACATGGGAATAGTTCAGTAAATAAGACATGCCATAAAGCCGATCTGTCAATATAAGGAGGGGATAAACATCTGGAGCAGTAAATATTGGAACATTTTATAGCGAATTAGTGTGAAAGTTTCATTGTTTTATTGTTCTCAGATAGAGATCTACTCAGTGGTTTTGATGTCCCCATGAGGTCACTTGCATTAACTGATGTAAATACTGTACATGTAACACATTTCAGTGCATCAAAGGCTGTCATTAATGTCTTCCCAATATTCTTCTCTCTTTGAGATGGAAAACAACCTTTTCCAGACCCCCCCCCTTCTGTGTTTTAGGCAGCCCTCATATCTAAGAAGCACCATTGTCAGAAGCTCCCTGTCCTCTCCAACAACAACAGGAACTCTTCCCTACAACCAGAAATCAATTAAAATGCTATGTTCCAAGAATGACAAAAGTATTTTAGGAGTGATACTTTTATAGGCTAACCAGGAAAATTATATTAGCAAGCTTTCAGAGCACAAAGGTTCCTTCTTCAAGCAGAATTACTGTAAGACCTGTCCATTTATATTATAATAATAAGTTTTATTTCTATAGCGCCAACATATTCCGCAGCGCTTTACAATTAAGAGGGGACATGTACAGACAATATGAGACAATACAAAATAACAAAATTAAGATACCAGGAGGAGTGAGGGCCCTGCTCGTAAGCTTACAGGCTATGAGGAAATAGGGGAGACACAAAAGGTGAATGGGGGGGATTTATATTGACAACCGACAAGATAAAGATCCCCAGATCACATCAGGACTATAAGATCCCAAGTACCTTCAGCTGTACCACAACCAATGTGGTGTACTTAATTATATGTATCAAATGTCCAACTGGGGGTCTATATGTAGGGGAGACCGGACAACAGCTCAGGACAAGGATGAATTCTCACCGCCACACATTTAGAGAACAAAGGATAGATCTACCTGTGGCCAAACATTTTTGTAACCCCGACCACAGCATCATGGACATGAAATTGCTGGTATTGAAAGAAAATTTCAAGTCCCAGAGAGATAGGAGAGTCGGGGAATACAAACTTATGATGACCTTTGACACATTCAGAGCAGGAATGAATGTGTCTCATGGATTTATGTCTTTTTCCATCAATTAAGAAATGTCCTCCTCAGACCATCTGGGGACATCACAGCCCAGACCAGACCCCAATCAGAGGTCAATAAACCCTTCACACTCCTTATCTATGAACTACAGCAATATTTATGGCCACAACAGTTTGTCCTCTTGCCATACTGATAGTTCTGGTTCACATAACTTGTCTTTTTTACTCCTCCATTTTATGTCCTGTTGTGTATAAATATGTGACTCTTCAGATTTTGTGTTATACTGAGCCTGATGAAGAGACCTGCGTAGTCTCGAAAGCTTGCTATTATTACAATCTTTTCAGTTAGCCAGTAAAAGGTATCAACTACTGAGGACTTCAGTTCTTTTAAACAATTTTTTTTATCTTTTCTTACTAGTAATTAAAACAGAAGCCTCTGAGGGGGCGACAGAGGGAACATGGATAGTTCACACTCTTCACATCAAAGTCTCTGTCCACCCTATATCTACAGGTTTAAAAAAGCTGAGCAGAATATAAAAGCTGTTTGTCACTTGCTTGTTCCTCCTCCTCTAGATTGCATTACCATCATACTGATGGCCATGGAGTTTGCAGATAATCTACATTATATTAGTTGGTTACTATAATTAAAGGGGTTTTCCACTTCAATGATATTAATCCTTTTTTGATCAGCTGGTACCAGATCCAGCAGTGTCCGGATGTAAACAGTGTATGGATCTGAACACCACCACGGTTTGAGCTGATCTCTCTCTACTGGTGACAGATAGCTACAGTATATTACATAGCCAACATCTGTGTCTTACAGCAGTGGCCGTAGCTGAGATGGGATGCCACGGCTCACCTAGTTCATGATGAGCTGTAACATTCTGTACATGAAAAATCTCACTATAGTATCTAACAGAAGTGCGATTTCTGGCGTAGCATACAGAGGCGCACACCACTCATCAGACATTCCAAATTCATGGATAGAATCACTGCACACTATTATTTCATTATTCAAAGTCTTTAGTTGTAGATGCGGTTCATACAAAATAGGTGAAGATGACCGGGAACAACATTTCAACCTAATCGGTCTTGATCACCGTGTCGCTTTGCCAAACGTGAAGTATTGATGGCACTCCCGTGCCTTAGGCTGGTGTAGACATTCTAAACCTGGAACACACATTCTAAACCAGGCTAAGGCTATGTGCCCACAGGACTATGTACCCGCGGATTTTGCCTCGGAAAATTTGAGGATTTATCTGGATTTTCTAGATAAATCCGCAGGTTTTTGCAAGTACAGACACTCCCCATGTTATCCTAAGGGACATGGGGAGTGTCTGTGTCCATGCTGCAGTATGTGCGGCTGCAGAACATGCTGCGGATGTCCCTCAGCCACACGTAACTGCATGTCAATTATTCCTGCGGTAGTAACTGCGGATGTCCCGCCTCTCCACTATGGAGATAGAGGCCAGGACTTCCGCAGGTAAGTCGCATAAATGTCCGTAGATATTTAGTTGGAATCCCGCAGCTATGTAATATGTAGCTGCGGATTCCTGGCAGCAGCTTCGGGAAACCTGCGGACATACCTGCAGATATATCCGCAGGTACATAGTCCTGTGGGCACATAGCCTTAGGCACAGGAGTGCCAGCAGTACTTCACGTTTGTAAAAAAAAAAAAAAAAGACACTGTCCAAGACCGATTAGGTCGAAACCATTGTTCCCTGTCATCTTCACCTATTTTGTATGAATCACGTCTACAATTAAAGACTTTGCATATTGAAATAAGAGTGTGCAGTGATTCTCTCCATATTGCTTCAAGGGTTATTCATAATCCATTCACTAGCACCTCGACATTATAGCTGAGTGCACGCTAATCTCTTCTATCTACCCAGATTCATGAAGAGACATCCCTTCATGAATCCGGATCATCTGACTCCTGCACACCCCCTCATCAAGACCAATGTGAACAACGTCGCTCTTGATGAATTGGGCCCTATATTTTTTTTTTTTAAATAAACGCTTACAATGGTCAAATAATTACAGGTGAAATGCTGAATACCAATTTCCCAGCGACTCCTTTAAAATGACTGCTCTCATAGGATGTCATAGATGGGGGGGCCTCTGCTCTGGGATTGATTGCTGAGGTCCTCTGGGCCCCATTTATGTTCTGACTTGTGATTAACTTACTGTGGGTTTTTTGGTTTTTTTTTTGCAGACCTGCATAGCGCGTGCATGGGACTTAAAGAAGCCTCTGCTGTTCTGTCCAGCTATGAACACCGCCATGTGGGAGCATCCCATCACTGCAGAACAGATTGAACGTCTTCGCCATTTTGGCTATATAGAGGTTGCCTGCATTGAAAAAACACTGATGTGTGGGGACAAAGGTCAGCTCTAGTGCACAGATACTACTACTTCCATATTATTATTATTATTGTTTATTATTATTATTATTTATTATTATAGCGCCATTAATTCCATGGCGCTTTACATGTGAAAGGGGTGTACATAATAGGGATAAGTACAAAAATCATAAACAATACAAGACACAGACAGGTACAGGAGGAGAGAGGTCCCTGCCCGCGAGGGCTCAGAGTCTACGAGGGATAGGTGAGGATACAGTAGGTTAGAGTAGAGCTGATTGTGCGGCGCTGTATCAGACTGAGGGTTACGGCAGGTTGTAGGCTTGTCGGAAGAGGTGGGTCTTCAGGTTCCTTTTAAAGCTTGCCAAGGTAGGCGAGAGTCTGATGTGTTGTGGCAGAGCATTCCAGAGTATGGGGGAGGCACGGGAGAAATCTTGGATGCGACGGTGGGAAGAGGAGATGAGAGGGGAGTAGAGAAGGAGATCTTGTGAGGATCGAAGGTTACGTGCAGGTAAGTACCGGGAGACTAGGTCGCAGATGTAGGGAGGAGACAGGTTGTGGATGGCTTTGTATGTCATGGTTACTGTTTTGAACTGGAGTCGTTGGGCAATGGGAAGCCAGTGAAGGGATTGGCAGAGAGGAGAGGTCAGGGAGTAGCGGGGGAACAGGTGGATTAGCCGGGCAGCATAGTTTAGAATAGATTGTAGGGGTGCGAGACTGTTAGAAGGGAGGCCACAGTGCAGGAGGTTGCAATTATCCAGGCGGGAGATAATAAGGGCATGTACTAGGGTTTTTGTAGCTTCTTGGGAAAGGAATGTACGGATCCGGGAAATATTTTTGAGTTGGAGGCGGCAGGAGGTGAAAAGGGCTTGGATGTGTGGCTTGAAAGAGAGATCAGAGTCTAGGATTACTCCCAGGCAGCGAGCGTATGGCACTGGGGAAAGTGAGCAGCAATTGACATTGATGGATATGTCAGATGGGGGGGTTGAGTGAGGAGGAGGAAAGACAATGAATTCTGTTTTGTCCATGTTCAGTTTTAGGAATCGAGCAGAGAAAAAGGATGAAATAGCAGACAAACATTGTGGGATTCTGGTTAGTAGGGAGGTGATGTCAGGTCCAGAGAGGTAGATCTGCGTATCATCAGCATAGAGATGATACTGAAAGCCATGGGACTCTATGAGCTGTCCCAGGCCGAAGGTGTAAATGGAGAACAGCAGGGGTCCAAGAAATTAACCTTGGGGTCCCCGACACGCAACAGATATGGGGCGAGATGAGGAAGTGGTGTGAGAGTGGGAGACGTTGAAAGTTCAGTTGGATAAGTATGAGGAGATCCAAGATAGCGCCAAGTCTGTGATGCCCAGAGATGAGAGAATTTGTAATAGAAGGGAGTGGTCTACTGTGTCAAAGGCAGAGGACAGGTCCGGGAGGAGGAGGACAGAGTAGTGTCGCTTGGCTTTTGCGGTTAGTAGGTCGTTAGTGACTTTGGTCAGGGCAGTTTCAGTGGAATGATGGGGTCGGAAGCCAGATTGTAACCGGTCAAAGAGAGAGCAGGAAGAGAGGTGTGAGGACAGTTCAAGATGGACATGCTGTTCCAGTAGTTTTGAGGCATAGTGGAGAAGTGATATGGGGCGATAGTTTGACACAGAGGAAGGGTCAAGGGAGGGCTTTTTGAGGATGGGTGTGATTGAGGCATGTTTAAAGCATTAAGGGAATACATCAGTTGTTAGTGATAGGTTTTAGAGATGGGTTAGGGTTGGGAGGAGGACTGTGGTGAGATTGGGGATGAGGTGGGATATGAGTGGATTAAGCAGGCAGGTTGTGAGATGTGATCTTGAGAGTAGAGTGGAAAGATGATCTTCTGTCATGGTGGAGAAGCTGGATTTGAAGGAAGAAGGCTGAGTAGTTGTGAGGAGTGGCTGTGGTGATTGTGGGCCAAAGCTTGCTCTGATGTTGTCAATCTTCTGCTTGAAGAAAGAGGCAAGGTCTTCAGATGAGAGGAGACAGAGGTGGTGCTGGGGGACGGAGGAGAGAGTTGAAACTGTTGAATAGCTGTTTTGGGTTGTGGGATAGAGAGGATATGAGGGATGAGACGTAGGTTTGTTTTGCAGCATTGAGTCCAGACTTGAAAGTAGTGAGAGCTTGTTTGTATGTAAAGAAGTGTTCAGTGAAAGAAACCTCTTCCATCTGCGCTCAGCAATTCTGGAAGCCCGTCTCAATTCTTTAGTCTGACTCGTGTGCCAGGGTTGCCTGTTGATTGTGTGGGTTTTGGTGTGTGTGAGGGGGGCAGCTGATTCGAGAGCTGCAGAGATGGTGGTGTTGTATAAAGTGGCAGCAGCATCTGCATTGTTTGAAGAAGCAATGACTGCAAGAGGGAAAAGAGACTGAGAAAGTGAGTGTAAGTCAAGGTGATTGAGATTTCTGCGGGGGTGTGAAAGTTTGTGGAGGGGGGTTGTGTACTTGGAGAAGAGAGGGAACAGAATGTGAGTAGGTTGTGGTCAGACAGGGGGAGAGGCGCGTTAGAGAGGTTAGACAGTGAACAGAGGCGAGTGAAGATGAGGTCCAGCATGTGGCCATCTTTGTGAGTAGCTGCAGAGGACCATTGAGTGAGGCCGAAGGAGGAAGCGAGTGTTAGAGGTTTCACCCCTTAACGACCCATGACGTACCCAGTACGTCATGGCGAAATCGCGGTCCCGGAGCCCCGGGGAGTCCAATTTCTTTGATTAAACGGTAGATTCGGGAAGGAGGGGACCTCTGCCTGACCTCAGGAGGGGTGGTGCCTCCTCCCCGAACCTACAGAGGCTGTGATTGGCTGACAAACGCCGCTCAGCCAATTACAGTCACTGTAATGTTCCAGCCATTGAAAATGGCTGGAACATTTAAATCCAGCCCTGATCAGTGCTGCTGTAGCACTGGCCATTGGCTGGAGCTGGGTGATCGGTGCTTCACCCGCCCCCAGCTCTGATTGATTGGAGAGACCGGTCTTGTGACCGCTCTCTCCAATCAATGTGGATCTGCGGCCTGTGACCGTCCCTGGAAGCCGAGGAGAGCGGTCTCTGCGGGTGCCCATCGGTAAGTTGCCGTCCGCCCCTGTCCCCGATCGTCCGCCCCTGTCCCCCCCCTGTCCCCGATCGCCCTGCCAGCCCCACCGCTGTCTCCGATCGCCCCCGCCGCTGTCTCCGATCGCCCCGCCCGCCACCGCCGCTGTCTCCGATACCCCCGCCCGCCACCGCCAGCCCCGCCGCGGCTCCGATCGCCCCGCCGCTGCTCCCGATCCACCGCTGTCCCCGCCGCCACGCTCCCGATCCACCGCTGTCCCCGCCGCCACGCTCGCCACTGTCCCCGCCGCTGCTCCGGATCCACCGCTGTCCCCGCCGCCACGCTCGCCACTGTCCCCACTGCTGCTCCGGATCCACCGCTGTCCCCGCCGCCACGCTCGCCACTGTCCCCACCGCTGCTCCGGATCCACCGCTGTCCCCGTCACCACGCTCGCCACTGTCCCCACCGCCGCTCCCGATCCACCGCTGTCCCCGCCGCTGCTCCGGATCCACCACTGTCCCCGTCGCCACGCTCGCCACTGTCCCCGCCGCTGCTCCGGATCCACCGCTGTCCCCGCCGCCACGCTCGCCACTGTCCCCGCCGCCGCTCCCGATCCACCGCTGTCCCCGCCGCCACGCTCGCCACTGTCCCCGCCGCCGTCGCACCCATTTTTTTCAGCCGCTGCTGCCCCCGAATTGGCCCCCACTATTCCCGATCGGCGGCCGCCGCCTCCTTCATCGGCTGCCCCTTCTCCATCGCCACTACACCTCCTATCCCTCCATGTGCTGCAAGCCACCCTCCCCCCACATGTGGGGGGCGGGTGGCTTGCAGCACATGTGGGGGGCGGGTGGCTTGCAGCACATGTGGGGGGAGGGTGGCTTGCAGCACATGTGCTGCAAGCCACCCTCCCCCACATGTGCTGCAAGCCACCCTCCCCCCACATGTACTGCTGCAAGCCACCCTCCCCCCACATGTGCTGCTGCAAGCCACCCTCCCCCCACATGTGCTGCAAGCCACCCTCCCCCCGGGGCCCACCCTCCTCCATGTGCCATCTCTCTCTCCCATCAGACTCTGCCCCCCTCCCCGATCTGCTGCCTGCTCTCTCCCATCCTCTTCATCTACTGCCCCCTCTCACCCTCCTCAATCTGTTGCCTCCTTCATCTGCTGCCTCTTCTGTCTGCTGTGATCCTGCTGCCTAGATCCATCCTGTAAGGTAGGTATCCCCATCTCACCTCCCTCCCCCCATCCTCCGCCGCTCCTCCATCCGCTGCGCCATTTCCCATCATCCATCCGCTGCGCCCTTTCCCATCCTCTGCCGCTCCTCCATCCGCTGCGCCCTTTCCCATCTTCCATCCGCTGCGCCCTTTCTCATCTGCCGCCCCGCCCTCTCGCATCACATTATCCAGCGCAGTTGCTCGCTTCCAGACTGCAGTGGATGATGCGATGCGAGACTCGTGCATTGCTCTCACGTTTGGCACTGGTCTTAGTGGCAGGCGCTCTTTTTTTTTTTTTTTATTCATTTTTTTTTTTTTTTACTGATGTCTGTATTTTTTATTTCGCCAAACTAATTTTTTTGTATGGGGGGGGGGTCTAGTTTCCAAAATGGGGTCAATTGTGGGGGAGTTCCATTGTTTAGGCACTTCAGGGGGGTCTCCAAACGCAACATGGCGTCCGCTAATAATTCCAAACAATTTTGCTGTGAAATGGCGCTCCTTGCCTTCCGAGTCCTGCCGTGTGCCCAAACATTTGATTTCCACCACATATGGGGTATCTGCGTACTCAGGAGAAAATGCACAATACATTTTATGGTGCATTTTTTCCTGATACCCTTGTGATAAAAAAAGCTACCTGGTTGAAGCAACAGTTTTGTGGTAAAAAAATGTTTTTTCTTTTCACGGCTCAACGTTATAAACTTCTGTGAAGCCCCCAGGGGTTCAAAGTGCACATAAAACATCTAGAAAAAATAGTTGAGGGCTCTAGTTTCCAAAATGGGGTCACTTATGGGGGAGCTCCATTGTTTAGGCACCTCAGGGAGTCTTCAAACCCGTCATGGCATCCGCTAATGAGTGCAGCTAATTTTGCACTCAAAAATTCAAATGGCGCTCCTTGCCTTCCGAGTCCTGCCGTGTGCCCAAACATTTGATTTCCACCACATATGGGGTATCTGCGTACAAAGGAGAAAATGCACAATACATTTTATGGTGCATTTTTTCCTGATACCCTTGTGATAAAAAAAGCTACCTGGTTGAAGCAACAGTTTTGTGGTAAAAAAAAATTTTTTTCTTTTCACGGCTCAACGTTATAAACTTCTGTAAAGCCCCCAGGGGTTCAAAGTGCACATCAGACATCTAGAAAAAATATTTGAGGGCTCTAGTTTCCAAAATGGGGTCACTTATGGGGGAGCTCCATTGTTTAGGTACCTCAGGGAGTCTTCAAACCCGACATGGCGTCCGCTAATGAGTGCAGCTAATTTTGCACTCAAAAATTCAAATGGCGCTCCTTGCCTTCCGAGTCCTGCCGTGTGCCCAAACATTTGATTTCCACCACATATGGGGTATCTGCGTACTCAGGAGAAAATGCACGATACGTTTTATGATGCATTTTTCCTGATACCCTTGTGAAAATACTAATTTTTATGGCTAAAGTAACATTTTTGTGTTAAAAAAGTAACATTTTCATTTTTTCGTCTACATTGCTTTGGTTGCTGTGAAGCTCCTAAAGGGTTAATAAACTTCTTGGATGTGCTTTTGAGCAGAGTGAGGGGTACAGATTTTAGAATGGGGTCACTTTTGGGTATTTTCTGTCGCCTAGGTTTCTCAAATCACTCCAAATGTGATGTGGTACGTAAAAATTTTTTTTTGTAAATTTTGTTGGAAAAATGAGAAATTGCTGATGAACTTTGAACCCTTCTAACTTCCTAACGGAAATTTTTTTTTTTCAAAAATTGCGCTGGTGTAAAGCAGACAAGTGGGAAATGTTATTTAGTAACTATTTTGTGTGACATATCTTTTAGATTTATGGGCATAAAATTTCAAATTTTGAAAATTGCAAAATTTTCGCCAAATTTCCGAAATTTTCACAAATAAACGCAAAACATATTGGCCTAAATTTACCACTGACATGAAGTACAATATGTCACGAAAAAACAATCTCAGAATCGCCAGGATCCGTTGAAGTGTTCCAGAGTTATAACCTGTCAAAGTCACACTGGTCAAAATTGCAAAAAATGGCCGGGTCTTTAAGGTGAAAACAGGCTGGGGGCTGAAGGGGTTAAAGACATGAGAGAGAAGTGTCAATGGGAATGTTAAAGTCACCCATGATGATGGTGGGGATGTCGGTGGAAAGGAAATGTAGTAGCCAGGTGGTGAAATGGTCAAAAAAGGCAGTGGCTGGCTCTGGAGGGCTGTAAATGACAGCCAGTTGGAGGTTGGAAGGGGAGAAGATTCGTATGGAGTGCACCTCAAAAGAGGGGAGAATAACTGAGGGTGGTAGTGAAATTGGTGTAAAGGAGCATTGGTCGGACAGAAGTAAACCAACTCCTCCACCATGCTTGTTACTGGGGCAGGGGGTGTGAGAGTTGGAGACCACCATAAGAAAGCGCAGCAGGAGAAACAGTGTCAGAGGGGGTGAGACAGGTTCCTGTGATGGCGAGGAAGTTTATTAGTAATGAAAAGATCATGGATGTAGGAAAGTTTATTGCACACAGAGCGAGCATTCCATAGAGCTCCTGTTAGTGGGACTGGGGGAGTGGGGCCTGGGTGAATGGGTATAAGGTTAGAAGGGTTTCGGAAATTAGTGTTAGAGTGTGGATGGCAGTTTGTTGTGACAATGGGAATGTGGTGAGGAGGGCTATGATTTGGGGAGATGTCCCCAGCAGTGAGGAGAAGCAGAGAGAGTGTTAGTAGATGGGAGCAGGAGAGGCCATGAGGTGGCCGTGTGTGTCTGGAGACACTGGGTATAAAGTGGAGGAACAGCTCTGAGGAGAGGGTGAGATGGGTGGGGAGGATGGCGGGAGAGATGAATAGCTCATTACTGGGTGTAGGGATTAGAGGGGAAAATAGAAAGTGAAGTATTATAGGGGTGAAAGTAAAAACACACACAAACATTGTTTACTTTGACTATGTATTCAGTTACCTTCCGGCCCAATTCTGGCCTAATTAATTTTCTGCACACTTATAGATCCACACCTAGTGATCCACATGCTGACGGTGTCTCGGCCGACAGTGTGGTGCAGATATATAGTGTTAGGAAGGCACTCAGGTGGATCACAGAAGGGAGGGGCTGGTGCTCTTTTTAATTACTTAAATCAAAGCTGAACCCAGCTGTTGGATAGCATAGGTAGAGATAACAGGGGGTCATAAAGAAAAGTGAGAATGGAGGTTCATGGAGTGGTCACTTACAGACATACCAATTGCACAGAAAGCAGGGTAGACAAGCTGGGTATTCAGCTGATCACAACCTTGCAGCGTGACGATTTATACCAGGATGCTTTAGTATGGTGTCTTGTAGCCTTAGTGGACAGATGCATTTTAAAGGGGTTTAATATTTAGCAAAATGTACATACCCATTATAGTGTATTGTGCGGTTTACATGTCTGTGTGTCTTGTCTGGTTTCAACAAAGCATTTACCCTTTAATGGCCATAATGTTTTAGTTCTAAATTGACAGAAACATTTCAGCAATGGTTTTTTTTTTAAGTCCTATTAGGAGCAATATGTACAAAATGTACTCCTTAGTTTATAAATTTGCATATTGACCCTAATATAAATCATTAAAGTTTGCCCATAATTTGATTTTTTTTAATATGTCTAGTCTTCATTACACGTCCTAAGTCCCACAGGCAACAGTGTGGGGTTTGAGTAGTTGGTGTGAGGGGGTCTCAGGATTCAGACTCCACCGATCTGCATTATGTGTAATGAAAGGTGGAGATATAAATAAAGAAAAAAAGTACACTTTATAATATACATGAGTGTATCAGGCTGAATGGCCGTGTAAGGCCTCTTTGAGACGGCTGGGATTCATCTCCATGTTCTTTCACGGATAGGTCTTGTATCCATCATAGAATATTGTGCTATTCACATACACGCCTTGTATTTTTGTTGCCCATGTGTCCTCAAAAATCACGGAGATGCATCCATTTTTTTTATTTGAATCACTACTCAAAATCACCCATCTTCAATCCCATCAGCGTCTTGTCTATTTTTAACATGGTAACGTATGGAAGAAACGTTATTATAGCGCCATTAATTCCATGGCGCTTTACATATGAAAAGGTGTATACTGTACATAAGAGGGACAAGTACAGTGCAATAATCATGAACAATACAAGACACAGATAGGTACAGGAGGAGAGAGGACCCTGCCCGCGATGGCTCACTACAAGACACCTTTTACACCTTTTTTTGAGATATGATAAAACACTGATGTTAAAACAGACACACTGACCAAACGCTGCTGAAAATCTGATCCAGCACAATGATAAAATCAGATCCAGCACTTCTTTTTTATCTATGAAAAAAATTCCAGATATCTGAATAAGGTCTAAAGCTTAGAATATTGCAAGATGGGAACTGTATATATTAGTACATCGGTAGGTGTAAGCCTGCCATAAACATTAGATAAATGTTATGTGACAGTTATACTTGTGGTGGTAGCCCATCACTCAGTCAAATAGGTACAAGGCACTGTCAAGGGTTAATTTTCATATAATTTATTCCAAAATAGTTTTAAACATGTGACGTTTCAGCCACTAGGTGGCCTTCATCAGACAACTGGTATCATCAACTGGCCAAAATTGGAGTGTCAAGGCAACTGTATCCACCACTATGCTGCATAGCGGTGGATACCGTTGCCTTGACACTCCAATTTTGGCCAATTTATGATTTATTTTGAAAAAAATTATATGAAAATTAACCCTTGAGAGTGCCTTGTACCTATTTGATTG
Organism: Anomaloglossus baeobatrachus; assembly: GCF_048569485.1. Lineage (NCBI taxonomy): Eukaryota > Metazoa > Chordata > Amphibia > Anura > Aromobatidae > Anomaloglossus > Anomaloglossus baeobatrachus. Next base: position 456,286,687 of record NC_134356.1, read on the forward strand.
ACTTACGGTTTGGAAACCAACAAGGGCACCTCAATATTCCTCCATTATATTGGCTGTGGCTTATCCTTTTACAAGCCCATCACTCAGTGACATTTGTTGGGGCACATAATAATTGTGCTTATTGGAGGACAATGCGATTCATCCTTTGTTTCACCGGATACGAGGGGCTGCTGATAAGTCTTTGGCTTTGTGATCTTTTTTTGTTTCTATGGTAATGAATGTTATATCACAGGAAAGCCTTAAGTGTCTAATAGAATATATGTTTTCAAAATTTTGTGTTTGTTGCTTATGGCAACAGTGTTCTTCGCACGCAGGAAAACAAAATGGTGAAGTCTAATGCAGTGTTCACAGCAACGGAGAGCAGAGGAGTGATAAAATTCTTGTTTCTGCAAGGAAAGTCCGATTCGAATATTCATGGTGTTATGTTGCAGGCATTGGGGGATCAATGCCCTTCATATTCCACAGTTATGAACTGGGTTGCCAAATATAAGACAGGCCACTTGAGCACCAATGATGAGGAACGTCCTGGACAACAGACTGGTGGTTGTTGTGGAAATCGTCGATGCTGTGCACAACCTCATACTGCAGGATCGACGAATTTCAGTTAAAGCAATAGCAGACTGTGACGACATGGACACCCAATGCCTCTCATGGGTTAAAGTTTCTTAAAATTCAGCCAGACGTCATTTTTCTTCTGTGTGCTATCTCATGTTTGCTTAGCTATTGTTTCTTCAGACTCTTCCAGTAATCATTGTATTGTAGTTGTGTATTGCTAATGTGATTACCTTAGTAGCCATTATCTAGTCTGTGCATTCCAGACTACATGTATACCCTCAGTCTTTCTGTAGACATCATTTGGATGAACATTGTCCATGCAGCTTGAGATTCATCCAATGGGAGAGGCGATCTTGTCCAACCAATCGATGAGGACGCAGTGTATCCAAGTGGAAGGCTGTGGCTATAAAAGGGATTTCTGTAAGCCACCAGGTGGTTGTTGATGGATGCTGATGGATCCAGTCTAAGCTCTTAGGAGCTGACTAGAGGATCAGGATATCTTATGGCTTCAATCTAGGGACTCCGGTTCCGGTTGGAGACCATATCCACAGCCTAGGGATTTCGACTCCGGCTCCCAGGATTGTATCATCATACCAGGACTACCTAAGGAGGACACTCAGGTTGGGACAGTTCAGTCACCTGTTACAGATTTTGCAGACCTCAGACAGCTTCCTAAATCTGGCATTATTCCTTTCTCGGTGGGTGCCCGCCAAAAGCGGTGTGCTGCTGGATTGGAGTAAATAGCTCTGGAACCTCTGAGGCATGGACATTCTAAATTCCTGGTGAGCCAGCGGAAGGGTGAGACTCTGTTGCCTGTTACATTTGTGTTTTGCTGGTTATGTGCTATGTGCCGTTAATTGTTTGGGGATCCAATAAAGTCTAATTATTGTGATTCCCTCACCCTGTGTTGTCTGAGTAGTGTTACGCCCACGGTTAGGGAGGCCGGTGTTCAGTTGGGATGAGCCCTGAGCCACGCTGTCTTTCGAAAAGGCGGCGGGTTTTAGCGGACGAGCGCACTCACTGAGCCCCATGTCCCCACACATACATCATGGGGATTTCCCGTGAACGTATTTGTGTCATTATCCATGAACATTTAGACATGAGGAAGCTATCTGCAAAGCGGGTCTCAAAATGTTTGACAACAGATCAGAGAAGCATGCGAGTGAAAACTTCCCAGGCCATTTGTCAGCATTTCCGGACTGATAAGAACATCCTGGATCGACTGGTCACTATGGATGAGACCTGGATTTATTTGTATGACCCTGAAAACAAGCAGCAGTCAAAAGAGTGGAGGCTCAGTGGTTCTCCTCATCCAAAGAAGTTCAGGGTGCAAAAATCAGCCACTAAGGTGATGGCGTCTGTGTTCTGGGGTAAGGAGGGCGTACTGCTAGTGGACTACATTCAAAAGGGTTCCACCATCAATTCAAGGTATTCCATTGAACTTTTGGACTAATTGAAGGCATTTGTGAAGGCCAAAGGTGCAGCAAGATGTCAAAAGGAATCTTGTTCCTGCAAGACAACGCCTCCGCTCACACTGCACACTCGACCACGGCTAAACTGGCAGAGCTGGGCTTCCAGGTGGTTGACCACCCACCTTATTCACCAGATCTAGCTCCCTCTGACTATCATCTGTTTCCAAACCTGAAGAAACACCTCAAGGGTACCAAATATCAGACCATTTCTGATGCCATGGCGGCTACGGATGCCTGGTTTGAGGCACAACTGAAATCCTTCTCTTTGCTAGTCTTACAGAACCTGGAATACCGATGTAAGAAGTGTGTTGACATTAGTGGACAGTATGTGGAATAAATGTAAAGTTTCCTCATCTTATCTCGTTTCTTTCTGGGTAAAGCCAAAGACTTATCAGCAGCCCCTCATATATTCTGCTCTCACAGATGTCTGACACCTGCAAATACTGTTATTATTTTTGATTATGCATGTTTATGGGAAAGTTTAAGATGATTACTGTACAAGAGCATTTAATGACAACTATCTCCTGATGTGTATGGACAGGTATATGCACATAAATCCACATAATGGTTTATAAATAATTGTCTACTGTATTCCATGTACCATCTGTAGATTATAAATGTTAGGCAGGCTATACACATTAGATGGCTGTTGGCCAAACTATGGTATGTCCAATTGTTCAGCCGATAGCCATCGCTCATCCCAGTGCTTCTGTGTTCTCTATGAGAAAGCCAACAACTGTGACACGTCAGCCGCAGGTTTATCTGAGGGAGAGCCATGTAATCGGACATGCGCAATCAACACCACTCCAGACCATCACTTGTCCAGCAGTCCCATACACATTAAACCATTGGCCGATCCCATCAAATATCGGCAAGTGCAGCTGACATTTGAAGTGAAGGCAATGCCGTACTGTCACTATGATACTGATTATAGGCATGGAAAGATCAGATGCTTGGTTGATGAAACATCTTGAATCAAAGTTGCAGAAATGCACTGCACTTTGATTGACGTGCAATGGGGCGGACCTTTGTGGGTTGGGTCCTCTGTGTTAATTCCCCCTTCGGCATCCTCCTGGCTTGCCCCCTTTTCCTTATTTGAATATCGCTTTGCACCACCATTGCTGTTGTTGGTGGCGCATGCACATTGCCAAAAGAATTACAGTATGTCTTGTACGTGCACCGATGCCTCTTATAGTCTTCACCGCAGGGTCTTCAATAAAATGGCACTGGAGATCGCAGTATGCACATGTGCAGACTCCGGCGCAATTTTAAGACATAATTCCTGTGGCAATGCACACGCGCCGCTAATGCTCTTAAGTTTGAGTCAGGTTCAGTGTACCTCCAGCCTAATGTGCGTTTCGCCCTGATTTCCAGGGGACGCACATCCTCTTAAGATACAGTACAGACCAAACGTTTGGACACACCTTCACATTCAAACAGTTTTCTTTATTTTCATGACTCTAAAAATTGTAGATTCACATTGAAGACATCAAAACTATGAATGAAAACATGTGGAATGAAATACTTAATGAAAAAGTGTGAAACAACTGAAAATATGTCTTATATTCTAGGTTCTTCAAAATAGCCACCTTTTGCTTTGATTACTGCTTTGCACACTCTTGGCATTCTCTTGATGAGCTTCAAGAGGTAGTCACCGGAAATGGTTTTCCAACAGTCTTGAAGGAGTTCCCAGAAATGCTTAGCACTTGTTGGCCCTTTTGCCTTCACTCTGCGGTCCAGCTCACCCCAAACCATCTCGATTGGGTTCAGGTCTGGAGACTGTGGAGACCAGGTCATCTGGTGTAGCATCCCATCACTCTCCTTCTTAGTCAAATAGCCCTTACACAGCCTGGAGGTGTGTTTGGGGTTATTGTCCTGTTGAAAAATAAATGATGGTCCAGCTAAACACAAACCGGATGGAATAGCATGCCGCTGCAAGATGCAGTGGTAGCCATGCTGGTTTAGTATGCCTACAATTTTGAATAAATCCCCAACAGTGTCACCAGCAAAGCACCCCCACACCATCACACCTCCTCCTCCATGCTTCACGGTGGGAACCAGGCATGTAGAGTCGATCCGTTCACCCTTTTCTACAAAGACACGATGGTTGGATCCAAAAATCTCAAAATTGGACTCCTCAGACCAAAGCACAGATTTCCACTGGGCTAATGTCCATTCCTTGTGTTCTTTAGCCCAAACAAGTCTCTTCTGCTTGTTGCCTGTACTTAGCAGTGGTTTCCTAGCAGCTATTTTACCATGAAGGCCTGCTGCACAAAGTCTCCTCTTAATAGTTGTTCTAGAGATGAGAAGGTGTGTCCAAATGTTTGGTCTGTACTGTACTTAAAAACACAATGAAAAAGATGCAAGTAACCCAATTTACATAAAAGGTGCAGAAATGCTGCAGAAAAACTGAAGCAAAGAAAATCACCAAATAATTATCTTAGGAACGTAATCTTACAATTCCATTAATCACCTTTATTTTGATGTTTATGGGTTGTCCATGTATTTGGCTTAAAAATTAGATTTTTGTGGTCACTGCTCATAGATGACAAAAAAGACAGCTGCATGAATGTAAGAGGATAGACATGCATTACCGCTATATGGTCTACAAGGTATCCCTTGATGTGGCTACTGGGCACATATGAAAATGGCCATTTTTGTGAGCTAAATATCTAATTTTTTTTCCTAGATTTCCTTTATCAGTAATGCATATCTATACTCTTTCATTCATAGTTTTCATACTGTGTTTTTTGTTGTTTTTTTTGTCATTTTGTATCATGTTCAGTTATGCACCTGTTCACATTGCAATTTTGGGAGTGCCGTCAGTCTTTTTTTGTCTAGATTACTGCTCATAGATGAACACAGGTTTTATTGTGTCCTTTATTTCATCTGTTTTAGTTATTCTATTTCTTTTGATCCCTACAGGACTCGGAGCAATGGCGGAAGTCAGCACTATCCTTGAGAAGGTGAGGGAGGTTCTGTCCAAGGACCCGCCTCATCAGTGATGGCACAATCATGGCTTATGTCTACAGTTGTATCACAGCCTTTCTAACAATAGGAAGGAGTTAATAATGTTAGAAATAGTGTATGTGTAAGTGAAATGATAGCAATGACCTAATGCTCAAGTAAACACGGAGGGGGGGGGATAGCTTGTAGGCTCGGAGCCAGCCTCGGGCTAGAACTGTATTATAAAGATTTAATGAATAAATAATAAAGACAAGTCTGAAGGAGTTATTGTTCATTGTTCTTTGTGAGGGAGCTTACACCAAGTGAGTAAACAAATATTAAAATCAAGTCAAATTATAAATATGCCATTAAAATAAATCGTCCCACAAAACCAGTTTTGGCTCTTACAATGCAGATATGCAAACATCTAAAAGTTGTTGCTTCCTGAAGACCCAAAGTGGGGATGTGCTCTATAAAAGTGCTCTGGTATTGGTATTCATCATGTCATCTACTAGAGAGTTAAATGGTCAAGATCAGACTTAACACCCACTGCTGATGGTGCGGGTACAGCTCCTGTGCCCGCAATGGTAATGCATACATGGACTGGAATTGCTGACTATTATTATTATTTATTTTTTTTTTATTATATGGATTTTCATATTGAAAGTGCACAGCGGGACAGTAACAAAAAAGTAGATAAGATTTGAATAAATCTCATCCAAATGCTGTGGAAATATTCAGCGCAGAAAGCGACCTGTGATGCAGGGTTTTTTCTAGTATCTGTAAAATTGATATATTCTTGTGCCATAAATTCCACAGCGCTTTACAGATGTAATCATCCCTGACCCTATTGGAGCTCCCAAAAATGTTACTTTCCGCTTCAAATTGGTTGCCGGTTTTTAGTGGATTTCCCCACCGATTTCAATGAGTTAAGGCCCTGTCACACACAGAGATAAATCTGCGGCAAATCTGTGTTTGCAGTGAAATTGTGGACAATCAGTGCCAGGTTTGTGGCTGTGTACAAATGGAACAATATGTCCATGATTTCACTGCACCACAGATCTGCCAAAGATTTATCTCTGTGTGTGACGGGGCCTTTAGTCATAATCTGCAAAAAAAAACGCACCAAAAATGTATTAATTATATATTTTGCTGCCGATTAAGTTCCACAGCAAGTCCATCTAGTATAAAATAAAAAAAAATAACAATTTGTGTGTTAAGGCTACTTTACACGCTGCAATATTGGTACTGATATCGCTAGCGTGGGTACCCGCCCCCATCTGTTGTGCGACACGGGCAAATCGCTGCCTGTGCCGCACAACATTGCCCAGACCTGTCACACATACTTACCTGCCCGGCGACGTCGCTGTGACCGGCGAACCACCTCCTTTCTAAGGGGGCGGTTCGTTCAGCGTCACAGCGACGTCACAGCTTCGTCACTGAACCGCCGCCCAATAGAAGCGGAGGGGCGGAGATGAGCGGGACGAACATCCCGCCCACCTCCTTCCTTCCGCATAGCGGCCGGGAGGCAGGTAAGGAGAGCTTCCTCATTCCTGCGGTGTCACACGGAGCGATGTTTGCTGCCGCAGGAACGATGGAACAACTTCGTTACTGCTGCAGTAACGATTTTTGAGAATGGACCACCATGTCACCGATGAGCGATTTTGCACGTTTTTGCAACGATGCAAAATCGCTCATAGGTGTCACACGCAACGGCATCGCTAATGCGGCCGGATGTGCGTCACCAATTCCGTGACCCCAACGAGTTCGCATTAGCGATGTCGTAGCGTGTAAAGCCACCTTTAGTCATATTTTATACATCCCCGACAAGGGAGGGTGTCCTATTGGAAAGGGGTGTGTGGTTTGATATAAAATGGCATGGTCTGATTTGCTATCCTGTGTGCCAAATTGGCATAGCGTATTTTTCGGACTATAAGACGCACTTTTTTCCACCAAATGTTGGGGGAAAGTTGGGGGTGCGTCTTATGGTCTGAATATAGGGCTGCGGCCGGGAATGAGGGTGCTGCGGTGGAGCTGGCCATCGGGGGCACGAGCAGGCAGTAGCAGCGCCTGCCGTGACCACGTGGGCCCGCTCATTACATATGCACGCCTATCATCTCTCAGCGCTGAAGCCGGCGCTGACAGGTGGGCGGGATGATGGGCAGTAGTGCGCGCATAATTAACAGCCGGCCGTGATCACTCCTGGCAACTACAGCCTGGAGTGATCATGTGCGGCTGTATTCACTGCCCCCCGCATATCATCATCAGCGCGGGGGGCAGAGAATAAGTACAGTACACTCACCGGCCACTTCCGTGCAGCACCGCGATCTCCACCAGTCTGCTGGTCAGCTGATCTGTGTAGAGAGCGGTGAGCACAGCGATGACGTCATCGCTGTGCACGCCGCTAGTCTCCACGCAAGTCAGCTGACCGGCAGACTGGAGGAGATCGCGATGCTGCAGGGAAGTGACCGGTGACGGCTCCACACAGATCAGCGGCGCTGCTGCCGCCACAGACAGGAGGAGGAGCAATGCTTCATGGAGCAAGGAAAGGTGAGTATAAACGTTTGTTTTTGTGTGATACAGTGTGGCAGTATATAGCAGGATGAGGGTATATAGCAGGATGGGGCCATATAGCAGCATGGCAGTATGTAGCAGGATGGGGGTATATAGTAGGATGAGGGCAAATTCCAGGATGGCAGTATATAGCAGGATGGGGGTATATAGCAGGAGGAGGGCATATACCAGGATGGGGTACCTTAGCAGAGAATTTGGGGATAATTACCCCCATAACAGTGTCAGCAGCAGATCCTCGCCCCATAACAGTGTGTCATGACCACATTTTTTGCTTACAATTTTATTTTCCTATTTTCCTTCTCTAAAACCAGGGTGCGTCTTCTGGTTCGGTGCTTCTTATAGTTCGAAAAATACGGTAACTTAAAGGACTTGAGTAAGTCAATTAATAGGTTTTGTAAACATAGACCACATAGTCTAAAAATTCTCTAAATATATCAAACCGCATGAGCCATTTTGATAATGTCAGTGCATTTTAGGACTGTCTGGTATAAGTTTGCACTGACTAAAACGTAGACAGTTTTAGTAAATTAGCTCCATTGTCATCAGTCTTTTTTTTTTTTTTAAATACTAAAGCGGTCATTTACACGCTACAATAAATCTAACAATGTGTCGGCGGGGTCACGTCGTAAGTGACGCACATCCGGCATTGTTAGTGTTGTAGCGTGTGAAACCTACGTGCGATTGCGATTGTGTGAAAACACGTTGATCGCATACACGTCGTTCAAATTCCAAAAATTTAACGTCCGGTTGTTCAATGTTCCCGAGGCAGCACATATCGCAGTGTGTGACACCCCGGGAATGATGAACACAGCTTACCTACGGCCCGCCTGCAATGCGGAAGGAAGGAGGTGGGCGGGATGTTTACGTCCCACTCATTTCCGCCCCTCCGCTTCTATTGGCCGGCTGCCGTGTGACGTCGCTGTGATGCTGAACGTCCATCCCACTACAGGAAGATGATGTTCGCCGCCCACAGCGAGGTTGTATGGACGGGTAAGTACGTGTGACGGGATTTAATCTTTTGTGCGACACGGGCAACAAATTGAACGTGCCGCAAATACGATCGGGGCATGGGCGATCGCATACGAGATCGCATGTGTAATTGTAATGTGTAAAGCAGGTTTTACTCCTATGGTGCTCCCGTGAAAGTCTGCTTCTCTGGCAATTTTTGTATATCTGCCATCTGCTATGAGATCTGGTAATAATCATTGACTGCAGGGGTCGCTTATTACAAGACACCATTACTGGAGACTTAGTTAACAGAGACTAGTAGCATGGTGGCATAAGAATGTGGTGAAAAAGTCCCGGCCTTATATCCTTAAAGAGGACCAACCACTAGGATTTTCATATATAAACTAAAGTCAGTACTATACTGGTGCTATCATGCTGATTCTATACAGACCTTTAATTGTGACATTGGATGTATACTTTCTGAAATACAGGCGAGTAAAGTTTGTGAAATGCACTGTTATTTGATAAGGGCAGCGGAATATCTAATAGGTGGGTCAGGTTTTGCTAGTTATTCCTACCCATTTCTGCTGCCTGTCCTCCCTCCCGCCTTCCTCCCCCTGTAATAACAGAGACAGGGGAAGGAAGGACAGGCAGATAGACATGGGCGGGAATAACTATCAAAATCCGACCCACTTATTACATATTCCATTGCACGTGTGATCAAATAACAGTGCATTTCACAAACTTTACTTGCCTATATATAAGAAAGTATACATCTGATCTCACAACTAAAGGTACAGTGCTGGCCAAAAGTATTGGCACCCCTGCAATTCTGTCATATAATACTCAGTTTCTTCTTGAAAATGATTACAATCACAAATTCTTTGGTTTTATTATCTTCATTTATTTGGCTTGCAATGAAAAAACACAAAAGAGAATAAAACAAAAATCAAATCATTGATCATTTCACACAAAACTCCAAAAATGGGCCAGACAGAAGTATTGGTACCCTTAGCCTAATACTTGGTTGCATAACCTTTAGCCAAAATAACTGTGAACAACCGCTTCCGGTAACCATCAATGAGTTTCTTACAATGCTCTGCTGGAATTTTAGACCATTCTTCTTTGGCAAACTGCTCCAGGTCCCTGAGATTTGAAGGGTGCCTTCTCCAAACTGCCATTTTGAGATCTCTCCACAGGTGTTCTATGGGATTCAGGTCTGGACTCATTGCTGGCCACTTTAGTAGCCAGTGCTTTCTATCAAACTATTTTCTAGTGCTTTTTGAAGTGTGTTTTGGGTCATTGTCCTGCTGGAAGACCCATGACCTCTGAGGGAGACCCAGCTTTCTCACACTGGGCCCTACATTATACTGCAAAATTTGTTGGTAGTCTTCAGACTTCATAATGCCATGCACACGGTCAAGCAGTCCAGTGCCAGAGGCAGCAAAGCAACCCCAAAACATCAGGGAACCTCCGCCATGTTTGACTGTAGGGACCGTGTTCTCTTCTTTGAATGCCTCTTTTTTTTTTTTCCTGTAAACTCTGTTGATGGCTTTTCCCAAAAAGCTCTACTTTTGTCTCATCTGACCAGAGAACATTCTTCCAAAACATTTTAGGCTTTCTCAGGTAAGTTTTGGCAAACTCCAGCCTGGCTTCTTTATGTCTTGGGGTAAGAAGTGGGGTCTTCCTGGGTATCCTACCATACAGTCCCTTTTCATTCAGACGCCGACGGATAATACAGGTTGACACTGTTGTACCCTCGGACTGCAGGGCAGCTTGAACTTGTTTGGATGTTAGTCGAGGTTCTTTATCCACCATTCGCACAATCTTGCGTTGATATCTCTTGTCAATTTTTCTTTTCCTTCCACATCTAGGGAGGTTAGCCACAGTGCCATGGGCTTTAAACTTCTTGATGACACTGCGCACCGTAGACACAGGAATTTTCAGGTCTTTGGAGATGGACTTGTAGCCTTGAGATTGCTCATGCTTCCTCACAATTTGGATTCTCCAGTCCTCAGACAGTTCTTTGGTCTTCTTTCTTTTCTCCATGCTCAATGTGGTACACACAAGGACACAGGACAGAGGTGGAGTCAACTTTAATCCATGTCAACTGGCTGCAAGTGTGATTTAGTTATTGCCAACACCTGTTAGGTGCCACAGGTAAGTTACAGGTGCTGTTAATTACACAAATTAAAGAAGCATCACATGATTTTTCAAACAGTGCCAATACTTTTCTCCACCCCCTTTTTTATGTTTGGTGTGGAATTATATCCAATTTGGCTTTGACATTTTTTATTTTTTTTCATTGAAGACAAATTAAATGAAGATAATACCAAAGAATTTGTGATTGCAATCATTTTCAAGAATAAACTGAGTATTATCTGACAGAATTGCAGGGGTATCAATACTTTTGGCCAGCACTGTATGTATAGAATCAGTATAATAGCACCAGTATAGCACTGGCTTTATTTTGTATATGAAAATCCCGGTGGTTGGTTCTATTAACTAGCCAGTTGTATAATAATGTGTGGCGCTGAAAATACCCACTCCCCATTCTAAAAGTACATCACTGTGCAACACGAAAGGATCTCCTATACTACCCAAACTTTACATAGGAGTACACAGACATTTGTGCTACTATAGCTAACACGGTGGGAAACTGGCAAGTAATTTCATAGTGCAACAGTTTTGTAAAACGGTTTAATCCCTATTAACTGCTGTTAGAGGTAGATGATGGATGAATAACACCGCCATCATGTGTTAGGGATAGTGCGGACTCTACTTTGCTGAATACAGTCATGGCCAAAAGTTTTGAAAATGACACCAAAATTATATTTTCACATGATCTGTTGCCCTCTGGTTTTTAATTGTGTTTGTCTGATGTTTACATCACATACAGAAATATAATTGCAATCATATTATGAGTACCAAAAGGTTATATTGACAGTTAGAATGAGTTAATGCAGCAAGTCAATATTTGCAATGTTAACCCTTCTTCTTCAGGACCTCTGCAATTCTCCCTGGCATGCTCTTAATCAACTTCTGGATCAAATCCTGACTGATAGCTGTCCATTCTTGCATAAGCAATGCTTGCATTTTGCCAGAATTAGTTGTTTTTTGTTTGTCCACCCGTCTCTTGATGATTGCCTACAAGTTCTCAATGGGATTAAGATCTGGGGAGTTTCCAGGCCATGGACCCAAAATCTCTATGTTTTGTTCCATGAGTCATTTAGTGATCACCTTTGCTTTATGGCAAGGTGCTCCATCTTGCTGGAAAAGGCATTGTTGGGCGCCAAACTGCTCTTGGACAGTTGGGAGAAGTTGCTCTTGGAGGACATTCTGGTACCATTCTTTATTCATGGCTGTGTTTTTAGGCAAGACTCTGAGTGAGCCGATTCCCTTGGCTGAGAAGCAACCCCACACATGAATCGTTTCAGGATGCTTAACAGTTGGCATGAGACAAGACTGGTGGTAGCGCTCACCTCTTCTTCTCCTAATAAGCTGTTTTCCAGATGTCCCAAACAATCAAAAAGGGGATTCATCTGAGAAAATGACTTTACCCCAGTCCTCAGCAGTCCACTCCCTGTACCTTTTGCAGAATATCAGTCGGTCCCAGATGTTTTTTTCTGGAGAGAAATGGCTTCTTTGCTGCCCTCCTTGAAACCAGGCCTTGCTCAAGCAGTCTCCGCCTCACAGTGCGTGCAGAAGCACTCACACCAGCCTGCTGTCATTGCTGAGCTAGCTCGCCACTGCTGGTAGTTCGATCCCGCAGCTGAAACAGTTTTAAGATACGGTCCTGGCGTTTGCTGGTCCTTCTTGGGCACCCTGGAGCCTTTTTGGCAACAATGGAAGCTCTCTCCTTGAAGTTCTTGATAATGCGATAGATTGTTGACTGAGGTGCAATCTTTGTAGCTGCGATACTTTTCCCTGTTAGGCCATTTTTGTACAAAGCAATGATGGCTTCATGTGTTTCTTTAGAGATAACCATGGTTAACTGAAGAGAAACAATGATACCAAGCACCAGCCTCCTTTTAAAGTGTCCAGTGGTGTCATTCTTACTTAATCATGACTGATCGCCAGCCCTGTCCTCATCAACACCCACACCTGTGTTAATGGAACAATCACTAAAACAATGTTAGCTGATCCTTTTAAGGCAGGAATGCAATGATTTTGAAATGTGTTTCGGGGGTTAAAGTTCATTTTCTTAGCCAATGTTGACTTTGCAAGTAATTGCTGTTAAGCTGATCACTCTTTGACATTCTGGAGTATATGCAAATTTTCATTAGAAAAACTTAAGCAGTAGACTTTTTAAAAATTAATATTTGTAGCATTCTCAAAACTTTTGGCCATGACTGTACACCTGGTCAAAATGAGTGCTGCACATGTACTTGTTAAAGGATTAAACATGAACTCTAACTTTTGAATGATTGTCCATCACCAGTAGGTCAGTTTTTCTATTAGAGGGTTTTGATAAATTACACATTAGAAAAGTTGGCCAAACCTAAACATTTTAGCAACGCTAGTTGACCATATATTGTGTATGTGGAACTCACAATTATTCTGCAACAGATAATGCTAGAGAAGAGAGAGATTTGGCATGTTGAATTTCAAAGGCCAGTCTATTTGTTCTTTGTGGAGTTAAGCTGCCGCCAGAAAAGACTGACAGTGGCTCTGAGAGAACTCTGGAGCCCTCGACTACATGCTCTGGTGCATGGGGGGTGTGGAGGGATAGCTGGCAACCAAATGATTGTTCTGCCAACATCTATGTAAAGTGTATGGGTGACTTAAAGTAAATTACAGATGAAACTGAAATTGATGATTGACATATTTTTGGGTCCATGGACTACATGTATGATGCCATCAGAAGCTGCATGTGCAGCCACTGTATGTATCCAGCAGAGACTTTACCTGCTTCCATTTGTTTTATGACTCTCTTTCACAGCCAGTAAGTTACTATTTCATTGCATTAGCTCACTATGTGTTCAACAGCTCTGCTCCCTGCATTAGTACTGTGGTTTTATTGCCATATAAACCCACACAGAAGGTGTCTGCTATCCTTTATCACAGTGACAGTTCAGTCATCCAATGTTTGGCAGGGGCGTGCTAAGCAGTCAGTATGGTGATGGACAGTTCAGCCATCAAATCGGAGGCTGGGGTGTATTGAGCTGTCAGGGTTGAATGACAGTCCAGCTGCCCAATTTGGACCAGGGCATGCTTAGTTTTCTTCGTGTCTTCTGTTCAGATTGATTACCTGCCTAGTTAGCTGGCTCTCTGCCTCAATTACTGCCAGTTGTTGCTTTAGCTCTGTGGTGTCTGTGTGGATTGTGTTCCTGTGCTTAAGGGGGCTTTACACGCTACGACATCGCTAATGCGAAGTCGTTGGTGTCACGGAATTGGTGACGCACATCCGGCCGCATTAGCGATGCCGTTGCATGCGACACCTATGAGCGATTTTGCATCGTCGCAAAAACGTGCAAAATCGCTCATCGGTGACATGGGGGTCCATTCTCAAATATCGTTACTGCAGCAGTAACGAAGTTGCTCCTCATTCCTGCGGCAGCACACATCACTCCGTGGAACGAGGAAGCTCTCCTTACCTGCCTCCCGGCCGCTATGCGGAAGGAAGGAGGTGGGCGGGATGTTACGTCCCGCTCATCTCCGCCCCTCCGCTTCTATTGGGCGGCGGTTCAGTGACGCAGCTGTGACGTCGCTGTGACGCTGAACGAACCGCCCCCTTAGAAAGGAGGCGGTTCGCCGGTCACAGCGACGTCGCCGGGCAGTTAAGTACGTATGACGGGTCTGGGCGATGTTGTGCGGCATGGGCAGCGATTTGCCCGTGTCGCACAACAGATGGGGGTGGGTACCCACGCTAGCGATATCGGTACCAATATCGCAGCGTGTAAAGCCCGCTTAAGTCACAGATTTATTGTTCTCGAACCGTTGACCTTGCTTCTGGCATCCCTTTGCCTACCACCTTTCTCTTGATCTCCTACCTTTCTGGAATTTTGACCTCGGACTGTGACCTGACTTCTCCTTTGTCTAAAGGCCCCTTTACACACTGCAACATCGCTAGCGATATCGCTGTAACGTCACCTATTTTGTGACGTAATAGCGACCTCCCCAGCGACATTGCAGTGTGTGACATGCATCAGCGACCTGGCCCCCGCTGTGAGGTTGCTGATCGCTACAAATCTTTCAGGACCAGTTTTTGGTCCTTTGTTTCCCGCTACGCAGCATGCATCGGTGTGTTTGACACCGTTACAACGACATCGTTAGCGACTTAGAACCCAGCGTGCTATAGCGTCCCCTGCTGTGTGAGACGTCCCCAACGACCACCGAGGTCGTTCTGCAGGTCTGTATCGCTGCTCCGTCGTTGGCGAGATCTGCCTGTTTGACAGCTCACCATCGACTTTCCAGCGATCCCGGCCAGGTCGGGATCGCTGGTGGGATCGCTAGAAAGTCTCAGTGTGTAAAGGGGCCTTTACCCTTTGTTTATGACGAGCCCTTTTGGTATGTGACACCAGACCTCTTGATTACCCAGCCTCATAGCTATCCTGTGAGTAGTGACAAGTGTTACAGGAGGCTGGTGCAAAACAAAAAGCTGCACTCTATATTGTTGTTTATCGGTGATGTACGTTATGGGGGCTCAGACAAGTAATTTGAAGGGAACTTGTCAGTACATTTATACTGTCCTGTTTGTGGACAGCTTGTTTGGAATAGGGCTCTGATTACACTAAATTCTGCAAGTACCGTAGTTTGGAGAAATGGCCACTGGATGGCTCTCCCCTGGCTTCTTCCCACCCAAGCTCAGCTTGATTAAGTGGTCCCTCATTATTCACAAAATTTAAATGTGTGGATTTAACTTAGGGGTACCTCTCACATAGCGAGATCGCTCCTGAGTCACAGATTTTGTGACGTACCAGTGACCTAATCAGCGATCTCGCTGTGTGTGACACTAAGCAGCGACTTGGCCCCTGCTGTGAAATCACTGATCGTTACACACTGCTCTGGTTCATTTTTTGCTCGTTGCTCGTCCGCTGTGAAGCACACATCCCTGCGTTTGACAGTGGGACATAACGATCTGAATGTGCAGGGAGCAGGGAGCCGGCTTCTGGCAGCCTGCGGTAAGCTGGTAACCAAGGTACATATCGGGTATCCAAGCAAAGTGTTTTGCTTTGTAACCCGATGTGTACCATGGTTACGTGTGCAGGGAGCCGGCTTCTGGCAGCTGCGGACGCTGGTAACCAAGGTACATATCGGGTATCCAAGCAAAACGCTTTGCTTAGTAACCCGATGTGTACCATGGTTACCAAACACAGCGTCGTTACACAGGTCGCTGGTGGCTGATCTCTGATCGCTGTGGAGATCTGCCTGATTGACAGCTCACCAGCGACCATGTAGCGACACTCCAGCGATCTCTGCCAGGTCAGATCGCTGGAGCATCGCTTAAGTGTGACGGTACCCTTAGTCTAATGTGTGAAAATTACGATTCGCATAAAGTCGTTACCTTTCTAAGTTCCCACTTGTTGGTTTTCTATAGATGGAGACACAGGGTCTTGAGAAGAATGTAGGCAATAGTATGGCGCCAACTGGTTCAAGATATATAGTGGTGCCGATTTAATTCTCATAGCTACACCATAAAAGAAAAAAGAATAGATCTACCTGTGGCTTAAAATTTTTGTATTCCTTATTCCTGAAAAATAGCTTAAAATCTCAGAGAGACAGAAGAGTCTGGGAGTACAAACGTATGGCAATCTTTAACATACTCAGAGCAGGAATGAATGTGTCACATGGATCTATGTCTTTCTACATCAATTAAAGAAAGTGTTCCTCAGCCCATTTGGGGGCATCACAACCCTGTGACCAAACCTCAATCAGAGGACAATTAATCTATCACACTCCTTATTTATGAACTGCTCCAGTATTTACTGCCAGGACTGTTTGTCCCCTTCCTATACTGTTAGTTCTGCTTCATGTCACTTGTCTCATTTACTGCACTATTCTATGTCCTGTTGTGTATACATTTGTATTATACTAACTGGTGAAAAGACATGAGTAGTCTCATGATACATAATTCTATATATATTTTTATTTATTTTGAATTGTATTTAAGGACACCATGATTAGTTTTCTTTTAGCTTTTTGGTATTGTATGATGCAGGGCCTGGGCAAAGGAGCTGTGCCTCTGTGCTATCCACAGTGAGTCAGATAATACAATAATGCAAAGTCTCCTTAAGGAGAATAGTGTTCCCCCGTGGAATTTTAGGGGCATTGCAGCTATAAGTCCCCTTACCTGGCAGCCAGACTGGCTTGCAAAGTCTCCTTAAGGAGAATAGTGTTCCCCCGTGGTCCCCACATAGCTTTCTCATGAGCCAGATCAGACACCCCCATACTTTGCACTGACGAGGGGCAAGCACCCCGAAACACCGTGTCTACAAATTGGGATTCTGATCTGGCTTATATATCCTGAGTCATATTGCAAAGGATTGTCGAAAATCCACTTGTGACTTTTAGGATCGCTACTTCCAATAGGTGGCGCTGTGCTAGAGTTTGTCTCCTTTACTGGAGAGACAATTTGAATATTTCCCAGAGGGGCATTGCAGCTATAAGTCCCCTTACCTGGCAGCCAGACTGGCTTGCAAAGTCTCCTTAAGGAGAATAGTGTTCCCCCGTGGAATTTTAGGGGCATTGCAGCTATAAGTCCCCTTACCTGGCAGCCAGACTGGCTTGCAAAGTCTCCTTAAGGAGAATAGTGTTCCCCCGTGGTCCCCACATAGCTTTCTCATGAGCCAGATCAGACACCCCCATACTTTGCACTGACGAGGGGCAAGCACCCCGAAACACCGTGTCTGCAAATTGGGATTCTGATCTGGCTTATATATCCTGAGTCATATTGCAAAGGATTGTCGAAAATCCACTTGTGACTTTTAGGATCGCTACTTCCAATAGGTGGCGCTGTGCTAGAGTTTGTCTCCTTTACTGGAGAGACAATTTGAATATTTCCCAGAGGGGCATTGCAGCTATAAGTCCCCTTACCTGGCAGCCAGACTGGCTTGCAAAGTCTCCTTAAGGAGAATAGTGTTCCCCCGTGGAATTTTAGGGGCATTGCAGCTATAAGTCCCCTTACCTGGCAGCCAGACTGGCTTGCAAAGTCTCCTTAAGGAGAATAGTGTTCCCCCGTGGTCCCCACATAGCTTTCTCATGAGCCAGATCAGACACCCCCATACTTTGCACTGACGAGGGGCAAGCACCCCGAAACACCGTGTCTGCAAATTGGGATTCTGATCTGGCTTATATATCCTGAGTCATATTGCAAAGGATTGTCGAAAATCCACTTGTGACTTTTAGGATCGCTACTTCCAATAGGTGGCGCTGTGCTAGAGTTTGTCTCCTTTACTGGAGAGACAATTTGAATATTTCCCAGAGGGGCATTGCAGCTATAAGTCCCCTTACCTGGCAGCCAGACTGGCTTGCAAAGTCTCCTTAAGGAGAATAGTGTTCCCCCGTGGAATTTTAGGGGCATTGCAGCTATAAGTCCCCTTACCTGGCAGCCAGACTGGCTTGCAAAGTCTCCTTAAGGAGAATAGTGTTCCCCCGTGGTCCCCACATAGCTTTCTCATGAGCCAGATCAGACACCCCCATACTTTGCACTGACGAGGGGCAAGCACCCCGAAACACCGTGTCTGCAAATTGGGATTCTGATCTGGCTTATATATCCTGAGTCATATTGCAAAGGATTGTCGAAAATCCACTTGTGACTTTTAGGATCGCTACTTCCAATAGGTGGCGCTGTGCTAGAGTTTGTCTCCTTTACTGGAGAGACAATTTGAATATTTCCCAGAGGGGCATTGCAGCTATAAGTCCCCTTACCTGGCAGCCAGACTGGCTTGCAAAGTCTCCTTAAGGAGAATAGTGTTCCCCCGTGGAATTTTAGGGGCATTGCAGCTATAAGTCCCCTTACCTGGCAGCCAGACTGGCTTGCAAAGTCTCCTTAAGGAGAATAGTGTTCCCCCGTGGTCCCCACATAGCTTTCTCATGAGCCAGATCAGACACCCCCATACTTTGCACTGACGAGGGGCAAGCACCCCGAAACACCGTGTCTGCAAATTGGGATTCTGATCTGGCTTATATATCCTGAGTCATATTGCAAAGGATTGTCGAAAATCCACTTGTGACTTTTAGGATCGCTACTTCCAATAGGTGGCGCTGTGCTAGAGTTTGTCTCCTTTACTGGAGAGACAATTTGAATATTTCCCAGAGGGGCATTGCAGCTATAAGTCCCCTTACCTGGCAGCCAGACTGGCTTGCAAAGTCTCCTTAAGGAGAATAGTGTTCCCCCGTGGAATTTTAGGGGCATTGCAGCTATAAGTCCCCTTACCTGGCAGCCAGACTGGCTTGCAAAGTCTCCTTAAGGAGAATAGTGTTCCCCCGTGGTCCCCACATAGCTTTCTCATGAGCCAGATCAGACACCCCCATACTTTGCACTGACGAGGGGCAAGCACCCCGAAACACCGTGTCTGCAAATTGGGATTCTGATCTGGCTTATATATCCTGAGTCATATTGCAAAGGATTGTCGAAAATCCACTTGTGACTTTTAGGATCGCTACTTCCAATAGGTGGCGCTGTGCTAGAGTTTGTCTCCTTTACTGGAGAGACAATTTGAATATTTCCCAGAGGGGCATTGCAGCTATAAGTCCCCTTACCTGGCAGCCAGACTGGCTTGCAAAGTCTCCTTAAGGAGAATAGTGTTCCCCCGTGGAATTTTAGGGGCATTGCAGCTATAAGTCCCCTTACCTGGCAGCCAGACTGGCTTGCAAAGTCTCCTTAAGGAGAATAGTGTTCCCCCGTGGTCCCCACATAGCTTTCTCATGAGCCAGATCAGACACCCCCATACTTTGCACTGACGAGGGGCAAGCACCCCGAAACACCGTGTCTGCAAATTGGGATTCTGATCTGGCTTATATATCCTGAGTCATATTGCAAAGGATTGTCGAAAATCCACTTGTGACTTTTAGGATCGCTACTTCCAATAGGTGGCGCTGTGCTAGAGTTTGTCTCCTTTACTGGAGAGACAATCAGATAATACATACAGCTAGGCTCCCACTGCAACAGCCAGGATCGCAGCTATGTTAAACCATGACTGTATAACTGTGGTCGCCTTGACTGCGCATGTAAAGACTTTAATAGAAATAGAACATTCTTTCTGTCAGCCCATTGGCACCTAGCAGGGTGCCGATGGTTTGCCATGGTAGCTAGAGTCTAAAAATGGCATTCATTTCTGCCATATAGAGCAGTCTATCAGATCATGTGAGGGGAGATGATCTGTGGCTACCTGTCCGTCAAATACTGATTGGTTAGATCAGGGGATTCAAACATGTGGCACCCAAAGCAATTTTTTGCATCTCGCGCCCAGAGGTGGGCTGGGCCGGGCGGTAGAGGGGCAGCTTTCAGTCGGCCTGCTGAATGACAACACGCAGCACGCTTTGTGCTGACTGTACATGCCAACGAAGATCTCCAAGTATCAGACCTGAAAAGAGAAAAGCTGCACAGCAGGAGGTAAGCACTATGGGGGACATTACACTGTAGGGAGACTGGGGGGTCATCATAGTGTATGCAGGAGAGCTATGATAATAATAATAATTTATTCATTTATATAGCGCTATTAATTCCACAACGTTTTACATACATTGGTCATACGGTCCCCATTGGGGCTCACAATCTATAGTGTATATTGGTGAGCTGTGAGTCCATCATTCTGAATATACAGGAGCTGCCTGTGTTGGCCATCATATTGTATGTAGAGGAGATGTTGTTCTCATACTGTATGTAAGGGGGAAAGAGAGTAATCCAGCTCACCTGATCCAAGAAGACCACTAGATTAGGACCGTGCATTGAAGGTAAAGTCGGCAAAAACTTGAGACTGCATATCCAAGGCACTAATTCCAACAAGATATAAAAAATGGTTTCTTCAGCTCACCTGCTGCCCGGACTGTTCAGCCTTGCGGGTGCCTGGAATCCTTCGGTCTATCCCGACCGGTAACAGAGAACGTGGAAAGGAAAAAGAGGGCGATCCGGCACAAATCCTCCTTATGTTAAAACATTCAAGGCTTTATTTGGACATCATAAAAACATTGTGAAGACCGAAATCCACTTAGATGGTACAGGCAAGGGTCATGATAGCTTAACGCGTTTCGGACTATTTATAAAAACAAACAAGTCCTTAATCATAACACTTATGATTAATGACTTGTTTGTTTTTATAAATAGTCCTAAACGCGTTAAGCTATCATGACCCTTGCCTGTACCATCTAAGTGGATTTCGGTCTTCACAATGTTTTTATGATGTCCAAATAAAGCCTTGAATGTTTTAACATAAGGAGGATTTGTGCCGGATCGCCCTCTTTTTCCTTTCCACGTTCACTAATTCCAGCAATCAGTTCCAGAAAAAATGTAGTATAAAATTACAATTTTATTTAGTAATTATCATTAAAAAAGTCCATTTAGGTCACAACCAAGTCCATAACAGAGGATCCGATTGACTAAGATCTAGACGTCTGAAATGCGTCCTCTGTTATGGACTTTTTGGATATGTATGTAAGGGGGCTGTGTTGGCCATCATACTGTATATAGAGAAGATGATGTTCCCTCATACTGTATGTAAGAGGCTGTGGTGGCAATTTTTCTATATGTATGGAGGCTTTGGGGCCATCATACTGTACGTAGGCGAGCTGTGGAGCTTATATACTTTAAATAGAGGAACTGTGGGACCATCCTACTGTACGTAAGGGAGCTATGGTGGCCATCATCTGTATATAGAGGAGCTGTGGTGCTATTATAATGTGTTGGCCATTATACTGTATGTAATTGGGCTGTGCTGGCCATCCTGTGCATATAGGAACTGTGGGGGCCATTATGCTACAGTATTTATAACAGGGCAGCCATTATTCAGTGTGTAAGGGGCGGCTGTAGTGGCAATTTTTATGTCTGTAGGGCAGTTTTTGTGTCATCATATTGTATGTAGAAGAGCTTTGGAGCCATTATTCTGTATCAAGGAGAGCAGTGTAGCTATCTTGCTAAATGTCGGAGGCCATATTTTGTATGAATAGAAACTGGGCCATTATACTGTATATGTAGGGAGCTAGAGCCATCATACGATATATGGGGAGCTATGAGGCCATCATATTGTGTATAGAGGAGCTATAGAGCAGAGGTTCCCAACTCCAGTCCTCAAGGCACACCAACAGTGCATGTTTTCAGGATTTCTTTAGCATTGCATGGGTGTTGGATTCAGCACCTTTGCAGGTGATTAAATTATCACCTGTGCAATACTAAGGAAATCCTGAAAACATGCACTGTTGGTGTGTCTTGAGTACTGGAGTTGGGAACCTCTGCTATAGAGCAATGATACTGCATATAAGTGTGCAACGTCATACCTGGCAAAATACTGTAGACTGCTAATGGTACATACTGTACAGTAAATGGGATTGTTCAAATGGTTGCCCAACAGACCTCTGTTATGCTGTTTTCTCCAGCGCGACTCATCCCTGTTTAAACGGATGTTTTTTACTTTTAGCACCTGATGTGTTAATGCTTCTTTGGCATGTGTGCTTGAAAGCACTCCCTCAGGTGCTGCCAGTTACTAATTAATCTGGCCTTTAAATAGTCCCACTAACCTTCACACAGTGCTGGTTAGTACATATTAATACTTATTTGCATAATAGGGTAATTCCCCGTTTTACACGTTCTATTCATAGCTTTTCTGTGTGCAAGGTGTCGACTCATATTGAATTGATGATGCACTACAACTTTGTAATTCACTTTTTTTCTGTATCTCGTTCCGTTTTTGAGATAAATATGCTAACTCCGTTGTTTTCCACCAGGTGGCGCTATAGGTGGTTTCATTGTGTAGCGCATGGCTACTTTACTATACCTAGACACCACTTCTATGCCTATAGATGCAGCCGTTCTCAAGTTAATGGCGGTGGACACACTGTATAAGCCACAGGAGCCAGGTACCCATAAATACCAGTGCGCTGCTCGCACTGAGAGCTCATCGAGACAAAGGAGAAGATTGGGAGATTATCTTCTCTGCACCTGTGCGCCGATTCTTGCATGCCACAGAATCAGATCACAGTGTAATGAAACTCGGTCATGCTCGCGGAAGAGTCTGAGCCGAGTGTCCTTTACATATAGCATCCAATTATGTCGGATAAGAGAATATACGCCAGTGAGACCTCAGCCTAAAGGGGATAAACTTTGGTTTTATTAACATTAAAGACATTCATCAAGTCACCCAGAGTAAGAATTTAGGGTCTCGGATAGGGCGATATAGAACATACAGAGCATTTATACTTCTGGAGACTTTTATGTGGCCTTTTCATTTTGGAAGTTAATTGCTGTTCGTTAGAATTATTATTATTTTGGAATTTTGTGGAGAAGACGTCTCAGCGGTCACCATGACCCTGACTCTGTTCCTTTCGTGCCTGGCAGTAATGTAAATAAGAAGCCTGTGACATCAATCATGCCAGTTAAAGCTGTACTTATACTTTCATCTTCCTTTGCATAGGTCTTAATAACCCTTTTATTGCTAGGTGGTTTCTCTACATTTTGAGCCTTTAGTAGCCAGGACAATTTTTGCAGTCTTGATGTGTGCAAATAAAACCTAAATTACTAAATAATAAATATATATTCGACCCCATACCTACAGTACTCACAAAAAGTTAGGGATATTTGTTTTTTGGGTGAAATATATGGAAAACTTGAAAAATTCACATTACAGTCATATTTTATCATGACTTAGAGCTAGAGGATTACTCCTGTGCCTGGTGGTGGGGTCAGGTACTCTTGTAGGTTATCTAGTAGCCAAACCACGCTGATGTAAATTGTTTAGAATGGTCTAACACAGTGATGGCTATCCTATGACACACGTTTTTGCTGAGACGTGCCGCAGGGGCAGGCGGCCACATCCCAATCTATAAGACAAGTCCTGGCCGCCGGTAATTTAACTAGAATTGCATGTGCGGCTAAACTATTCCGAAATGACCAGCCCGGGGGGCCGCACATGCAGTTCTAGTTAAATCACTGACAGCCGCGACTTGTCTTATAGATAGGGATGCAGCTGCCAGTAATTTGTGTTCTGTACCTTTAATCAGGGTCTTGAGTGAGGCGTGCTTGTGTACCACTGTTACGGGGGGCTGTCTGATAATAAAACCTAAAGGAATGTCAGACAGTCAGGGTCCACCGTGCAAAGACTCTGCTGCAGACTATGGCAGAGGATAAGGGGTATATAAGTGTGCCACTGTAAAAAATAATAGCACAAGTGCAGAGTGCAATACCTCTGTTAAACTCACGGAGGAATATAATTAGAAAATAAAGCAATTCCTCCCTTACTTGGAGGGTGTGTGGAATGGTCTCTGTTAAAGATCACAGAAACATAAGCAGTGAGTGTGAAATGGCACCTACCTAGGTCCGTTCCTCTAGTGGTGCCAGGAGACGGACAGCAGCGTAAGCCGCACAAAGCTCCTACCTGCGTTCGCTCCACTAGTGTGCGAGGACACGAACTACTAGATATGGCACCTGCCTAGGTCCGCTCTTCTAGTGGTGCAAAAGAGACGGACAGCAGCGTAAGCCGCACAAAGCTCCTACCTCTGTTCGCTCCCCTAGTGTGCGAGGATACGAACAACTGCCAGATGCAGTATAAGGAACGTTACCCTAGCGGCAACGTCTACCTACGAGTAGAATCACAAGGCCCAACCGGACCATGTGCCTTAGGCACCTGCCTATGTCCGCTCCACTAAGAGGTAAGGATACGGACTGCAGCCGAAGCTGTAAGGTATAAGAACGCTACCCTGCCGGTAGTGCTCACCTAGCATAGACAGAGAGATGTCTAGAGGGACGTGCACAGGGTGTCTACCCTCATGCATGAACCAAGAGGACTGAGCGCCGGGCGGCGTGCGTCAGGGTCTTATATAGACTCTGTGCCTCAACCAAGATGGAGGACATCAGAGCCAATCCGCTGCCAGAATGACAGCAATGACGTCACGCTGGCCTATCACCGAGCAAAGCGTCACAAGCACATGACCAGCGACCAATCAGCTTAGGAGGTGTCAGAAATGTGACCACGTGTCACAAGCACATGACCAGTGGCCAATCAGCTTAGAAGGTGTCAGAGACATGTGACCTCGTGTCAGCGATGATGTCACCCGCACATGTGCAATGGCTCCAAGATAGGACTTAGTCTCCAGCGCTTGCACATGTGCAGTAGCAAGAAATCCGGACATAGTCTCCAGTGCTCGCACATGTGCAGTAGCAAGAAATCCGAACATAGTCTCCAGTGCCACAGCAACCGTCACAGTACCTCCCCCTCAAGGGCCCCCCTCTCGGCGCCGCAGGTAATCGGCAACTAAGTCGGGAGCATGGACAGTCTCCTCAGGCTCCCAAGAGCGATGTTCCGGGAAAATCAGCTTAGAAGGTGTCAGAGACATGTGACCTCGTGTCAGCGATGATGTCACCCGCACATGTGCAATGGCTCCAAGATAGGACTTAGTCTCCAGCGCTTGCACATGTGCAGTAGCAAGAAATCCGGACATAGTCTCCAGAGCCACAGCAACCGTAACAACCACGCAGTATGTAACACCCCTCTCTATAACCCAGGGGTCTCAAACACGTGGCCCTCAGTCCCCTCTCACAATCGTGGCCCTATACCAGGGGCTGCAGCTGTGGTTTACTTCAGATTTTTGATTTTCACCGCTGTGCACAGGAACTCTCTGAAGAGCTTTACCAAAGACAGCTTCGGGCTAGTCAAAGGCCAGCAGGTGACTACTGCTCCATTTTAATAAGGATAAAAGTACTCCATTCTGCCAATCAATGCGGGTCCCAGCAGTTAGACTCCCCTTCGATCGATACCTGCCCTGAAGAGACCATTTCTTTTACCTTTTCAAGAAACCTTTTCTAGTTTTTCACTGTGTCAGGCTGTAGATAGTAAAATAACCAGATTTAAGAGTCCTCAAGAGCTGATTCCTTTTAATGGCGGACTGAAAAGATAAACAGCAGCTTTCTGGACTACTCAGGTCTCTTCATCAGGCAGAACGGCGGGTTTACATTTGCGTTGTTTTGACGGAAACTGAATCCAGCACAGATGCAGTACAGTTCATTTATTTACAGTGGAAGCGCAACACCATGTGGACGCATGCGGTTGTGTATGAAGCACACAACAGCATGGTGTCGCGCTTCCACTGTAAATAAATTAACTGTGCTGGATTCCGTTTCCGTCAAAACAACGCAAATGTAAACCCGCCGTAATTTAAAGGGAATCTGTCAAGTGAAACCGCGCTGGAGCTTTCCTTTAGCTGAAAGCCAAACTCTGCTGGGAGGAATAAAGTTAATTTCCTCCCAGCAGAGGAACTCTCAATGTGGGCACAGGTTCAGAACCCTATTAACCTGCAGATGAACCTCATATCTGTGGGTTTTTTCACGTGACAGGTTGCCTTTAAGACAAAATCTGATGAGTCCTATTTATGCACAACTGGGCACAGGAATAGAGCAGCCTTGATGTAAATATTTTTATGCCCAAACAAGATGAAGAAGTAAGTTAGTCACCAGAGTTAACAGCACAAGTGCACAACATATATAGAGGAAATGTCATAAAAAATTAATACATAGTAATGTTTTAAGTAAAAAAATAGTTTTATGGTATTAAAAAAGTTTTGATATCCACTCTTATACACTAGGGGGAGCAGCTGCTGAAATTTGCCATGAGAACCTAGTATACTGTTAGTTTGCATTACGAATGCAGCAAATGTGGGCTGTGTCGGCCCGTGAGAGATGTCTCCTCTCTTTCCCTTCTGGGCATATTTATAGTGATAAATGAGGATTAAGTTTATGATAGCTGCACGGAGCCATTTTGTTGGTGACTGAAAAGTTATACTGAGATGTGCAAAGTGTCCCTGATGGCTGACAGCGCTGATTCTGTTAGTTGGTGCTGCTTGCTGTATCACATTCAGGCGTTAGATACGTAGCATGTATCATGCGCTTGGTATAGATACATGGAGTGTATTATGCACTGGAGTTAGATATGCAATGTGAATTATGCTGGACGTAGGTACGCAGAGTTTCTTAGGCGCTGGTTAGTTAGTTATGCAGACTATATAATGCACTGAGGTTAGATACGCAAATTGTTTCACGCACTAAAGGTCCAGTCACACTAAGCAACTTACCAGCGATCCCAACAACGATAGGGATCGCTGGTAAGTTGCTAGGAGGTTGCTGGTGAGATGTCACACTGCGACGCTCCAGCGATCCCACCAGCAACCTGACCTGGCAGGGATCGCTGGAGCGTCGCTACACAAGTTGCTGGTGAGCTCACCAGCAACCAGTGACCAGCCCCCAGCGCCGCGTGGAAGATGCTGCGCTTGGTAACTAAGGTAAATATCGGGTAACCAACCCGATATTTACCTTGGTTACCACCGCACGGAGCTACACGTGCAGAGAGCAGGGAGCAGCGCACACTGAGCGCTGGCTCCTTGCTCTCCTAGTTACAGCACACATCGGGTTAATTACCCGATGTGTGCTGCAGCTAAATGTGCACAGAGCAGGGAGCAGCGCACACTGCTTAGCGCTGGCTCCTTGCTCTCCTAGTTACAGTACACATCGGGTTAATTAACCCGATGTGTGCTGCAGCTAAATGTGCACAGAGCAGGGAGCAGCGCACAATGCTTAGCGCTGGCTCCTTGCTCTCCTAGTTACAGCACACATCGGGTTAATTAACCTGATGTGTGCTGCAGCTAAATGTGCACAGAGCAGGGAGCAGCGCACAATGCTTAGCGCTGGCTCCTTGCTCTCCTAGTTACAGCACACATCGGGTTAATTAACCCGAAGTGTGCTGCAGCTACATGTGCACAGAGCAGGAGCCGGCACTGACAGTGAGAGCGGTGGAGGCTGGTAACAAAGGTAAATATCGGGTAACCAAGGACAGGGCTTCTTGGTTACCCGATGTTTACATTGGTTACCAGCCTCCGCAGAAGCCGGCTCCTGCTGCCTGCACATTTAGTTATTGCTGTCTCGCTGTCACACACAGCGATCTGTGCTTCACAGCGGGACAGCAACAACTAAAAAATGGCCCAGGACATTCAGCAACAACCAACGACCTCACAGCAGGGGCCAGGTTGTTGCTGGATGTCACACACAGCAACATCGCTAGCAACGTCACAAAAGTTGTTCGTTAGCAGCGATGTTGCTAGCGATGTTGCTTAGTGTGACGGGGCCTTAAGGTTAAAAATGCAGAGGATATCACGTGCTCGGATTAGATAAATGGAGTGTATCAAATGCTGGGGTTTGATACGAAAATGGTATCATGCTCTAGGTGTTAGATATGCCAAGTGTATCATGTGCTTGAGTTAAGGTCCAGTCACACTAAGCAACTTACCAGCGATCCCAACAACGATAGGGATCGCTGATAAGTTGCTAGGAGGTTGCTGGTGAGATGTCACACTGCGACGCTCCAGCGATCCCACCAGCAACCTGACCTGGCAGGGATCGCTGGAGCGTCGCTACACAAGTTGCTGGTGAGCTCACCAGCAACCAGTGACAAGCCCCCAGCGCCGCGTGGAAGATGCTGCGCTTGGTAACTAAGGTAAATATCGGGTAACCAACCCGATATTTACCTTGGTTACCACCGCACGTGCAGACAGCAGGGAGCAGCGCACACTGAGCGCTGGCTCCCTGCTCTCCTAGTTACAGCACACATCGGGTTAATTACCCGATGTGTGCTGCAGCTAAATGTGCACAGAGCAGGGAGCAGCGCACACCGCTTAGGGTATGTGCGCACGTTGCTTTTTACCTGCTTTTTACCTGCTTTTTTGCTGCTTTTTCTTCTGCGCTGTTTAATGCCAAAATGGATGTGTTCTTCTATTCAAGCAAAGTCTATGGGAATTTGGGTTTCTTGTTCACACTATGTTGTTCAAAATGCTGCCTTTTTGAGGCAGAACTTTGGTCAAAAACTCAGCTTTTCAAAGAAGCAACATGTCAATTGTTTTTGCCATTTGGGTTTTGCACTACAAAGCTGAGTTTTTGACCAAAGTTCTGCCACAAAAAGGCTGCATTTTGAACAACATAGTGTGAACAAGAAACCCAAATTCCCATAGACTTTGCTTGAATAGAAGAACACATCCATTTTGGCATTAAACAGCGCAGAAGAAAAAGCAGCAAAAAAGCAGGTAAAAAGCAACGTGCGCACATACCCTTAGCGCTGGCTCCTTGCTCTCCTAGTTACAGCACACATCGGGTTAATTACCCGATGTGTGCAGCAGCTACATGTGCACAGAGCAGGGAGCAGCGCACAATGCTTAGCGCTGGCTCCCTGCTCTCCTAGTTACAGCACACATCGGGTTAATTAACCCGATGTGTGCTGCAGCTACATGTGCACAGAGCAGGAGCCGGCACTGACAGTGAGAGCGGCGGAGGCTGGTAACAAAGGTAAATATCGGGTAACCAAGGACAGGGCTTCTTGGTTACCCGATGTTTACATTGGTTACCAGCCTCCGCAGAAGCCGGCTCCTGCTGCCTGCACATTTAGTTGTTGCTGTCTCGCTGTCACACACAGCGATCTGTGCTTCACAGCGGGACAGCAACAACTAAAAAATGGCCCAGGACATTCAGCAACAACCAACGACCTCACAGCAGGGGCCAGGTTGTTGCTGGATGTCACACACAGCAACATCGCTAGCAACGTCACAAAAGTTGTTCGTTAGCAGCGATGTTGCTAGCGATGTTGCTTAGTGTGACGGGGCCTTTAGACACGCAGGATTGTATCATGTGCTGAGATCAGATATGCTGAGTGTACCATGCACTGGTATTAGTTACGCAACATGTATTACGCACTGGGATTAGATACACGGATTGTATCACATGTCTGAATTAGATAACCATACTGTATCACATGCTGGGACTAGATACACCTATCGTCTGCCTTTATCACACATGATGTGATTAGATATGTGGATCTCTTGGTTGTACCACACATGATTAGGTTAGATAAGCAGCTCTTCTGGCTGTATCACACTTGAGGTTAGATAAGACACTCTGCTGGCTGTATCACACATGATGTGATAGATACTTGGCTCTGTGGGCTATTTTACACACAATGGGATTAGATAGCAGTGCAGCATATGTCAGCATAGAGCTTCCTTCAGATGCCTGTAATGCAGGGATGTCTGTGTGAGGCTTAGCAGACATAGCAGAGCTGAGTCAGTGATCGGAGCACAGAGGGATGATCTCACTTCTGTGATCTAAACACTTGTGACGGCGGCAGTGAGTAAAAATCCGTAGGTTTGTATTTTACTACTAATCCAAGGTTACTGAGCTGTTTTTCATCATTGCTGAAAGTCTCCGCCGTATATGTGACCCCCCTGTACTAGTCAGGTCATCACAGGGTACTGCACGCTGTCTATCCTTAGTGCAGGACTCAACCCCCCATGGTTCCCAACCTATGGTACTGCCTCCATCAGCATCCAAAATCCCAACCACACCTCACACCGCCAGACACACCAGTGGGCTGCTAAGCTGGAATAGGGCTGTCCACCTAGGGGTCAGGCATATTGGTGGGAGGGGGGAAGTCTGTGAGGGAGGAAGTGGAGAGTAGAGCTGACAGGCAAGAGTAGTAGCTCCCAAAGGGTGAGGAGCTGGGAGTTGGATCTCCCTGGGAATGAGAGGTTGGGTTGCAGACGGTGGTCTGGGACCGGAGGAGTCGGACATCCGGTCGTAGGGTATTGAGGCTTGGTGCCTGGACCCGGTCTTGGAGGACGGGAGGCATCTGAGTCTAATAACCGGTCCGGAAGCGAAAGCACGGTGGGTTACTGGACCCTAGGTCCGGGAGTAGCTTCAAGCAACCTGGCAATTAACCTGCGGAGGATAGTGACTTTATGGACTGTCCCCCCAAAACTCAGAGATCAGGGGCACTAGCGCAACGAGGGGGATAGGGCTTTCCAACCCAAGCAGCCCACTGAAATCCCAAGCGTGAGCCCTTGAGAGCAAAGCTCCTCTACCAATAGTAGGGAGCGGGGCCTGGACAGCTTTATTCCTACGGGCCAACTTAACACTTCTAAGTATGTGCACGGAGGCAGGCTCCAGACCATCAGGCAGTACTGTAGGGGACAGATACCCGGACATGCTCCCCCCCCCAAGAGGACAGTGGCACCCAGAGACTTGGTTTACCTTGTTGTCAGACTCTGCTTTTCATCACCAACGCTGTCTGAGTGAGTACATGGTCATCCCCTGCTACCTCCTAGTCCTGCGCTCCCCTGCACCACTATCCAGAGTCCCGGGGTCTCCCCTACCCGCGGAGGGAAACATCATCCGGCTGCCCCACTCCATCTCTCCTGAATACTCCAAAGACCAGCAGCGGCGGTACTCCCCTTACCGCACACCACGGGTGGCATCACAAACTATTATCCCCTGTAAATATCCCCCTTTACACTTGTGTTGCAGCAAGCCCCAGGGTCTGGAGACCCTCGAGCCACAGCAATCCTGGATCCGAGCGATTCGACCGCTGCAGGGGCGGCAAATATACAGTGTTCTCACCGCATAGAACAGCACTGTGGCTGTGACTTATGTGACGCCCTGGACTAGCCAGGTAGTCATATACATACCAACATACACGCCCCCACCCTAGACAGTTAAAACAGTCAATCAAAAACCCTTGTTTCCTCCCTCCAAGGTCTGATGTCCACACCAGGTGGGGTGGAGCCAGGTGGTTGGCCCCATTCACCGAGGAGTTCACAGGCCTGGAGGCAGGAAAAGTGTCAGATGAGTTTTGGAGGTGAAAGTGAGAGGAGTAAACACTTCAGGTGTCTGGGTAGGAGCCCAGGCACTGACAGCAAGGTTGGCAGATGGTGGTGGCCGTCTGCAAGAGTTGGTGGAACTCTGCGAAGCCGTAAGGACCGGGGTCGGGCGTTGGCCCGCCGATACCGAACCGGGGAGCGGAGTGAAGCTAAGCACACAAGCAGGGCCATCGGACCCTGACCAGGCTTGGAGCCGCCGTCAATAGTCAAATCCGAGTGTGACAGGAACCCCAGGGGTTTCCCAACAACCAAGTCCCGACAGAAGGCAACAGTCCACACCGTGAGGATATACAGCCACCGCCACAGGCTAGAGATCCAAGGGCCAGCTCCTGCGGGCAAAATGGGCTCCTACGGCACCTATACGCCGGGGAGCGGACTACCGGTGGGCAACCACAGGAGTCAGAACATTCTAAAAGGTGCAGGGAAAGACAGCCACCATCAGCCATCCGGGGAGAGCACAACAACAACACTGCAGGACCCGTCCATCCGGCCGTTTTGGTTTACCAGCGACTCTGTCAGTGGTTGTCTGAGTGAGTACACCAGTGCCGTCTGGCACTGTGCCGCGCAGTCCCTGCACCCCAGCCATCCAGCCTCCCTGTTACATCACCGGGCTCCGGGATCACCAACCCCCCTACCCACGGAGGGGACAACATCCCAGCTGCACCCTACCATCTCTCCCGTGGGTGGCGTCACGAACAATCTCCCTAAACATACCACCCCTTTTCACTCACGGGCGAGGAGCGCTGCTCGAGTTCCCGGGCCCAGCCCACCACTCGAGCCACCGAGCAGCAGCAGAAGCCCCGGACCCGAGCGTGGCGTCATGAACAGGATAGAACCGATCTACTTACCAGTAGAAGTGCGCCTTGTGGTCTCCGCCGGCGGCATCCGGATGAAAAATTTGAAGCGCCGCCATCTTTGGTGCGAAGATTTCCCACTCGAGCGTCTTCCCCGAGCAGGGAAGGCGCGAAAGCGAAGCCCTGCCCCCAAAGAGGAAGTGTTAGAAAGAACCAAGGGGGACGGGAAAAAGATGTCTGCGCCCAACGGAGCCGTTGGGGGAGTGGCGGTCGCAGCCGCAGCAGCGCCTGTAGATGGAAACGTGGTAGCCCGTGCTCTGGCCGCAAGAGCGGGGGGGCTGCGGGCCCAGCGGTCGCCCAGGTAATGCCGTTCTCCCTGCCCTATGTGCCCAGTGCTACCTGGCTGCCGCAGTACGATGGGAAGCCTGATACTTTGCAGGTGTTCCGGAAAAAGATCAGCCCGGTCCTCGATTTATATCTCTTGACTGACAGGCAACAGGCAGTGGTTGTGCTAGGGCAGCTAACCGGCGCGGCTGAGCAGGAGACGGAAACCTGGACCGACACGAACCGGGCCTCAGTGACTACCATTTTTGAGAAACTCCAAATCGCTTTTGAGACCCGCACGGAAGCGGAATTGCGGATGCAGTTTTATCAGTGTCGACAGCGGCCTACGGATAATATAAGAGACTATGCCCTGCGCCTGCAAACAGCCCTCCGTACGCTGAAGCGGGTGGACACTATTAATGATGCGGACAGCAATAAGATGCTAGTGGAACAATTCCTGCAAGGGCTGGGGTCTGCGGAAGACCGCAAGCAGCTACGGCTGTGGGCCCTGGAACACCCCAATCTGGACTTTGTGGTATTGAAGGATCGGGCCATCAAGGCCCTGCAGGCCCCAACGCCAGACGCTCCTGAGGCGGCCCCATGGCCGGCTGAAACCGCTCCCATCACGGCACCTCCTCTCCCGGCTCTACCGGCCCCTGCAGCGCCCGTCGGGATGATGGAAGAGCTAGCTGCCCAGGTCCGCCGTATGGATGGAGACCTAGCCAAGATCCTCGCCGCAGTCCAGCTTCCAACGAGAGTCAAGCCCCCAGGGAGGATCCAACTCACTGACAGCCCGGAGGACGTCCCCTGGATGCAGCGGAGAAGGACCACGGTATGGGCCTCCTATTTGTTACAGGTGCAGCAAGCCTGGCCACTACTCTAGGCAATGCCTGTTAAACGAGCAACCCCTGGGGCCAAGGGCCAATCCTCAGGAGTAGACACCAATGGCCCCCCCGACTGGCGAGACCGGTATGTCGGAGCTCGCCCCATCATCCCTCTGGCAGTGGACGACATCCCACTCATGGCCCTCCTGGACACAGGATCACAAGTAACCACTATACCATATATCATATATGCTGTACCAGCAGTATTGGGGTACTGATGAACTTGCCCCCTCTGATGATAGCCTGACCCTTGTCGCAGTCAATGGACTCCCTCTAACCCAAGTGGGATACAAACAAATGACCCTGACCGTGGGACGTGCGGAGTTAAAGGATCAAGGGATGATTGTGGTGATGAATGAACCCAGTGATCATACCCCGAAAGTAATCTTAGGGACCAATGTGATGAAGCATTGTATGAGTGAGGTGCTGAGTCTGTTGCAGCAGTTGGCCGCCACAGCAGGAGGAGGCCAACAGAGAGCTGTGCAGCGTGAGATCCGGGCCCTTCTATATCGGCAGCAAGTGAACTCGACTGGTGGAGAGATTGGTGGAGTAAGGCTGATGGATGTGGCCTCCTTGGTAGTGCCACCCCGAAGTGAGATGATGATTTGGTGCAGGGCAGCAGTAGGCCCCCAGGGGCGCGACTACCCGGCGATGGTGGAACCCACGCCTTCTGAACACTGGCCCACGGTGATGGCAGCCAGAGGGGTGGTTGATGTTAAAAAAGGGAGAGTGCCTGTAAGAGTGCTGAATTTTGGGGAGGAGGAAGTTAGGCTTCCCCGTTACGCTACCCTTGCCAAGTTTCTCACCCTAGACCCTCACACCATTCACGAGGCCGCCCCTCCTACCTCAGCATCCCCTGCCAGTAACCATATACGCCCTGAACAGTTAGAGGAGTGGTGCCAGGAACTACATGTAGGCACTGACGTCACACCCACGCATCACAAAGAAGGGGTATACAGGGTGGTGCAAGAGTATGAACAAGTTTTCAGTAAGCACCCATTAGATTTCGGGAGGATTAAAGGGGTTCAACACCATATACCTACAGGTGTACATCCACCCATTAAAAAAGATATAGGCCCATCCCGCCAGCACATTATCAATGCGCCAAAGACCTGTTGAGAAACATGAAGGAGGCAGGGGTCATTCGGGATAGTTGTAGTCCCTGAGCAGCCCCGCTGGTGCTGGTGAAGAAGAAGGATGGCACCATGAGAATGTGTGTGGATTACCGGAAGATCAACCAGATAACGCATAAAGATGCCTATCCTCTCCCCCGTATCGAAGAGTCGCTAGCTGTGCTGAGAACTGCTAACTTCTTCTCTACCCTTGACCTTACCAGCGGATACTGGCAGGTGGCGGTCGCACCAGAGGACCGCGAGAAGGCTGCATTCGCCACTCCCATGGGACTCTGCGAGTTTAACAGCATGCCGTTCGGGCTGTGCAATGCCCCTGGAACCTTCCAACAGCTCATGGAGTGTTGCCTGGGACATCTCAATTTTGAAACGGTCCTGCTGTATCTAGATGATCTGATCGTATACTCCCAGACGTACGAGGCCCACCTGGAACATCTGGCCGAAGTGTTCGCGTCCCTAGCCAAGTATGGGATGAAACTGAAGCCCTCCAAGTGCCACCTACTGAAGCCTAGGGTACAGTACCTCGGACACGTGGTGAGCGCAGAAGGTGTCGCCCCAGATCCCGAGAAG
Source organism: Anomaloglossus baeobatrachus (assembly GCF_048569485.1). NCBI lineage: Eukaryota > Metazoa > Chordata > Amphibia > Anura > Aromobatidae > Anomaloglossus > Anomaloglossus baeobatrachus. The sequence goes on from NC_134356.1 coordinate 456,321,720, forward strand.
ATCACTGCTTTCCAGGACTGGCCGAAACCGACCACAGTGAGAGAGGTGAGACAGTTCCTGGGCCTGGTGGGCTACTACCGTCGCTTCATCGAGGGGTACACCAAGATGGCCGCCCCCATGCAAGACCTCCTCGTGGGACAGACCAAGGGTGGCAGGTCCCCTGGATCTCCGTTTGTGTGGGAGAAGAAGCATGAGGAGTCCTTCCATCAGCTGAAGACGGCCTTGACGGGACAGGAAATTCTGGCGTACCCCGACTACAACCTCCCGTTCGTCCTCTACACCGACGCCAGCAATGTGGGCTTGGGAGCGGTCCTGTCCCAGGTCCAGGACGGGCGAGAAAAGGATATCGCCTATGCCAGCAGAAAACTCCGGCCCATGGAAAGGAACCCCGAAAATTACAGCTCCTTCAAGCTTGAGTTCCAGGCCCTGGTGTGGGCAATCACCGAGAGGTTCCAACATTATCTCGCAGCGGCCAAATTCACGGCTTACACGGACAATAATCCATTGACTCATCTGGACATGGCCAAACTGGGCACTCTGGAACAGCGGTAGGTGGCCAGGCTGTCTAATTATGACTTCACTATCAAATACAGAGCCGGCCGCAAAAACACCAACGTGGATGCGTTGTCCCGGATGCCCCACCTGCCGGATGGGGGGTCGGAAGACTATGACCTCGAAGAAATTGAGCTGCCCGCGTTCCATCGGCCGCTGGTCGAAAAATTACATGTCAAACAACAACAGGCGATCCTGGACCCGCTACCCAGTCTGGGTTGGAGAGAAGCCCAAGACCAAGCGCCTTCCGTCCAATTGGTCAAGACCATGATTGAGCAAGGCTCCTCCGGAATGGATCTGGCAGCGCCCTCTGAGGCCCAGCGGTTGTGGAAAGAATGAGTCCGGCTGTACCTGCACGAGGGGAACCTGTATCAGGGACTGATCAACCCGAAGACTCACGAGAAGGTCCGTCAGCTGGTGGTTCCTCAGGCCAGTGTGTCCAAAGTCCTGCAGGCATATCACGTTGGCGCTGGGCATTTCGGCTGGAAAAAGCTGGAGATGTTGCTGAGAAAGCGGTTCTATTGGAGTGGGATGCGAGAATCTGTGGAGGCCTGCTGCCGAGAGTGCGGCCCCTGTGCGCTGAGAAGGAAGGATGAAGTCAGCCAAAGAGCCCCTCTACAGCCAATCGTCGCCCACCAACCGCTGGAGTTGGTTGCCCTGGACCACGTTAAGCTCACACCCAGCCGGAATGGGTATACCTATGCCTTAACCATCGTGGACCACTACTCTAGAATTATGGTGGTTGTTCCCGTCAAGGATTTGACCGGCTGTACCGCAGCTAGGGCCTTCCAGGCCTACTTCTGTCAACCGCACGGATACCCGGAAAGAGTACTCACGGACCAGGGTTCAACCTTTGAAGCAGAGGTGTTTCAAGAGTTCTGCCAATTGTACGGTTGTAAGAAGATCAGGACCACGCCATATCATGCCCAAACTAATGGGATGTGCGAAAAGATGAACCATCTGGTCCTGCTCAAAGTGATACCGTTGGAAGAGCGGAACCTGTGGCCAAAAAAGCTGCCTGACCTGGTTGACATGTACAACAACATCCCCAGTAGTTCTACCAAATGCACCCCGGCGTATCTGATGAGAGCCCGACCGGGCCGGCTGCCGGTGGACCTAGAAATGGGCTTGGAAGCTCCTGAGGCCCTCCCCTCGACTGCTGGCTGGGATACTCGGCGGCAAATCCAATACCGACAAGTCCAGGAGTATATGGAGAAGAATCTCGGTCAGAGCCAAGAGAAACAAGCGCAACGCTTCAATAAGCTAGCGTCAGCCGTCCCCTTTGAGCCGGGAGATGTTGTGCTGAAGCGGAAGAGATGGACCCATAAGCTGGATGACCAGTGGGAAAGGACCCCGTATGTCATACAGCCCACTGAATGGGAGAATGAGAAGGCTTATCTGATCAGTCGCGACCAGGGGAGGACTGCCACCACGGTTTGCAGGGATCACTTGAAGAAATGTCCTCACCCCTTGAGAGTGACAACCGAAGTTCCGGTTCTTACGCCGAGCGGGGAAAAGGAGAAGAAGGTGATCCCCAGCATTTCCCAGCAGACTGGCCTATGCAAAACAGTGCGGTGATTGTTCCGGTGATAATGTTCCCACAACACGTGGAAGAAATGGAGACGGAAACGCCTGCCAGTGAGCCGCTCGAACAAGCGCCCAGGGACGCACCTATACCCCCTCCCCTTGGGTCTCCACTTGCCATACCTGCCATAAGGGAAGAGGAATTGACTGTCTCCTCTGTCCCCTTGCCCTCCACTGATGACATTGGGCCCAGAAGGTCCACACGCCCCAACCTAGGTCGACCCCCACTGAGGTACAGGGAAACTACCATCTAGGGGTGCCGTATGTTAATTGTGTAAATAGCTGAATGAATGAACACAAATCAAACCGAGTTTTCACCTGATTGTCTACAGTGATTATCCCGGCCGTTGCCGGCAAGTTGTCCCCGGAGGAACCCTATGTGTTTTACCGCCCACATGAGAAACTGCTCATGAACATGGCCGAGAACTGGCAGGCCACCCATGAACTTGTGGGCCTGTAAATAATTTGTGGGCTGGTTTACGTCCGTGCCGCCTCCGGAGAGGCAGATTGGAGGAAGGGCCCGCAGCAGAGCAGGCTGGGGCCCGGCCACCACCAGGACCGGTGGCCATCCTCTGGGGGTCAGGGGTCTCCCCGGACGTGGGGTCCCCTGAAGTAACAGCCGGGTGCGAGACACCGTACCCGTTCCCGCTCGGGTAACCTGGACCTGGACTAGGGTAAAGGGGTGGTGCCTGTTTCTTAGGGGCAGCACCAAGGTTTAGGTTATTTGGGTGGGAGAGCGGATGACCATGAACCCGTCCGTTTAATAAAAATGTTTACCGTTTGAAACGTTAAAGCACTGTGCCTCCCGTAAGGGAAGATTTGAAAACATACTTACGTTGAATGTTTAAATGTTATTTATCTTTTGCAGAAAACGGACGGTCTGCATTTTACCAAGGGGGAGTGTGACGCCCTGGACTAGCCAGGTAGTCACATACATACCAACATACACGCCCCCACCCTAGACAGTTACAACAGTCAATCAAAAACCCTTTTGCCTCCATCCAGGGTCTGATGTCCACACCAGGTGGGGCGGAGCCAGGCGGTTGGCCCCACCCACCGAGGAGTTCACAGGCCTGGAGGCGGGAAAAGTGTCAGATGAGTTTTGGAGGTGAAAGTGAGAGGCGTAAACACTTCAGGTGTCTGGGTAGGAGCCCAGGCACTGACAGCAAGGTTGGCAGACGGTGGTGGCCGTCTGTAGGAGTTGGTGGAACTCTGCGAAACCGTAAGGATCGGGGTCGGGCGTTGGCCCACCGGTACCGTATAGTCAAATCTGAGTGTGACAGGAACCCCAGGGGTTTCCCAACAACCAAGTCCCGACAGAAGGCAACAGTCCACACCGTGAGGATATACAGCCACAGGCTAGAGATCCAAGGGCCAGCGCCTGCGGGCAAAACTGGCTCCTACGGCACCTATACGCCGGGGAGCGGACTACCGGTGGGCAACCACAGGAGTCAGAACATTCTAAAAGGTGCAGGGAAAGACAGCCACCATCAGCCGTCCAGGGAGAGCACAACAACAACACTGCAGCCGGCTGCGGGACCCCTCCATCCGGCCGTTTTGGTTTACCAGCGGCTCTGTCAGTGATTGTCTGAGTGAGTACACCAGTGCTGTCCGGCACCACGCCGCGCAGTCCCTGCACCCCAGCCATCCAGCCTCCCCATTACATCACCGGGCCCCGGGATCACCAACCCCCCTACCCACGGAGGGGACAACATCCCAGCTGCACCCTACCATCTCTCCCGTGGGTGGCGTCACGAACAATCTCCCTAAACATACCACCCCTTTTCACTCACGGGCGAGGAGCGCTGCTCGAGTCCCCGGGTCCGGCCCACCGCTCGAGCCACCGAGCAGCAGCAGAAGCCCCGGACCCGAGCGTTGCGAGCGCGTCCCCTCCGCCCGCGACACTTACAGCATTGATAACAGTTTGGTAGCCTGACAATAGTACTGTACAATGTCAGGCTGCTGACCACCGCTCTCCACCCCGATGCTTTTCTCACCGCTCGCTCCTCCTGTCGCACGCCTATCACTGGTTACCACTGAACACTGTGAGAGTTGACAGAGATAAATTGTAACTTATAGCACAGCTATAGACTACAACAAAATGGTGGCTGGCTTCCACCACAGCTTTGAACTGAATAGTCCAGGGGGCATGTACAGGTCACAACTGAAGTAGCCACAGTGTAGGAGATATGGTTTGACACCTACCGCAGTTTCATATGGCCAGGGGCTGCTGGATTTGTGGTGTGTAATTGTCGCATTCAATCGTGGATAGGGTTATGCTTCCTAAAGGTAAGACAAGGCAATGAAATTAAAGTTTTGCTACAAATGGAGACGTGGTGGCTGTAATGGTTTGGTTACCTGGAGTCCATCTAGTGGAGCCTCCGAAAGACCTTTTTGAATCAGGGCTACCATCCTAGAGCAATTGAGAACCAAATAACAAGAGCCACCAGAATATCCAGAAGTCATCTCTTACATTTACAAAACTAAAAAAGAGCAGAACCAAGTACTTCTTGTAATCACCTACAATCCAAATCTGAAGGTGTTAAGAGGCGCTGCATGGAAAAATAACCATTGTTGCAAAAAGATGCCCAATTAAAATTATTTTTGCAGACTTCCCACTTCTGTGTTTTAGGCAGCCCCCGAATCTAAGAAGCATCATTGTCAGACGGTCCCTGTCCTCTCCAACAACAGGAACATTTCCTTGCAGTAAAAATGTAAAACCTGTCCATTTATAGTGGCAATGGACAAGACAAAGATTCCCAGATCACATCAGGACTACAAGATCCCAGGTACCTTCAGCTGCACCAAAACCAGTGTGGTGTACTTTCGCTTTCTGTTTTTTCTCTCTCCACCCTTCCAAGAGCCGTAACGTTTTTATTTTTCCATCAATATAGGCATATGAGCTCTCGCTTTGTGCGGGACGAGTTGTTCTTTTAAATGAAATCATGCGTTTTACCATATAGTGTACTGGAAAATGGCAAAAAAAATCCAAATGCAGAAAAATAGCAAAAAAAAGTGCGATCACACAATCGTTTTTGAGATCTTTTTTTCACTATTTACTATTTGGTAAAACTGATGTGTCGGTGTGATGTCTCAGGTCGGTGCGAGTTCGTAGACCCCAAACATGAGTTGGTTTACTTTTATCTAAAGGGTTAAAAAAAAAAATCAGAAGTTTGTCCAAAAAAAGTGGCGTACGTTTTGCGTCATTTTCCACGACCTGTAGCGTTCTCATTTTTCGGGATCTATGGCTCAGTGATGGCTTATTTTTTGCATCTCAAGCTGACATTTTTAATGGTACTATTTTTGCGCAGATGTTACGTTTTGATCCCCTGTTATTGCATTTTGCACAAAATTTGTGGCGACCAAAAAACATACCGTGTTTTTCGTTTTATAAGACGCACTTTTGTTCCCCCAAATTTTGGGGGAAAGTAGGGGGTGCGTCTTATAATCCGAATATACGGGTGTGTGTGTGTGTGTGTGTATATATAATATAATATATATATATATAATATATATATATTTATATATATATATATATATATACACAGTGCCTACAAGTAGTATTCAATCACCTGCAGATTTAGCAGGTTTGATAAGATGCAAATAAGTTAGAGCCTGCAAACTTCAAACAAGAGCAGGATTTATTAACAGATGTATAAATCTTACAAACCAACAAGTTATGTTGCTCAGTTAAATTTTAATAAATTTTCAACATAAAAGTGTGGGTCAATTATTATTCAACCCCTAGGTTTAATATTTTGTGGAATAACCCTTGTTTGCAATTACAGCTAATAATCGTCTTTTATAAGACCTGATCAGGCTGGCACAGGTCTCTGGAGTTATCTTGGCCCACTCCTCCATGCAGATCTTCTCCAAGTTATCTAGGTTCTTTGGATGTCTCATGTGGACTTTAATCTTGAGCTCCTTCCACAAGTTTTCAATTGGGTTAAGGTCAGGAGACTGACTAGGCCACTGCAACACCTTGATTTTTTCCCTCTTGAACCAGGCCTTGGTTTTCTTGGCTGTGTGCTTTGGGTCGTTGTCTTGTTGGAAGATGAAATGATGACCCATCTTAAGATCCATGATGGAGGAGCGGAGGTTCTTGGCCAAAATCTCCAGGTAGGCCGTGCTATCCATCTTCCCTTGGATGCGGACCAGATGGCCAGGCCCCTTGGCTGAGAAACAGCCCCACAGCATGATGCTGCCACCACCATGCTTGACTGTAGGGATGGTATTCTTGGGGTCGTATGCAGTGCCATCCAGTCTCCAAACGTCACGTGTGTGGTTGGCACCAAAGATCTCAATCTTGGTCTCATCAGACCTGAGAACCTTGAACCAGTCTGTCTCAGAGTCCTCCAAGTGATCATGAGCAAACTGTAGACGAGCCTTGACATGACGCTTTGAAAGTAAAGGTACCTTACGGGCTCGTCTGGAACGGAGACCATTGCCGTGGAGTACGTTACTTATGGTATTGACTGAAACCAATGTCCCCACTGCCGTGAGATCTTCCCGGAGCTCCTTCCTTGTTGTCCTTGGGTTAGCCTTGACTTTTCGGACAAGCCTGGCCTCGGCACGGGTGGAAACTTTCAAAGGCTGTCCAGGCCGTGGAAGGCTAACAGTAGTTCCATAGGCCTTCCACTTCCGGATGATGCTCCCAACAGTGGAGACAGGTAGGCCCAACTCCTTGGAAAGGGTTTTGTACCCCTTGCCAGCCTTCTGACCCTCCACGATCTTGTCTCTGATGGCCTTGGAATGCTCCTTTGTCTTTCCCATGTTGACCAAGTATGAGTGCTGTTCACAAGTTTGGGGAGGGTCTTAATTAGTCAGAAAAGGCTGGAAAAAGAGATAATTAATCCAAACATGTGAAGCTCATTGTTCTTTGTGCCTGAAATACTTCTAAATACTTTAGGGGAACCAAACAGAATTCTGGTGGTTTGAGGGGTTGAATAATAAATGACCCTCTGAATAAACTTTTCACAATTTTAAAAAAAAAAAGAAAGAAAACTAACATTCTTTTTTGCTGCAGTGCATTTCACACTTCCGGGCTGATCTACAGTCCAAATGTCACAATGCCAAGTTAATTCCGAATGTGTAAACCTGCTAAATCTGCAGGGGGTTGAATACTACTTGTAGGCACTGTATATATATAATATATATATACACTACAGAGTCCATGGGGGGTGGGGGCAGCTCTGGAGCTCTGCTGGGGGCTGGTGATAGCTGCGGGCGGCAGCGTTTGATCCCCTGCTCCCGCTCATATAATATGCACAGCCGCTGTCCATCACCATGGTGCTGAAACCGCACCGCGGCGATGGGCTGGGGGAGCGGCGCATATTATATCTGACTGTGCCCCTTTGATGGCACATGCCCCCCTGTGTTAGCTATGTCCCCCATGCTGCTGCCCATAGTCAAATAAAATACTCTTTACTTACCTCCTCCAGCGTGTCTACCCGGTCTCCCTCCTGCCGCTGTGATCATGCACGCAGAGATGATATCACTCTGCCGTGCCGATCACATGACCAGCCGAGAACCAGGAAATGCAGGAGGCCAGAGCTCAACCCCAAGGAGGGAGTCCCGAGACAAGACAGTGACAGCTGTAGAAGGTAAGGAAAGAGTTTATTTTACTAAAAGCAGCAGCATGGGGGCGATATCTAACACAGGGTGATGTGTGCCAGCCACAGAGGGCCATGTGCAGCCACAGGGGGCCGTGTGCAGCCACAGTGGGCCATGTGCAGCCACAGTGGGACGTGGGCCAGCTACAGTGGGCCGTGGGCCAGCCACAGTGGGCCGTGGGCCAGCCATAGGGGATGTGTGCCAGCCATAGGGGACATGTGGCATCACTGGGGGACGTGTGCCAGCACAAGGGGGCTATTTTCAATATAAGGTGGCCATATCCAGATTAAGGGGGCTAATTTTAGGATGGGGGGCTATGAGGGACATATACCCTATATAATTTGTTAGACGGACACTGGCATTATAACACGGACCCCATTTATTAAAAAATTCTCTATTCCTTCACCAAATTTGGGGGTGCGTCTTATAATCACGTGCGTCTTATAAAGCAAAAAATACGGTAATTTTGGCGTTTGGAATTTTTTTTGCTGCTACGCCGTTTACCGATTAGATGAATTGATTTTATATTTTGATAGATCGGGCATTTCTGAACGCAGCAATCCCAAATGTGTGTATATTTTTTTCTTTTTTTAACCCTTTAATTTTCAATGGGGCAAAATGGGGGTGATTTGAACTTTTAGGTTTTTTTATTTTTCAAAACTTTTTTACTTTTTTATTTTACTAGTCCCCCAAGGGGACTATAAGAATCAGAGCTTCCATATCGCTGATCACAGCAACACAGCTGTGAACACCAGATATGCTCATCTCCTATCTCACACAACTCACGGCTGTGTGAGACAGGAAGTGAGTCATGTGAGCTACAGGAGTCATCATATAACCCTGTGCTACCATGACAACCATCGGATCCATGTGATCACATCACGTGAATTCCGGTGTCGGGCGGTGAGTAAACGGAACATCACGGCCGCTATTAAAATGCTGTTGTGACAGTTTCACAGCGACATTAAAGGGGTTAACAGGCACGGGCAGATCGCGGATCTGCTCGTACCTGGTGGGCACACATGTCAGCTGTATAAATCAGCTGACATGTGTACGGATCCTCCTGACTGCCCACAGCAGCCGGGCTGAATTAACACTATGACCGATAGGACGTAATTTTACGGCCCACAGTCGTTAAGGAGTTAATTATATGTACCAAATGTTGAACTGGGGGTCTGTATATAGGGAAGACAGTACAAAAGCTTAGAACAAGGATGAATTCTCATTGCCACACAATTAAAGAAAAAAGGATAGATCTACCTGTGGTCAAACATTTTTGTAACCCTGATCACAGCATCATGGACATGAAATTGCTGGTGTTGAAAGGAAACATCAAATCCCAGAGTAACAGAAAAGTCTAGGAGTATAAACTTATAATGACCTTTGATACATTCAGAGCAGAAATGTATGTGTCACATGCATTTATGTCTTTCTACATCAATTAGGAAATGTGCTCCTCAGACCATCTGGGGGCATCACAACTCTAGACCAGATCTCAATCAGAGGCTAAGAAACTTTACTATGTTCTACACAAGGATGACTGGTTAAAAATAATATTCAAAGATCCTTCCTTGCTAAGCTACAGAAAACCTCCTAATTTAAGAAACACCATGACCCAAAGCTCTATGACCTCAGATACATCAAGAGCAACTTATCCTTGCCATGTAAAGAGTTCCAAAACCTGCACTCATGTAGAGACCAAGGACTGGATACAGATCCCTAACACACAGAAGAACTATAAGATTTCTGGGACATTCACATGTTCCTCTTCCAATGTGGTGTACTTAATCCTGTGCACTATATGTCCTATTGGGTTTTTTATGTTGGAGAAACAGGACAGACTGAGAGCAGGAAAGAGGTCTCATCGTGACTCAATTATAGACAAAAATCCCATTTACCTGTGGCCAAATATTTCTGTGCTTCAGGACACAAGATAAACCATATGAAGGTTGTCATATTAAAAGGCAACTTTAGATCACAGAGCCATCGAAGGGTCTGGGAATACAAATTCACTACAATGATTGATTCTGTCCACACAGGACTAATTTTGTCAGGAGGTTTTATGACTCACTGCAGAATCTGAGGGTCAGCACCAAGGATGTGAGGGCATCAGGTCTTTGATCTTAAATATTGGGACAATAAAACTTTCACACCACTAAGGCTAAGTTCACACACTGGTTTTTTGACGCTGCGTTTTTGTGCGTTTTTTGCGTCAAAAAACGCACAAAAGCACACCCGCAGCAAAAAAACGTGGCAAAAACGCATGCATTTTTACCGCGTTTTGGGGCGTTTATTGCTGCGTTTTGCTGCATTTTTGCTCACTGCGTTTTTATGAGTGTTTTATCAGTGAACATTGCCATTAAAGATTGTTGAAAAAAAAAGAAAAGGTCTGATGTCATTTCCTTTTTCAATATGTTCTTCATTCTCCACTAGTGTATGCAGGTGAGCAGACAGCTGCAGAACTACAAGGCTCAGCATGCTGCATCCAGGACTGTATGCTGGAGGGAGAGTCCGGGGGAGCAGACTTACAAGGCTCAGCATACTCCATCCATTAGTGGATGCAGGAGAGCAGACAGCAGCTGCAGAACTACAAGGCTCAGCATCCTCCATCCAATAGTGGATGCAGGAGAGCAGACAGCAGCTGCAGAACTACAAGGCTCAGCATCCTCCTTTCAGGACTGTATGCAGGATTCCTTTGCCCCCCCCAAAAAAATGACGTGGGCTTCGCCATATTTTCGTATGCTAGCCGGGTACAGCAGGCAAGTACGGGCTGACCCCAATCCCCAGCTGCCTATTTGTACCCGGCTGGGAACCAAAAATATAGGTAAGCCCCTTTTTTTTAATTATTTCATGAATTTCATGAAATAATTAAAAAAAAAATGATGTGGGCTTCGCCCAATTTTTGTGTCCAGCCAGGTACAACTAGGCAGCTGGGGATTGGAATCCGCAGATCAGGGTGCCCAAGCTTTCTGGGCACCCCCGCTGTGAATTGCAGTCCGCAGCCACCCCAAAAAATAGCGCTTTCATAGAAGCGCCATCTTCTGGCACTGTATCCAACTCTTCCAGCTGCCCTGATGCTGGGTGGCTCGCTGGGTAATAATGGGGTTAGGGCTAGCTGTGTATTATCAGCTGGCCCTAAGCCCGAAATTCATGGTGTCATGCCAATATTAGACATGGCCACCATGAATTTCTAGTAAAGATAAAAAAAAAAACAACACACAGAAAAATATTTTTATTAGAAATAAAACACAACACAATTAGTGACTTTATTGAAATAAAGAACCCCCCTCCGCAGTAATCCTGGGTCAAGGGTCCCGCACCATCCAATCCGGATCTAATATCATCTGATCGGTTTGCTGGAAGGCAAAGCGTTTAGATGATGTGTCAGGTTCAAGAGCCTGAATCACATGACACATCAGCTGATTGTATAAAAGCCATTTATACAATCAGCCGATGCATCAGTGCAAAAAAAAAACCACACACTGCTGTGCAGTGTTGGACTGGCTACCGAAGGAATCTCCAGTAATGCCAGGCCTGGATTCAGGTACCTGCACTGCACTCCGGAGCTCTCACCTGAGCTCCGGCGTGCAGCCTGGACTTTTCAGCGAGCGCCGAGTGACTGATTCCCCGGCACTTGCGGTTCAGTTCATGACAGCTGCAGACATCCCGGGCTAATCTCCAGTGCTCTCACCTGAACTCCGGAGATCACCCCGGCCTGTCTGCAGCTGTCATGAACTGACTGCAAGCACCGGGGAATCAGTCACTCGGCGCTCGCTGTACAGTCTAGGCTGATGCATCAGTGCAAAAAAAAAACTACACACGTCCGTGCTGACTCCCGTCCGACCGCTGCAGGTGCTATGGGCTCTAAAATCCGGCGTCACCACGAAACTTACGATCAGCTGATGCGTCAGGTGACCGCATCAGGTGATCCACCGCCAGATCCTGCAGCTATCGTACGTGCCTGGGATCCGGCACACAGCCGGAGCGGGGGTGGCGGTACCGGGAAGAGGAGCTGGGAGTGGGAATGGCACCGGGAGTCTGAAGACAGGTGAGAATGACATTTTTCTACTGTTCACTTTTGATTTAGCAGCCGCTTCCACCTCCCGCACGGGAGCAGACATGGCACCGGGCGGGTTGTGGAAACAGTGGTGGCGGTACCGGGAGGATTCACGCTTCTGTGTTTACTGACAAAAGGAATCCTCTTCCTCTACATGTCACTTTTCTACCCACCCCTTGCGTTTATAGCTGTGTTTTTAGTCATAAAAACGCACTAAAACGCAGCTATATTTGCAATTTGCGGTTTTCATTGCGTTTTTGAACATCTCATTGAATTGAATGGGTGGAAAACGCAGTGAAAAACACAAAAATAATTGATTGACATGCTGCATTTTTGTGGGCACCACAAAAACGCAGCTAAAAAAAATGCTGTGTGCAGACAGCAAAAATGAAAACTCATAGACTTTACTGGGGAAGCAAAGTCATGCAGTTTTCTGAGCAAAAACACACCCGAAAAACGCGCAAAAACGCCGAGAAAAACGCACTGTGTGATCTTACCCTAATCAAAGCTAATTAAGGATTCACTCTCTAAGCTCAGTGTTTGTTTATTTAAATTTCCATTTATTATACCACCTCTGCTCTGTGTATATATGTGTTTCTTCAGATACTTTTTATATTGTGCCTGATGAAGAGACCTGCGAAGTCTGGAAAGGTTGCTTTGTAACATCATTTATTTTGTTTTAGTTAGCCATTAAAAGGTATCAGAACTACAAAATTATAATTTTGTTTCTCCCACTGAGAGCAATCAATAAATTTTTGTCAGACATCCTGGCGTCATCACAACCCTAGATCAGACCTCAATCAGGGGATAATAAAACATTCACACACCTTATTTGTGAACCGCTTCAATATTTACTGCCAGGACTGTTTTGTCCCCTTCCCATACTGATAGTTCTGCTTCACATCACTTGTCTTATTTATTGCACTATTCTATGTCCTGTTACAGTGGGTATGTAAAGTATTCAGACGCCTTTAAATTTTTCACTCTTTGTTTCATTGCAGCCATTTGGTAAATTCAAAAAGTTCATTGTTTTTCTCAAATATATATCTCTACTGGCTAACACGGTACAAAGATATATTTTACTTGTTTTTCTCATTAATGTACAGACTGCACCCCATCTTGACAGACAAATAACCGAAATGTAGACATTTTTGCAAATTTATTAAACAAGAAAAACTGAAATATCATATGATCATAAGTATTCAGACCCTTTGCTCAGACACTCATATTTAAGTCACATGCTGTCCATTTCCTTGTGATCCTCCTTGAGATGCTTCTACTCCTTCACTGGAGTCCAGCTGTGTTTAATTAAACGGATAGGACTTGATTTGGAAAGGTACACACCTGTCTATATAAGACCTCACAGCTCACAGTGCTTGTCCGAGGTCCGGGATTCCAGATATTGGTCCGGATCTGGCACTGGGGAAATTAACCCCTTCACCCCCAGGCGATTTTCCACTTTTCTGTTTTGGTTTTTTTTTTGCTCCCCGTCTTCTGAGAGCTGTAACTTTTTTTTATTTTTCCGTCAATCTTGCCATATGAGGGCTTGTTTTTTTCGAGACAAGTTGTACTTTTAAAAGAAACCATAAGTTTTACCATATAGTGTACTGGAAAAAAGCAAAAAAAATTCAAGTGCGGAAAAACTGAAAAAAATAAGGGTGATCGCACAATAGTTTTTGGGCTATTTCATTCACCATGTTTACTATATGATAAAACTGATGTGCTGGTGTGATGTCTCAGGTCGGTGTGAGTTTGTAGACACTAAACATGTATAGGTGTACTTTTTGTCTGAGGAGTTAAAATTTCACGTTTGTCAAGAAAAGTGGCACTCTTTGCGCCATTTTCCGAAACTCGTAGCGTTCTCATTTTTCAGGATCTGTGGCTCAGTGATGGCTTTTTTTGTGTCCCAAGCTGCCATTTTTAACGGTACCATATTTGTGAAGATGCAATGTTTTGATCGCCTGTTATTGCATTTTGCACAAAATTTGCAGTGACTAAAAAAGTAAATTTGGTGTTTGGAATTTTTTTGCCGCTACGCCGTTTACTGATCAGATTAATTTAATTGATTTTATATTTTGATAGATCGGGCATTTCTGAACATGGCAATACTAAATATGTGTATATTTTTTATATTTTTAACCTTTTGATTTTCAATGGGCCGAATGGGGGGGTGATTTGAACTTTTAGTCTTCAACTTTTTTTTTTTTTTTTTTATTTTACTAGTACCCCTAGGGGACTAAAACGATCAGCAGTCTGATCGCTCTTCTATTTCTCCAGATCACAGCTACACAGCTGAGATCTGGAGAAAAGCTGCTTTAGGGTATGACCGCACTTTGCGTTTCCACCTGCGTTTCAGCTGCTTTTTAGGTCCGTTTTGAACTGCACCTTTTTCATGTCAAAAGGCATGTGCTTAGATTTTCCAGCAAAGTCTATGGAAAATGTAGATTTCTAATCCGCACTTTGCGTTTTAAAACCCTGCGTTTAATTTGCATAATTTGTGGCAAAAAACATGCATTCAAAGAAGCAGCATGTCAGTTGTTTTGGCCATTTCTGCAGCATTTTGCTAGCATTGAAGTCAATGAGAAATGGCAAAAACCAAGAAACTTCAAAATTCCAGCGTTTTACCTGCTTTTTAGGTTCAGAAAACATGCGTTTTTGACTTCAAAAACGCATGCTTTTCTGACATTAAAATAATGGAATAATATGTCCCTTTACACACACACATAGTCCGACAATTAAATTAAAGAAAATTATGATTTTCTTGCTATTTAAGCATTAAATATTATAAAACCGCTATAATTTCATGAAATATAACTATTTTCTTTATTAATTCCAAAATTATAGGTTTTCCTTTTTTTTTCTCTTTTTTTCATTCTGTTTGACTATTTAATCTTTATTTAGCAGTGTCTTGATGTTCAAAACGCATCTGTCAAAACGCAGGTGAAAAAGCATGTAAAAAGCGCTAAAAACGCATCTAAAATGCGGTAAATACGCATGCGTTTTTAGCGCTAAATTTCTTGAAAAGGCAACTTTGGCTAAATCAATTAAGGCAAAAACGTGTGTTCTAAACTGCATGTAGGGCAATGCAAAGTGCGGTCATAGCCTTACTCTCACACACTGCCCTTTGCCAGCAGTGAGAGAAAGTGACTCATGATAGCTACAGGAGTCATCACATAACCCTATGCTACCATGGCAACCACCAGAAGTCACGTGATCACGTCACCTGACTTCCAATGGGGTTGGATAAGTTATCCTCATGGTGGCGCGCTGTTACATCTTGCTGTCAGAATTTGACAGCGAGATGTAAGGGGTTAATAGGCGCGTGTCGACCGCGATTTCACTCGTGCCTGGCAGGTACACGTGTCAGCTGTTGAAATTAGCCGACATGTCCGCGGACTACCCACCGCAGCCCATGGGGATTAACCTCACACGTTCCATGACATACCCAAAGCAAACGCATCATACTTACGGAGGCTCCGGCATGGCTGTATACTGCTCCCGAGTCCTCTCCTTCACTTCCTGGGCTGCTCGTTATTGCTCACCCATATGCACTACTTTCCACATCCACCAGCTGTCATGGCGTGTCTGGTCGCAGTCAGATGCCCCCCCCCCTCGCTTGTGTGACAGTGTCAGACTGCAACCAATCAGAGGTACTGTCTGCGAGTCAGTATCATGGTATAACAATAAATAAAATATTTGGCGTAGGGTCCCTCCATATTATGATATTATGATATTTTCATACCCAGCCATGATAAAGCCCTAAAAATACAGCCTGCAGCCATCCAGGATTGTCACATCCTTTACCAGGCTCTTCCTGAATGCCTTGGTGAGGTAGCAATCGAGGTAGTAAGGGGTTAATAACAGCCCATATCTGCCACTAAGCCCTAGATTAGTAATGTGAGGCCTCTATGAGACCCCCCCCATTGCTAATCTGTAAGTGAAAGTAAATAAACACAAACACCAAAAAATCCTTTATTTGAAAGAAAATACAAACAAAGACCCTCTTTCACCAGTTTATTAACCTACAAAACACCCCTGCAGGTCGGACATAATCCACACAAGGTCCCACAATGGTTCCAGCTCGGCTACATATCTGAAGTCACAGTGCTCGATCATGGTACATGACTGAGCACTGTGAGGTTCAGGCAAAGAATGAATGAGCCGCGTGATCAGCGGTGACATCTCCCAGGTTATCTGCGGTCACAGCAGGAGGTTCCCACGGTCTTCCACCTGTGACAGGTAACCAGACTTCAGGGGACCTCAGGTTTTGTCAGCAACCTCAGGTTCACAGACCTGCTTCTCCTGGCAGAAAACTGTGGGGGGTTTTTGCCAAGAGATGCAAATTTGGTGCTGAAATTATTACACCATATTCCTGCACCCAATCTACACCTCCTGGCAGAAAACCGCATCATTACCGCATCATACTGCATGCGGTTTGGTGTTGATGTAGTAGTGATGCTATTTTTGCCAGGAGGTGTAGAATGGCTGCAGGAATATGGTGCAAAAATTTCAGCACTAAATCTGGATCTCTTGGCAAAAAAAAAAGCGGTCTTTCTGAGGCCACCAAGGGGTTTTTCTGTATCTGTAGGGTTGTAACATATTTGATTGTATCTGATGGTTTGAATATAGACAATAATTTTTATGTGTTTGGGATGAAAACCATCCATTTAAGGTGTGTATTGGTTTCTGGCACAGGAACCTCTGTATTTTATTCCTCTACATCTTGATGAAGGTGTTCAAAAACTTTATTTCAGTAGAAGAACAGTTTAGTGTTAAAAAGGTAAAGGAGTTCAAAGCTGCAGCCCTGCACAGTACAACAATCATGAAAAATACAAGTCACAGACTGGTACAGGAGGAGAGAGGTCCCTGCCTGCGAGGGATCACAGTCTACAGGGAAGGGGTGAGGATATGTGACGACCCTGGAATAGTCACGTCGTCACAGGGAACTGCACGTCCTTTATCTTTAGTGCAGGACTCAACCCCCATGGTTCTGGGTCCCCATCTTGCAGTACTGGCTCCACCAACATTCACAAATCCTAGTGACATCTCGCACCACACCCTGTCAGGCACACCAGGGGCTGCTAAGCTGGAATAAGGATGCCCATCTAGGAGTCAGACAGGGAGGTGAGAGATGACAAGTTAGTTTGAGTGGTAGCTCTCGAGCTGTGAGGAGCTCGAGGAAACTGGGAGTTGGAGCTCCCAGGGGAGAAGCAGACTAGGTCGCAGACTGTGATCTGGACCCGGAGGAGTCGGAGACATAGTTGCGGGAGATTGTGACTGGGTGCTTGGCTAGTCTTGGAGGATAGCCAGCAGCCGCAGTTCAATAGCCTGGCTGGGACCGAAGGCATGTCAGGGTACTTGGACCCTAGATCGGGGAGAAGCTTCAAGCAACCCGGCAATTAACCTGCGGAGGACAGGGCCTATATGGACTGTTCGCACAAAGCTCAGAGATCGGGTGCACTAGCGCAACGAGGGGGATAGGGCTTTCCAAGCAAAGCAACCACTGAAATCCCAAGCGTGAGCTCCTGAGAGCAAGCTCCTCTGCTACTCTTAGTAGGGAGCAGGGCCCAGAAAGCTCCAAGCTGATGGGCCACCTAGACACTCTAAAATTACTGTGCCCGGAGGAAGGCCACGGACCACCAAGCAGTGCTGCAGGGGACGGGACCAGGACGAGCTCCCCAAGAGGGCAGCGGCATCCAGAGACTTGTTTTACTACGTTGTCAGTATCTGCTTTCTTCTGAGTACCTGATTAACCCCTGCAACCAGCGAGCCTGCACTCCCCCTGCACCCCACTCCACCATCCAAAGTCCTGGGGCCTTCCCCTACCCGTGGAGGGTAACATCATCTGGCTGCCCCACTCCATCACCCTGGGTACTCCCAATGGCCGCGGCGGTACTCCCTATTACCGTACACCACGGGTGGCATCACGAATTACCTAAATCCCCTGTAAATAACCCCGCCATCACGTACTGGCACGACTCCGAGCCCCCGGGTACGGAGACCCTCGAGCCACGAGTAGCGACGTCCGGATCCGATAGGTCCGACCGCTTCTGGGGCGGGAAGCATCCAGGACAGATACAGTAGGTGAGGGTAGAGCTGGTTGCGCAGTGGTGTGCTGGTCTGAGGATTATTGAAGGTTGTAGGCTTGTCGGAAGAGATGGGTCTTCAGGTTCCTTTTGATACAATTTTCCTGGTGATATTAGTAAATCGTAAACAAATGGTTGTCAGCAGTAAGGATGAAAATTTTGTTTGACATTGTTTTATCCCTTTATGTGTTAGTTTTCCATATTTATGGAATATATAGTATTTGCTGAGGAAAATATTTTGCATATTTTGTGATGGATAGTCTATTTTGTGTGTGGTTTTTTTTGGATAAAACATGGCAAAGACAAAACCAAATTTATCAACAGATGTCAGGAACCTTATTATTTTGAGATTGAAGTCAGGCAAAAGCCAAAAAGAGGTAGCAATGGAATTCAACTGTTCTCAGCGTCAAATGTCACATATAATATAGAAAGAAAAAGAAGGTTATGGAACAGCTGACAAACCTAGAAGTAGACGACCACGGAAAACTTCATCCAAAGTTGATCACATTATTAAGAAACAGTGTGGATCTGATGTCAATATAAGTGCTGCTCAGATTTCACACAAAATGAGCAAAGAATATTGGGTCAAAGTGAGTCGCCAAACTGTGGTGCAACGGCTAAGACCTGTAGGCTTGAATGCACGTATTCCAGTCAAAAAGCCTTTAATCTTTGCAAAGAACAAGAAGACTTGAGTTTGCCAAAGAACACAGCCAATAGAAAGAGACAGATTGGTCTAAGATGTTGTGGACAACTGAATCTAAGTTCATTCCGCTTGGTAGTGATGGCAAGCACTATATATACCACCCAATTGGAAAACATAATGATGTATGGTACTAAACACCTACAGTAAAACATGGCAATGTCCTAGTTCGGTGCTGCTTTTCTGCATCTGCCATTGGCCTTCTGCATAGAGTTGATGGAAATATGAATACTACCATGTCCAAGGATATACTGGAGGATGTAATGCTGCCACATGGTAAAGCAGGGGCTGAAAATTCCAGCAAGACAATGATCCAAAGCATACATCCAATTTAGTACAAAATTGGTTAGCAAAGAAAAAATGTTCGCCTGTGGCAATGACCAAGCCAATCCCCTGATTTAAACCCTATAGTGCACCTTTGGAATGAGTTAAGGCGATGAGTTGGGGTCCATATCCATAGCAATAAAGATGAATTGTTTGCAGATTTGCAAATGGAATGGAGCAAGATCCCTCAAGATGTCTTGAATACCCTAGTGGCTTCAATGCCCTGTTCGTGTGGTGCAGGAATTAGAGCAAGAGGTTGTGCTACAAAATACTAAGTTATGGCATTGTAACCATTTAATTACTCTCTATGTTGTGATTAATAAATACTATATGCAAAATTTTGGGCAGTTAGTTTTCTTTAATTAAATGACTATACCTATATTCAAAAGCATTTTGGTTAATATTAAGATCTTGCATAATTACAACTTCATGCACCTCCAATTCATCACGAGGAAAATGTCATCACAACAACCAGACAGAAGTAATCACACGTTAACAAAAAATGCAAAACTTTTGGCTGTCACTGTATATAAAGACTATTGAAGCAAAATTCAAAGCAAGTGCAGATGAATTTTATTTTTATATATATAAATATACTAGCTGTACTACCCGGCTTTGCCCATGTTAATAACTGCTGTTAACAAAATAGAATGTATTAACAAAAATGTATTCTGCACACAAAAACCACAAAACAAATAGAAATGTAATTATTTTTAAAGGCAAAAACTAAGCTAATAGAAGCATCTCACAACATATATTTCAACACCACAGATATTCCACACAGATTTAACTAAATTGGCCAAGTAATGTGCTCCGTCTGTCTCTTTCCCCGTCTGTCTCTTTCCCCGTCTGTCTCTTTCCCCGTCTGTCTCTTTCCCCGTCTGTCTCTTTCCCCATCTGTCTCTTTCCCCATCTGTCTCTTTCCCCATCTGTCTCTTTCCCTGTGTGTCTCTTTCCAGGTCTGTCTCCCCGTCTCTTTGTCTGTGTCTTTTCCTGTCTGTCTCTTTCCCTGTCTGCCTGTCTTTGTCCCTATTTCTCTGTCTCTTTTCCCATCTGTCTCTATCAAGGTCTGTGTCTTTCCCCATCTATCTTTGTCTGTCTCTCTGGCTGTCTCCTCCTTCCCTGTCTGTCTGTCTCTGTCCCTGTCTGCATGTCTGTCTGTCTCTTTCCAGGTCTGTCTCTTTCCAGGTCTGTCTCTTTCCAGGTCTGTCTCTTTCCAGGTCTGTCTCTTTCCAGGTCTGTCTCTGTCCCCGTCTGTCTCTCTGTCTGTCTTTTTCACCGTCTGTCTCTGTCTGTCTCTCTCTATCCACCTCCCCACTGACATCTTATTACCTCACATAAAAGCTTCTTATACTATGAATGTCTTTTGTTCCTATAGCAACTAATCACAGCTCCTACTAATAACCTGTAGTTCCAGGCTCCATTTACTTTAATGGAGGCATGTTTTTTGGAGGGTAACTGTAAAACGCGGGGTTGAATTTCCCTGTCAAAACATAGTCTACGATGTTCCCTGGGTCACATGAGGTGTCTGTGCAAAATTTCGTGATTGTAAATGCGACGGTGCGGATACACTTTTCGTTTCACTTTTTCCCCATTATGTAGATAGGGGCAAAATTGATAAGTGAAATTTTAACCCCCCGCGCGTTCCAATTTACCAAACAACATAGCCTATGATGCTCTTGGGGTCCAGACGTGTGAGTGTGCAAAATTAAGTGGCTGTAGCTGCGACGGTGCAGATGCCAATCCCAGACATACACACATACATTCAGCTTTAGATATTAGATATACACACAAACAAGTCCAATGACACATTATTGTGATAACACTAGTGAGACATGGTCACTGTTGGTATTTAGATCCCCAACTCACATCTTGGCGTTTTGCCTTCTTTTCTTACTCCTTGAATCTTAATTAGGCTATGTGCGCACGTGTGCGCATTGCATGCAGTTACGCTGCGTTCTGCACCGCAGCGTAACTGCATGTGTCCTGCGTCCACAGCACAATCTATGAAGATTGTGCATGAGACGTGTGCACGTGGCGTATTAGAACGCAGCGATTCGGCTGCTGCCCGAAGCGTGCGTTCTAAAGCGGGCTTTACACGCTACGAGTTCGCTACAGCGTTCTCGTTGGGGTCACGGATTTTGTGACGTACATCCGGCCGCTGTAGCGATGTCGTAGCATGTGACTTCTAGGAGCAATTTTGGATTGTTGCAAAACGTCGAAAATCGCTCCTCGCTGACATGGGGGTCCACTGCCCGTTATCGCTGCTGTCGCTGGGGCGAAGTTGATCCTCGTCCCTGAGGCAGCACACATCGCTACGTGTGACGCCGCAGGAACGAGGATCATCTCCTTACCTGCCTCCGGCCACAATGCGGAAGGAAGGAGGTAGGCGGGATGTTACGTCCCGCTCATCTCCGCCCCTCCGCTTTCATTGGGCGGCCGCTTAGTGACGTCGCTGTGACGCCGAATGGATCACCCCCTTAGAAAGGAGGTGGTTCGCCGGTCACAGTGACGTCGAAGGGCAGGTAAGTACGTGTGACGGGGGTGCGCGATTTTGTGCGCGACGGGCAGCGATATGCCCGTCGCACACAAACTAGGGGGGCGGGTCTCATGCTAGCGATATCGGGCCAGATATCGCAGCATGTAAAGCCACCCTAAGAAGTGACATGTCACGTCTTTCGTGCACTTTGCATGCTGGCTATAGGGAGAGGCAGCATGCAGAGCGCACGAATTCTGCAGGCACCAGGCACTTCAGAACGGAGCTTTTCAGCTGCGCTCTGAAGCGGACCTTTTGTGTGCGGTGCAGAGCGCACACGTGCGCACATAGCCTTAATAAGATCCCTACAGGCAAGTTTTTGCAAACTAGACAAATCTGCTCCACTGATCCTTTTTCCAACAGTCTGCTGACTTGGCGACAAGCTTCAGTAATAGATACTTCAAATGGAGTATTAAGCGTGGCTTTCAAAGAGCTACACAGGTTAATCAGGGTGACCTTCTTTGGCCAAAAAGAAAAGCAACATCAGACCCTCAGGTGAGATTTATTTCAACTTTTCACAATAAGTGGAGTGATATGAGGAATACCCATCAAAAATATTGGCAAGTGTTGAAAATGGATTTGACATTTGTCATGCTGCATTAATGAACAACCATCCATAAAATACAGAAGGTCACACAACCTTAGGCCTAAAATACACTTCCGCAAAAAAAACCGTCTGTGTGACACGGTCCATTTTTCGGGTCCGTGTTCCGTTTTTTTGGGGCGTTTCTCCGGTACATATGGCATCGTATGCGAGCCGTGTGTACGTGTAAAATGCCCGTGTATGTGTACGTGGAATGTCCGTGTGGAATATCCATTTGTGTGTTGCACAATGTCGTTGATACATGTCGGCTGACAGCAGACAGAGTTGCGCGATGAGAATGAACTCGGGTGAACTTCACCCAACTTCATTGTCATGCCGCGGCTCTGTCTGTGTGCCGCACACTGATTAGCGGTCACCTGTGAAGGATTCACCAGTGACCGCTAATCCCCCGAGTGACTGAAGTGAGCAGCCCTCTCTCATACTTACCGCTCCCCGATCACCAGCGAGGCGAGGAACAGCTGTGCAGAGAATACGCGGCAACAATTACTTTGAATATGCCGACCGCTCATTAATCAATCTCGTATTCCCTGCTTTCCCCACCCACAGGCGCCTGTGATTGGTTGCAGTCAGACACGCCCCCCACGCTGAGTGACAGCTGTCTCACTGCAACCAATCACAGCAGCCGGTGGGCATGTCTATAATGTGCAGTAAAATAAATAAATAAATAATTAAAAAAAACGGTGTGCGGTTCCCCCCAATTTTAATAGCAGCCAGATAAAGCCATACGGCTGAAGGCTGGTATTCTCAGGATGGGGAGCCCCACGTTATGGAGAGCCCCCCAGCCTAACAATATCAGTCAGCAGCCGCCCAGAATTGCAGCATACATTATATGCGACAGTTCTGGGATTGTACCCGGCTCTTCCCGATTTGCCCTGGTGTGTTGGCAAATCGGGGTAATAAGGAGTTATTGGAAGCCCATAGCTGCCAATAAGTCCTAGATTAATCATGTCAGGCGTCTCCCCGAGATACCTTCCATGATTAATCTGTAAATTACAGTAAATAAACACACACACACCTGAAAAAAATTATTTATTAGAAATAAAAAACACTAACAAATTCCCTCATCATCACCAGATTAATCATGGAAGGTATCTCAGGGAGGCTCCCCATCCTGAGAATACCAGCCTTCAGCCGTATGGCTTTATCTGGCTGGTATTAAAATTGGGGGGGACCGCACGCCGTTTTTTTTAATTATTTATTTATTTTACTGCACATTATAGACACGCCCACCGGCTGCTGTGATTGGTTGCAGTGAGACAGCTGTCACGCAGCGTGGGGGGCGTGTCTGACTGCAACCAATCACAGGCGCCTGTGGGTGGGGAAAGCAGGGAATACGAGATTGATTAATGAGCGGCCGGCATATTCAAAGTAATTGTTGCCGCGTATTCTCTGCATAGCTGTTCCTCGCCGTGCTGGTGATCGGGGAGCGGTATGAGCCGGGGGAAGAAAAAATCCGAGCGCCACTGTAAGTATGACTGAGAACAGCAGAAAAAAAGGTACAGTCAGGGCCAGAAATATTTGGACAGTGACACAAGTTTTGTTATTTTAGCTGTTTGCAAAAACATGTTCAGAAATACAATTATATATATAATATGGGCTGAAAGTGCACACTCCCAGCTGCAATATGAGAGTTTTCACATCCAAATCGGAGAAAGGGTTTAGGAATCATAGCTCTGTAATGCATAGCCTCCTCTTTTTAAAGGGACCAAAACTAATTGGACAAGGGACTCTAAGGGCTGCAATTAACTCTGAAGGCGTCTCCCTCGTTAACCTGTAATCAATGAAGTAGTTAAAAGGTCTGGGGTTGATTACAGGTGTGTGGTTTTGCATTTGGAAGCTGTTGCTGTGACCAGACAACATGCGGTCTAAGAAACTCTCAATTGAGGTGAAGCAGAACATCCTGAGGCTGAAAAAAAAAAAAAATCCATCAGAGAGATAGCAGACATGCTTGGAGTAGCAAAATCAACAGTCGGGTACATTCTGAGAAAAAAGGAATTGACTAGTGAGCTTGGGAACTCAAAAAGGCCTGGGCGTCCACGGATGACAACAGTGGTGGATGATCGCCGCATACTTTTTTGGTGAAGAAGAACCCGTTCACAACATCAACTGAAGTCCAGAACACTCTCAGTGAAGTAGGTGTATCTGTCTCTAAGCCAACAGTAAAGAGAAGACTCCATGAAAGTAAATACAAAGGGTTCACATCTAGATGCAAACCATTCATCAATTCCAAAAATAGACAGGCCAGAGTTAAATTTGCTGAAAAACACCTCATGAAGCCAGCTCAGTTCTGGAAAAGTATTCTATGGACAGATGAGACAAAGATCAACCTGTACCAGAATGATGGGAAGAAAAAAGTTTGGAGAAGAAAGGGAACGGCACATGATCCAAGGCACACCACATCCTCTGTAAAACATGGTGGAGGCAACGTGATGGCATGGGCATGCATGGCTTTCAATGGCACTGGGTCACTTGTGTTTATTGATGACATAACAGCAGACAAGAGTAGCCGGATGAATTCTGAAGTGTACCGGGATATACTTTCAGCCCAGATTCAGCCAAATGCCGCAAAGTTGATCGGACGGCGCTTCATAGTACAGATGGACAATGACCCCAAGCATACAGCCAAAGCTACCCAGGAGTTCATGAGTGCAAAAAAGTGGAACATTCTGCAATGGCCAAGTCAATCACCAGATCTTAACCCAATTGAGCATGCATTTCACTTGCTCAAATCCAGACTTAAGACGGAAAGACCCACAAACAAGCAAGACCTGAAGGCTGCGGCTGTAAAGGCCTGGCAAAGCATTAAGAAGGAGGAAACCCAGCGTTTGGTGATGTCCATGGGTTTCAGACTTAAGGCAGTGATTGCCTCCAAAGGATTCGCAACAAAATATTGAAAATAAAAATATTTTGTTTGGGTTTGGTTTATTTGTCCAATTACTTTTGACCTCCTAAAATGTGGAGTGTTTGTAAAGAAATGTGTACAATTCCTACAATTTCTATCAGATATTTTTGTTCAAACCTTCAAATTAAATGTTACAATCTGCACTTGAATTCTGTTGTAGAGGTTTCATTTCAAATCCAATGTGGTGTAATGCAGAGCCCAACTCGCGAAAATTGTGTCACTGTCCAAATATTTCTGAACCTAACTGTAAGTATACTGAATTTAATTTAAAAAAAACAAAAAATAAGATCGCTAGTAGAGATGAGCGAACCGGTCGCGGTTCGGCTCGAGGTTGGTTCGCCGAACGGACCTCCCGTTCGAGTTCGGTTCGTCGAACGTTCGACGAACCGAACTCGAACTGCATAGGAAACAATGGCAGGCAATCACAAACACAGAAAAACACCTAGAAAACACCCTCAAAGGTGTCCTAAAGGTGACAAACAACTCAAACACATTGGAAAGTGACAAGGACATATACTCATGCGAAAACAAAACAGCTGGACAAGGAAAAAGAGGAGGACACACAGATATAGGCATGGCACGCCCTTCTAAAATCATGTAAAACACCGCAAGGTGACTCCAAGCGGAGTCTCCCTTTTTTCCAAAAATTGGGCCACACACACACCCACCCCTTCAGTGGCAGCACTTGTGCCCCAGTTGTACACTTCACAGCTACATTTGCATCAAGCACATTCAAAAATACGCCATTCTTATCCGTCCCCAGGATGACACCGGGGTAGGTAGCAAAGTCTTTCCTGATCCCAGCTCTGTTCATCTTGGCTTCTTTTAAAAACACAGCAAGCAAGGGTTACTCCAAGCGGAGTCTCCCTTTTTTCCAAAAATTGGGCCACACAGACACCCACCCCATCAGTGGCAGCACTTGGGCCCTAGTTGCAAACAGGATGTTTTGATTTGCATCAAGCACATTCAAAAATACGCCATTCTTATCCGTCCCCAGGATGACACCGGGGTACGTAGATAAAGTCTTTGCTGATCCATGACTTGTTCATCTTGGCTTCTTTTAAAAACAATGTAAGCAAGGGTTACTCCAAGCGGAGTCTCCCTTTTTTTCCAAAAATTGGGCCACACAGACACCCACCCCATCAGTGGCAGCACTTGGGCCCTAGTTGCAAACAGGATGTTTTGATTTGCATCAAGCACATTCAAAAATACGCCATTCTTATCCGTCCCCAGGATGACACCGGGGTAGGTAGCAAAGTCTTTCCTGATCCCAGCTCTGTTCATCTTGGCTTCTTTTAAAAACACAGCAAGCAAGGGTTACTCCAAGCGGAGTCTCCCTTTTTTCCAAAAATTGGGCCCACACACACCCACCCCTTCAGTGGCAGCAGTTGTGCCCCAGTTGTACACTTCACAGCTAGATTTGCATCAAGCACATTCAAAAATACGCCATTCTTATCCGTCCCCAGGATGACACCGGGGTAGGTAGCAAAGTCTTTCCTGATCCCAGCTCTGTTCATCTTGGCTTCTTTTAAAAACACAGCAAGCAAGGGTTACTCCAAGCGGAGTCTCCCTTTTTTCCAAAAATTGGGCCCACACACACCCACCCCTTCAGTGGCAGCAGTTGTGCCCCAGTTGTACACTTCACAGCTAGATTTGCATCAAGCACATTCAAAAATACGCCATTCTTATCCGTCCCCAGGATGACACCGGGGTAGGTAGCAAAGTCTTTCCTGATCCCAGCTCTGTTCATCTTGGCTTCTTTTAAAAACACAGCAAGCAAGGGTTACTCCAAGCGGAGTCTCCCTTTTTTCCAAAAATTGGGCCCACACACACCCACCCCTTCAGTGGCAGCAGTTGTGCCCCAGTTGTACACTTCACAGCTAGATTTGCATCAAGCACATTCAAAAATACGCCATTCTTAGCCGTCCCCAGGATGACACCGGGGTAGGTAGCAAAGTCTTTCCTGATCCCAGCTCTGTTCATCTTGGCTTCTTTTAAAAACACAGCAAGCAAGGGTTACTCCAAGCGGAGTCTCCCTTTTTTCCAAAAATTGGGCCACACAGACACCCACCCCATCAGTGGCAGCACTTGGGCCCTAGTTGCAAACAGGATGTTTTGATTAGCATCAAGCACATTCAAAAATACGCCATTCTTATCCGTCCCCAGGATGACACCGGGGTAGGTAGCAAAGTCTTTCCTGATCCCAGCTCTGTTCATCTTGGCTTCTTTTAAAAACACAGCAAGCAAGGGTTACTCCAAGCGGAGTCTCCCTTTTTTCCAAAAATTGGGCCACACAGACACCCACCCCATCAGTGGCAGCACTTGGGCCCTAGTTGCAAACAGGATGTTTTGATTTGCATCAAGCACATTCAAAAATACGCCATTCTTATCCGTCCCCAGGATGACACCGGGGTAGGTAGCAAAGTCTTTCCTGATCCCAGCTCTGTTCATCTTGGCTTCTTTTAAAAACACAGCAAGCAAGGGTTACTCCAAGCGGAGTCTCCCTTTTTTCCAAAAATTGGGCCCACACACACCCACCCCTTCAGTGGCAGCAGTTGTGCCCCAGTTGTACACTTCACAGCTAGATTTGCATCAAGCACATTCAAAAATACGCCATTCTTATCCGTCCCCAGGATGACACCGGGGTAGGTAGCAAAGTCTTTCCTGATCCCAGCTCTGTTCATCTTGGCTTCTTTTAAAAACACAGCAAGCAAGGGTTACTCCAAGCGGAGTCTCCCTTTTTTCCAAAAATTGGGCCACACAGACACCCACCCCATCAGTGGCAGCACTTGGGCCCTAGTTGCAAACAGGATGTTTTGATTAGCATCAAGCACATTCAAAAATACGCCATTCTTATCCGTCCCCAGGATGACACCGGGGTAGGTAGCAAAGTCTTTCCTGATCCCAGCTCTGTTCATCTTGGCTTCTTTTAAAAACACAGCAAGCAAGGGTTACTCCAAGCGGAGTCTCCCTTTTTTCCAAAAATTGGGCCACACAGACACCCACCCCATCAGTGGCAGCACTTGGGCCCTAGTTGCAAACAGGATGTTTTGATTTGCATCAAGCACATTCCAAATCCACAAGCATTTACTCTCCCCAGGATGACACAGGGGTAGTAAATTCCTTCTGGATCCATGACTTGTTCATTTTGATGAACGTCAGTCTGTCCACATTGTCACTGGACAGACGCGTGCGCTTATCTGTCAGCACACACCCAGCAGCACTGAATACACGTTCAGAGACAACGCTGGCAGCTGGACACGACAAAATCTCCAAGGCGTAACTGGAGAGCTCTGGCCATTTTTCTATGTTTGAAGCCCAAAAGGAGCAAGGCTCCAGTTGCACAGTCATGGCATCGATGTTCATTTGGAGATACTCCTGTATCATCCTCTCCAGCCGTTGAGTATGTGTCAGACTTGTTGTCTCTGGTGGCCTTGCAAAAGAGGGTCTAAAAAAATTATGAAAAGATTCCATAAAATTGCTGTTACCGGCACCAGATACGGTCCTACTGGTACGGGTAGACTGGTGAAGATGACGAGACCGTCCCATGTTTGTCAAGTTACAACTGGGAGATTCCCTCCCTGCACCTGCACGGTTGTTTGGTGGAAAAGCCGAGCTAAGATCGAGTAACAGCTTCTGCTGATACTCCTGCATACGTGCGTCCCTTTCTATGGCTGGAATTATGTCACAAAATTTGGACTTGTACCGGGGATCTAATAGTGTGGCAATCCAGTAGTCATCATCACTTCTAATTTTGACAATACGACTGTCATGTTGGAGGTAGTGCAACAAGAAGGCACTCATGTGTCTTGCGCAGCCATGCGGACCAAGTCCACGCTGTGTTTGTGGCATAGAGGTGCTAACCGTTCTTTCTTCCTCTGACATCTCCCCCCAACCTCTTTCAACTGAAATTTGACCAAGGTCTCCCTCATCCGCTGAGTCTTCCATGTCCATGGACAGTTCGTCCTCCATTTCTTCATGTTCTCCTGCACCTTGCTCAACATTTCGCCTGCTACTATGCGCCCTTGTCGATCCCTGTTCCCCATGGTCCCATGCCTGCTGCGTTGGTGATGATGAACGTCTGGATCTTGGTGATGTTGTTGTCCCTTGCACATATGAATCCTCCTGTAGTTCCTCCCCTTCATGTTGTCCCACCCCCTGACTCCGAATAGTGTTTAGCGTGTGCTCCAGCATGTAAATGACTGGAATCGTCATGCTGATAATGGCATTGTCAGAGCTAAACATATTCGTCGCCATGTCGAAACTGTGCAGAAGGGTGCATAGGTCCTTGATCTGAGACCACTCCATCAGGGTGATCTGCCCCACCTCTGCATCTCGTTGGCCCAGGCTATACGTCATGACGTATTGCACCAGGGCTCTGCGGTGCTGCCACAGTCGCTGTAACATGTGTAGAGTTGAATTCCAGCGTGTCGCCACATCGCATTTCAGGCGATGAACCGGCAGGCCGAAAGACTTCTGGAGCGATGCAAGTCGCTCAGCTGCGGCGCTTGAACGCCGGAAGTGAGCAGACAGTTTTCGTGCCCTGTTCAGAAGGCCATCTAGGCCGGGATAGTGTGTTAAAAATTGCTGCACGACAAGGTTCAACACGTGAGCCATACAAGGTACGTGTGTCACCTTGCCCAGGCGAAGGGCCGCACCCAGGTTTGCAGCATTGTCGCACACGGCCTTACCAGGCTGCAGGTTGAGTGGAGACAACCATTTATTAAACTCGGACCGCAGAGCTGACCACAACTCCTCAGCTGTGTGACTCTTATTACCAAGACATGTCAAGCTAAAGACCGCCTGATGCCGTTGCGCTCGGCTGCCAGCATAGTAATGAGGCGTGCGTGATTCCTTCTGCGCAGTGAGAACGCTGGTGGCCTGACCAGGCAGGCTTGGGGCGGAGGTGGAGGACCCAGATGAGGTGGAGGATGCAGAAGCTGTGGCGGAACTTGGACAGACAGAGGATTGACACACAAGTCGTGGGGACGGCAAGACTTGTGCAGCAGACCCTTCACCATCTATCACCATAGTTACCCAGTGCCCAGTCAGCGACATGTAACGTCCCTGTCCATGCTTACTGGTCCAAGTATCGGTGGTGAAATGCACCCGTTCACACACAGAGTTTCTCAAGGAAGCGGTGATGTTGTGTGCGACATGCTGGTGTAGCGCGGGCACACCTTTCTTAGAGAAGTAGTGGCGACTAGGCATCTGGTACTGGGGCACAGCGACAGACATAAGGTCTCTAAAATCCTGTGTGTCCACTAGGCGGAAAGGCAGCATTTCGGTAGCCAACAGCTTACAGAGGGATAGAGTCAACCTCTTAGCTTTGTCATGGGTCGGAGGAAGTGGCCTTTTATTTGACCACATCTGAGGGACAGAGATCTGGCTGCTGTGTGTAGACGGTGTTGAGTAGGGTGTCCCTGGAAAAATGCAGGTTTGTGAGGAAAGTGCAGGCGGAGACATGATGTTGCCTTCATCCAACGTTGGTGCTATCGATGTCTGAGAGAGCTGTACACACTCACTTGTTTCCCCTTCCAAACCAACTGACGACCTTACAAGCAAACTGCCTGTTGCGGTTACAGTGGTGGAAGTTTTGCGTGGAAAAACAGGTGTGACAGCTGTCCCCACAGTCCTAGAAGATGAAGAGCGCGCGGATGCACTGGAAGGGGCGGGCGGTGGATGGTTCGCTCCGCTAGCCGGCATTGCAGCACGGTGAGCTTCCCACCGGGACTTATGATATTTATTCATGTGACGATTCATGGAAGAAGTTGTCAAACTGCTGAGGTTTTGACCTCTACTAACAGAATCATGACAAATGTTACATATCACATGAGTTGGGCGATCTTTTTCGATGTGAAAAAAGGCCCAGGCTAGGCAAGGCTTAGAGGCCATGCGACCTGTTGATCCACCCCGAATAATGCTCATAGGCAGAGTGGTGGCTGAGGATGCAGTTGTAGACGTGCTACCAGTGCTCCGACTCTGTCCAGGAAGGCGCAAGGTAACTTCGTCGTCGGTTGCATCCTCCTCCACCGCCTCTGTTGACCTCCTCGAGTGCCTGACTGGGGGTTGACAGTAGGTGGGATCTAGAACGTCATCATCAATTGTTGTGTTTGCACTCCCCTCCCCCTCAGACCGAGCCTCTTCTTGCCCTGACCGAATATTTAAGTTGTCATCCCAATCGGGTATCTGCGTCTCATCTTCATCAGTATGTTCCTCATTGTCTATAACCACAGGTGTTACAGTTTGTGACAAAGGGTCAACATTATGCTCAGAAACTTGGTCCTCACGGCCTGAATCTGAGTCACAAAGGTTCTGGGCATCACTGCAGACCATTTCCTGTTCTGTACTCACTGTAGCTTGGGAGCAGACCTCTGATTCCCAGGCTATAGTGTGACTGAACAGCTCTGCAGACTCAGCCATCTCAGTTCCACCATACTGTGCAGGGCTGATGGAGACTTCAGAGCTGGGAGAAATCAAGTGTGATTGGGATGACAACTCAGAGGAATGGTGTTTTTTGGATGCGGTACTTGAAGTGGCTGAGAGGGCACTTGTTGGACCACTTGAGATCCATTCAAGCATTTTCCTTTTTTGCCCATCATCTACCTTTGTTCCTCTTGTTCGTGTCCGTAAAAAAGGGAGCACATCGGATTGTCCACAATAAGTAGTAGACATCTTACTTTTGCTAGTAGATGGTCTATCTTCAGCAGATGATAATGGAGCTTTGCCACCTTCCCCACTGACAAAACATTTTTTGCCTTTTCCACCACGCCTCTTCCCCTTTCCACCAGCATCTGTCATTTTGCCACTCATGTTGATTGCGACAAGATTGTGGACTGAAAATGTGGTAGTAAAAATTGAGAGGTGGTGAAGATTGCAGTGGTGGTCTAGCTTTATTAACAGCAGAATAATAAAGAATAAATATCCCTGACAATGTAACTTAGTTATAATTCGTTGGAGTGTGCAACGCAGGCAGACGTGCTGCAAATGTCTTGGCACTAGTGGGACTATAGCAAAGTCCAATAGCCACGTATAGGATGCCACTAGGTACACTGAGTGTTTGCTAGTATAATGGCTTCGTTATAATTAGTTGGAGTGTGCAACGCAGGCAGATGTGCTCTGCAAATGTCTTGGCACTAGTGGGACTATAGCAAAGTCCAATAGCCACGTATAGGATGCCACTAGGTACACTGAGTGTTTGCTAGTATAATGGCTTCGTTATAATTAGTTGGAGTGTGCAACGCAGGCAGATGCGCTCTGCAAATGTCTTGGCACTAGTGGGACTATAGCAAAGTCCAATAGCCACGTATAGGATGCCACTAGGTACACTGTGTGTTTGCTAGTATAATGGCTGAGTTTAAAAAACTTGGAGTGTGCAATGCAGGCAGATGTGCTCTGCTAATGTCTTTGCACTAGTGGGACTATAGCAAAGTCCAATAGCCACGTATAGGATGCCACTAGGTACACTGTGTGTTTGCTAGTATAATGGCTGAGTTTAAAAAACTTGGAGTGTGCAATGCAGGCAGATGTGCTCTGCTAATGTCTTTGCACTAGTGGGACTATAGCAAAGTCCAATAGCCACGTATAGGATGCCACTAGGTACACTGAGTGTTTGCTAGTAAAATTGCTTAGTTTAAAAAACTTGGAGTGTGCAATGCAGGCAGATGTGCTCTGCAAATGTCTTGGCCCTAGTGGGACTATAGCAAAGTCCAATAGCCACGTATAGGATGCCACTAGGTACACTGAGTGTGTGCTAGTATAATGGCTTCGTTATAATTAGTTGGAGTGTGCAACGCAGGCAGATGCGCTCTGCAAATGTCTTGGCACTAGAGGGACTATAGCAAAGTCCAATAGCCACGTATAGGATGCCACTAGGTACACTGAGTGTGTGCTAGTATAATGGCTTCGTTATAATTAGTTGGAGTGTGCAACGCAGGCAGATGCGCTCTGCAAATGTCTTGGCACTAGAGGGACTATAGCAAAGTCCAATAGCCACGTATAGGATGCCACTAGGTACACTGAGTGTGTGCTAGTATAATGGCTTCGTTATAATTAGTTGGAGTGTGCAACGCAGGCAGATGCGCACTGCAAATGTCTTGGCACTAGTGGGACTATAGCAAAGTCCAATAGCCACGTATAGGATGCCACTAGGTACACTGAGTGTTTGCTAGTATAATGGCTTCGTTATAATTAGTTGGAGTGTGCAACGCAGGCAGATGCGCTCTGCAAATGTCTTGGCACTAGTGGGACTATAGCAAAGTCCAATAGCCACGTATAGGATGCCACTAGGTACACTGAGTGTTTGCTAGTATAATGGCTGAGTTTAAAAAACTTGGAGTGTGCAATGCAGGCAGATGTGCTCTGCTAATGTCTTTGCACTAGTGGGACTATAGCAAAGTCCAATAGCCACGTATAGGATGCCACTAGGTACACTGAGTGTTTGCTAGTAAAATTGCTTAGTTTAAAAAACTTGGAGTGTGCAATGCAGGCAGATGTGCTCTGCAAATGTCTTGGCCCTAGTGGGACTATAGCAAAGTCCAATAGCCACGTATAGGATGCCACTAGGTACACTGAGTGTGTGCTAGTATAATGGCTTCGTTATAATTAGTTGGAGTGTGCAACGCAGGCAGATGCGCTCTGCAAATGTCTTGGCACTAGTGGGACTATAGCAAAGTCCAATAGCCTTGTATAGGATGCCACTAGGTACACTGTGTGTTTGCTAGTATAATGGCTGAGTTTAAAAAACTTGGAGTGTGCAATGCAGGCAGATGTGCTCTGCTAATGTCTTTGCACTAGTGGGACTATAGCAAAGTCCAATAGCCACGTATAGGATGCCACTAGGTACACTGAGTGTTTGCTAGTAAAATTGCTTAGTTTAAAAAACTTGGAGTGTGCAATGCAGGCAGATGTGCTCTGCAAATGTCTTGGCCCTAGTGGGACTATAGCAAAGTCCAATAGCCACGTATAGGATGCCACTAGGTACACTGAGTGTGTGCTAGTATAATGGCTTCGTTATAATTAGTTGGAGTGTGCAACGCAGGCAGATGCGCTCTGCAAATGTCTTGGCACTAGTGGGACTATAGCAAAGTCCAATAGCCACATATAGGATGCCACTACCGTAGGTACACTGAGTGTTTGCTAGTATAATGGCTTTGTTATAATTTGTTGTAGTGTGCAACGCAGGCAGATGCGCTCTGCAAATGTCTTGGCACTAGTGGGACTATAGCAAAGTCCAATAGCCACGTATAGGATGCCACTAGGTACACTGAGTGTGTGCTAGTATAATGGCTTCGTTATAATTAGTTGGAGTGTGCAACGCAGGCAGATGCGCTCTGCAAATGTCTTGGCACTAGTGGGACTATAGCAAAGTCCAATAGCCACGTATAGGATGCCACTAGGTACACTGAGTGTTTGCTAGTATAATGGCTTCGTTATAATTAGTTGGAGTGTGCAACGCAGGCAGATGCGCTCTGCAAATGTCTTGGCACTAGTGGGACTATAGCAAAGTCCAATAGCCACGTATAGGATGCCACTAGGTACACTGAGTGTTTGCTAGTATAATGGCTTCGTTATAATTAGTTGGAGTGTGCAACGCAGGCAGATGCGCTCTGCAAATGTCTTGGCACTAGTGGGACTATAGCAAAGTCCAATAGCCACGTATAGGATGCCACTAGGTACACTGAGTGTTTGCTAGTATAATGGCTTCGTTATAATTTGTTGTAGTGTGCAACGCAGGCAGATGCGCTCTGCAAATGTCTTGGCACTAGTGGGACTATAGCAAAGTCCAATAGCCACGTATAGGATGCCACTAGGTACACTGAGTGTGTGCTAGTATAATGGCTTCGTTATAATTAGTTGGAGTGTGCAACGCAGGCAGATGCGCTCTGCAAATGTCTTGGCACTAGTGGGACTATAGCAAAGTCCAATAGCCACGTATAGGATGCCACTAGGTACACTGAGTGTTTGCTAGTATAATGGCTTCGTTATAATTAGTTGGAGTGTGCAACGCAGGCAGATGCGCT
Organism: Anomaloglossus baeobatrachus; assembly: GCF_048569485.1. Taxonomy (NCBI): domain Eukaryota; kingdom Metazoa; phylum Chordata; class Amphibia; order Anura; family Aromobatidae; genus Anomaloglossus; species Anomaloglossus baeobatrachus. The sequence goes on from NC_134356.1 coordinate 456,356,700, forward strand.
CTGCAAATGTCTTGGCACTAGTGGGACTATAGCAAAGTCCAATAGCCACGTATAGGATGCCACTAGGTACACTGTGTGTTTGCTAGTATAATGGCTGAGTTTAAAAAACTTGGAGTGTGCAATGCAGGCAGATGTGCTCTGCAAATGTCTTGGCACTAGTGGGACTATAGCAAAGTCCAATAGCCACGTATAGGATGCCACTAGGTACACTGAGTGTTTGCTAGTATAATGGCTTCGTTATAATTTGTTGGAGTGTGCAACGCAGGCAGATGCGCTCTGCAAATGTCTTGGCCCTAGTGGGACTATAGCAAAGTCCAATAGCCACGTATAGGATGCCACTAGGTACACTGTGTGTTTGCTAGTATAATGGCTGAGTTTAAAAAACTTGGAGTGTGCAATGCAGGCAGATGTGCTCTGCTAATGTCTTTGCACTAGTGGGACTATAGCAAAGTCCAATAGCCACGTATAGGATGCCACTAGGTACACTGAGTGTTTGCTAGTAAAATTGCTTAGTTTAAAAAACTTGGAGTGTGCAATGCAGGCAGATGTGCTCTGCAAATGTCTTGGCCCTAGTGGGACTATAGCAAAGTCCAATAGCCACGTATAGGATGCCACTAGGTACACTGAGTGTGTGCTAGTATAATGGCTTCGTTATAATTAGTTGGAGTGTGCAACGCAGGCAGATGCGCTCTGCAAATGTCTTGGCACTAGTGGGACTATAGCAAAGTCCAATAGCCACGTATAGGATGCCACTACCGTAGGTACACTGAGTGTTTGCTAGTATAATGGCTTTGTTATAATTTGTTGTAGTGTGCAACGCAGGCAGATGCGCTCTGCAAATGTCTTGGCACTAGTGGGACTATAGCAAAGTCCAATAGCCACGTATAGGATGCCACTAGGTACACTGAGTGTGTGCTAGTATAATGGCTTCGTTATAATTAGTTGGAGTGTGCAACGCAGGCAGATGCGCTCTGCAAATGTCTTGGCACTAGTGGGACTATAGCAAAGTCCAATAGCCACGTATAGGATGCCACTAGGTACACTGAGTGTTTGCTAGTATAATGGCTTCGTTATAATTAGTTGGAGTGTGCAACGCAGGCAGATGCGCTCTGCAAATGTCTTGGCACTAGTGGGACTATAGCAAAGTCCAATAGCCACGTATAGGATGCCACTAGGTACACTGAGTGTTTGCTAGTATAATGGCTTCGTTATAATTAGTTGGAGTGTGCAACGCAGGCAGATGCGCTCTGCAAATGTCTTGGCACTAGTGGGACTATAGCAAAGTCCAATAGCCACGTATAGGATGCCACTAGGTACACTGAGTGTTTGCTAGTATAATGGCTTCGTTATAATTTGTTGTAGTGTGCAACGCAGGCAGATGCGCTCTGCAAATGTCTTGGCACTAGTGGGACTATAGCAAAGTCCAATAGCCACGTATAGGATGCCACTAGGTACACTGAGTGTGTGCTAGTATAATGGCTTCGTTATAATTAGTTGGAGTGTGCAACGCAGGCAGATGCGCTCTGCAAATGTCTTGGCACTAGTGGGACTATAGCAAAGTCCAATAGCCACGTATAGGATGCCACTAGGTACACTGAGTGTTTGCTAGTATAATGGCTTCGTTATAATTAGTTGGAGTGTGCAACGCAGGCAGATGCGCTCTGCAAATGTCTTGGCACTAGTGGGACTATAGCAAAGTCCAATAGCCACGTATAGGATGCCACTAGGTACACTGTGTGTTTGCTAGTATAATGGCTGAGTTTAAAAAACTTGGAGTGTGCAATGCAGGCAGATGTGCTCTGCAAATGTCTTGGCACTAGTGGGACTATAGCAAAGTCCAATAGCCACGTATAGGATGCCACTAGGTACACTGAGTGTTTGCTAGTATAATGGCTTCGTTATAATTTGTTGGAGTGTGCAACGCAGGCAGATGCGCTCTGCAAATGTCTTGGCCCTAGTGGGACTATAGCAAAGTCCAATAGCCACGTATAGGATGCCACTAGGTACACTGAGTGTTTGCTAGTATAATGGCTGAGTTTAAAAAACTTGGAGTGTGCAATGCAGGCAGATGTGCTCTGCTAATGTCTTTGCACTAGTGGGACTATAGCAAAGTCCAATAGCCACGTATAGGATGCCACTAGGTACACTGAGTGTTTGCTAGTAAAATTGCTTAGTTTAAAAAACTTGGAGTGTGCAATGCAGGCAGATGTGCTCTGCAAATGTCTTTGCACTAGTGGGACTATAGCAAAGTCCAATAGCCACAGATAGGATGCCACTAGGTACACTGAGTGTTTGCTAGTATAATGGCTTACTTAGAATGAGTTGGAGTGTGCAGAGGACAAGAGGGTACAGTGGCAGGATTGTGGTGCTCTGGGTAGAGGAATGGAAGCCTGCCTTTCTATTCCCTCCTAATGGTGAAATGCAGGGAGGAAATCCCTGACCTGGGCTACACAGACGCTGTTGCTGTTTGCAGGACCTGTCACCTATGGCTCTCTGACCCTGCCGGTACGAGCCCTTAAAAGGACTGCTAGAATGTGCTCTCCCTAAGCTGTCTAACGCTGTGTATGCAGCGCATACAGCTGTATCGGCGATAGGACAAAGGACGGAACTGCGACAGTGATGTCTGACACCAAAGACGCAGAAGGCAGATAATGGCGATCGTGAAGAAAATGTCCGGTTTTATAATGCAGGGACATGTGACATGCAGATCCTATCACACATGCCGTTGCTTCTCTGCCTCAAAGTCCACTTAGGTGTGTGTGTGTCTGTGATTGGCTGACATGCTGGCCAGCCCCACAAGACGCGCGCGCTTAGGGAAGGAAGACAAGAAAAAAAAAAAAAAAAATGGCGATCGCCATTATAGAAACAGCAGTGATCTGAAGGCGCTGTTCACGCACACTATACACTGAAATGTGATAATAGTTTGATTCACAGAGTGACTTACACTATTACAGCAGAAACCAAGCTAAGATTTAGCTGTTTTTTGGCTGCTAGAACCGTTCTCGAACGTTTCTAGAACTATCGAGCTTTTGCAAAAAGCTCGAGTTCTAGTTCGATCTAGAACATGCCCCAAAATCACTCGAGCCTAGAACTGGAGAACCACGAACCACGAACCGCGCTCAACTCTAATCGCTAGTGTAAAAACGCACACGCACGAAACGTGCTGAACACGGACATACTCCGTGTGCGGTACGTGCAGGCACGGACCCATAGACTAAAGCGGGTCCATGCATGCGTGCTGCCGGCCAAAAATGGATATGTCCGTGTAGAAAAGCGCACACACGTACTTACCACACGGACACACGTTCCGTGTGATTTTACGTGTGTGTGCCATCTACCATAGAATAACATGGGTCTCCGTGTGTACGTGTCTCCGGTACGTGCAAATACGTACCGCACACGTACAAATTAAACGGATGTGTGTTGCGGGTCTTAGGGATATGCTTGTCCACAGTTCTTATGAAGGCTCTAATGTAGTAAATATGTTTGGATATAAGTAGGGGTTCTTCCCATGCTTCAATAGCTTAGCCTGCCCGAATATGACTTGTGTATAAAACTTTTTGTCAACTGATGGCTCCAAGGAATTTCTAATTACACAACACATCACCTCTACTACCATTGGTGTTGTGCATTATGCCACATGCCTGTGCATCCTTATTTACATTGGCCTGATTTCAAGACTTCGAGACAGCTAAAGGACCTTACTAGGGAGCACGTACGTGACATTGTGCATGCACAGGAGGAAGAGGATCTGTTACAACTTAAACCTCTATCAAGACATTTTAAGACTGTAAATGGGTACGATGCAAGCCTTTTAAAAATCAGAAGTATTGATCGGGACCATATTAATCAGTGTGGGGGAAATTGGAGGAAAAATTTGGCACAAATTGAGGATAAGAGGATCCGGAAAGTTGACCTCGTGCCACCCAAAGGCTTGAATGATGTGATCAATTTCACCCCATTTTTATGATAAAATCCTCTGTTTTCAGGGTGATTTTTTTTTTCTGTTTTATTCTGTAACATTTTTATTTACATTTTTTAAGCTTTTCTTGATATCAACATTTATGTGATCTTATGTCTGGCCTTGGAATGGAACAAATAGAGGACTAGGACAGATAAATCTTCTGAAAAGCATCCGGGGAGCTTCTGCACCCTTTTTTGTTCAAAAAAAATCATAACATCACACACATCTAAAAAAAATGTTTTCAATTTTATTTCTCTGCACTACACATTTTAACAAGCTTTACAAAATATGCCATGCTTCTTACTTTCAAGTTTTTAAAATACCTACACATGCATGAAATGCGTGTATGCATATTTTGTATGCACACATACATTACACTTCACTTTTTTTATATACACCTTTATATTGTGTATTCTTTCTTAGAATTTTTCATGTTAAGGCTAAGTTCACACAGTGCATTTTTTGACGCTGCGTTTTTGTGCGTTTTTGGCCGCTAAAAACGCACAAAAACGCACCTGCGTCGAAAAAACACGTAAAAAAACGCATGCGTTTCTACCACGATTTGGTGCGTTTTTGGCTGCGTTTTGCTGCGTTTTTGATCTCTGCGTTTTGCTGCATTTTTCCAATGCATTGCATGGGGGGAAAATGCAGAAAAACGCAGGAAAGAATTGACATGTCCATTTTTTTTTTCAAGCTCAAAAACGCAGCTTAAAAAAAAAGTTGTGTGCGGACATCAAAAATGAAAACTCATAGACTTTGCTGGGGAAGCAAAGTCATGCAGTTTTGAGGCCAAAAACGCACCCGAAAAACGCACAAAAATGCCGCGAAAAACGCACTGTGCGCACATAGCCTAAGACTCTTAAGTTCCCTTATATAACCCCACCTCAGCACAGAGATGAGGATAACCATGAGGACCCTATCTGATCGGCCTGAGAGTTTGGTATTTACAACCAGGGGGATGGAACAACTGGAGGCAAAGTTGTGCGCACAAAAACGTTCCTTTGTTCTTTTTAGTAGAAAAGCTATTAACACAGTTTTTAGGTGTACGTTAATACTAGAAAAATGAAAAGCATATTGTCGGAATCCCAGTGGAGTGCTGAACGCAGAGCACCATTTGGCTTTGCTAGGCCATCACTGGTATCCCGACAAATGAGTATTGGCCAATAAAATCATGCTAGATGTGTTGTGCTTGGTATCTATGCAAATGAAAAATCTAGATATAAAATATAACGCTAATATCTCTCACCTGTGTGGCCCAGGGGCAAAGATATGCGAAAAACTAGAATTACCTAATTTTTCTGAAGTGCTTGGCACAGCCAACAAGATATTGTAAAATGAGGTCACAGAGGGGGGGAGGGTAACCTGAGGTCATAAAAGTCAGAAGCTCATTTTTGGACTTCGTCAGTACTGTACAGTATTCCCTGTAGACTGTGAGCCCTCGCGGGCAGGGTCCTCTCTCCTCCTATACCAGTCTGTTATGTACTGTTAATGATTGTTGTACATATACCCTCTCTCACTTGTAAAGTGCCATGGAATAAATGGCACTATAATAATAAATAATAATAATAATAATAATAATAATAATAATACTGGAGGGCATACCTAAGCGGTGATGCTGCTCATTTTTTATGCCTGAAGACTAAGTGACCCTAAACTTTTGAACTGTAGTGTGTGTGTGTGTATGTATATATATATATATATATATATATATATATATATATACAGTTGAAACTAGAAGTTTACATACAATAGCTAAAATGACACATGCATATTCTTCTCACTATCTCACTATCTGAGTTGATATCATATTGTTTAAGGGTATAGTATAGTGCTCTTAGTGTATGTAAACTTTTGACTTTGCAGGAAGTAATATAAATGCCTTAAAACATTTTCTCTCATTATTCTGGCATTTGGCAAATATAAATAATTTTGGTTCCTAATTGACCTAAAACGGGAAAGGCTTATTCTGATTTCATGTCGGATAGTGAGAAAAACATGCATATGTGTCTTTTTTAGATATTCTATGTAAACTTTTGGTTTCAACTGTATATGGCAGAGCTGATTCTAGGTAATAAAGGGACGGCACTATACATAACAATAGAGGACATTATATAATAAGATGTAAGATGCCTGGCCTGAAGAAGACCTGTCTGATGACGAAACGTGTAGCCCTTATTCTTGTGGTAAGTTCTTATGCAGATATTACCTGCCTATCTGTCACGCTGAGCAGTACTTACATCATCCCTTTTTTACTTTAATTATCCAACTATTAATCAGTGGAAAGGATTACAATTTGGGGAAGAGAGATACAACAATGGGATTTATTTTATATGCTTTTTTTTTTTAATATTAGTTGATGTAATTTTTTTTCTGAATAATTGGAAACAGCCAGAGTCGTAGAATAAGATTGATTGCTATTTTATTTGATTTGTATTTGCACTGGCATTTAACTTAGTGATCCTGGCATGTCCTTAGGCTGTGAGGCACAATTGCTTAGTTATTTTAGCTTGATCCCTGTACACATTAATGAATGTATTAGTGACAACATTCAGGTCTTCCAGAACTCGCATTGACCTGACACATCACACCCACACATCAGTTTTACTATATAGTGAACACAGTGAATAAAATATCTCAAAAACAATAGTGCTATTGCACTTTTTTTGCAATTTTTCTGCATTTGGAATTTTTTCACCGTTTTCCAGTAGACTATATGGCAAAAATTATGGTTTCATTTAAAAATACAGCTCGTTGCGCAAAAAATAAGCCCTCACATGAGCATATTGACTGAAAAATAAAAAAAGTTACGTCTCTCAGAAGAAGAATGGCGAAAAAAAAAAACCCGGAAAGCGAAAAAACGGCCGGTCGTGAAGGGGATAAGATTGCAGTCAGTACATTTAAATAAATAAACTGTATTTTTTGTATTGCAATTGATGTACTGTTTAATATCATGTCTCACACTGGAATCATGATTGAAAAAATTTTTTGATACCTTTGCAAGTTCTACAGTTTGAGCTGCCACATCTATAGAAACCCACAGTATCAAGCCATGATTTAGTGTGGGAATTTACAGTTAGGTAGCTTGGGGAGATAATATTACCAATGGTTCTTGCTTTTTTGGCCACTATCCGACACCCCAAACTTAAATTTTTTTGTGCGGTTTCATCCTCATAAAATGGGCAGTGCTTTTGTAATAATCGACTTGATCTGATTATGTTGTGGACTATGTTGCAATGATACAACAGGTATATTTTTGTCAGATTTGGAAGGTTTCAAAAATTTATATATTTTTTTGCCATTGTTATTATTTCTCATTTTGTTATTATTGGAAATTTTCTGAGACTGGCCGGACTCCAGATTATCCCCACTATGAAAAATGGCTGTGTGATTATGGGGGTTTTTAAAATCTAAATTAGAGTCCGTGTTCAACATCACTTCTCTTATTTTAGTAGAAACAATCCGATTAGCTCTCTCTAATGTCCATGGAGGATAACCCCTAGTCAGTGGCGTAGCAACTGCTTTTGCCGCCCGGGGCGGTCGTCAAATTTGCTGCCCCCCTCCGTTGGCCGCCGATAATACAGAAACCTTCAAAAATCCGGAAAGCCATCAAAATATTTATTTTTCATAGAACTACAATCAAAGATCTAATTGTAGACTGCTGCTATTTGTCCTAGACTTTTACCTTTTTACACACATATGTAGGCCTATTATACACACACAGCTCTGCTGCATACAGACACACACACACAACTCTGCTGCATACATACAGACACACACAACTCTGTATGCAGCTGTGTGTGACATCCAGCAACAACCTGGCCCCTGCTGTGAGGTCGCTGGTTGTTGCTGAATGTCCTGGGCCATTTTTTAGTTCTTGCTCTCCCGCTGTGAAGCACACATCGCTGTGTGTGACAACGACAGAGCAACAACTAAATGTGCAGGAAGCAGGATCCGGCTTCTGCGGACGCTGGTAACCACGGTAAACATCGGGTAACCAAGAAGTCCTTACCTTGGTTACCCGATGTTTACCTTCATTACCAGCGTCCGCCGTTCTCAGCTGTCAGTGCCGGCTCCTGTTCTCTGCACACGTAGCTGGAGTACACATGGGGTAATTAACCTGATGTGTACTGTGGCTAGGAGTGCAGAGAATAGGAGCCGGCACTGACAGCTGAGAGCGGCGGACGCGGGTAACGAAGGTAAACATCGGGTAACCAAGGTAAGGGCTTCTTGGTTACCCGATGTTTACTGTGGTTACCAGCATCCGCAGAAGCCGGCTCCTGCTGCCTGCCTGTTAATTACCCGATGTGTACTCTGCTACGTGTGCAGGGAGCCAGCGCTAAGCGGTGTGCGCTGGTAACCAAGGTAAATATCGGGTTGGTTACCCGATATTTATCTTAGTTACCAAGCGCAGCATCGCTTCCACGCGGCGCTGGGGGCTGGTCACGGGTTGCTGGTGAGATCTCCCTGTGTGACAAGCTCACCAGCAACCCGTGTAGCGACGCTCCAGCGATCCTTGCCAGGTCAGGTTGCTGGTGGGATCGCTGGAGCGTCGCTTAGTGTGACATCTCACCAGCGACCTCCTAGCAACTTACCAGCGATCCCTATCAGGTTGTATCTTTGTTGGGATCGCTGGTAAGTTGTTTAGCATGACTGGGCCTTAAATCATCGATGTATCTGCCGTACCAAAAAACGCATTGTTGATATTTAGACTGTGTAGGTCTTGTACGTCCCATAGGAAGTTTCCCATTTTATCAGTCTCATCCCAGAAAGAAGCCAATACCAAGACCAGGATATCAACACTGGCTTCAATTCGGGCCCAACTCTGGGTATATCAGGTACTGTGCTCTGATTCAGTAAAGGCTCTGGGGGTACATGGAATACTTCTATTAATATATTAATAATATACTAATAAGCGATTTATGTTGTGTTCCTCCCACAGGTTGGATTACATCACATTCAGGTGATGAGCCAGACAGTACAACTAGTTAAGACTCAGATCTCCTCCATTACTCAATACCTGATGGGGATTATGACTAACGTTGGGCTCATAATCTGTTACATTTATTTCACAGATCCGTTGACATCATTACAATATCTGATGATGAGGTTTCTAGTAGAGCCGGAACATCCATATATAATAGTAAGTTACATTTCTATATACAATCCAGGGTTATTGTAGAAGAAACAATGAATTTTCTGAACAATCACATATTTGTTTTGAAATCTAATGATTGAAGTTAAATTCTAGAGGAGTGTGTCTTTTTAAATTATAGATATGTTAAAGGGGTAATCCTATATTAGATATGCTTTATTTGTGTGGGTCCTAGGTCTGAGACACCTCCATACTGGGTAAACCAGTGACCTCTATGATGACTTATGATCACCATTGTCGCTATAGAATTTATTATATGGGTGCAGTTTTGCTCGGCTTTTTCTCTAACTTTTATAGACATAGAGAGCCTTGCGCAAACAATCCTACATCTCCATTAATACTAGAACTACTGGACTCGTGACACCTATATAGAAATACATGGTGCAAAGTAGTCAAAATGACTACCTCAGTAATTCTAGTGTTAAAACCTATGGAGGCGGCCATGAAACAGTAGATGGGGTCATATGACCTCTATTCTTATACTAGATGAAGGCCTCAGATGACAGACCCCTACCTTTCCTGAGGATCTGCTATACATAATTAATAGGACAGTATTACCTGTATTAGAGGTACAGAACATATAATAATTTTCATAACTATTAGGAAATCCTATGATCTCAGCTTCTATTTATTTGCTGACAACCATTGTCAGTATGGGGGAGATTATTCAGGGTCCACCCTACGACTATTTTGGACAAGTTCACTCCCCGTCTTGTACTGATCCCATAGTCCATTTGGGTGCCGCTCTTGTGCACATTGTGGTCAGGGCTTTGGTTTAGCGCTATTGTATGTCTATGGTAAAAGTTCACATTTAACATTTCTTTTCAGCATTTGGTCAGGAATATTCATGTAGCCATTCTAAGTTAAGGCAGAAATGGGATTTGGGGATTTCTTCTCATGTTGGCCGTGCACAGTGCAGTTTACTATAGCCAAATGTGATCTGTTGCCCATGTACATATATAATGAAGCACTGAACACTTTAATAGGATTTATTTCTTTGATGTTGAGCCTCAGTCACTGCTATTACAATATTCTAATAAGAGATTTATGTTGTGTTTCTCCCACAGATCGGATTTCAACACCTGATCCGGACAGTAACACCTGGTAAGACTCCCATCTCCTCCATAACCAGATATCTGATGGGGATTAATGACTAATGTTGGGCTCATATTCTGTTCCTTTTATTTCACAACTCCGATGCCGTCATTACAATTAGTGACGATGAGGATTCCAATATTGGAGGAATGTCCACATGTGATGGTAAGTTATCATCTCTAGATACAATTCAGGTTGTTATGTTAATGTAGAAAGAACAATGAGTTTTCTGTATGGCCACAGGTCAGTGTCCAAATCTGACAATTAAAGGCAAATTATAAAAGGGTCCATGTCTCTTTTTGTTAAATTTTTAGCTTTTTCAGATTATTTTTTCTCTCTTTCTTTAAGAGATAACGTTTTATTCTATTTTCTCCCACATTGCCGTATCAGTGCTTATCTGATGAGATGTTCTTATCAATGACATCATTCATGTTACCATGTAATGTACTGAAAAATGGGAAACAATTAGGAAAGTGAAGTGAAATTGCAAAAAAATGAAACAAAACAAAATTCCAGATTTATTTTTTGGGCAACCCAGGGGTGCACCCCGGCTGTAGAGGACGTGCTCACTTCTGATCTTGTACTCAGCACATACATGATTTTTAAGAATAGATTACCAAAGCAACAGGTGGGGTGAACATCTGCGGAAACTCATGGGCCCTGTTGTGATTGAACACCATTATTATTTCAGATCCTGGTCCCAGTGGAGGGTCCTGTGGTCTCTGGTGGTCTGGTTAGCGACATATTCTGTTCTGATCCCTTATGTGTTAATGTCCCTTATTAGCTCTCTACGCTCCATATTTATAGACCCCTTTCTAGAATGGACCTGCACACTGACATGTCTGATATGAACCATATAATAATCATTTTCTCTCTTCCATATTTCTGTACAGATAATTTACCATGTGATGGTGAGGAAGCTATGCTGCAGAGCATAGGGGAGTTATTCTGGACACATCTATCTCTATATAACACCATGACCTCGGTGAGAAATGTTCCCTGTAGATTTATACATGATTCCTTATCTTTCCCAGGACACCGCTATGTAACATCCCTAGCAGCGTCCTGGAGGACATTGTATCTCCTAATTCCATCTATGTTACCAACTTCGATGTAAGTTAACGCAGATACATAGCGTCTGGCACCACCTCCTACCACACCTCCTGTTTTCCAGGAACGTCTTCCACGCTGTGTGCACGCGCGATGCGGATCGCTACTGCGCATGCGCCAGCGTGCGTTCCACTGGGTCACGCTGCGCTCCACTTCCTAACCAGGAAGTGAGCGCAGGTGTGTATCTTTCCCAGCATACATAACACGGCCATGACAGCACCAGCGCACACACTAGCCTGGACCCTCATCCTGCATGTTGTCATAGGTATGTTCCTCCTGCGATTCTCTTTGCACACATTATATTGTATTTGGCTAGTTAATACCTAACACTTTGCTCCTATGATTATAGATAACATCTCCTCCTTGCACTGGTCCTAACACTGACCTAACATATGGTATTACGCCTCCTCCCTGCACTGGTCCTCATACTGACCTATCATAAGGTATTTCACCTTTCACATTACTCTGATCTAATTCTGTATTATTTATCTAACAGTTTCCCTTCTTCTACACAGACATCCCTTTGGGAATATCCTATATTCTGACCTGCAATTTGGCTGTAAATACCTGGTCAGAGGTTAGTATATTTCTCCATTTATATATGGTTATGGTATGTCTACAATATCTTAGGCTAAGTGCACACACTGCGTTTTTTTGACGCTGCTTTTTTGTGCGTTATTTAGCGCTAAAAACGCACAGAAACGCAGCGTCTTTAAAACGCATGAAAAAAACGCATGCGTTTTTACCGCGTTTTGGTGCGTTTTTGGCTGCGTTTTTTCTCACTGCGTTTTTCTGCGTTTTTTTTTATCAGTGAACATTCTCATTAAAGATTGTTGAAAAAAAAGGGTCTGATGTAATTTCCTTCTTCCATATGTTCTTTATTCTCCACTAGTGTATGCAGGAGAGCAGACAGCTGCAGAACTACAAGGCTCAGCATGCTCCATCCAGGACTGTATGGTGGAGGGAGAGTCAGGGGGAGCAGACCTACAAGGCTCAGCATACTCCATCCACTAGTGGATGCAGGAGACCAGACAGCAGCTGCAGAACTATAAGGCTCAGCAAGCTGCATCCAATAGTGTATGGTGGAGAGCAGACAGCAGCTGCAGAACTACAAGGCTCAGCATCCTCCATCCAATAGTGTATGCAGGAGAGCAGACAGCAGCTGTCGAACTACAAGTAGAGATGAGCGAACCGGCCGTGGTAGGAAACAATGGCAGGCAATCACAAACACATAAAAACACCTAGAAAACACCCTCAAAGGTATCCAAAAGGTGACAAACAACTCACAACACAACACAAACACATGGGAAAGTGACAAGGACATATACTCATGCGAAAACAAAGGAGCTGGACAAGGAAAAAGAGGAGGAGACACAGATATGGGTATATGCAAGGGAACGTCCATGCCATTACTGTGCAACTTGAGCCCTGCTCATTTTAGGCTTCCAATCTGGATAAATTGCCTGAGCTCACCACGTACGCCTTGGGGATCTTGTTGTGTCCCGCAGCCAGCGTTTTCTCGGAAAGTGTCCTCCGTGCTGCTGGGGGTGTGCTGACAGCTAAGCACACGCATCTGTCCACTGACAATGTGGACAGACTAACGTTCACCAAGATGAACAAGTCATGGCTCTCAGAGGACTTTTCTTCCCCTGGCTCAGCCAGGGGAGGCAAAAGGCACGCATATTTTTGAGAGTGCTTCATGCAAAGCATCTTTTTCATCTTGAAAATGGGGGTCAACTGATGCCAGTCAAGTGGGGTGCGTGTGGCCCAATTAGTGGAAACGAGGGAGACTGTGGTTGGAGTCCCCTTGCTGTGTTTTACATGCTTTTAGAAGGGCATGACATGGCTTAGAGCTTGACTTTCAGCATCTGCAAACTGTTGGCTACCAAAATGCTTCCTTACCAACCTTTTTAACCGAGGATTTTCGAGACCTTATGTCCATCGCAGTGCCCCAAGAGCCGATGCCCAGGCGCCACTCCTTCTCCAACAAAGGCGTGCACGCGCTACACCAGCATGTCGCACCAAACATCACCGCTTCTTTGAGAAACTGTGTGACAGGGTGCATTTCACCACAGATACTGGGCCCAGTAAGCATGGACAGGGGCGTTACATGTCGCTGACTGGGCAATGGGTTACTATGGGGAGAGATGGAGAAGGGTCTGCTGTACAGGTCTTGCTGTCCCCACGAGTTGTATCAATCCTTCCTCTGTATGTAGAAGTTAATACACTGCTTCTGCCTCCTCAACCTCGTATGGGTCCTTCACCTCGGCCCAAACCCTGTGTGGTCAGGGCACCCTTCCTTGTAACTGCGCAAAAGGAAAACCACACACCTCCTCCTTACTATGCTGGCAGCAGAGCTCAATGCCATCATGCGGTCAAATGTTTACTTTGAAATGTATGGGAAATGTGTCACACCGCTGAGAAGTTGTGGACGGTTAGCTCTGGAGACCAAGTTTCATCAATGGTTGTCTCCACTCATCCAGCAGCCAGGGAAGGCCGAGTGTGACAATGATGCAAACATGGGTGCGGCCCTTCGCCGTGACAATGTGACACACGTGCCTTGTGTGGCTCACGAGTTGAATCTAATTCTCCAGCAATTTTTAAAACACCATCCCGGCCTACATGGCCTTGTGCAGCGGGCACGCTCGCTATGTGCTCACTTCCATCGTTCGCACACAGCAGCTCAACAACTTTCGTCGCTCCAGAAGTCTTTAGGTCTGGTGGTTAAACGCCTGAAATGCGATGTGCCGACACGCAGGAATTTGAATCTGCACATGTTGCAGCGTTTGTGACAGCACCGCCGAACCCTGCTGCAGTACGTTATGACATATAGCCTGGCCTAACTTGATCCAGAGGTGGTGCAGATCACGCTGCTGGAGTGGTGTCAGATCAAGGACCTATGCACCCTTCTACACAGTTTACAATTGTCGACGAAGATGTTTATAACTGGCAATGCCATTCTCAAGGGCGCATAGTATCAGCAAAAAGTGTTGAGGAAGGTGCAGGAGCCCATGAAGAAATGGAGGACGAACTGGCGATGGGCATGGAAGACTCAGCAGATGAGTGAGAGCTTGCTCACATTTCGGTTGTGCAAGGTTGGGGGGAGAGGGCAGAGGAAGGAGGCACGATTCTCACCTCTCTGCCACCAACACACCAAGGACTTGGTCCTCCTGGATGCACAAGACACATGAGCGCCTTCTTGCTGCACTACCTACAACATGACCCTCGGATTGTACGAATTCGAAGTAATGCTAACTACTGGGTTGCCACACTGTTAGATCCCCGGTACAAGACAAAATTTGGCGAAATAATTCCTGACATAGAAAGGGATGCACGTATACAGGAGTATCTGCAGAAGGTGGTATGCAATCTTAGATCTGCTTTTCCACTAAACACCAGTGCTGCACAGAGTGAATCTCAACGCTTTGTCATGGATAGGAGGAAATGGTCTTTTACTTGTCCACATCTGAGGGACCGAGGGCTGGCTGCTGTGCTGAGATGGCATTGAGTACGGTGTCCCTGCAGAGTTGCACTTTTGGTCATATACAAAATGAGTTGAAAAAGGACAGATGCTAGTGGAAAGGGGAACAGGTGTGTTGGAAAGGGGAAAAAAATTTTGTCCGTGGGTTTGGTGGTTAAGCAAAAGTAACATTTGCTGAAGAAACACCATCTGTTACGGTGGGACTGGCAGATTTGTATAAGGTGGTATATACTATGTTACCGCTATATAACGAAAATTAATAAGAAAAGAAAGAGAAAGGTATATATCCCCATCAGCAGTCAATGTCCACCGTGCTCCCAGATGAAAAAGGAGAGGTTGGCAACTGGAAGGTTAGGTGGAGGATACAGAGCTGTGTGGCTATGAAACTAATAGTTGCCTGAACCGAGTTAGACGCCACTCGGATCTGGAGACTGGGAGCCCTGTTAGCGTCACAGGGTCCACACGCCCACCCAGCCCAGAAACTCCCTGTTAACATCACAGGGGCCATTGAGTACGCTGACCGTGTGCATTGGGGCCACACCTGTGGACAGCAGGCGCATCAGCAGCAGCAGGCCTGTTAATGCCACAGGGCTGCACAAGCAGGACTTGTAGGACAGGAGCTGGTCTTAACCATTCTGCGTTACCAACTGTGGTGGCGGCCTGCATCGACGCCCTATCCCTGCCTACCTCTGGCCTAAAGCCGCAATGGGTTCAACACATGGAGGTGTGCTCTTTCGGAGCATAATAGAAGACTGCGCACCTCCTTGTTGGCTCCAGCCCGTTTTATAACCTGGGTCCGCCCCAAACCAGGGTGGACCACAATGCACCTCCTGGAGACAAAAGCAGAGTGACACATCATGAGTGGCATAACTAGCGTCCTATTTGGAACCGCAACTTCAATAATGACCTCATGGCTGCCACGACACAAACACCTCACCAGTCATCGTCTGACCATCAATAATGAGGTGACAAGTCATAGGGGCGGGCCTCTGCAAGCCATTTGGGAGTGGCCTGGCCACATCGTCAGGACACCTGATGCCCTGTGGTCTATATGGGCCCCCCACATCAGGGGCAGGGTCAAAGAGTTCATTACCGGACCTAGTCAATGATGCAGTAAGTGCCTGAGCATGGTCAGTAGCATGAAATACAGTCTATGAAAAAAGACTATCAGCTTTAGCATGGTGTCTAGGCACAAAACAGGACTTAGACCCGGCACGGAATGCAAGTACCTGTGCAAAGAGGCTTTTCGCACTAAGTGTGGGAGCATGCGCTGTATCCCGAAATGAAGACTTAGCCTCAGGAATGGCACAGTCAGGCTGAGCATACTCACTAGGCGAAACACTGTAGTTAGGCTGCGGCTGGGGTAAATCGTCACACGCATGCGCACTAGCTGCCTCTCCACACTTAGACGTGGAGGAGAAATTGCTCTTCGGGTGTGGACTTGGAGATGCTGTCTATGAACAGAAGGAAAAGCTAAAGGTGTGTGTTACAGCAAGGAGCCACCGCGGAAACACTTCGTTCAATTGTGAGGGGAGTCATTTTGGAGTTTGGTGAGGATCACTGTAACGCCAGTGAGCAGCATCCTGTGCCACAGACCAACATTCTTACGGTGCTGTCTATACTGCTTACCGTGAGAGGAGCGTAAAGTCTGTATTTCTGGCAACTGGACATCACAGTACCCGGATATGGTAGGCTGTGCCCAGATAATGCAGGCACGCAACACTTTGTTTTATTAGCAAAACACATATCTGTTCTGGGTAGGCCGACTATTTATAGACAATAAGACTTGCTGCCTCTGCACTGTCAAATTGTCACGTACAGTTTAAATCATAGAGGGACAGCGACACATGTTTGCATTGACTGTTGATTTTCAAGATTTCCATGACTGTGTTGCAGAGCTGTGTGGTTTGCATTCACACTGTTATCATCTGCCTTATCTGTGAGGCTTCAGCTAACAAGGGTATTCAGGGGGAGTAATGTGTTTTGTCTATGTTTACGTAGATAACTGGGAAGCTCTTGTGATGCGCCACTGGTAAGTCGTGTTCGCACACACACACACACACACACGCACAAACACACAATTACTGCTACGCAGAGGGATTAGCAGGTAGTAGGCAACAGAATAGATTGTTCAATTATTTAAATTGTATGCATGGTTCTTATTGTTTGTTTTGGTAAAGTTAAACAATCATTTATCAACCCAACTGCCTAAAGTCCTTTTCCTGTTGCCTGGTTTTGCTGCATACTGGGGAGCCCACCCTGTACACGACTTAAAATGAACCATAAGTCGCAATGTGAATTTCACTGTGCTACAATGCGGCCTAGCGTGCCTGTGCAACCACCGCCTGCCCCATCAAGTGCATCTGCATGCTCTTCATCCTCTGTGACTGTGGGGACAGCAGTCTCACATGGTTTTTCACACTGAACTTCCACCCCTTTACACGCAACAGGGAGTGTGATTGGCAGGTCATCACTTGTTTTGGAAGTGGAAACAGAAGGTATTGTTGAGCTGTCAGACATCGAGAAAACCAACATTGGATGCAGGCTACATTATATCCACACCTGCACCTTCGTCACAGATTGGCTGGACTACCTGCATTTAATAATTGCATTCCAGAAATGGAAAGGAGTGTAGAATGCACATGTGTTGTACCTTGCTTGGCAGCAAAGGAACACTAACTTAGTATTACAGACAATTTTAGGAAGGCAGAAAAAGAGTCAGCTCTTTGGGCAAATTAAATAGCGTGGCAAAAGTGGACAGGTGGGTACAGTGGCCGTGTTCTGTGGGTACCAGGACAGTAAAGGAAGCCTCACTTTCTATCCCTCAGAATGATCAAATGCAGCAAGGAATTCCATGAGTTTGCTATAAAATTAGCGTAGCAAAATGTGCATGAGGGTGTCATTTAGAGGTGCTGCAAATAGATTTGCACCAGTGGGACACTAATGGAGTACAACAGCCAGTTCTTGTATGCCACTAAATGGCATCATTTTTTGCTATCATTATAGCTTATTAAAAACAGAACAGAAGGGTGTCACGCAGAGGTGCTGCACATAGATTTGCACCAATGGGGCACTAATGGAGTACAACAGCCAGTTCTTGTATGCCACTAAATGGCAGCATTTTTTGCTATTATTATAGCTTATTAAAAACAGAGCAGGAGGGTGTCATGCAGAGGTGCTAGAAATAGCTTGGCACCAGTGGGGCACTAATGGAAGTCCAACAGCCACTTTTAGGATGCCACTAAGTTTCCTCAGTGTTTGCTAGTATAATGGCTTAGTAACAATGAGTTTGAGTGTGCAAAGGGCAGGAGGGTACAGTGGCAGGGTTGTGGGTCTGGGTAGAGGAAAGGAAGCCTCCCTTTCTATCCCTCCTAATGGGAAAATGCAGCGAGGAAATCCCTGACCTTAGCTACACAGACGCTGTCATCTTGTGTAGCTGTTAAAATCTGTTTTCACGGACCTGACTGTCACCTATGGCTCTGACCCTGCCGGTATTAGCCCTTAAAAGGACTAATAGAAACTTCTATCCCTATTCTGTATAGCGCTGTGTATAGAGCGTACACAGCAGTATCGAAGACAGGAACTACGCCAGCGGTGACTGACACCAAGACGCAGAAGGCAGATACTGGCGTGCTGGAGGAAAATGTCCGTTTTTATAATGCATGGACATGTGACATGGACATCCTATCATACATGCCGTTGCTTCTCTGGCTAAAAGTCCAATTAGCTGTGTGTGTGTCTGGGATTGGCTGACATGCTGGCCCGTCCCACAACACGCGCGCGCTTAGGGAAGGAAGACAAGGAAAAAAAAAAAAAAATGGCGATCGCCATTATCCAAACAGCAGTGATTTGAATGCGCTGTTCCCGCACACTATACACTGAAATTTCATAATAGTGTGAGTCACAGAGTGACTTACACTATTACAGCGGAAAGCCAGCTAGTAATTAGCTTGTCTTTTTGCTGCTAGAACCGTTCTCGAACGTATCTAGAACTATCGAGCTTTAGCAAAAAGCTCGAGTTCTAGTTCGATTTAGAACAGCCCCCAAAATCACTCGAGCTGCGAACTGGAGAACCTCGAACTGCGAACCGCGCTCAACTCTAACTACAAGGCTCAGCATCCTCCTTCCAGGACTGTATGCAGGATTTCTTTGCCCCCCCAAACAAAAAAAATGACGTGGGCTTCGCCATATTTTTGTATGATAGACGGGTACAGCAGGCAGGTACGGGCTGCCCCCAACCCCCAGCTGACTATTGGTACCCTGCTAGGAACCAAAAATATAGGAAAGCCCTTTTTTTTTTTTTTTAATTATTTCATGAATTTCATGAAATAATTAAAAAAAAAATGACGTGAGCTTCGCCTAATTTTTGTGTCTAGCCAGGTACAACTAGGCAGCTGGGGATTGGAATCCGCAGTGCAGGGTGCCCATGCTTTCTGGGCACCCCCGTTACGAATTGCAGTCCGCAGCCACCCCAGAAAATGGCGCTTTCATAGAAGCGCCATCTTCTGGCGCTGTATCCAACTCTTCCAGCTGCCCTGGTGACGGTGGCTCGCTGGGTAATAATGGGGTTAGGGCTAGCTTTATATTATCAGCTGGCCCTAAGCCCGAAATTCATGGTGTCACGCCAATATTAGACATGGTCACCAGGAATTTCTAGTAAAGATAAAAAAACACAACACACAGAAAAATATTTTTATTAGAAATAAAACACAACACAATTAGTGACTCCATCTTTATTGAACCCCCCTCCGCAGTAATCCTGGGTCAAGGGTTCCGCGCCGTCCATCCGGATCGAATATCATCTGATCGGTTTGCTGGAAGGCAAAGCGATCAGATGATGTGTCAGGTTCCAGGATGTGAATCACATCACACATCAGCTGATTGTATAAAAGCCGTTTATACTATCAGCTGAAGCATCAGTGCAAAAAAACCCAAAAAACTCACTTATGTGCTGATTACCGGCAGCTCCTGGAGCGGAGTCTGATCCCGTCCGATCGCTGCAGGAGCTGCCGGTAATCAGTGATGAAGTCTCCTGACGGCGTCCGCTGATAGGTTAAACCGGCCGGGCGCCGGCATCACCCCGAGACTTACGATCAGCTGACGCGTCAGGTGACTGCATCAGGTGATTCATCGCCAGGTCCTGCAGGCATACGTACCCGGGGAGACTGCACACAGCCGGAGCGGCGGTACCGGAAAGAGGAGCTGGGAGCGGACATGGCATCGGGAGTCTGCAGACACGTGTGTATGACATTTTTTTTTCTACTGTTCACTCTTGTTTTCGCAGCTGCCTCCACCTCCCGCCCAGACATGGCACCGCACGGCAGCAGACATGCACAGGACTGGAGGTGGAAGCGGCGGTGACGGTACCGGGAGGATTCACGCTTCTGTATTTACTGACAGAAGGAATCCTCTTCCTGTACATGTCACTTTACTACCCACCTCCTGCGTTTATAGCTGCGTTTTTGGTCTTAGAAACGCAACATAACGCACCAAAACGCAGCTTTAATAACAATTTGCGTTTCTCATTGCGTCTTTCAACATCCCATTGCACTCAATGGATGAAAAACGCGGTGAAAAACGCGGGAATAATTGACATGCTGCGTTTTTGTGTTCACCACAAAAACGCAGCTGAAAAAAAACGCTGTGCACAGACAGCAAAAATGAAAACTCATAGACTCTGCTGGGGGAAGCAAAGTCATGCAGTTTTCTGGGCAAAAACGCACCTGAAAAACACGCATAAACGCCGCGATAAACGCACTGTGTGAACTTACCCTTGTATTGCTCTTCCTCTTCTATCCTCTCAATACAAGGTTTTTCTTGAATACATTCCTTATATGTTCTCCTGATAAAGGACTGACAAGTGTAACACACAGCGACACTGGTTCCATGTGCAGTTCTTCTCATGTCACAAGGTACCAGCCTTACCATTAACTTGTATAATTATACATAAAGTCTATTTTATTGTATAACATACGTGCTTATGCATATTTCTAGATTATGTCAATCCCATGGATATCTAATACTACCAGTATCTTACAAGACCATAGACATCTCTTCATATATGCATAGACAGGTATTCAGCTTACTCTACCATCTTGCGTTATGTTCTGTGAGACTGTGACCGGGCTGGTCCATGACGGCCGGTACGTCTCGCCCCGGTTGTGCTCCCTCCATGTATAGAAGGCAGCTCCACTCCAGGGTTAATCCTGTTTCCCTACAGGCTGAAGTGAGGGTTAAAAGGAACATGGGCGTGGGCCCCTAGTGTGTGAGGGAGTGAACACAACTCCCTGAGTATCTGCCGGAGAAACAAGTGTATGCTGTATTGGACTTGTGGTTTGTGAAATAAACCGTGTGCTGTGACCCATGGTGCTTAGATCCCGTGTCTTCTGCTGCGCAGCCGACCACGCTACCTCACTTATGGTGGAGAATGCGGGCATGCCAGCCCGGTGAGGTGTAGCTTCCATTTCTGGTGACCCGGTAGCACATGTCCTGGATTCAAGCGGCTATACTACAGCCCAAACCCGGCGACGCCATGGAGGACATACTAAAGCAGCTGGTTCAGGCCAATGCACGTCAGCAGCAAGCCTTGCAATTGCAGGAACAAAGACACCAAGAACAGATGATTCTCCTGGCCAAGTCGATCCGTGCCGGACCGGCAGCAACAACCCCGGGACCGGGTGACGACGGCAGAGTCCGGAAAACGGTGAGACAAGCGTTGCAAAAGATGACCCCGGGGGATGATGTGGAAGCGTTCCTGGCGGTGTTTGAGCGGGTGGCCGAGCGGGAAAAGCTGCCGACCCCCCAGTGGGCTGAGGTATTGTCGCCCTATCTGACGGGGGAGCCCCAAAAAGCGTACCTGGACCTCTGTACCGAGGACGCCATAGACTATGCGACCCTGAAAGCCGAAATACTTGCTCGGTTGGGGATGAATACCTATGTACGGGTTCAGCGGGTAAATCAGTGGTTCTATGAGGAAGCCAAACCCGTACGCTCCCAGGCCTATGACTTGTTGCATCTGGTAAAGAAGTGGTTGCAGCCTGACACTCTGAGCCCTGTGCAAATGGTGGAAAGGGTAGTGGTGGATCGCTTTGTGCGTACCTTACCCGTCACCATTCAACGGTGGGTAGGACAGGGCGACCCAAGCACCCTGGACCAATTAGTAGGTCTGGTGGAGCGGCATGTGGCTACGCAGGACTTGATACGGGACACTGAGACTTTGCGTGCCGCCCGTCGGTCCGGCCCCTCCAAGCCTCGGGCCAAGGACCCACCGCTGACACCGGTGCGGGAGTCCGTTACCGTCCCGTCTGAGGTCGCGCCCGCCGTCCCTGCGGTCCGGAAGCCTATGTACCCTAAACGACAACTCGTCAAGGAGGTATCCTTCCCTATTAGATGTTGGCGGTGCCAGCGGGTGGGACATATGGAGGCCCAGTGCCCACTCACCACGGAGCCCATGGATTGTGGGATTACCCGGCGGGGTTCAATGTATGCTCAGGCAGTATATACCGCGGACCTTGTCTCCCCGGAGACTGAGCCCCACTTGTGCCAAATACAGGTGAATGGACGTCCGGTTACAGGCTTGTTGGATTCCGGAAGCTTAGTGACCCTTGTGCGATCAACCCTAAGGGCTAACATAAAGGCCACAGGACGTACCGTGGGGGTGGTTTGCATACATGGGGACCGACGAGACTATCCCACGGGGGTTGTCACCATCACAGCACCCTGCGGACAGGTGCAACATGAGGTGGGACTTATGAACTCTCTTCCCTATGACGTGATCCTAGGAAGGGATCTGCCGTATTTTTGGACTCTATGGTAGGGGCCTCCTAAGTCCCTTCAGGTATTGGACCGTCCGGGACCTGAGCCCAACAATCCCGAATCCGGGACGCCTGCCGTAGGGGTCCCCATGATAGGCACAGAGTGTGAACCCGATAGGTCGCCCCTAGAGGTATTGGCAGGAGAGGCTGAGATGGTCGAGCCCATCCCGGAGTTGGAGGCGTCCCCGGATACGTTTGGGACAGCCCAACTCCAGGACCCTACATTAATACATGCCCGGAGTCGGGTGACAGTGGTTGACGGGGTGGCACAGCTGCCCGGTGCCCAGGAAAGGTACCCCCATTTCGCCCTTAAGTAGGATTTACTCTACCGGGTAGATGAAATAAGGGGCGTGGGGGTAGAGCAGTTGGTAGTGCCGCAGCCGTATCGCCGGCGGGTCTTCAACTTGGCTCATAAACACCTGATGAGTGGCCACCTAGGGGTCAAGAAAACGCAGGAGCGAATATTGCAAAGGTTTTATTGGCCCGGGGTCTTCGGGGAGGTAAAACGGTTCTGCGAAACCTGCCCGGAGTGTCAGCTTACCGCACCCCTGGCCCACTTTCGCAGTCCGTCGGTGCCCTTACCCATTATAGAAGTCCCTTTTGAACGGATAGGGATGGATCTGGTGGGGCCCCTCGTAAAGTCCGCTCGAGGGCACCAACACATCCTAGTGATTGTTGACTATGCCACCCGGTATCCCGAGGCGATACCTCTCAGACATACTGCAGCAAAGCTTATAGCTCGGGAGTTGTTTGCTGTGTTCTGCCGGGTGGGGTTGCCCAAGGAGATCCTTACGGATCAGGGGACCCCATTCATGTCTAAGGTGACCAAAGAGCTATGCCGGCTACTCCAGATCAAGCAGTTGCGTACGTCTGTGTATCATCCTTAAACGGACGGTTTAGTCGAGCGTTTCAATAAAACCCTGAAAACCATGCTCAAAAGGGTGATTTCAAAAGACGGGAAAGACTGGGATATGATGCTTCCCTATTTGATGTTTGCCATCCGAGAGGTGCCACAGGCATCCATGGGGTTTTCGCCTTTTGAGTTGTTATACGGGCGACATCCCCGGGGATTGTTGGACCTGGCAAAAGAAACCTGGGAGCAGGAGCCCACCCCCCATAAAAGTGTGATTGAACACATTTTAGGAATGCAGAACCGCATAAGCGCGGTCATGCCAATTGTGAAGGAGCATTTACAGGAGGCTCAGGCCACGCAAAGCGGCCGCTACAATAGACAAGCCACCGTGCGGACCTTTAAACCCGGGGATCGGGTGTTGGTATTAATCCCCACGGCAGAGAGTAAATTCCTGGCTCAGTGGCAAGGCCCCTACGAGATAAAGGAAAGAAGCGGGGTAGTCAACTATAAGGTATTGCAGCCCGGTAGGCGGAAACCTGAACAAATATACCATGTCAACCTGTTAAAACCTTGGCAGGAACGGGAAAGCCTGATGGTTGATTTTTCCCCATCTCCCTCCTCTTCGGGTCGTTCAACCCCGGCTCCAGCGCCCTCCGGAGAGGACGAACCGGAAGTAAGGATTGGAGAAGCCCTCACCAAGCAACAGAGGCGAGAGGCCAGACAGCTGGTTCAGCAGAACCCCGATGTCTTCTCCGAGCTGCCTGGTAGGACAAGTCTGATACGACATGACATTGTCACCGAGCCTCACCTGAAGGTACGCCTGAAGTCATACCGGGTACCGGAGGCTCGAAGACAAGCCATATCAGAGGAAGTGAAGACAATGCTACGACTAGGGGTCATCGAAAAATCCCGGAGTGAATGGGCTAGTCCTATTGTCCTAATACCAAAACCCGATGGCTCCTTAAGGTTCTGCAATGACTTTAGGAGATTGAACGAAATATCCAAGTTCGATCTCTACCCCATGCCCCGGGTGGATGAGCTGATTGATAGGCTGGGACAGGCGCGGTACTTCACCACGCTCGACCTGACCAAGGGGTACTGGGAGGTGCCACTGACGGAGTCCGCAAAGGAGAAAACCGCTTTTTTTACGCCGGAGGGTCTCTTCCACTATGTTGTCTTGCCTTTTGGGTTACACGGCGCTCCGGCCACATTCCAGAGGTTGATGGACTTGGTGTTGGAACCCCACCAGGCGTATGCATCAGCGTACCTTGATGACATCATTATTTACAGCTCCGATTGGCAGACCCACTTGGAACAGGTACAAGCGGTGGTGGACGCGCTCCGAACAGCCGGATTGACAGCCAATCCCAAGAAATGTGCGTTGGGGCTCACGGAAGCCCGCTACTTGGGCTACGTAATAGGCCAAGGAGTGATTAAGCCCCAAATTAACAAAGTGGAGGCGATCCAGAAGTGGCCTAGACCCCTGACCACGAAGCAGGTTAGGGCTTTCCTGGGTATTGTGGGGTACTACAGGAGGTTTGTAAAGGATTTTGCGGGACTATCGGCCCCCATGACAGACCTTCTCAAAGGCAAGAAGTCCGTCATGGTGCGCTGGACTCCGCAGGCCGAGGACTCCTTCCGGGCCCTGAAGGGGGTCCTGTGCGGACAGCCCGTTCTTGTCAACCCTGATTTCCGGAAGGAGTTCATAGTACAGACTGATGCCTCTGAGGTCGGCCTGGGGGCAGTGCTGTCTCAGGTGGTTCAGGGGGAGGAACACCCCGTCACCTTCTTGAGTAGGAAGCTCACCCCTCCTGAGCGGAATTATAGCATAGTGGAGAAGGAGTGCCTGGTGATTAAGTGGGCCTTGGAGTCCCTGCGCTATTACCTGCTGTGACGGCGATTTCGCTTGGTGACTGATCACTCTCCGCTGGTCTGGATGAGGTCCGCCAAGGAACGGAATGCCCGGGTTACCCGGTGGTTCCTTTCTCTGCAGAACTTCTGTTTTACGGTTGAACACCGGGCCGGTAGGTTGCAGGGCAACGCCGATGCCTTGTCCCGCGGCCCGTGTTTGATGGCGGGAGTTCAACGCCACACGCTTGAACTGAGGGGGGGGGGTATGTGAGACTGTGACCAGGCTGGTCCATGACGGCCGGTACGTCTCGCCCCGGTTGTGCTCCCTCCATGTATAGAAGGCAGCTCCACTCCAGGGTTAATCCTGTTTCCCTACAGGCTGAAGTGAGGGTTAAAAGGAAACAGGAACATGGGCGTGGGCCCCTAGTGTGTGAGGCAGTGAACACAACTCCCTGAGTATCTGCCGGAGAAACAAGTGTATGCTGTATTGGACTTGTGGTTTGTGAAATAAACCGTGTGCTGTGACCCATGGTGCCTAGATCCCGTGTCTTCTGCTGCGCAGCCGACCACGCTACCTCACAGTTCATACTGACAGGACAGCTTTAGTATGATTCTCTAATTCTCATTTTTCTCATTTAGACTAAGGGGTACTTTGCACACTACGACATCGCAGGTGCGATGTCGGTGGGGTCAAATCGAAAGTGACGCACATCCGGCGTCGCAGTCGACATCGCAGTATGTGAATCCTTTTTACTACGATTATTGAGCACAAAAGCGTCGAAATCGTATGATCGGTGTAGCGTCGGTCATTTCCATAATTTCGGAAGGACCGATGTTACAATATTGTTCCTCGTTCCTGCGGCAACACACATCGCTGTGTGTGAAGCCGCAGGAGCGAGGAACATCGCCTTACCTGCGTCCCGGCTGCAATGAGGAAGGAAGGAGGTGGGTGGGATGTTTACGTCCCGCTCATCTCCGCCCCTCTGCTTCTATTGTCCGCCTGCCGTGTGACGTCGCTGTGACGCCGCACGACCCGCGCCCTTAGGAAGGAGGCAGTTCGCCGGCCAGAGCGACGTCGCAGGGCAGGTAAGTGCATGTTTAGCTGCCGTAGCGATAATGTTCGCTATGGCAGCTATCACAAGATATCGCAGCTGCGACGGGGGCGGGGACTATCGCGCTCGGCATCGCTACCATCGGCTTGCGATGTCGTAATGTGCAAAGTACCCCTAAGAGTATAAAAAAATTGTTTAAAAGAACTGAGAGTCCTCAGTGGTTGATACCTTTTAATGGCTAACTGAAAAGATGGTAATAATTGCAAGCTTTCGAGACTACTCAGGTCTCTTCATCAGGCATGGTATAGCACAAAATCTGAAGAGTCACATATTTATACACAACAGGACTTAGAATAGTGCAGTAAAAAAAAAAAAAAATAAGTTATATAAAACAGAACTATCACTATGGCAGGGGGGGCAAACTGTTGTGGCCATAAATTTTGCTGCAGTTCAGTGTGAAAGTTTTATTGTCCTCTGATAAGTGTCTGGTCCAGGACTGTGACACGCTCGGATGGTCAGAGGAGCACATCTTTTAACTGATGTAAAAAGCCATGAATCCATGAGTAGAGTGGTTGTCCAAGTTGTCAGGTTTTGGCTTTGTTCTCCACCTGTTTGTATTAAGTCCTGAATTGAGGCGCAGTCTATGTAGCTTCTTTTCCTTGTTGTGGATCAGAAGGGTTCGCAGTCTGTAATAGTATTGTTGTACTTTTTGTTCTGTGCTTTCTGGTAGTGTCTTCCTTTGTGTTTCAAATTCCCTCTGGATTTTACTCTTGATGCTGTAGAAGACATGCAAAAGGTGGTTCCTTAGTCTCTCAGAAGTCCTGTGACAAAGGTTTTGTGCATAATGGGTATTGTAGGTATGTAGAATTGGGTTTGTAATCCAGAGTCCTTTGGGGATCAGATTCTCCTTTTTGCATTTGGATAAGGAAAATATGTCGCTGTCCAGTTGTGCGCGTTTCTTCAGAAGTGTCTTTAATTCCATAAAGATGCGGTACATTCTGGTATCCTCCATTTTGATACAAATAAAATATATCTTTGTACCGTGTTAGCCAGTAGAGATAAAAAAATTGTTTAAAAGAACAGAGAGTCCTCAGTGGTTGATACCTTTTAATGGCTAACTGAAAAGATGGTAATAATAGCAAGCTTTCGAGACTACTCAGGTCTCTTCATCAGGCATGGTATAACACAAAATCTGAAGAGTCACATATTTATATAATATTATAAATATGTGACTTTTCAGATTTTGTGTTATACCATGCCTGATGAAGAGACCTGAGTAGTCTCGAAAGCTTGCAATTATTACCATCTTTTCAGTTAGCCATTAAAAGGTATCAACCACTGAGGACTCTCTGTTCTTTTAAACAATTTTTTTATCTCTACTGGCTAACACGGTACAAAGATATATTTTACTTGTACCTAAGAGTATAGTCTTCCCCCACTCATAGATGTCTGTACATCGTTCCTATTGGTGCATCATAATCATTAATTTTGACATCTAGGTACGTTTTTTATGTATGATTTTGTATCTTGTCACATCTATCATATCATCTGATATGTGTATTTCCCATGGACTTCTTCAGGATATGTTATGTTAATTGACACATAGGGATAAAGATGCATAGCCTTGTTTGTTATGCTTGAAGACATTGTTTAAATTTGTATGAGATGTAATCTCCCTTCTCTCTTGAAATACTCTGGATAATTGTTATTTTGTAACCATGATCATGTTTTTACCTTGTGTAATATTATGTTCTTTTTGTTATTTATGTCACCAGTCTGATTTAATCCTTGAAAAAAGTCCATCTTGGACTGAAACGTCGGGGACAGACTTATTTGAAAAAACTCCTTTGTTTCAATAAATAACGTTTGTGCACTATCCCGGATCTTGTTTTACTTTTTCTTGTGGTGTGCCGGAGCTTCTTTTTATAGTATTGGACCCTTTCTAGAATGGACCTGCACACTGACATGTCTGATATGAACCATATAAAAATCATTTTCTCTCTTCCATATTTCTGTACAGATAATTTACCATGTGATGGTGAGGAAAGCTATGCTGCAGAGCATAGGTGAGTTATTCTGGACACATCTATCTCTATATAACACCATGACCTCGGTGAGAAATGTTCCCTGTAGATTTATACATGATTCCTTATATTTCCCAGAACACCGCTATGTAACATCCCCGGCAGCGTCCTGGAGGACATTGTATCTCCTAATTCCATCTATGTTACCAACTTCGATGTAACAAGGGAAGAGCTGGTGGAGCGGCTATACCAACACTATAGCAGCACAGTCTTCGGGTATCAGGTATCTTATCACTTATATCTGGGTGATAAATGACTTTTCCATTATCTCCAACTTCAAACAATCATGGGCCCCCAAACCCAATGTCACTGGTCTGAAATTTAGTTATTGATTATCTCAGGTAAAACGCACTTAGTTTGTCAAATGCTTGATATCTGGACATTTTAGAATAAGTTTATTTTTATTTGTGTTCTGACTTTTCAGAAGAACTCACGCCCCATGTAATGAGCTCTGTAGTGTAAATCACACATGAGAGTTGGGTAGTTTGTTAGGGGTTGGGGTCAAAGAATTTCCAAACTTAATTTAATTTGTTTCCTCTTTTTTTTTAGCTCCCTGAAAAAATGGATATGATGTGGAACAAGAGACTAAACACAACATCTGTCCAACGTCTCCACATGGTGAAGGATAACCAACGTTTATCAGTAATTCAGCTTTGCAATAGAGTCTTGGATTCTGCCAGTAGGTGACACACCACTTCCATCCTGCAGGTTCAGAAGACAACCTGTATACAGGGCAGAAGCTGCTTAGGATGTAATACATCTTATATACTATTCCAACATACTGTTCTAAGAAAAACTGAGTGCACCCTCTTTGCATTCTAAAGTTTTACATGTCAGTATAACATAAAATCGCATCAGGTCTTTAGAAGGTCTGAAAAGTGGGGAAATACAATCTCAGAAAAAAACACGATAGCAAATACTGCATCATTATTTATTTAACAAAAAGTAGGCCAAGGTGTAAAAACTGAAAAACTGTGTGTGAAGAATTAAGTACACCCTTGCTGCTGCTTCAAGTTATTGCTGCTATAGATTATACTAAAAGCTAGTGGGGTGTACTTAATTTTTCACTCATTGCCTCTGCGTTGTGGAGTAGTTTTATGGTAAATAAATAATTACACGGTATGACATGCCATATGTTGTTCATCTCAGGATGATTTTACCTAATTTGAAGACCTCTTTACCCCTTAGTGACCAGCAATATGACTTAAAACTGATTTGAGATATAAGTGAATAGCTTCCCCTGATGGGTGAAAATGCAGCAGCTCTCAGGTGTACACTATAGCTGGCACTCTGCTGCATCAGACATGATCAGTATTGACACCGTGCATGGCTGTTTAACCCCTTTCATGCTGCTGCCAATAGTGATTATGGCATCCATATGGGTAACAGAGTGTGGGGGCTCTTCTTTAACACCATTGGCACCCTGAGATCATGATTCTGTGGTCCTGATGGTTGCCATAGCAATTCACGGCCAAGTAATGGCTTTAAAGTCTGCCGGCTATAGCGGCCTGTTCTAAAGTTAGCAACATTTAGGTGGTGAAAACATTTTCCTTTCCTGCTATGTCACTTTGTATTAATTCCTGAAAAGCACCTAAAGGGTTAATAAACTACCTGAAAGCAGTTTTGAATTTGCTGAGGGGTGCAATTTTTAAATTGGTATCACTTGTGGGGGTTTACAATATATAGATCCACCAAAAGTCACTGCAAAACTGACTAGATCCTTAAAAATTTTTTTGTAAATTTCCTTCAAAAAGTGAAATCTTATTGCTCCAATTTTAAAGCTTTTAACATCCTAACAAAATAAAAGAACATTTTACAGCTGGTGCCGATGTAAAGCACACGAGGTAAATGTTATTCATTAAAGGGGTGGTTCACCCATTTTTTTTATTTTCTGTAGGAGTTTTACTTACCTTTCTAGGCGTTTTCTGCATTGTCCTCTGTTTCCAGTTCTGGCACTGAGCGGCGCTATCCTGCACGCTCAGTGCCTGTCACATGACCCCCTGGAGCTGTGGCCGCCAGCATCCTCTGACGTCCCGGCATTTCCAGGCTCTCAAACAAGACGGGTATGTCAGAGGAGGCTGGCACCACTCAGATTGAGTGACAGGGCTGTGGGCAGTAACTACCGCACATCACAGCCCAGCATCAAGGGGAGGAGCCGGAGGACGTCAGTGTGGAGCCGGCGTCCTGCAGATGGTGAGGCACGGGGCGCCAGTGTGCAGTACAAGGGGGGGTTCTTCAGCTGAATCCCCCCTGCACATAAGTATGTGATCACACTGTCCACCCGCCCGCTCTGCTGCGATGTCAGGAGAGCGGCCGGTGTCGGGCAGTGTGATCATGTGCTCCTCCCAGCAGCAAGACACTGACAGGCATGTCACCGCTGTGCTCTGCCATCTGTCCTGCTGCATGGGACCAACTGTCTGCACTCTGTCACCTGCACCACAAGTCACAGAGTGGAGACAGTTGGTGACAGAGCACCTCTGCCCCCCCCGTTCTTTCCCCACTCTCTTCTCTCCCCCCACTCTTCTCCCCCTCCCCTCTTCCCCCTCTTCTCTGCCCCCTCTTATCCCTCTCTCCTCTCCCCTCTCTTTTCCCTCGCTCTCTTCCCCCCCTCGCTCTCTTCCCCCCTCGCTCTCTTTTCCTCCCCACCGCGCTCTCTTTTCCTCCCCCCGCGCTCTCTTTCCCTCCCCCCTTGCTCTCTTTTCCTCCCCCCTCGCTCTTTTCCTCCCCCTCGCTCTCTTTTCCTCCGCCCCTCGCTCGTTTCCTCCCCCTCGCTCTCTTTTCCTCCGCCCCTCGCTCTCTTTTCCTCCCCCACTCGCTCTCTTTTCCTCCCCTCCGCGCTCTCTTTTCCTCCCCCCCGCGCTCTCTTTTCCTCCCCCCGCGCTCTCTTTTCCTCCCCCCGCGCTCTCTTTTCCTCCCCCCCCGCGCTCTCTTTTCCTCCCCCCTCGCTCTTTTCCTCCCCCCTCGCTCTCTTTTCCTCCGCCCCTCGCTCGTTTCCTCCCCCCTCGCTCTCTTTTCCTCCGCCCCTCGCTCTCTTTTCCTCCCCCACTCGCTCTCTTTTCCTCCCCCACTCGCTCTCTTTTCCTCCCCCCGCGCTCTCTTTTCCTCCCCCCGCGCTCTCTTTTCCTCCCCCCGCGCTCTCTTTTCCTCCCCCCCGCGCTCTCTTTTCCTCCCCCCGCGCTCTCTTTTCCTCCCCCCGCGCTCTCTTTTCCTCCCCCCGCGCTCTCTTTTCCTCCCCCCTCGCTCTCTTTTCCTCCCCCCCTCGCTTTCTTTTCCTCCCCACTCGCTCTCTCTCTCTTTTCCCTCGCTCTCTCCTGGCATGGTCAGTACAGAAATCTCTCCATTGTGGAGGGGTGAGAGGGAGTAATAAACATGGAGTCCCTACTGTGTCTGTGCATTTATTTCTAATAAAGTATTTTTCTCTGTGTGGTCTTTTTTTTTTTTTTAAACCCTTTATTGGAGATTCTTAGTGGCCAGGTCAAACTTGGCCTGACATTAAGAATCTCAGGCTTTATACCAGCTGGTAAAACATAGCTGGTATTAACCCCTTATTACCCAGCGTGCCACCTGCCACCAGGGCCACTGGAATAGTTGGATACAGCGCCAGAAGATGGCGCTTCTATGAAAACGCCATTTTCTGGGGCGGCTGTGGACTGCAATTCGCAGCGGGGGGCCCAGAAAGTTTGGGCACCCTTCACTGCGGATTCCAATCCCCAGCTGCCTAGTTGTACCTGGCTGGACTCAAAAATTCGGCGAAGCCCATGTCATTTTTTTTTTAATTATTTCATGAAATGAAATAAAAAAAAAGGGCTTCTCTATATTTTTGGTTTCCAGCCGGGTACAAATAGGCAGCTGGGGGTTGGGGGCAGCCCGTAGCTGCCTGCTGTACCTGGCTAGCATACAAAAATATGGCGAAGCCCATGTCATTTTTTTTAAAAAGTTTTCAGGCAAAAACCTTTATAAAAAAAAATACTTCCCTGGATTTCTATTGCCAGTGAAAGTAACACCAAGCAGCGGTGGTTAGCAGCCAGTAGCTGCTTGGGTTACCCTTAACAATAGAAAATGCAGCGGGAGCCCACAAA
The DNA here is from genome assembly GCF_048569485.1 of Anomaloglossus baeobatrachus. Lineage (NCBI taxonomy): Eukaryota > Metazoa > Chordata > Amphibia > Anura > Aromobatidae > Anomaloglossus > Anomaloglossus baeobatrachus. The sequence continues at coordinate 456,389,235 of NC_134356.1, forward strand.
CAATGTGATTTTTTTTTTTTATTTTTTATTTTTAATGAATTTTTTTTTAAAAAAAAAATCGACATGGGCTTCGCCCATCGAGCACCAGAGCATTTTACTGCTCAATTCATCCCAAGTAATCAGATGACTCCAGTGTCGGCCGATTACTTGTTCTGTGTCCCCCTGCATCCATTGCAGCGTGTACGGGCTGTGAGGTCAGCGGAGTTCACTCCAGCAATGGAGTCAGCTGATCTGAACTCAGCTGAACTCCAGCCTGCACCGCTGCGATGGATGCAGGGGGACATAGAACAAGTAAGGTCTAAGCCACACGGCGAGAAAAACAGTGCGAGTAGAGTGCGATCAAACATCGCATTCCACTCGGACCAATATTAGCCTGTGTGTCAGTGCACATGAGCGATTATTTTCTCCGCCCTAATTGGACCGAGAAAACAATCGCAGCATGCTGCCACTGTAATGCAAGACTCTCTCTTTTACCCATTCAAGTGTATGTGGTGAGAGAAAAATCGCACTGCACTTGCGGTACATCGGTGGACTACGGAGGAGAGAGGGAGAGAAATCCCTCCCACCACTCCTCAGTGCTGGCCCACCCCTCGAGTGCCGGACCGCCCCCCGCAGCTGAGGTCTGCTCGCACAGTCGGACCTCAGTCGCAGGGACACTCGCATGACACTTGGCTCTGCTGTACTGAGCGTGAGCCGAGTGTAATGCGAGGGGATCGCAGTAATCCCCGTGTGGCCCCAGCCTGATCGGCTGACACTTGAGTCAGCTGATCTGAACTCAGCTGAACTCCTGTACACACAGCCCACACACACAGCCCGCACACGGTCACATGTGACCGGCAGCAGGCAGCGACTGCTGTTAAGGCTACATTCACATGACCGTTCCGTTTTTGCGGGCCACAAAAAACGGTCCTTTTTTTCACGGATGCATCCTAGTGGCATCCGTGTGACATCTGCGTGCCTTCCGTTTTTTTTTCGGACCGCAAAAAACGGAAGCAGCAAGAAAGATAAATAGATGAGTAGATATAGAGATGAATAGATAGATATAGAGACAGAGTGATAGAGGGATGAATGAATGAATGAATGGATAGATAGATAGATAGATAGATAGATAGATAGATAAGAAATACATATATAATGTCTTACCCCCTGCATATTCTAAGCTGGCACCCTTTTGTGACTTTCATGTGGCACTAAGGAAGGGGTGCTTAGCCTTGTAGTTAGCCAAAAAATAAATAATAAAAAAAAATGACATGAGGTCCCCCTATCTTTTGTAGCCAGCTAGGGTAAAGCAAACGGCTGCAGCCTACAAACCACAGCTGGCAGCTTCACCTTAGCTGGTAATCCAAAACAGAGGGCACCCCACGCTGTTATTTTAAATTAAATAAATAATTTAAAACAAAAAACACGGGGTCCCCCAAAATTGGATCACCAGCCAAGGTAAAGCGGACACATACACACACACACTGTATATACGCGCACACATACACACACACTGTATATACGCGCACACATACACACACTGTATATACACGCACACACACTTTCTTCCCCTGGCTGTGCAGAGCTGCTGCTGTCTCTGTGATTTCTCTCAGTGCACATCCACTGGGAAGAGGCAGGGAGGAGGGTTTGGGTGGGAGCAGAGTGGGTGTATTAGACACAGTGGGTGTGTTAGATAAGCTAGACACCGCCCTAGAGCCACAAAGAATTCTGGGACTTGTAGGAACTGAACACAGGAAGTCAGAGGAGAGATTAACCCCATCAGAGCTGGAGCCAGCAATGACCGTGTGCTGCTAGTGCACAATAAAAGGTAATTTTGCTGAAAAAACATAATAGATGTGTTATGGGGCACATATTAGCAAGATTTATCAGAAAAAAAAAAATCAGTTTTGGTAACTGGACAACTTCTTTAACTATTTTGTGTGGTGGGACAATCTGGACGAGAGGGATAATCAAACTGTGAAAATTGCTAATAATACACAAAAAAATCATTCTATATTTACCATAACCATATAATATCTAAAAAATATCACAACACAACAATCTCATAATTCACTGTGATATGGTAAGACAATGCAGAGTTATTGTCACATAAAGAGACACTGGTCAGATGGAAAAAAGTTTGACCTGGTCACAAAGGGGTTAAGGAGCATATATTTTATATTATGTCCTGATATGTAAAGAGTTCTAGCAGTGTGTACTTAGATTTTCTCATCATGTATAATCTCTTTTATTTTAGAGCGACTAAGATCCACAGTTGCGCATGAAATGTGCCACGTGGCTTGTTGGTCATCGATGGTGAAGCATGTGACAATCATGGCCCAGTATGTCAGGCATATATGCAAAAAGGGTAAATGACATAGATCCTGAGCTTCCAGAGATGTCACGATTACACCATCAACTATGACAACTAGCAATGTACCCTATGCGATAACAAGTAAGTAGACTTTTTGATTGATGAGACAATCACTGTGGAGAGGCATCAGTGTGGTCCTGATGGTATTATGCTTGTATACTTACTGTATATCAGAACAGATTGACGTCTGGCAGCTGTAGGGTTCAGGATGCTCCACATTATATTTTCTGTACTGGGACCAGTTCTTAATATATTGATTTCAATTTGTTCTTTTTCATATAATCCATTGTATTAACCAACATTCATTCTAGTCTATTAACCAATATTCCTTGTCTCTTTGCAGATTTGGGCATTATCAAAAAATAGCAGACTCTGAATCCTATTGCCGCTGCTGTGGAGGACGATTACTCCAACTGTCCTCCAGCGAAACACGTAACTTCTAATTTGTTACACAAGGAATACAAACATTAAAATTTATGTTATATATTGTTATTCGTGCAGCGTCGTCCAGCGGATGCAACGCAGACACTTGCGTTACAGTGCATCGTTAATACAAGTCTATGGAGAATAGCACAGTGTGTTAACAGACTGCACTATTCTCCATAGCGGCGTATTGTGCTGAACGCAAGTGTGAAAGCGCCCGAACACACACACACACACACACACACACACACCTGGATAGTTGCCTGTCCCCAGCCATGCAGTCTCCGACACTGACGTCCTCAGCGCCATGGCCCCGCTTGGCTCCACCCACCCTGCACTCCGCCCCCCGCACACATTACCCCACAAGATGGGGGCACATGTCAGGATGGTGGCTGCAGCACGATGGGGGCACATACCAGCATTGGGCCACATCACAGTGTACCGCCCCGCGCTCGGCTGCAGCCGAGCCGCTCAGGTCCGGGGTCGTTTGGTGGGTGGCTCAAGCACCTCCGGACCCGGGGGTCATGTCGCTCTGCAAGGGGTTGCTGGCGATCTTGATGGGGGTGGTTAGGTAGGTGTACGGCCGGAGCAGTGTTTTAAGTTCGTGACGCCACCCACGGGACGTGGTAAAGGTGTAGACACCACCGCTGCAGTTACGGGGGTATCCGGGGGAGATGGTTGTGCAGCAAGACGTTAACCCCTCCGTGCGCAGGGATGGTGGCCCCGGGACCCGTTTGGGGGATAGTGGTAGTTGGGCGGTGCAGAGCGGTGCGCAGCCAGATGGCACTGTTGTACTCATAATTATAGACACACGCAAGTCTCTGTAAACAAAGTTGATGGTGGTCGGTGCCCGCAGCCGGCTGCGTTTTGTCCCCCACCCGGGTTGGTGGTCTTGGCCTTTCTCCTGCACCTTGTTATGTTCGTGTCGACTGCCTATGCCTCAGCAACGGGAGTCCGCTCCCCGGCTGTATATGTGTCGGTGGAGTCCGTTTGCCCGCAGGCGCTGGCCCGTGGGATCTTTCTGCCTGTGCGGTGGCTTTCTATCGATCCGGGTGACCCAATGGGAGGTGAGGGTTAACGTCCCGCTGGGAGACGAAGATTTCGGCCTCCAGGCCCGGTTCAAAGATGAACCCCCATCCACGCCGGGGGTCGAACTGCCGGACTTGGCCCTCGTAGGTCGGGCCCCGTACTCGGTAGGTGGCACTCCGGAGGTTTTCTTTCTCCCAGATGGTACGGGCCAGCACCTCGGCCTTCTGTCTCTCCCGGGCCGCTATTTCCCAGCCCAGCTGGTTCTGCTGCCGCTCCCAATATGGAGCGTCTGCCTGCTCCCCTTGCGCGGGGGTCGGGCCCAGCCGGAGCTCCCCCGTGCCGGCTACGACCGACACCATCTGGATTGGGGAACCCCGCTGTGTTGCGGCCTGCTGTGCTGCCTTGCAGTGACAACCCTCCGCCGCCTCAGCCGAGGCCTGGGACCTGGGAGCAGCCAGCGTTACCTCCTGGGCCTTCTTCCGGTCAGCATCCACCATCTTCTTGGCCGGGCGGACTGCCGGAGCCTGAGCCTCTTGGGTCGCGGTCTCCTTCGGGACCGGCGGGTCCACTCTGGGAACGGGTACCTTCCACGGGAGCAGAATCGGTACAGGTCGAACAAGCGGCCGTCCGCGGGCTGCCTCCACATGTGGATCCTCACGGGCGTCCGGGATGGGTTCCGCCACCGTTGTCAGGGGCAGCGGACCGAGTGGAGGAGCAGCCGCAGCCGATACGGGCGATGCGGGGGGCAACATGGAGGGCAGGAGCAGACCGGGTTCCTCAGCCGCAGCGGTCGGTCCCTCAGGGAAATAGGGGCGTGGGTCGCGTACCCGCTCCTCCAAAATTGCCTCCACCTCACGAGCCGGCACGGCCGCAGCTATCCCCCACATCTCGGCCGCCCACTGCTCCATGAGGAAGCGCACCTGGGCCTGCAGCCGATGACACATCTGCGAGGTCCGGGCTTCTACCCACGCCGCTGTTCCAGGCGCGGGCTCTGGGATCTCGGGCTTGCTAGACGGGGCGGACATGGTGCACTCTCAGGGTCCAGTAACCAAACGGGTGGCAGAGTCCTGGAGTCCCTGCCCTTTATCAGCTTGGTCATATGGCACGGCAGCTTCACCCGCCCCCCTTGGTCTGTTCGCGGCCTTCCCATTTCCAGCTAGACAACTTCACTTTGTGACCGCTCACTTTCTCTGCAAGGCCGTGTTCTCTAGGGTAGGGGCTTCCGCTTTCACGCCCTTTCTGTGGGGAAGAAGACTCTGGCGGGAAATCTTCGCGCCAAAAGATGGTGGACTCTTCAAATTTCGCAATGGATCACTGCTGACTTCAACTTCAAGGCGCACTTCACTGGGTAAGTGAATGGATTCAATCCTGTTCGTCACGCCAGAAGAGTCGATGTGTACTGCCCCGCGCTCGGCTGCAGCCAAGCCGCTGGGGTCCGGGCTCGTTTGATGGGTGGCGCGAGCGCCTCCGGACCCGGGGGTCACGTCACTCTGCAAGGGGTTGCTGGCGATCTTGATGGGGGTGGTTAGGTAGGTGTACGGCCGGAGCCGTGTTTTGAGTTCGTGATGCCACCCACGGGATGTGGTGAAGGTGTAGACACCACCGCTGCAGTTCCAGGGGTACCTGGGGGAGATGGCTGTTAACCCCTCCATGGGCAGGGATGGTGGCCCCGGAACCCGTTTGGGGGATAGTGGTAGTTGGGCGGTGCAGGGCGGTGCGCAGCCAGATGGCACTGTTGTACTCACAATCATAGACACACGCAAGTCTCTGTAAACAAAGTTGATGGTGGTCGGTGCCCGCAGCCGGCTGCATTTTGTTCCCCACCCGGGTTGGTGGTCTTGGCCTTTCTCCTGCACCTTATTATGTTCGTGTCGACTGCCTATGCCTCAGCAATGGGAGTCCGCTCCCCGGCTGTATATGTGTCGGTGGAGTCCGTTTGCCCGCAGGCGCTGGCCCGAGGGATCTCTCTGCCTGTGCGGTGGCTTTCTATCCCCCTCGGTGGGCTGTTGCCTTCTTTCGGGACTTGGGATGGGAATGGACCTAAAGTCCAGACTTCAATCAGTAAATTCGACGTGGACCAGTGGCTTCTGGGCCTCGTTCTGGGTCTGAGTACCCCCCTGGTGCTCTGGTTTCCAGTCGGTTCCCTGGTTCGGTACCGGTGGCACACTACCCTGTCCCGGTCCCTTACGGTTCCACCTGGCCGTCTTCCCGGCTCCTGCAGGCCAGGCCACCGCCTGCCTCCTAGCCGAGGTACCAGGGCTACGATCCTGGCACCTGTCAGTTTCCGCTGCAGACCTGGGCACAGGTCTGCTGCACTCTACTCCTGTCACTGACTACTCACTACTGACTACTGTTTCTCCTGCCTCAGGCCCTCTGGACTCCTCAGTGGGCATGTCCAACCGCCTGGCTCCGCCCCATGGTGTGACCATCAAGCCCTGAGGGAGGTGACTAGGTTTTGAAAGGTTGGCTGCTGTTACCTTTTTAGGGGGACGGGTATTTGTGCAAGGGCCTGTCTGTGACTACCTGGCTAGTCCAGGGTGTCACAACAGCATCAGCATAGTTTTACTTAACTATACACTGTTCATGGCCTTCTTTCATTACAAGCCATGGACATCATTAAACATTAGACTCATGTATTAAAACTGTTCCTTCTGTTTGTCAATTTAAAACCAATAAACAATTAAAAGAATACTAAATTAAACCTAACCCATCCCATTCATTACCTTTTTATTCAATCTGCTAACCTACATACTCATTCTAGACTACCCGATACGTTAGAATCGGACCACGTTCTAGTATACCCAGAAGGAGAAAACTCAGAAAAACTGAAAATTTGGAAGTGGTCCCTTAATCTTTGCCAGAGCTGTGTGTATGTACCGTATTTTTCGCTTTATAAGACGCACCTGATTATAAGACGCACCCCCAAATTTGGTGAAGGAAAAGAGAATTTTTTTTTTTAATGGTAAATGGGGTCCATCTTATAATGCCAGTGTCCCTCTAACAAATCATATAGGGTATATGTCCCTCATAGCCCCCCATCCTAAAATTAGCCCCCTTAATCTGGATATGGCCCCCTTATATTGAATATAGCCCCCTTGTGATGGCACACGTTCCCCTGTGCTGCCTATGGTCCCCTATGGATTGCACACGTTCCCGTGTTAGATAACGCCCCCATGCTGCTGCCCATGGCCCCTATAGATCGCACAAGTCCCCCTGTGTTAGATATTGCCCCCATAGTGCTGCCCATGGCCCCTATAGATCGCACAAGTCCCCCTGTGTCAGATATCGCCCCCATAGTGCTGCCCATGGCCCCTATAGATCGCACAAGTCCCCCTGTGTCAGATATCGCCCCCATAGTGCTGCCCATGGCCCCTATATAGATCGCACAAGTCCCCCTGTGTCAGATATCGCCCCCATAGTGCTGCCCATGGCCCCTATATAGATCGCACAAGTCCCCCTGTGTCAGATATCGCCCCCATAGTGCTGCCCATGGCCCCTATAGATCGCACAAGTCCCCCTGTGTCAGATATCGCCCCCATAGTGCTGCCCATGGCCCCTATATAGATCGCACAAGTCCCCCTGTGTCAGATATCGCCCCCATAGTGCTGCCCATGGCCCCTATAGATCGCACAAGTCCCCCTGTGTCAGATATCGCCCCCATAGTGCTGCCCATGGCCCCTATATAGATCGCACAAGTCCCCCTGTGTCAGATATCTCCCCCATAGTGCTGCCCATGGGCCCCTATAGATCGCACAAGTCCCCCTGTGTCAGATATCGCCCCCATAGTGCTGCCCATGGGCCCCTATAGATCGCACAAGTCCCCCTGTGTCAGATATGGCCCCTAGGCTGCTGCCCAAAGTAAAATAAACCCCTCTTTCCTTATCTCCTGCAGTGCTGAGCTCCCTCCTGTCTGCTCCGTGCTTCTGTTCTTCCTTACTTCCTGGTTGTCAGTGCGGTCATGTGATCGGCACAGCAGGCTGAGATCTCTGCCTGCCTGATCACACTGGAAGCAGGGGCACGAGGAGAAACGCTGCAGGGTGAGTAAGATTTTTTATTTTAGAATGAGCAGCAGCCTGGGGGCCAAATCTAACACAGGGGTGGGCATGTGCGATCACACTGGGACGCAGGCTCATATAATATGCACCGCTCACCAGCCCCTCACTGCGTGCGATTTCAGCACCATTGGAGATGGACAGCGGCTGTGCATATTATATGAGCGGGTGCAGGAGATCAAAGGCAGCAGCCCGCAGCGTTCCACTGTGCTCCAGAGCTGCTGCCCCCACCTCCCCTGGACGCTGCAGGGTACATATATATATACCACCCCCCCTCCCCCCCCCGTATATTCGGCTTATAAGACGCACCCCCTACTTTCCCCCAAAATTTGGGGGAACAAAAGTGCGTCTTATAAAGCGAAAAATACGGTATGTATGTATGTATGTGTATATATATATATATATATATATATATATATATATATATATATATATATATATATATATATATATATATATATATATATATATACACATACAGTATATATACTATGATTGTCTCACATGCATTTTATGCTTTTATGTACTTTACTATGTGCTCATTTTTCACTTTCACTTGCATCACTTAATGTATATACCCATTTGTTTTCTATTTGTATTTGCACTTCATTATTGTCGGCATATATTTTAATTTTTTTGGCTTCATCTGTCAAGCCTCATATGCTCTCCTATTTAATCCCATATAGATTGTATGGTAACTGAATCATACATGGTATTGCCTGGTCACCATGGCAACTAACCCTAGTGTGTCAGAAAGCAATCCCTCTGAGCTCAGCCCATACAGCGGTGAGTGTTCCTTGCTGCTTAAAGGTAATTGTCTTCTATTCTCATCTCAGTGCCTTCATGCTTTGGAATAGATTCATTGGTCACTCGGCCTGCATTTTTGTGCCATATGTGCTATTTATATCTTTTTCTATTTTCTGCCCATTTTTGAGCTGTATTATTTGCACTACTTTCTTTATGTGTCAATGTGCACTGTTGCAGTGTCAGTATACACTGCTGCTTATATTTCTATTGAGCTGTCACTACCTGACAGTCCTGCCTATATCTGTATGCACTGCTGTTTGACCACTCCTAGGCCTGTATGTGCTGCTGCGGAACAACCACATGGCTGACACAATCAGAGTTTTTAGATTTAGCAAGTAGCAGAGCTCAGAAAGATAGCCTTGCCCACAATAGGCTCTGTATGTACATTTCTATAGACAGTGAGCTGCTAAACACAGCAGGGGGTGTGCAGGACTAACTAACCTCCAGCTGACCTAGTCTGGCAATGATCATTGCCTTAAGCTAAAACAAACATTGCAGGTAAATAACTGCACACAATTTGAAAAGAGACTCATAGCTGAAATCAATGTGTTAACCCATACAACATGCTGTTTTCAGATAACATAGAACAAACCTTGTGACAGATTCCCTTAAAAGTGTTTATAGAATGTCTTTAGCTGTTCTTCAGACTCAGTCAACATGATGATAATATTATCAATGTAACAGTAATAGGCTGGAAGGAGCAGTAAGACAATAAGACTACATAGAAAGTTGCTTAAGTTTTCATTTAGGAAAGAAATTAACACTACAAAAATTCTGTGTGTAGGTGTGCATAGATAGCCTTTTGAAATTCATTGTAGTTGTAACTTAAATTTGAAGGATTTTATTTTGTCAGACCTAAACAGGGCTCACTGTGTACATCCACATCTATCTCATATACAGAGGGTTGGCACAAGTTATATTTCTATACTTCTCTTGGGTTGCTCCTCCCATAAAAAGCCATGTTCAATTCTCTATAAATTGAACAGATATCCCTTTTAGGCCTCAGTCACACGTCCATGTTTAAACACTTATATGAAAAAATAGTATCGGTGTCTTCAGTGTTTTGGATCAGTGTCATCAGTGTGACATCTGTGTGTCCGTTTGTACCGTCAGTGTCATCCGTGTTTTTCACAGATGGATCATTTAACTAAATAAATCACAAAACTCCTCCTATACTTGGCAATTGTAAACACATACAGCACACGGATGGCACATGGATGCAATCCATGTGCTGTACGTGGTTTTACGACTCACAGACTTGTAATGGCCCTTGTCATCTGGGCTGCCCCCCAAAGAACAGACATGCCTCCGTGTGTTTTGCAGAGACATATAGTGCGTGTAAAAATATGGACATGTAAAGAGCAGGGTATAGGTGGGCAGCGTAGGTGGGTATATCAGGGAGACACCGCGGGAGATCACGTCGATATCCCACTGCTGCCACCAAATGCCACTGATAAGAGCCCAGGAGATCATGCAGATATCCCACTGCTGCCACCTATTTGCCACAAACAGCATACTGCTGCCTCCAGGCATCGCAGCAATACGCAAATGATTTACAATTGATGGATGAGGAGACAGCTGATTTTACTGCTAGGCCAATTATTGGATGTTTTCAAAGTGAACATATAGTTTATACACACCCGATTCCAATGCATGAAATATATAAATACTCCAGTATCATCTTTGCTAAGCACCACAATAACTCAAAAACTAGCTGCCACCACCAATAGTTTATTCAGTCCGATTGGACACCCATTGCTGGTAACTTCTAGCCTTAGAAGGCTTCAGGGGTTGTGGTTTATAGAGTAAGAAAAACAAAGCTAATCAATTTTATATACTGTATTTAATCTGAAAAGTAGGCAGTGTTTATAAAAAAAATGTAACAAAGGGGACAAAACAATACAGTATATACAGTTACATAAAATAAAGAGGATGAACAAAAGAAAAATACTAAACCTGTGTTACAAAAATGGCACACATTGTATCAGAGGGAAGTGCTACTTTTAGGGAAATGGAGAGAACCACAGTGCACTGTGAATTCCAGCACTGACAAAGCCAAAAACTCAAACTTCTGATTTTATGAGATAAAGGTTACATCCACATACTTCCTCTTTCTAATCTCATATGGGTCTGGTCATGAGATGTAGCTCTTGTATTTATAAAATTATGGGATCCACAACTTATAAAACTCAATCAGAAAGACACCTAGAAAACCATAGTCTTTATTAAATTAATTAAAATACATCAAGGTTCCGAACCATGTATACATGTAGGACATAGACATACTAGACCAAATTAATTAGTGTTAGTGCAAGTGAACACACTTAAACCTTAACAGTGGAGAGTAAGGAGAAATGGGTACAGACTAGGTCTCAAATTGTCAAAGAGAAAGCGGGTGGAGCCTAAGTAAATGCACTCTATCTCACCCTTCCTGACAGCGGAGAGTACCTTAATTTTTTTGGATAACCCCCCCGCTCAACAGTGGCTGACCCTAAATAGCCCTAACTCCACTAGTAAAGGTTTCCACCACCACTGCTAACCACATGTGCCCAAAACATGATTAAAAACAAAACATACATAACAGCCATAGGACATACAAGATCAGTGAACCGTTCATACTGTTGGACATGGCCCTAATTAACACAATATAGCAAGCCTTACTGCCACCTGCTAATATAGATGGAAAACTAGATAATGTGTATTCTCTCCAATCTATCAAGAGGAGAGATACTGTTGGCTTTAATGCTTATAACTGTAATAATTGGTTAGGTCAAAGCTGAGAGGTTTACTTAGTTTCAGAACACTCTCTAATATCCCACCAACTTACAAGATATCTTTGCCCATAGAGGTCCCAGGTGGACGATATTATCCCATATTTCCTATCATGATTTTACCTTCCCATAGATAGGAAATATGGCATATAGGAACCCATCCATCAGGACAATATTAATTTGGGGCTAATGCATTGATTTCATGTATTAGTGTCATGCTGTACAAAGGCTAGTAAGACACAGTACAGCGTAATCCCCACTAGGTGGCAGCAGAGTAGTGAAGGACAGACAAAGAAACACTGTAACGGAAAAGCAGCTGAAGTATAGCAGAGTAAGTTCAGCAATGTTAACAGGCGAATCACCAGGGGGCAAAAGAGTAGTCAAACAGTCAGGGTCTAGCCAGGAAAGTCGAGTCACTGCAAAGGGAGGATCAATATCGAAGTTAGAAAGCAGAACCGAGTCAGAAGTCGGGAGATCAGGTATGCAGAGGGAAACACAAACAGACAGGAGAGGGATATCAGGGACCAGAACAGGCAGACAAACGGGGGAAGGGTCAAAGTCAGGACACAGTAGCAGGGAGGCAGAACAGATCAGGAACACTCACGAGAGCCAGTATACAAGCTGCAAGCCAGAAATATCACTGGCACTGAGCCATAGGTAGAGAGGCAATATATAACGTCCTGGGATCCAGGACGAGGCAAGGGAAGTTAACCCCTGACATGACCAGGCCTGCGCTGTGTGTAACCAGCAGCAGGAAAAAGCCAGCCTGGATCATGACAATTAGACAGTGGTTCTATCATTTCAGCCACATATGTTTTACTCTGAAATGCTCCAGCTTTATGGATTAGCCCCCCAAGTGGCATGGTGTTGGACAAGATTTTAACTATATGATTTATTCTCAAATGTTCCTGTCTTTCAGAGTAAGGCTGTATGCGCACGTTGCGTCGTGTCCCTGCAGAAATTTCTGCAGGGATTTGACAGCATATGTGCGCGTCAAATCGCTGCAGAAACACTGCATAATGAATGCAGTGTTTCTGCAGAAAAAAAGCCGATTTCATGCGCTCTGGATGCAGCCTCTCCCATAGACAGAGCAGGACCTGCATCCAAGCGCACGAAAGAAGTGACATGTTACTTCTTAGAACGCAGCGATTTGGAACAAAAGTTTGGCATCCAAATCGCTGCTCTCCCAAATGCAACGTGCACACGTCTCATGCACAATCTTCATAGATTGTGCAGGGGACGCAGGTCGCATGCATTTACCCTGCGGTGCAATACACAGCGTAAATGCATGAAATTCGGCAACGTGCGCATGAGCCCTTAAGCATGCCTGGCTCAAATTATAGAGTCTGTGCCTGATATATGCTGCCTGTGATACCGGTAGAATATATCAGTTGTCAGGTTCCCTTTTGCTAACTAGATTGTTAAAGAAAACCAATCAGCAGGATTTTCATATATAAAGTAAAGCCGGTGCCATACTACTGTAATGATCAGAAGTCGAATGAGATCCAGTGAGTCACAAAACCGAGGCACAGGCAGAAATATCACAACACTCTGTTTACTGAAAGGGATGGGAAGAGGCTCAAAATAAAATACAGTTTTCAATTAGGGTAAGTTCACACAGTGCGTTTTCGCGGCGTTTTTGCGCAGTTTTCGAGTGCGTTTTTGCTCAGAAAACTGCATGACTTTGCTTCCCCAGCAAAGTCTATGAGTTTTCATTTTTGCTGTCTGCACACAGCGTTTTTTTTCAGCTGCGTTTTTGTGGTGCCACAAAAAAGCAGCATGTCAATTATTCCCGCGTTTTTCACTGCGCTTTTCATCCATTGAGTGCAATGTGATGTTGAAAGACGCAATGAGAAACGCAAATAGCTGCGTTTTGGTGCGTTTTGGTGCGTTTCTAAGACCAAAAACGCAGCTATAAACGCAGGAGGTGGGTAGTAAAGTGACATGTACAGGAAGAGGATTCCTTCTGTCAGTAAATACAGAAGCGTGAATCCTCCCGGTACCGTCACCGCCGCTTCCACCTCCAGTCCTGTGCATGTATGCTGCCGTGCGGCGCCATGTTCGGGCGGGAGGTGGAAGCGGCTGCGAAAACAAAAGTTAACAGTAGAAAAAAAAAAAAGTTATACTCACCTGTCTGCAGGGTCCCGGTGCCATGCCCGCTCCCATCTCCTCTCACGGTATCGCCACTCCGGCTGTGTGCAGACGGCTGGGACACCTCCGATAGATGCAAGACCTGGCGATGGATCACAAGATGCAGTCACCTGACGCATCAGGTGTTCGTAAGTATCGCGGTGACGCGGGCACCCGGCCGGTTTAAGCTATCAGCGGATGCATCAGGAGACTTCATCCCTGATTACCGGCAGCTGCTGCAGCGATCGGACAGGATCAGACTCCCGCCCCATCGCTCCAGGAGCTGCCGGTAATCAGCACATAAGTGAGTATTTTTTTTTTTTTTTTTGCACCGATGCATCTGCTGATTGTATAAACGGCTTTTATACAATCAGCTGATGTGTGATGTGCTTCAGCCCCTAGAACCTGACACATCATCTGATCGCTTTGCCTTCCAGCAAACCGATCAGATGATATTGGATCCGGATTGGACGGCGCGGGACCCTTGACCCAGGATTACTGCGGAGGGGGGTTCTTTATTTCAATAAAGATGGAGTCACTAATTGTGTTGTGTTTTATTTCTAATAAAAATATTTTTCTGTGTGTTGTGTTTTTTTTTTTATCTTTACTAGAAATTCATGGTGGCCATGTCTAATATTGGCGTGACACCATGAATTTCGGGCTTAGGGCCAGCTATACAGCTAGCCCTAACCCAATTATTACCCAGCGAGCCACCCGGCATCAGGGCAGCTGGAAGAGTTGGATACAGCGCCAGAAGATGGCGCTTCTATGAAAGCACCATTTTCTGGGGTGGCTGCGGGACTGCAATTCACAGCGGGGGTGCCCAGAAAGCATGGGCACCCTGCACTGTGGATTCCAATCCCCAGCTGCCTAGTTGTACCTGGCTGGACTCAAAAATTGGGCGAAGCTCACGTCATTTTTTTTATTTTTAATTATTTCATGAAATTCATGAAATAATTAAAAAAAAGGGCTTCCCTATATTTTTGGTTCCCAGCCGGGTACAAATAGGCAGCTGGGGGTTGGGGGCAGCCCGTACCTGCTTGCTGTACCCGGCGAGCATACAAAAATATGGCGAAGCCCACGTCATTTTTTTTGTTTGGGGGGGGCAAAGAAATCCTGCATACAGTCCTGGAAGGAGGATGCTGAGCCTTGTAGTTCGACAGCTGCTGTCTGCTCTCCTGCATACACTATTGGATGGAGGATGCTGAGCCTTGTAGTTCGACAGCTGCTGTCTGCTCTCCTGCATACACTATTGGATGGAGGATGCTGAGCCTTGTAGGTCTGCTCCCCCTGACTCTCCCTCAAGCATACAGTCCTGGATGGAGCATGCTGAGCCTTGTAGTTCTGCAGCTGCTGTCTGCTCTCCTGCATACACTATTGGATGCAGTATGCTGAGCCTTGTAGTTCTGCAGCTGTCTGCTCTTCTGCATACACTAGTGGAGAATGAAGAACACATTGAAGAAGGAAATGACATCAGACCTTTTTTTTTTGTTCACTGATAAAAAACGCATAAAGACGCAGTGAGCAAAAACGCAGCAAAACGCAGCAAAACAACGCACCAAATTGCGGCAAAACGCGTGCGTTTTTTCCGCGTTTTTTTGACGCTGGTGCGTTGTGCGGTTTTTGCCGCAAAAAACGCACAAAAACGCAGCGTCAAAAAAACGCAGTGTGTGAACCTAGCCTTACTCCCAAGAAACTACTATGCCTATTATTCACACTCACAAGCTATATGCCGGGGTTAGCATGTTCGCTCCAATGTCCATTCCTTCCAATGTGTACTACAAACTGCAGGAACAAATTCACCTTAAGGGTAAGTTCACACAGTGCGTTTTTCGCGGCGTTTTTGCGCAGTTTTCGGGTGCGTTTTGCTCAGAAAACTGCATGACTTTGCTTCCCCAGCAAAGTCTATGAGTTTTCATTTTTGCTGTCTGCACACAGCGTTTTTTTTCAGCTGCGTTTTTGTGGTGCCACAAAAACGCAGCATGTCAATTATTCCCACGTTTTTCACTGCGCTTTTCATCCATTGAGTGCAATGGGATGTTGAAAGACGCAATGAGAAACGCAAATAGGTGCGTTTTGGTGCACTTTAGTGCGTTTCTAAGACCAAAAACGCAGCTATAAACGCAGGAGGTGGGTAGTAAAGTGACATGTACAGGAAGAGGATTCCTTCTGTCAGTAAACACAGAAGCGTGAATCCTCCCGGTACCGTCACCGCTGCGTCCACCTCCAATCCTGTGCATTTCTGCTGCCGTGCGGCGTCATGTACGGGCAGGAGGTGGAGGCAGCTGCGAAATCAAAAGTGAACAGTAGAAAAAAAAAAAGTCATACTCACCTGTCTGCAGGGTCCCGGTGCCATGCCTGCTCCCAGATCATCCTCCCGGTACCGCCGCTCCGGGTGTGTGCAGTCTCCCCGGGTACGTATGCCTGCAGGATGCAGGACCTGGCGATGGATCACCTGATGCAGTTATCTGACGCGTCAGCTGATCGTAAGTCTCGGGGCCAGCGGCCGGCCGGTTTAACCTATCAGCGGATGCGTCAGGAGACTTCATCCCTGATTACCGGCAGCTGCTTCAGCGATCGGACGGGATCAGACTCGGCTCCAGGAGCTGCCGGTAATCAGCACATAAGTGAGTATTTTTTTTTTTGCACCGATGCATCTGCTGATTGTATAAACGGCTTTTATACAATCAGCTGATGTGTGATGTGATTCAGGCACTTGATCCTGACACATCATCTGATCACTTTGCCTTCCAGCAAACCGATCAGATGATATTGGATCCGGATTGGAAGGCGCGGGACCCTTGACCCAGGATTACTGCAGAGGGGGGTTCTTTATTTCAATAAAGATGGAGTCACTAATTGTGTTGTGTTTTATTTCTAATTAAAATATTTTTCTGTGTGTTGTGGTTTTTTTATCTTTACTAGAAATTCATGGTGGCCATGTCTAATATTGGCGTGACACCAGGAATTTCGGGCTTAGGGCCAGCTGATAATATACAGCTAATAATGGTCTGTATATTATCACTGGGTAATAATGGGTTTAGGGCTAGCTGTATATTATCAGCTGGCCCTAAACCCATTATTACCCAGTGAGCCACCCCGCATCAAGGCAGCTGGAAGAGTTGGATACAGCGCCAGAAGATGGCGCTTCTATGAAAGCGCCATTTTCTGGGGTGGCTGCGGACTGCAATTCGCAGCTGGGGTGCCCAGAAAGCATGGGCACCCTGCACTGTGGATTCCAATCCCCAGCTGCCTAGTTGTACCCGGCTGGACACAAAAATTAGGCGAAGCTCACGTCATTTTTTTTTTTAATTATTTCATGAAATTCATGAAATAATTAAAAAAAAAAGGGCTTCTCTATATTTTTGGTTCCCAGCCGGGTACAAATAGGCAGCTGGGGGTTGGGGGCAGTCCGTACCTGCCTGCTGTACCCGGCTAGCATACAAAAATATGGTGAAGCCCACGTCATTTTTTTTGTTTGGGGGCAAAGAAATCCTGCATACAGTCCTGGAAGGAGGATGCTGAGCCTTGTAGTTCGACAGCTGCTGTCTGCTCTCCTGCATACACTATTGGATGGAGGATGCTGAGCCTTGTAGTTCGACAGCTGCTGTCTGCTCTCCTGCATACACTATTGGATGGAGGATGCTGAGCCTTGTAGGTCTGCTCCCCCTGACTCTCCCTCCAGCATACAGTCCTGGATGGAGCATGCTGAGCCTTGCAGTTCTGCAGCTGCTGTCTGCTCTCCTGCATACTCTATTGGATGGAGTATGCTGAGCCTTGTAGTTCTGCATCTGTCTGCTCTCCTGCATACACTAGTGGAGAATGAAGAACATATTGAAGAAGGAAATGACATCAGATCTTTTTTTTTTGTTCACTGATAAAAAACACATAAAGACGCAGTGAGCAAAAATGCAGCAAAACGCAGCAAAAAACGCACCAAATCGTGGCAAAAACGCGTGCGTTTTTTGCCGCGTTTTTTTGACGCGGGTGCGTTTTTGTGCGGTTTTTGCCGCAAAAAACGCACAAAAACGCAGCGTCAAAAAAACGCAGTGTGTGAACCTAGCCTAAAACTCACATAAGAGACAAGCAGTAATTCACCAACACAATATCAGTTGCAGTGTAAATCCAATTAATGTAATCTAGTGAGGATCTCTGGAATAACATGCTGATTTACAATTTAACAATCTTAAACTTCACAAATACAAACACAGCATACATGTACATAAGCTAACTGAACTCCCGGGTTTCTTAAACTAACGGTACCATGTTTCAGACAGAGTCCACCACAGGCCCGTGGAAAGTTCTGGCTGCAGCCACTCCCGGTGATCTTCAATGCCAAGAAACACAAAGAAAAGCAATAATCACACAAAAAGTGTCCATGTTCCTGCCTGCAGCAGAGCTCCTGCACATTCCCAATCAAATAATACTCACAGTTCTGCAGGTTTCAAAAGTACTTGCACAGGATGTCGTCTCACAAACAGTGTATCCCAAGTTCTTTCTTCCCAGACAGCAATCCACTTGATTCTTCCTTGGTGCCAGACGCTTGGCCCGATCAGCGTCCGATCACTGCTGCTTCAGCCACAGATCTCCATAAAGCTCTAAGCTCCTCACAAGCCTGTAGGAAGTTCTGCTCTCTCTTATCCCGGGCTTTTCTGGTTAAACTCCCCTCTCTCATTTCCTGGGCCCCACCACTTTCAGGGAGGAAGCCTGTGGGTCCTAGTGTTCTCACAGTCCTTTTCACCCACATAGTGTTTTACACAGGAAGAGGAGACATGTCAATACCCACAAAACGTTGCACACTGTTACACTACTGGTGCTAGGATGCTGAATCCAATCATACCTTTACCTGAGATATTGAATGCTTGATTGCAGAAAAATGTGTAATCAAAGTTACAGAAATGCACTGATTGTGTGAGTGATGTGTGCATCAGGGCGGGACTATGTGGGTTGGGTCATACATTATTATTGTGCACCTGTATGCTTGCTAGCCTCCCCCCCCCCCCTTGTCTTCACCATTACATTTATGTCCGAAGCAAGCACAGTAGCAACTAGAAGTATTTCAGGAACTCTTCGCTAAGAAGCCAGTGGAGTCAGCGCTTGCGCATACCAGTATCTCCGGTGTCATCTTATTGAAAACGCTCTCCTCCTGCTTCGGACTTCTCAGAGACTTGTGTCTCGTGTGACAAGAAAAGAGGATGCAAGGGCACATGTGCCGCCCACGGCACAAGCATCCGAGAAATCTAAAGCAGGAGGACAGCATCTTCAATAAGATGGTACCAGAGATAGCAC
The DNA here is from genome assembly GCF_048569485.1 of Anomaloglossus baeobatrachus. NCBI lineage: Eukaryota > Metazoa > Chordata > Amphibia > Anura > Aromobatidae > Anomaloglossus > Anomaloglossus baeobatrachus. The sequence goes on from NC_134356.1 coordinate 456,408,089, forward strand.
TATGCGCAGACACTGACTCCAACGCCTTCTTAGTGAAGAGTTCCTGAAATACTTTTAGATGCTACTGCGCGCGCTTCGGGCATATATGTAATAGCGGTGACAGGGGGAGAAAGGGCAGGCAAGCTGGAACTTTAATTATACATTTTTTTTGCAATCAAGCATCCAATCTCTAAACTAAAGGTATGATTTTATTCACCCTCCAGTATGACACTGGCTTTATTTCTATATGAAAATTCTGCTAGTTGGTTCCATTTAAAGGCCTTTGTTCTCTTAATGCTTACAACTATCATTTTTCTGGTTACCACGGTACAGTTTACATTTCTTATAAAACAAATTCCTTAGTAACAGACACAAACAATAAACTGGAATGAAAAATTGATACATGTGACTGGAAATTTTGGAATCTTTATTCCTTGTATATTCCTTGTACTGTTTGTAATGCCTTTATTTAAAAGCAATTAAATTCCGGGTACTAGATCCAGGATGTAGCTTCTGGGAAAAGCACATGTTCTTTATAGAGTTGGTTCAGGAGATGTTCCAAAACATCTCCTAAAAGACAAATATTGTTGCACCCGGACAGCCCAGAGGCATTGCACACTTATGTAAGATGCAGTGAAACGATGGAAGTCAGTCTGGAATGGTGAGCAGGTGAATAAAGCACCATTGTATACACATGTATCACCACAATAAACTGAGTCCTGATAGATATGGACAGTGACAGAATTTTCATTATTTAGCCTCTGAACACCAGTACAAGGATTTGAAATGGTCATCATGTGATTGAAGTGTAGACATAAAGGTTTAATTCAAGGTTTTACCAAACATAGTATATTAACTGTTCAGGAATAGGGATGGGCGAACCCCCCGATGTTCGGTGTTCGGGAGACTCGTCCGAATGTTTTGTAAAATTCATGTTCGGGTTCTGACATAACGCAAACTTGTGTCTGAACACCGAACTTGGACTTTACAGTTGTGATGGGGCAGGGGGAGGGGGGGGGGCTGTAAAATAAAGAATATCATTAATAGTAAATATTGGCATTATACTTACTGGTCCCGCGACGCGTCCTGCAGACTCTGTCTCCCACCGCTTTTGCTTCCGATCATTGCTGTGCCCTCCTGGTAACCATCGCTGACGATGGGACCTTCCGTGACATCATAGCCTTGTGACCAGTCACGTGTAAATGTTGTATTACCTCGTTGGTTACAGACCAGTCAGATGGCTATGACCTCATGCAAGGTCCTGTAGTGTCAGTGCATCTCGCCGGTACTTGGTACTCACCCAAGCATCCCAGCACTCAGTATACTTGGCGAGCGCTGTGTACCGGCAAGATGCTTGGGCACATGCTTGGCTCCCCCTCCCTGCATGTTGGCGCTCTTTACAGAGTCAGCCCACATGCAGGGATTGGCTGACACACTGTAATGCCACAGCCAGTGATGAATCAGATGATCGAAGATCACCGTTGCTATAGTAACCTGCTCGTTAGATTGCTATGGCAACGGTGGCAGCGGTGACGTCACCGCTTACCAACCCGCAGGATTTTTTTGATCAAAAACAGTGTTTACTAAGTACCCTATGTTTATATGCACTATGCTTTTATTTAGTTACAGCAGGGTATGTTTGCAGGGTATGTTTTCACAATTTTTCCCTTTTCTCTTTGTCTAATGGCTAGTGTGAACATGAGCGCACAAACTACATGTATACCATCTCATACTCCGACTCACTTTTTTGTTTTTATGTATTTTTTTTGTATTCAGTACAAATAGGGTGTGGCCCTCCCTCTTAGGCCTCTGCCACACTTACGTGAAAAAACGTAACGTTTTTGTCACGTACGTGTTAAAGGGGTGGTTTTCTCCCCACGTGCCGTGTTTATGGCATGTACGTGTTCTCCATGTGTTAAACGTAATAACACACGGAGAAGGGAAAGCCCCGCCTTACCTGCATCATCCGGCGTGGTCTGTGGTGCTGAATGACAGCATCCGGCCAAAGCCACACCCCGCTGATACTGTTTCCGGCCCCCAGTGAAGAAGAAGCGTTGTTCAAATTCACTGGGGGACGTATGCAGGGGACAGCCGCGGCAGATACTGCAGGTATGGTGGAAGTGAGTATGTGTTTTTATTATTTTTACAATGACAAGTGTCTTTCTCCGGCGCGTGTCACACGGGTCCGCAACCACACTACATCCGTGTGGTACGGGTGCGGGCCGTGTGACACCCGTGCTGCCGGAGCAACACGGACATGTCAGCGTTTTTAAAAAACAGACACATGTAAGTACGGAACGGACACACATTCCGTTCATGAATACTTATGTGTGTCCAAAACAATAACAATACATAGGACCACGTGGGCCCGTGTCTCCGATATGTGAAAAAAAGGCACACATGTACCACAGGCACGTGCGTGTGGCAGAGGCCTTAGTGAGCTGGGCATTTCATTCTGTGCATCCCCTGACTGTGTGTCCTGTTGGGACCCGGTCACTCTCAGCCCTTAGCCACATTGAGGCCTATTTTAGACCCATGGTAAGGTTTTAATATTAGAGAGTGTAGGTACTATCCCAACTGGGTACACCTTGGCATTGGTGGAATAGCTTTATGCTTTTTTTTATCAAAACCTGTGTTTACTAAGTACCCTATGTTTATATGCACTATGCTTTTATTTAGTTACAGCAGGGTATGTTTTCACAATTTTTGCCTTGGTTTCCCACATGCAGGGATTGACTGACACACTGTAATGCCACAGCCAGTGATGAATCAGGTGATCGAAGATCACCATTTCTATAGTAACCTGCTCGTTAGGTTGCTATGGCAATGGTGGCAGCGGTGACGTCACCGCTTACCAACCCGCAGCCTCTGCTCGATTACACAGCACGGTGAGCAGCAGCGTTCTTCCCTGCCCGTGCTGTCTGATATAGCAGAGCTAGGTCAATTGAAAAAGACAGAAGACCAGGATCATGGAGGGATGAGATGGAGTAATAAAGATGGAGTCCTTAAGTGTGTCTGTGTATTTATTTCTAATAAAGTATTTTTTCTCTGTGTGGTGTCTTTTTTTTAACCCTTTATTGGAGAATTTTAATGGCCTGGTCAAACTTTGCCTGACAAGAATCTTGGGCTTAATAAGAGCTGGTAAAACAAAGCTGGTATTAACCCCTTATTAGCCACCATGCCACCCGCCACCAGGGTCGCTGGAAGAGTTGGATACAGCGCCAGAAGATAGCCCTTCTATGAAAGCGCCATTTTCTGCGGTGGCTGCGGACTGCAATTCACAGAGGGGGGGTCAAAAAGCTTGGGCCACCCTACGCTGCAGATTTCAATCTCCAGCTGCCTAGTTGTACCTGGCTGTACACAAAAATTGGGCAAAGCCCAAGTCGTTTGTTTTTTTTCAATTATTTCATGAAATTCATGAAATAATTAAAAAAGGGCTTCCCTATATTTTTGGTTCCCAGCCAGGTACAAATAGGCACCTGGTGGTTGGGGGCAGCCCATACCTGCCTGCTGTACCTGGCTAGCATACAAAAATATGGTGAAACCCACGTTATTGTTTTTTTTCTTTTTCAGTTTTTTGGCAATAAACTTTAAAAAAAAAAAAAAAAAAAGGGCTTCCATGGATTTTCCAATGCCATTGAAGGTTACATCAGGCAGGGGGTTTAGCAGCCAGTAGCTGCTTTGATTACCCTTAGCTAGCCATAGAAAATGCAGCAAGAGCCCACACATTTTTTTTATTCTTTTTTCAAATAACTAAAAAAAAAATAAAATAAAAAAAATGGGCCTCCCTGTATTTTGATCGCCAGTCAGGTAAAGCCAGGCAGCTGGGGGCTGGGATTCTCAGCAGCCATCAGCCACCCCTGGAAATGGCGCATTGTTTCTTAGCGTAATTTTCGGACGCGTTACCCAACTTGGCCAGCGGCTCTAGTGCCGGGTGGCACGCTGGGTAATGGAGGGGTTAATACCAGCTTTGTATTCTCAGATGGTACTAAGCCCGAAATTCATTGTCACGTCAAATTAGACATGGCCACCATGAATTTCTAGGAAACAGTGAAAAAAAAACCACGATACAGAATTTTTTTTTATTAGAAATAAAACAAAAAAAACATTTAGAGACTCCATCTTTATTATAAAAAGATACTTAGTCCGACGTAATCCACAGGGACAGCAAAGTCAACTCTGCTTCATCACTGTGCAGAGACAATATCTAAACAGAGTGAGAAGCAAAGAAACCCATGTCAGCTCTGCTACATCGCGTACAGAGCGATGAAGCAGGCTGACAGTGAGGGGATGATTGCACTTACGTCTCGCATTGCATCACCCCACTCTCAGGACAGGAGCGACTCAGCTGCATGGAAATAAACGCAGCTGACCCGCTGCTGTCGAGAGATTGTGCGCCGTGATGCAATGCAAGCCGGCCACACTGTCTTGCTAAATTCTACTGAAAAGGGGGCTGAAAGCCCGTACTTACGAAGCGCTCACTGATATCCTAATCAGGCACGAATACTAAGATTCTTTATAGCAAGATACTATTTATTTTAATAGCACATGAATAGTCAATGGTACATAGGCATTAGAACTACTTTATAATCAAAGAATCTTATACAATAACAGAAATATGCATCAACATTACCGTTTATGTTGTAGCAATCCTTTCTCATCGGAGGGACTCGATTAACACTAGAACTACTGAGGTAGTCATTTTGACTACTTCGCACTATGTAGTTATAGTAGGTGTCACAAGTCCAGTAGTTCTAGTGTTAATGAGTAGGAAACAACATGGCATCTTGCATCACAGGAACAGTGCGTCCACTTGAGCGTCCTGGAAATGTCCCTAATCATTAAGCGAGTCCGGTGTATTTTTATAGGAAACTTTGTATGTTGTGTTTTCTGAGTGGTTAATTGGTGACCATCATGTGAAAGCTGAGTCATGTTCATGTAACTTGACCACAAGCTGCTGTGGGCACCAGCAGCTTCCTGCACATTTCCTGCACATTTAGCTAGTTGACAACTGGCTGACCACAGTTTCCTGGAGATATTTCAAGGAGCCGTGAATTTTACATGCCAGCTTCCTTGCACCTGTTATCCACAAACCACAAGTTTCCTGACTGTGGAACTGTAAGCATTACTTCCTCATTATCGTGGTTTGCTTAAAAAAGTTGTCCAGTTACCAAAACTGATTTTTTTTTTTCTGATAAATCTTGCTAATATGTGCCCCTCAACACATCTATTATGTTTTTTCAGCAAAATTACCTTTCATTGTACACTAGCAGCACATGCTCATTGCTGGCTCCAGCTCTGATGGGGTTAATCTCTCCTCTGACTTCCTGTATTCAGTTCCTACAAGTCCCAGAATTCTTTGTGGCTCTAGGGCGGTGTCTGGCTTATCTAACACACCCATTGTGTCTAATACACCCACTCTGCTCCCACCCAAACCCTCCTCCCTGCCTCTTCCCAGTGGATGTGCACTGAGATCAATTACACAGAGACAGCAGCAGCTCTACACAGCCAGGGGAAGAAAGTGTGTGTGCGCGTATATACAGTGTGTGTGCGCGTATATACAGTGTGTGTGTATATACAGTGTGTGTGTATATATACAGTGTGTGTGTGAGTGTGTATGTGTGTGTGTGTGTCATACTCACCTGTCTGCAGGGTCCCGGTGCCATGCCTGCTTCCAGCCCCTGTCCCGGTCCCGCCGCTCCGGCTGTGTGCAGTCTCCCCGGGGCACGCACGAAGCTTGCAGGACCTGGCCGTGGATCACCTGATGCAGTCACCTGACGCATCAGCTGATCGTAGTCTCGCCGGTGCCGGCGGCCGGCTATCAGCTGATCCTGCCGTCAGGGGACTCCATCAGCTGATTACCGGCCGCTCCTGCAGTGATGGGCCAGGATCAGACTCCGCTGCAGCAGCTGCAGGTCATCAGCACAGACGTGAGTATTTCATTATTTTTATTTTTTTTTTGCACCGATGCATCAGCTGATTGTATAATCGGCTTTTATACAATCAGCTGATGTGTGATGTGATTCAGGCACTTGATCCTGACACATCATCTGATCGCTTTGCCTTCCAGCAAACCGATCAGATGATATTGGATCCGGATTGGACGTCGCAGGACCCTGACCCAGGATTACTGCGGAGGGGGGTTTATTTCAATAAAGATGGAGTCACTAATTGTGTTGTGTTTTATTTCTAATAAAAATATTTTTCTGTGTGTTTTTTTTTTTTTTTTATCATTACTAGAAATTCATGGTGGCCATGTCTAATATTGGCGTGACACCATGAATTTCGGGCTTAGGGCTAGCTGATAATATACAGCTAGCCCTAACTCCATTATTACCCGGCTAGCCACCCGGCATCAGGGCAGCTGGAAGAGTTGGATACAGCGCCAGAAGATGGCGCTTCTATGAAAGCGCCATTTTCTGGGGTGGCTGTGGACTGCAATTCGCAGTGGGGGTGCCCAGAAAGCTTGGGCACCCTTCACTGTGGATTCCAATCCCCAGCTGCCTAGTTGTACCCGGCTGGACACCAAAATTAGGCGAAGCTCACGTCATTTTTTTTTTAAATTATTTCATGAAATTCATGAAATAATTTAAAAAAAAAAAAGGGCTTCTCTATATTTTTGGTTCCCAGCCGGGTACAACTAGGCAGCTGGGGGTTGGGGGCAGCCCGTACCTGCCTGCTGTACCCGGCTAGCATACAAAAATATGGCGAAGCCCACGTCATTTTTTTTTTCTTTTTGGGTAAAAAACTGCATACAGTCCTGGATGGAGGATGCTGAGCCTTGTAGTTCTGCAGCTGCTGTCTGCTCTCCTGCATACAATGAACATTTTGAATAAGGAAATGACATCAGACCTTTTTTATTTTTTTCATCAACAATCTTTAATGGCATTGTGCACTGATTAAAAACGCAGTGAGCAAAAACGCAGCAAAAAAGGCACCAAATCGCGGCAAAAACGTGACATGCAGCACCGCAGGTGACAGAGCAGAGCAAGTTGGTGACATGCTCTGCTCTGACACATAGTGTGCTGCATGTCACTGTATCCACTCTGGGACTTGTTGTGCAGGTGACCGGATGATACATGTCACTATCTGTCTCCACTCTGTGATTTCTGCTGCATAGTACCAACTGTATACACTCTCACCTGCACAACAAGTCCCATAGTGGAGACAGTTAGTGACATGTAGCATCCGGTCACCTGCACTACAAGTGCCAGAGTGGAGAAAGATAGTGACATGCAGCACACTATGTGTCAGAGCAGAGCATGTCACTGTCTCCACTCAGCTGACCTCACAGCGTACACGCTGCGATGGATGCAGGGGGACACAGAACAAGTAATCGGCCGACACTGGAGTCATCTGATTACTTGGGATGAATTGAGCAGTAAAATGCTCTGGTGCTCGATGGGCGAAGCCCATGCCGATTTTTTTTAAAAAAAATTCATTAAAAATAAAAAAACAAAAAAATCACATTGTTTGTGGGCTCCCGCTGCATTTTCTGTTGCTAAGGGTAACCAAAGAAGCTACTGGCTGCTAGCCCCCGCTGCTTGGTGTTACTTTCACTGGCAATAGAAATGCAGGGAAGCATTTTTTTTTTTATAAAGGTTTTTCCGTGAAAACGTTTTTAAGAAAATGACGTGGGCTTCGCCATATTTTTGTATGCTAGCCAGGTACAGCAGGCAGCTACGGGCTGCCCCCAACCCCCAGCTGCCTAGTTGTACCCGGCTGGGAACCAAAAATATAGAGAAGCCCTTTTTTTTTTTATTTCATGAATTTCATGAAATAATTAAAAAAAAAAATGACATGGGCTTCGCCGAATTTTTGAGTCCAGCCAGGTACAACTAGGCAGCTGGGGATTGGAATCCGCAGTGAAGGGTGCCCAAACTTTCTGGGCCCCCCGCTGCGAATTGCAGTCCACAGCCGCCCCAGAAAATGGCGCTTTCATAGAAGCGCCATCTTCTGGCGCTGTATCCAACTCTTCCAGTGGCCCTGGTGGCAGGTGGCATGCTGAGTAATAAGGGGTTAATACCAGCTATGTTTTACCCGCTGGTATAAAGCCCGAGATTCTTAATGTCAGGCCAAGGTTGACCTGGCCATTAAGAATCTCCAATAAAGGGTTTAAAAAAAAAAGACCACACAGAGAAAAATACTTTATTAGAAATAAATACACAGACACAGTAGGGACTCCATGTTTATTACTCCCTCTCACCCCTCCACGATGGAGAGATTTCTGTACTGACCATGCCAGGAGAGAGAGAGGGAAAAGAGAGAGAGCGAGGGGGGGGAGGAAAAGAAAGCGAGCGGGGGGGAGGAAAAGAGAGCGAGCGGGGGGGGAAAGAGAGTGAGCGGGGGGGAGAACAGAGCAAGGGGGGGGAGAACAGAGCGAGGGGGGGAGAGGAGAGCGAGGGGGGGAGAGGAGAGCGAGGGGGGGAGAAGAGAGCGAGGGGGGAGGAAAAGAGAGCGAGGGGGGAGGAAAAGAGAGCGAGGGGGGGAGGAAAAGAGAGCGAGGGGGGAGGAAAAGAGAGCGAGGGGGGAGGAAAAGAAAGCGAGGGGGGGAGGAAAAGAGAGTGAGGGGGGAGGAAAAGAGAGCGAGCGGGGGGGAAAGAGAGCGAGCGGGGGGGAGAACAGAGCGAGCGGGGGGGAGAAGAGAGCGAGGGGGGGGAGAAGAGAGCGAGGGGGGGAGAAGAGAGCGAGGGGGGAGGAAAAGAGAGCAAGGGGGGAGGAAAAGAGAGCGAGGGGGGAGGAAAAGAAAGTGAGGGGGGGGAGGAAAAGAGAGCGAGGGGGGAGGAAAAGAGAGCGAGGGGGGAGGAAAAGAGAGCGAGGGGGGAGGAAAAGAGAGCAAGCGGGAGGGGAAAGAGAGCGAGCGGGGGGAGGAAAAGAGAGCGAGGGGGGAGGAAAAGGGAGCGAGCGGGGGGGAAAGAGCGAGCGGGGGGGAGAACAGAGCGAGGGGGGAGGAAAAGAAAGCGAGGGGGAGGAAAAGAGAGCGAGGGGGGAGGAATAGAGAGCGAGGGGGGAGGAATAGAGAGCGAGGGGGGAGGAAAAGAGAGCGAGGGGGGAGGAAAAGAGAGCGAGGGGGGAGGAAAAGAGAGCGAGGGGGGAGGAAAAGAGAGCGAGGGGGGAGGAAAAGAGAGCGAGGGGGGAGGAAAAGAGAGCGAGGGGGGAGGAAAAGAAAGTGAGGGGGGGAGGAAAAGAGAGCAAGGGGGGAGGAAAAGAGAGCGAGCGGGGGGGGAAAGAGAGCGAGCGGGGGGGAGAACAGAGCGAGCGGGGGGGAGAACAGAGCGAGGGGGGGGAGAAGAGAGCGAGGGGGGAGGAAAAGAGAGCAAGGGGGGAGGAAAAGAGAGCGAGGGGGGAGGAAAAGAGAGCGAGGGGGGAGGAAAAGAGAGCGAGGGGGGAGGAAAAGAAAGTGAGGGGGGGAGGAAAAGAGAGCGAGGGGGGAGGAAAAGAAAGTGAAGGGGGGAGGAAAAGAGAGCGAGGGGGGAGGAAAAGAGAGCGAGCGGGGGGGCAAAGAGAGCGAGCGGGGGGAGGAAAAGAGAGCGAGGGGGGAGGAAAAGATTGCGAGCGGGGGGGAAAGAGAGCGAGCGGGGGGGAGAACAGAGCGAGCGGGGGGGAGAAGAGAGCGGGGGGGGAGAAGAGAGCGAGGGGGGGGAGAAGAGAGCGAGGGGGGAGGAAAAGAGAGCGAGGGGGGAGGAAAAGAGAGCGAGGGGGGAGGAAAAGAGAGCGAGGGGGGAGGAAAAGAGAGCGAGGGGAGAGGAAAAGAGAGCGAGGGGAGAGGAAAAGAAAGTGAGGGGGAGAGGAAAAGAGAGCGAGGGGAGAGGAAAAGAGAGCGAGGGGGGAGGAAAAGAGAGCGAGGGGGGAGGAAAAGAAAGCGAGGGGGGAGGAAAAGAGAGCGAGGGGGGAGGAAAAGAAAGTGAGGGGGGGAGGAAAAGAGAGCGAGGGGGGAGGAAAAGAGAGCGCGGGGGGAGGAAAAGAGAGCGCGGGGGGAGGAAAAGAGAGCGCAGGGGGGAGGAAAAGAGAGCGCAGGGGGGGGAAAAGAGAGCGCATGGGGGAGGAAAAGAGCGCGTGGGGAGGAAAAGAGCGCGGGGGGAGGAAAAGAGCGCGGGGGGAGGAAAAGAGAGCGAGGGGGGAAGAGAGCGAGGGAAAAGAGAGGGGAGAGGAGAGAGGGATAAGAGGGGGGCAGAGAAGAGGGGGAAGAGGGGAGGGGGAGAAGAGTGGGGGGAGAGAAGAGAGTGGGGAAAGAACAGGGGGGGGGCAGAGGTGCTCTGTCACCAACTGTCTCCACTCTGTGACTTGTGGTGCAGGTGACAGAGTGCAGACAGTTGGTCCCATGCAGCAGGACAGATGGCAGAGCACAGCGGTGACATGCCTGTCAGTGTCTTGCTGCTGGGAGGAGCAGATGATCACACTGCCCGACACCGGCCGCTCTCCTTACATCGCAGCAGAGCGGGCGGGTGGACAGTGTGATCACATACTTACGTGCAGGGGGGGATTCAGCTGAAGACCCCCCCCTGTACTGCACACTGGCGCCCCGTGTCTCACCATCTGCAGGACGCCGGCTCCACACAAACGTCCTCTGGATCCTCCCCTTGATGCTGAGCTGTGACGTGCGGTAGTCGCCGCCCACAGCCCTGTCACTCAATCTGAGTGGCGCCGGCATCCTGTGACGTACCCGTCTTGTTTGAGAGCCCGGAAATGCCGGGACGTCAGAGGATGCCGGCGGCCACAGCTCCAGGGGGTCATGTGACCGGCACTGAGCGTGCAGGATAGCTCCGCTCAGTGCCAGAACTGGAAACAGAATCCAATGGAGAAGACGCCTAGAAAGGTAAGTAGAGCTCATACAGAAAATAAAAAAAATGGGTGAACCACCCCTTTAAGATCTGTCTGACATGTATTCTTTGGTCATGATAAAAATGGGTCAGCCAGAGGACATCTCTCTCTGATACTGAATTATTGATGGATCAAATAATATCTGGGATCACTATATCTTTTGATTATGATCCCTATCTAAATCACACTCATTCTTCAGTCATATCACATTGGTATCACACATGCCCACCAGCCAAGCCGGTCATGCCCATGACCTGACTGCAAACCCGTAAATTCTTGGCTCAACCGTGATGTGATGGGTATAATATCACGGAAGGTCCTTTTTGCCAAAGGTGCTTACAGGGTGCCACAGCAATGATCGGACGGAACTGACTCGCTCCAGGGCTATGGGGTACTCTGTCTTGGGCCTGGTTACGTTGGGACCGAGTCAGGTCTGCCTGGAGCGTTTGGCTGACCTAGGGCTCTGTACCCTGGTGGTGCTATGGTTCCAGGAGTACTCCACCGGCAACCACACACCTGGGCCCTCAGGTCATCGTTACACTCTCCTGTCAGTACAGTGGCGTCCATCTCCTCTCACTTCCACTTACTGACTGTCTGACCCAAATGTGTCCCTGTAGACTTCTATTTGTTCTTAGGTGTGAAGCACAGGGCCATCAGTGCTTTTACCTTGTGCAGCCGCTCTGTTTGTTCTGTATAGTCTGGACAAGGTAAAACAATTATTTACTTTATTTTTAATAATTTTAGTTTTGCAAACACATGGCTATATCCATCATCGAAGAGCATATTCGCATCTGTGAGTAAGATTGGAAAAGTGCTGGTAACTGGCAACCCACAAGAGTGCAATATCTCACTGAATTATGGAAATATCATATCCATATGTGGTATGTCTAGAATGCTTGAAGTTTTTTCTGAAAGATGACTGCCATATTGTTTCTCTAGGAAGTTTCTGGGGAAAATATGACCCACAGCCAAAATGATGGCTAAAACTGGATTAAAATGGCTGACCTGAGGAATCTTCCTCTGTATGTGTTTTGGATCTTGTTTTAATATGGTCTGAATAAAAATAATTTTGAAATTTTCTTCCCCTGTCCAAGGATGTTGTTGCTGCAGTCTTATCTAGGTTCCTTTGATACATGTGCCAATGTAACACCCTGAGGTCGAGGGGTTTTCAACCGACTCGTTGCTGGGCCAGGGGTGCAGATCCTCTGCGTCGTCACAGGCTGGCCTGGTCCGGTTTTGTGACCCTGAGGCATACAGAAGGGAGGGAAGGCGGTGGATGGGAGCAAGGATGGAGGATGGGGGTGGTAGTGGCGGTTAGGAAAGTCTTTTTAGATCGTGACGCCACCTAAAGTCCGCGGCCAGAGATGGGCTGCCGCTGTGGGTGCTGCTCTCCGGGGCTGATGGTGAGGGTCGCAGCCAGGATGGTGTCGCTCCCCACAGGCGGAGCGGGGTTATCCCGGGAGGATGATGGAGGACGGACAGGGGGTGGTGGTAGACAACGTTGGTGCCGAAGCGCTGCGCACCGGTGCCGGCAAATGAAAGGCAGAGACAGGGGCTGCGGTTCCAGGTCTTTTACTTACTGATAGTTCTGGCGCTGCCCCAGAGTACCGATCTCTGCCAAAATGTGCTCTAGCTGATCCCAGATAGTCGGCGGTCCCCGCCGGTGCCCGTGAAAGTCTTTCTAGTAAATTGTCCCTTAGTTGCTATCCAGAACCCAGGCCGAGCCTCCAGGTCTAAGCTACTGGCCTACGGAGAAAGAGAAACACTCAACTCCTGTTGTCTGTGCGAGATGTTATCCCAAGCCGTGCCCGGGAAAGTCAGCCCTAGTGTGATGGTTGTGCTTACCTCTTACCTCAAGTGGTGCTCGCCCCCAGTGGTTGTTCTAGCGACTGGGGAAGTCCCATACTTCGTGATGGCTAACCACCCTGTCTGCCTAGTCCAACCCCCTGCGGGAAAGCACCTTACTGTTGTATGTGTGTGGTTTTGTGAAGGCACCGGCAGTTAACGCCCTCCTGACCTGGGATGGATATTACCCCTGAAATGAGGTGTAATACCCTGTGGTGCCTGAAGCCCAGGAGCGCCACACCTACGTTTTCTCCTTGCACCGCCCTGGACAAAGCTTCCTGGAACCAATATATGTATGGTGAGCTGAAGTTTTTTTTTTTCTGTTTGGGTGTAACTCTCTGTATCTGTATTATTCTATATTTACATACTGCACAGTACCACTTCTTTCCTGTATACTGGGTATAATTGTCAAGAGAAGAGGGATATCCAGTTACTGGATATCCCTCTTCTATGTTATTTGTGAGTGCCTTGCTAACCTTTGCATGTCTGTGCACCACTCGATCCGGTTAACCTCCACAGGACTGGGTGAGCTGGAATCTTTCTGAATTCTCGGGTGTAATTGTCAGCATCTTTACTATTCTGTATACCGTATATGCCGGCGTATAAGACGACTGGGCGTATAAGACGACCCCCAACTTCTGCCCTAAAAATATAGAATTTGGGATATACTCACTGTATAAGACTACCCCGCTCCCAAATGAAAAAAAGTCTGCTTTGATTGCAACATGTTAATTTTAATTCCGCGAGAGCCATACAATATGTTTTTAAAGGGCCATTGACAGATCAATTGCTCCAATGTTCACTTAGTACAGCAAGGAATGCTCCTCCCTGCTGTATAAAGCCACAACTGGACTGAAACAATGGTACTACACTCTGCTACAAACAGACACACACAACTCTGCTACAAACAAACACACAACTCTGCTACAAACAGACAAACACACACAACTCTGCTACATACAGACAAACACACACAACTCTGCTACATACAGACAAACACACACACACAACTCTGCTACATACAGACAAACACATACAACTCTGCTACATACAGACAAACACACACAACTCTGCTACATACAGACAAACACATACAACTCTGCTACATACAGACAAACACATACAACTCTGCTACATACAGACAAACACATACAACTCTGCTACATACAGACAAATACACACAACTCTGCTGCTCTGTGGGGCCTGCACCCGCGGCTCGGCGGCATCGGCGGGGGGGGGATTGGCAGGGCATACATCTGGGGGGTTAGAAGCAGCTCACCGGGGCCCATAATGGGGAGGCGGGGAGGGCATTTACCCGATTAGGTCACGGTGGAGAGGGGGCCCACACAGCGCCGGACAGAAGCTCGCCTCCTTCATCTGTGGGACTGAGAAGGCGGTAGCTCCGCCCACAGATGAAATTCAAAACAGGATGTCTGCGCGCCTTAAAGTGACGGTGTCGCAGATTGCTGCCGAGGACTGCGGTCCCCGGAACTCGGCCGGGGGCTGCAGAACTATAAAGGCGAGTGGGCCCCGGCCAAGGGACAGGAGAACTGACGAGGCCGAGTAGGCCCCCCCGGCTCTCCAGGGCCCCGGCATTTGCCCATAGACAGGTAGGAGCCCTGTCTGCGAGCCAGATACGGCCATCAAAAGAGCCATATCTGGCTCGCGAGCCATAGGTTCCCGACCCCTGCTGTATGATATATACCGTATTTTTCGCTTTATAAGACGCACCTGATTATAAGACGCACCCCCAAATTTGGTGAAGGAAAAGAGAATTTTTTTTTTTTAATGTTAAATGGGGTCCATCTTATAATGCCAGTGTCCCTCTAACAAATCATATAGGGTATATGTCCCTCATAGCCCCCCATCCTAAAATTAGCCCCCTTAATCTGGATATGGCCCCCTTATATTGAATATAGCCCCCTTGTGATGGCACACGTTCCCCTGTGCTGCCTATGGTCCCCTATGGATTGCACACGTTCCCGTGTTAGATAACGCCCCCATGCTGCTGCCCATGGCCCCTATAGATCGCACAAGTCCCCCTGTGTTAGATATCGCCCCCATAGTGCTGCCCATGGCTCCTATATAGATCGCACAAGTCCCCCTGTGTTATATATCGCCCCCATAGTGCTGCCCATGGTCCCTATAGATCGCACAAGTCCCCCTGTGTTAGATATCGCCCCCATAGTGCTGCCCATGGTCCCTATAGATCGCACAAGTCCCCCTGTGTTAGATATCGCCCCCATAGTGCTGCCCATGGCCCCTATATAGATCGCACAAGTCCCCCTGTGTTAGATATCGCCCCCATAGTGCTGCCCATGGTCCCTATAGATCGCACAAGTCCCCCTGTGTTAGATATCGCCCCCATAGTGCTGCCCATGGCCCCTATATAGATCGCACAAGTCCCCCTGTGTTAGATATCTCCCCCATAGTGCTGCCCATGGCCCCTATATAGATCGCACAAGTCCCCCTGTGTCAGATATCGCCCCCATAGTGCTGCCCATGGCCCCTATAGATCGCACAAGTCCCCCTGTGTCAGATATGGCCCCTAGGCTGCTGCCCAAAGTAAAATAAAACCCTCTTTCCTTATCTCCTGCAGCGCTGAGCTCCCTCCTGTCTGGCTCCGTGCTTCTGTTCTTCCACTTCCTGGTTCTCAGTGCGGTCATGTGATCGGCACAGCAGGCTGAGCTCTCTGCCTGCCTGATCACAGTGGAAGCAGGGACACGGGGAGAAACGCTGCAGGGGTAAGTAAAGCTTTTTTATTTTAGAATGAGCAGCAGCCTGGGGGCCAAATCTAACACAGGGGTGGGCATGTGCGATCACACTGGGACGCAGGCTCATATAATATGCACCGCTGCCCCAGCCCCTCACTGCGTGCGATTTCAGCACCATTGGAGATGGACAGCGGCTGTGCATATTATATGAGCGGGTGCAGGAGATCAAAGGCTGCAGCCCGCAGCGTTCCCCTGTGCTCCAGAGCTGCTGCCCCCACCTTCCCTGGACCCTGCAGTGTACATATATATATACACACACACACACCCCCCCCCGTATATCCGGCGTATAAGACGACCCCCCACTGTAGCCATTATTTTAAGGGGGTAAAAAGTCGTCTTATACGCCAGTATATACACTGCACAGCACCACTTCTGCTGTTCTGTATATTGGGTGTAATTATAGAACCTCTATTATCTATATATATATATATATATATATATATATATATATGTGTATGTGTGTATGTTAGGGTGTGTATGTGTGTGTGTGTGTGTGTATATATATATATATATATATATATATGTATATATGTGTGTGTGTGTGTGTGTGTGTGTATGTATATATGTGTATATATATGTATATATATATATATATAATATATATACACACACACACTGCACAGTACTGTTGTCCTGTATACTGATGCAATTCTCAGAAAGGGGGGGAGCCAGCACTGCTTGAGAATGGCATGCAAACAATTAAAAGTGTAAACTCACAAATTATTCCAACTGTACTATAATGCAAAATGAGGTTTTAAACAAATAATTGATCAATTTTTTGAGCCACCCCTGCCACGTCACGGCAAATCTCAATAGGGGGGTCCTAATCTATATTTAATATTTCCACTGTGTCATGCCTTTCATGGCTGCTGGTCAGGCACTGTGAGGGCCAGTTCGGACATTGTCCTGGTGTGTGTGGCATTTTCTGTACATGCTGGGACCTGGGCTGCTTTTATTCGCAGCTGCCTGTCTTTGCAACATGGAAGCGGTTCAGAAATGTTACAGATATATGTGTTGCTTCAATATGGTTCTGCTTTTAATGTAATTAGGAGGCCGCATAGCACAATGAAAATATAAAATATAGAGTAGTACCCCCTTATTGAGATTTGCCGTGACATGGCAGGGGTGGCTGAAAAAAAATTGATCAATTGTTTGCTAAAAATCTCATTTTGCATTATAGTACAGTTGGAATAGTTTGTGAATTTACACTTTTTATTTGTTGCTTGCCATTCTCAAGCAGTGCTGGCTCTCCCTCTTTTATTGATGCAATCTCATTATCTGTGTTATTCTGTATATATGTATATATATATACACACACTGCACAGTACCACTTCTCCTGTCCTGTATAAACACAGTATATAGATTAATACAGATATAGAGAGTTACATCTTGGCCAAGAAAATTGCCAAACTGCATCATTTGAGTGCCGTGACAGTTGTAAGAATACGAAATGAAGTCCATCCATCCATTCAAAATCCTCAAGAGGTGGACGTCAAGACAAATTATTATCGTAGTCAATAAGTTGGCTCATCACAAGGTCTATGAGTTCTGGCGTGACAAACTCGGCAGTGGAAGTGGCTAACACGCTTTGTAAGGGCTGCTTCTCACTTGCGAGTTTCTCGCAGTAGACCAATGCGAGAAAAACTAGCATTGGAATCGGACACATGTTAGTGAATGATTCAGCTCTCATCTGCGATTTTTTTCTCAGTCCAAATCGGACTGAGAAAAAAATCGCAGCATGCTGCTTTTTTGCGAGTTTCTCGCACCATTTGTCCCACTGATTTCCTATGGAAGGGGATTAAAAGTAGCATCACACACGCGCACCAGCGTTCACATTTGCGAGTGTGGCAATAACTTCGCTCATTAGATGAATGTGACAGCACATTCCCATAGGTTAATTAAATGACACATGTGTAATAGCTTTTATCTAATTAAGATGTTGCATGAAACTAGCATCGCAAACGCGACACACACGTGAGCAAAAAGCATCGCACTTGCGTTGCACTCGCACCTAACGTGAACTAAAATCAGCCGAGTATTTTTCAGCCCAGTCGGACCGATTTTACTTGCATAGATGTGTTTCCACCCTAATAGTGAGATCACAGACGTCCATGCAAGAACATTTCACGTTACACAAGTCTGGAATGGTGGCCCGAAAAAAGGTAAAGAAGCCTCGACTTCAATATCATCATAAGAAGTGTCGGCTTGAATTTGTAAAAAGTATGAAAAGTGGACAACAGAAAATTTGAAACAGGTGATTTTGAGTAGTGCGAAAAAGTCAATAGACTAGGTTTTGATGCAAAGAGGTCTGGAAGAAACAAGGTAAAAAGGGACTAATGATTCAGAAAATTGAAGGAACTGTCAAGATCAGTGGAGGAAGCCTGATGATATGTCAAAGGCGTTGGATACTTGACCAGTATCAATGGTGGTCTCAATGCTGAGCTCTATGTGAGTATCTTATAAAAGAAGTAACTTTGTACACTCGAGTACTATGGGTACCGTCACACTAAACGACGTAGCAGCGATTCCAACCACGATACGACCTAGTCAGGATCGCTGGTAAATCGCTGGGAGGTCACTGGTGAGATATCACACAGTTAGACCTTACCAACGACGCAGTAACGATAGAGGTCACAGTAGCGACCTGTATAACGATCTCGGCGGTCATTGGGACCCTGTCATACAGCGTCAAACATAGCGATGCGTCCTGCCCTGCAGGAGCCCGATGACCAAAAAATGAACCAAAACAGTGTGTATCGATCAGCGATTTCACAGCAGGGGAAGGTCGCTGCTTAGTGTCACACACAGCGAGATCGCTGATGAGGTCACTGGTACGTCACAAAAACCGTGACTCAGCAGCGATCTCGCTATGTGAGAAGTACCCTTATGGGTATGAAAAGGACAATATAATGCTCCAGCAGGACAATGCCCGAAGCATATGTTAAGACTGGTCAAGAAATGGTTCTATGACAATGAAGTAGAGGTGCTGGATTGGTCAACACAGTCCCAGACTACAACCTAGTTGAAAATTTGTGCTCAAGGTTGAAGAAAAAGCTGTATATATATCCAATTGAGTCGACCTGAAAGCACCAACATTGGAATGTGTAAAAAAGACTTTGAATCAGATTTTGGTTGATACATGCTTGAATCTGATCGAGGGTATGCACAGAAGGATTCAGGCAGTGTTGAAAGTGAAAGGAAATATACAAAATACTAAAAATAATCAAAATGAAAATTTAGATTTTTAGGAGCAAAACAGTAACAATGCAGTGACATTGCAAGAATCTGCATAACTAATCATATGTTAAATAGTTGTAAGTCAAATTTATCTATGAGATAGCCAAGGTGATTTCTATGAAATGAGGGTAGTCTCACACCCAAAGCTGTAGTGGTGAGATATGGTGAGATATGGAGCCTGAAAGTAATAATAATAATAATAATAAAGTTCAAAACATTTTTACCCTTTTGCTTGTCAGTGTACATTTATTTTGCATTATACATTGGAATATAAAGAAGCAATTAAAAAAATAATCACAGATACAAGTTAAAAAATGTTTAAGTAAAGTACTCTTATTGTATTCCCACTGCTCACTGGTGTATTCAATTTTTGTTTTTTTTTTCTTTTTCAACTTACATACAATTCCAAAAGTATGGGCTGTTAGAAGTCAAGAGTTAACAATTATAGTAAAATGTATCTTGCAAAGTTATGTTTTCATAGCATGGACAAAAGAATGTTTATAGATTTATACATATCAAACAAAACACCTGGTACTGGAATGTTAATTGTGTCCTTGAGTTTATAGAAACTTATTATATGCACGCCTGTGAATTAGATACGAGATGACGAACACACATGCTGGAGCACCTGTTCCAATTAGTAAGTAGGTTTTTGTAAGCATCACCGACTGGAGTTTCCACAAATCCTGATGCCACCATTACAAATTCTTGCACTCTGTCTTCTAATTTCTCTGAAGACTGTGATCAGCGTCGAGAGACTCTGGCATTGACTCACATGACCATTGAGGAAGGATTCTCCAGTTGTGCTGTGTGTATGTGTTACTGTTAGAGTCGGACCCTGTTTTCCTCTCAGGTAGATGTGGGGGATCGGCCGATTCTGAGTGTGACGCTTCAACAAACTAAGACAGACACATCTGTAATTTGCTAAAATCGATATAACACTGTTTATTAATAGTTCTTTCGGGCTTTTTATACCTTTTAAGCTGGTTACATAATATGAGACGTGATATAATTGCACAATTTTAGGTGGTTACCAAATATCATAGGTCAAGGTTAATCTTTGTTATTAGTGATGAGCGAGTACTAAAAAGCTCGGGTGCTCGAAGCTCGGGCCGAGCATCCGAAGATACTCGTGTACTCGGGCCGAGCAACGAGCCCAATGTTATCCTATGGGAGACCCGAGTATTTTTGTGAAATGACCCCCCGGCAGCATGGAGAAACCCTAAAAATGTCACAAAAGTCTCAGAAGAGTGCTCAAATGACATGGCAACAGCATGGGGAAGACCCCTTGAAGCATTTATCACTCAAAAGTCACAGCTGTGAACAATTTTGTCCGCGTTTCACGCCATTTTTACGGACTCACCAGAAAACCTTCCAAAATGACCCCAAAATGATTTTTCATGGCAGAAATGTTAAGGGCACATACCCAATAGTGAGATAGAGCTGGTGTATGTTACTTTTTGAGATTAATACATGAAAGATTTTACGTGAAAACATTGTGTGGCACTCCGATGTCCCTGAGAAGAGACGTACATGAAGGCCTCTTGAGTCTAATGTGCCCATTTTGAGGAAGTGAGTCTTTGTAGTATTTTCCTTTGCCAGGGCAGTCCAAAATTGTGAGGTTCACCAATGCCCCTGCATAGAGACGTGCATGAGGGCCTGTAAACCTGAAGTGCCCATTGGAAGGAAGTGGGTGTATTATAGTATAGCCCTTAGGCAGGGCAGCCAAAAATTGGGAGGCTCCACGTTGTCCCTGGGTAGAGACGTGCATGAGGGCCTCAAAACATTAAGTGTCCATTGTCAGGAAGTGGGTGTATTATAGTATAGCCCTTAGGCAGGGCAGCCAAAAATTGGGAGGCTCCACGTTGTCCCTGGGTAGAGACGTGCATGAGGGCCTCAAAACATTAAGTGTCCATTGTCAGGAAGTGGGTGTATTATAGTATAGCCCTTAGGCAGGGCAGCCAAAAATTGGGAGGCTCCACGTTGTCCCTGGGTAGAGACGTGCATGAGGGCCTCAAAACATTAAGTGTCCATTGTCAGGAAGTGGGTGTATTATAGTATAGCCCTTAGGCAGGGCAGCCAAAAATTGGGAGGCTCCACGTTGTCCCTGGGTAGAGACGTGCATGAGGGCCTCAAAACATTAAGTGTCCATTGTCAGGAAGTGGGTGTATTATAGTATAGCCCTTAGGCAGGGCAGCCAAAAATTGGGAGGCTCCACGTTGTCCCTGGGTAGAGACGTGCATGAGGGCCTCAAAACATTAAGTGTCCATTGTCAGGAAGTGGGTGTATTATAGTATAGCCCTTAGGCAGGGCAGCCAAAAATTGGGAGGCTCCACGTTGTCCCTGGGTAGAGACGTGCATGAGGGCCTCAAAACATTAAGTGTCCATTGTCAGGAAGTGGGTGTATTATAGTATAGCCCTTAGGCAGGGCAGCCAAAAATTGGGAGGCTCCACGTTGTCCCTGGGTAGAGACGTGCATGAGGGCCTCAAAACATTGTGTCCATTGTCAGGAAGTGGGTGTATTATAGTATAGCCCTTAGGCAGGGCAGCCAAAAATTGGGAGGCTCCACGTTGTCCCTGGGTAGAGACGTGCATGAGGGCCTCAAAACATTAAGTGTCCATTGTCAGGAAGTGGGTGTATTATAGTATAGCCCTTAGGCAGGGCAGCCAAAAATTGGGAGGCTCCACGTTGTCCCTGGGTAGAGACGTGCATGAGGGCCTCAAAACATTAAGTGTCCATTGTCAGGAAGTGGGTGTATTATAGTATAGCCCTTAGGCAGGGCAGCCAAAAATTGGAAGGCTCCACGTTGTCCCTGGGTAGAGACGTGCATGAGGGCCTCAAAACATTAAGTGTCCATTGTCAGGAAGTGGGTGTATTATAGTATAGCCCTTAGGCAGGGCAGCCAAAAATTGGGAGGCTCCACGTTGTCCCTGGGTAGAGACGTGCATGAGGGCCTCAAAACATTAAGTGTCCATTGTCAGGAAGTGGGTGTATTATAGTATAGCCCTTAGGCAGGGCAGCCAAAAATTGGGAGGCTCCACGTTGTCCCTGGGTAGAGACGTGCATGAGGGCCTCAAAACATTAAGTGTCCATTGTCAGGAAGTGGGTGTATTATAGTATAGCCCTTAGGCAGGGCAGCCAAAAATTGGGAGGCTCCACGTTGTCCCTGGGTAGAGACGTGCATGAGGGCCTCAAAACATTGTTCCCATTGCAAAGGAGCGGGTCTCCTGTCGTTGTAATGTCCATTCTGCAAAGAATGGGCGAAAAAATTTACCACTGGGGGTATACCTGAAACAAAGGCCTAAGTATTGCAATTTGTAACGGTCATCATGGTGGCGCATGAGGAGAAGGAGGAGCAGTCCAGCGATTATCCAAAGTCCAGAAGTGTGTACCCATGGGTGAGTGGAGGTACATGGCAAACTTTAAATTCCGCTCTCATTTGCTGGTGGTGTGGTGAAGTCTGGCCCAATCCAACCCTTGTTCATCTTGATCAGAGTCAGCCTGTCAGCATTTTCAGTTGACAGGCGGGTGCGTTTATCTGTAATGATTCCACCTGCGGCACTAAAAACACGCTCTGACAAAACGCTAGCGGCAGGGCAGGCCAGGACTTCCAAGGCGTAGAGAGCCAATTCATGCCACGTGTCCAGCTTGGATACCCAATAATTGTAAGGCACAGAGGAATGTCGGAGTACAGTTGTTCGATCTGCAAGGTACTCCTTCAGCATCTGGGCAAACTTAGGATTTCTTGTGGCACTACCCCGCACCTCAGGGGCTGTGGTACGTGAGGGGCTGAGAAAACTGTCCCACATCTTAAAGACTGTTCCCCTACCTCTGGCGGATTGGACTTGTGCCTCTCTCGGCTGTGCGCCTCGGTTGTCCACTGATTCCTGACCTATGCCGCTAGCGTTTTGTGAGGGGAATGCTTTGCCTACTTCCGTGACTATGGCCTTCCGGAACTGCTGCATTTTGGTTGACCTCTCCTCCACGGGAATAAGAGACAAAAAGTTCTCCTTGTAGCGTGGGTCTAACAGTGTTACCAACCAGTAATGATTGTCGGCCAAGATGTTCTTAACGCGAGGGTCACGAGACAGGCAGCTTACCATAAAGTCAGCCATGTGCGCCAGACTCTTAATAGCCAGGACTTCAGTAGCCTGACCAACAAGATGACTGAACATGCTGTCCTCCTCCTCCTCCTCCTCCTCCTCCTCATCTACCCTGTCCTCTGGCCAGCCACGCTGAACCGAGGATATGACTGGTGTGCATGTCATATCCTCAATTTGGCCGGAGAGTTGCTCCATGTCTTCATCCTCCTCCTCGTCATAGTCCTCCACTGCACGTTGTGATGAGACGAGGCTGGGCTGTGTGTTATCACCCACACCCACTACTGTTTCTTGCTGCAACTCATCGCGCTCCGCCTGCAATGCATCATGTTTGTTTTTCAGCAGAGACCGTTTTAGAAGGCAGAGTAGCGGTATGGTGACGCTAATAATGGCGTCATCACCACTCACCATCTTGGTGGAGTCCTCAAAGTTTTGGAGGATGGTACATAGGTCTGACATCCATCTCCACTCCTCAGGTGTTATGTGTGAAATTTGAACCATTTCCCGACGGCTTAGGTGATGCAGGTACTCAACAACTGCCCTCTTCTGCTCACATATCCTGACCAACATGTGCAGAGTTGAATTCCAACGCGTGGGGACATCACACACCAGTCTGTGAGCCGGAAGATGCAAACTGCGCTGAAAGCCGGCAAGGCCGGCTGAAGCAGTAGGTGACTTTCGAAAATGTGCAGACAGGCGGCGAACTTTTACCAGCAGATCAGACAGCTCTGGGTATGACTTTAGAAACCGCTGAACCACGAGGTTGAGCACATGGGCCACGCATGGAACATGTGTCAGCTGGCCTCGCCTCAAAGCCGCCACCAGGTTCCGGCCATTGTCACACACGACCTTTCCTGGCTTTAGGTTCAGAGGTGTGAGCCAGTGATCTGCCTGCTGTTTCAGAGCTGTCCACAGCTCTTCTGCATTGTGGGGTTTGTCACCTATGCAGATTAGCTTCAGCACAGCCTGTTGCCGCTTCGCCGAGGCAGTGCTGCAGTGCTTCCAGCTTGGGACTGGTGTGGAGGGTACAGTGGATGAGGATGCGCAGGAGGAGGAGGAGGCTGAAGAGCATGATATTCCGGAGCTGTAGAGTGTGGGTGAAACACTGACTGAGGTAGGGCCTGCAAACCTTGGTGTGGGAAGGACGTGTTCCGTCCCTCGCTCAGACTGGGTCCCAGCTTCCACAATATTAACCCAGTGTGCCGTCAACGAGATGTAGCGGCCTTGCCCACAAGCACTTGTCCACGTGTCTGTGGTTAGGTGGACCTTGGGTGAAACAGCGTTGTTCAGGGCACGTGTGATGTTTTGTGACACGTGGTTATGCAACGTGGGGACGGCACACCGGGAGAAATAGTGGCGGCTGGGGACCGAGTAACGTGGGACAGCTGCCGCCATCAGGTCGCGGAATGCTTCTGTCTCCACCAGCCTAAAAGGCAACATTTCCAGCGCAAGCAGTCGCGAAATGTTAGCATTTAGAACTGTGGCATGTGGGGTGTTGGCAGTGTATTTGCGCCTGCGTTCAAAGGTTTGCTGAATGGATAACTGAACGCTGCGCTGGGACAAGGACGTGCTTGATGATGGTGTTCTTTCTGCGTAGGCAACTGCAGGTGCAGGAGTGGAGGAGGCTTGTTCGCAGGCAGCATGGACAGGGGATTGGCTCGCATGCACAACCAGCGAAGACGTAGCAGTGACATCAGCAAGCACTGCTCCTCGACTCTGTTGTACTTCCCACAAAGTCGGGTGCTTGGCTGACGTGCCTGATCATGCTGGTGGTGGTCAGGCTGCTAGTTTTGGTACCCCTGCTGATGCTGGCACGGCAGGTGTTGCAAATGGCCTTTTTAGAATCATCTGGAGCCAACTTAAAAAACTGCCAGACTCGGGAAGACCTAACATTTGTACAGGCACCTTGTGTCGTCGTGTTGTTCCGGGGAACGGTTGCCTGACTTCTGCCTGGGGCCACCACCCTGCTTCTTACTGCCTGTTGTGATGCTACGCCTCCCTCCCCCTGTGCACTGCTGTCCTCGCTCTGCATATCCTCCTGCCAGGTTGGGTCAGTTACTGGATCATCCACCACGTCGTCTTCCTCTTCCGCACCCTGCTCCTCCTCCTGACTTCCTGACAATTGTGTCTCATCATCGTCCACCACTTGTTGAGACACGTTGCCAACTTCGTGAGAACGTGGCTGCTCAAATATTTGGCCATCTGTACAGACGATCTCCTCATGACCCACTTCAATATGAGCTGGCGAGAGGCCAGAATGTGTGAATGGAAACGTGAACAGCTCTTCCGAGTGTCCAAGTGTGGGATCATTAATGTCCGAGGAGGACGTGTACTCAGCCTGGTGGTAGGAAGGAGGATCAGGTTCAGAAATGTGCGGTGCAGTATCACGGCTACTGACACTTGACCGTGTGTAAGACAGAGTGTTTGTGGTGGTGCCAATCTGACTGGAAGCATTATCTGCTATCCAACTAACAACCTGTTGACACTGGTCTTGGTTCAAGAGCGGTGTACTGCTGCGGTCCCCAAGAATTTGGGACAGGACGTGCGAGCGACTAGATGTGGCCCTTTGTTGTGGCGAAATTAGAGCTTGCCCACGACCTCGGCCTCTGCCTGCACCACCATCACGTCCACTTCCTTGTTTCTTGCCAATGCCCTTGCGCATTTTGCAATGCTGTGCTGACGTGTATTCACTACTTGTGCGTTATATCAAAGTTTGTGGAAATTGCACACAAGTGCACCTGTACGCTGCCACCGACAGGCACACACGTGCGGTTTTAAAAACCAAGCACGGACGCACTAAGAACCTAACAGGTTTTTTTGGGGAGCGACAATTACAGACAAGTCAGACACTATCTGGACTGTTTTAGACTGTGTACACCAGCCCCAGATATGATGAAGGCTGGTATACGGTCACCACTAGGAATGGCTATATATACCCTGCCTGCCTGCCTGCCTGCCTGCCTGTATACTGGTACAATAGTCCTGACAAGGACTCTTCTGGTCACTAGCCTGTATTCAGACCTGGCTATACCCTGCCTGTATATAGCAACAATAGTCCTGAGAAGGACTCTGCTACTGTACTCCGACCTGGCTATACCCTGCCTGCCTGTATACAACTAGAATAGTCCTGAGAAGGACTTTTGGTCACACTGTTTGCAGCCCTGCAACTAAAAAAGCTATAAAGGGCCGCAAAGCTTTCCCTGAATCAGCGACACTCTCCCTGCACTCACTGTCTGGATAGCTGTGAGCAGAGCATAGCGCGCCGGCCGGTATAAAGGCTCGGTCACGCTGTGCAGGCCGGCCAATCACTGCAATTCCACAACTAACAGGGCTGTGGCATTGCAGTGGTCTGCCAGCCAATCCCTGCATGAGGGCTGGCTCTCAAAAGAGCGCCAACATGCAGGGATGAAGACCACGAGTACAGCACGAGTATCGCGAGATTACTCGGTCCCCGCCGAGTAGCCCGAGTACAGTGATACTCGTGCGAGTACCGAGTAGTTACAAGCATGCTCGCTCATCACTATTTGTTATACTTCTGTGAAATAAACAAAGAACTGTCTAAATTAGGTTCCCAGGAAACAATGTGCCAGAAAAACATGGAAGCTAGTATAGGCTCTCAAGGATAGAGAGGAGTAGACGGATGTAACTATAATAGAATGAATAGCATTGGACCGAAAGGATACAGGGGTTTCAAAGGATGTGATAAGAAGTATTATGCCAGATCTCATTTAACAATAAGACATATTCTGGGAAAGAGACAGAATAAGTCACATTTTGGGAGACAGACAGCATATTCAAAGAAAAGTGCATATTGTGAGGTAGCAGCGTTGCTTGGGCAAAAACGTGAGGCAGTGAGGCAGCAGCGTGTTCACACCAACAGTCTATTTATTGTTGCAGAAAAAACAAAAAGCAGCACCAAATGTGCACTACAGCACTAAACATTCCAAACTGTACTTATTTTAAAAAATTTTGAGATTTTTGGCAAAAAATTGCAATTTCTTGAGCTGCTTCGCCACGTCACGGCAAATCTCATTTGAAGCAGTCCTACACTAAAATATTTTTATAAAATGTGCCATACGGCCTCACATATGAATAGCAGAACTGCTCTTAGCAGCACTCACCTGGTCTATTTCAATCCCGTACCCATGACTGAGTCATGGCTGTGGGCGGGACAGGTCCAAGCAAATGCTGCATGAAGTAAATAGCCTGTGGACAAAGCCTGATGACTTAATGTGAACAGTCACCAACCGCCAAAATCTAGACAGATGGAATACATCCCAAATTGGGGTGCAAAGCAAGGTGGAGGTCAACCACCGACCAATTCAATGAAGAAAAAACAAAAAGCAGCACCAAATGTGCACTACAGCACTAAACATTCCAAACTGTACTTATTTTAAAAATTTTGAGATTTTTGGCAAAAAATTGCAATTTCTTGAGCTGCTTCGCCACGTCACGGCAAATCTCATTTGAAGCAGTCCTACACTAAAATATTTTTATAAAATGTGCCATACGGCCTCACATATGAATAGCAGAACTGCTCTTAGCAGCACTCACCTGGTCTATTTCAATCCCGTACCCATGACTGAGTCATGGCTGTGGGCGGGACAGGTCCAAGCAAATGCTGCATGAAGTAAATAGCCTGTGGACAAAGCCTGATGACTTAATGTGAACAGTCACCAACCGCCAAAATCTAGACAGATGGAATACATCCCAAATTGGGGTGCAAAGCAAGGTGGAGGTCAACCACCGACCAATTCAATGAAGAAAAAACAAAAAGCAGCACCAAATGTGCACTACAGCACTAAACATTCCAAACTGTACTTATTTTAAAAATTTTTGAGATTTTTGGCAAAAAATTGCAATTTCTTGAGCTGCTTCGCCACGTCACGGCAAATCTCATTTGAAGCAGTCCTACACTAAAATATTTTTATAAAATGTGCCATACGGCCTCACATATGAATAGCAGAACTGCTCTTAGCAGCACTCACCTGGTCTATTTCAATCCCGTACCCATGACTGAGTCATGGCTGTGGGCGGGACAGGTCCAAGCAAATGCTGCATGAAGTAAATAGCCTGTGGACAAAGCCTGATGACTTAATGTGAACAGTCACCAACCGCCAAAATCTAGACAGATGGAATACATCCCAAATTGGGGTGCAAAGCAAGGTGGAGGTCAACCACCGACCAATTCAATGAAGAAAAAACAAAAAGCAGCACCAAATGTGCACTACAGCACTAAACATTCCAAACTGTACTTATTTTAAAAATTTTTGAGATTTTTGGCAAAAAATTGCAATTTCTTGAGCTGCTTCGCCACGTCACGGCAAATCTCATTTGAAGCAGTCCTACACTAAAATATTTTTATAAAATGTGCCATACGGCCTCACATATGAATAGCAGAACTGCTCTTAGCAGCACTCACCTGGTCTATTTCAATCCCGTACCCATGACTGAGTCATGGCTGTGGGCGGGACAAGTCCAAGCAAATGCTGCATGAAGTAAATAGCCTGTGGACAAAGCCTGATGACTTAATGTGAACAGTCACCAACCGCCAAAATCTAGACAGATGGAATACATCCCAAATTGGGGTGCAAAGCAAGGTGGAGGTCAACCACCGACCAATTCAATGAAGAAAAAACAAAAAGCAGCACCAAATGTGCACTACAGCACTAAATATTCCAAACTGTACTTATTTTAAAAATTTTTGAGATTTTTGGCAAAAAATTGCAATTTCTTGAGCTGCTTCGCCACGTCACGGCAAATCTCATTTGAAGCAGTCCTACACTAAAATATTTTTATAAAATGTGCCATACGGCCTCACATATGAATAGCAGAACTGCTCTTAGCAGCACTCACCTGGTCTATTTCAATCCCGTACCCATGACTGAGTCATGGCTGTGGGCGGGACAGGTCCAAGCAAATGCTGCATGAAGTAAATAGCCTGTGGACAAAGCCTGATGACTTAATGTGAACAGTCACCAACCGTACGGCACCAAAAAATAAGTACAGTTTGGAATGTTTAGTGCTGTAGTGCACATTTGGTGCTGCTTTTTTGTTTTTTCTTCATTGAATTGGTCGGTGGTTGACCTCCACCTTGCTTTGCACCCCAATTTGGGATGTATTCCATCTGTCTAGATTTTGGCGGTTGGTGACTGTTCACATTAAGTCATCAGGCTTTGTCCACAGGCTATTTACTTCATGCAGCATTTGCTTGGACCTGTCCCGCCCACAGCCATGACTCAGTCATGGGTACGGCATTGAAATAGACCAGGTGAGTGCTGCTAAGAGCAGTTCTACTATTCATATGTGAGGCCGTATGGCACATTTTATAAAAATATTTTAGTGTAGGACTGCTTCAAATGAGATTTGCCGTGACGTGGCGAAGCAGCTCAAGAAATTGCAATTTTTTGCCAAAAATCTCAAAATTTTTAAAATAAGTACAGTTTGGAATGTTTAGTGCTGTAGTGCACATTTGGTGCTGCTTTTTTGTTTTTTCTTCATTGAATTGGTCGGTGGTTGACCTCCACCTTGCTTTGCACCCCAATTTGGGATGTATTCCATCTGTCTAGATTTTGGCGGTTGGTGACTGTTCACATTAAGTCATCAGGCTTTGTCCACAGGCTATTTACTTCATGCAGCATTTGCTTGGACCTGTCCCGCCCACAGCCATGACTTAGTCATGGGTACGGGATTGAAATAGACCAGGTGAGTGCTGCTAAGAGCAGTTCTACTATTCATATGTGAGGCCGTATGGCACATTTTATAAAAATATTTTAGTGTAGGACTGCTTCAAATGAGATTTGCCGTGACGTGGCGAAGCAGCTCAAGAAATTGCAATTTTTTGCCAAAAATCTCAAAATTTTTAAAATAAGTACAGTTTGGAATGTTTAGTGCTGTAGTGCACATTTGGTGCTGCTTTTTTGTTTTTTCTTCATTGAATTGGTCGGTGGTTGACCTCCACCTTGCTTTGCACCCCAATTTGGGATGTATTCCATCTGTCTAGATTTTGGCGGTTGGTGACTGTTCACATTAAGTCATCAGGCTTTGTCCACAGGCTATTTACTTCATGCAGCATTTGTTGGACCTGTCCCGCCCACAGCCATGACTCAGTCATGGGTACGGGATTGAAATAGACCAGGTGAGTGCTGCTAAGAGCAGTTCTACTATTCATATGTGAGGCCGTATGGCACATTTTATAAAAATATTTTAGTGTAGGACTGCTTCAAATGAGATTTGCCGTGACGTGGCGAAGCAGCTCAAGAAATTGCAATTTTTTGCCAAAAATCTCAAAATTTTTAAAATAAGTACAGTTTGGAATGTTTAGTGCTGTAGTGCACATTTGGTGCTGCTTTTTTGTTTTTTCTTCATTGAATTGGTCGGTGGTTGACCTCCACCTTGCTTTGCACCCCAATTTGGGATGTATTCCATCTGTCTAGATTTTGGCGGTTGGTGACTGTTCACATTAAGTCATCAGGCTTTGTCCACAGGCTATTTACTTCATGCAGCATTTGCTTGGACCTGTCCCGCCCACAGCCATGACTCAGTCATGGGTACGGGATTGAAATAGACCAGGTGAGTGCTGCTAAGAGCAGTTCTACTATTCATATGTGAGGCCGTATGGCACATTTTATAAAAATATTTTAGTGTAGGACTGCTTCAAATGAGATTTGCCGTGACGTGGCGAAGCAGCTCAAGAAATTGCAATTTTTTGCCAAAAATCTCAAAATTTTTAAAATAAGTACAGTTTGGAATGTTTAGTGCTGTAGTGCACATTTGGTGCTGCTTTTTTGTTTTTTCTTCATTGAATTGGTCGGTGGTTGACCTCCACCTTGCTTTGCACCCCAATTTGGGATGTATTCCATCTGTCTAGATTTTGGCGGTTGGTGACTGTTCACATTAAGTCATCAGGCTTTGTCCACAGGCTATTTACTTCATGCAGCATTTGCTTGGACCTGTCCCGCCCACAGCCATGACTCAGTCATGGGTACGGGATTGAAATAGACCAGGTGAGTGCTGCTAAGAGCAGTTCTACTATTCATATGTGAGGCCGTATGGCACATTTTATAAAAATATTTTAGTGTAGGACTGCTTCAAATGAGATTTGCCGTGACGTGGCGAAGCAGCTCAAGAAATTGCAATTTTTTTGCCAAAAATCTCAAAATTTTTAAAATAAGTACAGTTTGGAATGTTTAGTGCTGTAGTGCACATTTGGTGCTGCTTTTTTATTTATTGTTGCAGCATAAATAGATCCAATTTCCCACTGTCAAAGTCTCTTCCGGATCACAGCCGGTGCATATAGACAAATTCTTTGCATCAACAAAAGTCTTGTTACTTTAGGACCCCGTTAACCGCAGGGATCTGTGTAAGGTTCTCCTAGGCTCACACTCTTGGCCTGTGTTCACTCCACACAGAGCCAGCCCAGCTCACACGGCATGTGTTAGCTTCACCAAGCCTGGCTCTCAACTGAGACACACCCTGCTGTGCTCTGCATGATTTAAACGAAAATGCCGGACATGAGGATTGCTACAAAACCTGGACTGGGAGGAGGGATCTGTCTCCCTGTTACCCTTTGTGCTATACTCCCAGTAATAGCTATAGCAAACTCAGAGGGTTTCCAGACACATTCTGGGGGACACATAGCGGTCTTCAAATATTACCCCTGTCACTGCCTCACATATCCCCCCCCTCAGTTCAAACGGGCGGGGTTGAACATTCGCCAACATACAGGGGGCCCTGGAGAGGGCATCCACATTGCCCTGCAACCTACCAGCCCGGTGTTCCACAGAAAAGTGAAAGTTCTGCAAGGAGAGAAACCACCTGGTGACTCTAGCATTTCTCTCCTTAGCATTCCTCATCCAGACCAAAGGGGAGTGGTCTGTCACCAGGCGAAAGTGTCGCCCCAGCAGGTAGTAGCGTAGGGATTCCAGAGCCCATTTTATGGCCAGTCACTCCTTCTCCACTATGCTATAGTTCTTCTCTGCCGGGGTGAGTTTTCTACTCAAATAGGTGACCGGGTGCTCTTCTCCATCTACCTCCTGGGACAGAACTGCACCCAGACCCACCTCAGAGGCATCTGCCTGTACTATAAACTCCTTTTGAAAGTCAGGGTTGACAAGGACAGGCTGACCACACAGGACAACCTGTAGCGCCTGAAAGGCTTCCTCTGCTTGTGTATTCCAGTGGACCATGACCGACTTCTTCCCTTTTAAAAGATCGGACAAAGGCGCCGACCGTCCAGCAAAATTGGGCATGAATCGTCGGTAATACCCCATTATACCCAGAAAGGCTCTTACCTGTTTTGTGGTAAGGGGACGAGGCCAGTTTTGAATGGCTTCGATTTTGTTTACTTGTGGCTTGATAACCCCTTGGCCTATCACATACCCCAAGTAACGGGCTTCTTTGAGACCCATAGCACATTTGTTTGGATTCGCCGTCAGACCAGCAGCTCTGAGCGAATCCACTACCGCTTGTACCTGAGATAGGTGGGTGCTCCAGTCACTGCTATAGATGATGATGTCATCCAAATATGCGGAGGCATATGGTTGATGGGGTTCTAACACTATGTCCATTAATCTCTGAAACGTGGCCGGAGCCCCATGTAAACCAAATGGCAAGACGACATAGTGATAGAGCCCCCCTGGCGTGACAAAAGCGGTCTTTTCTTTTGCCGCCTCTGTCAGCGGCACCTGCCAGTAACCTTTAGTGAGATCGAGAGTCGTGAAGTACTGGGCCCGTCCCAGTCTCTCTATCAGCTCGTCGACCCTGGGCATGGGATACATATCAAACTTCGAAACCTCATTTAACTTTCGGAAGTCATTACAGAATCTTAAAGAACCGTCTGGTTTCGGGATCAGCACAATGGGACTGGCCCATTCGCTCGTGGATTTTTCAATAACCCCTAGTTGGAGCATCTTTTTTACCTCCTCCGCAATGGCTTGCCTACGAGCCTCTGGTACCCGGTATGGCCTCAGGCGTACCCTTACTTGAGGCTCGGTGACAATATCATGGTGGATTACGGTTGTTCGGCCGGGTAGGCTTGAGAACACATCCGTATTCCGCTGTACTAACCTCCGAGACTCCCGTCTCTGCTGTTTTGAGAGAATCCCCTATCCTCACTCCCAATTCATCATCAGGGGACTCCTCCTTTGTTGTTGTCAAGGCACCTGAAAAGGTTAGGTCCAACGTTACGTCAGCCACCATACATTCCCTGTCTTTCCATGCCTTCAGCAGGTTTACATGGTAGATTTGCTCTGGTTTTCTTCTACCTGGCTGATACACCTTATAGTTTACTTCCCCCACTTTCTCCCGGATCTCATAGGGACCGTGCCATTTGGCTAAGAACTTACTTTCTGCAGTAGGTATTAGGACTAAGACACAATCTCCCGGTTTAAAAGACCTGATGGAGGCCTTTCTATTATACTGAGTACTTTGGGCTGCCTGAGCATCCAGCAAATGCTCTTTAACAATGGGCATTATTGCCGTGATACGATCCTGCATACCCATAACGTATTCCACTGTGCTTTTGTGAGGGGTGGGCTCCTGTTCCCAAGTTTCCTTAACTATATCCAGCAGTCCCCGCGGATGTCTGCCATACAGTAAGTCAAATGGCGAGAACCCGGTGGAAGATTGTGGGACCTCGCGGAGAGCGAACATTAAATAGGGCAATAACATGTCCCAATCTTTCCCCTCTTTGGAGACCACCTTTTTCAACATAGCCTTCAGAGTTTTATTAAAACGTTCCACTAGACCATCAGTCTGGGGATGGTACACTGACGTGCGTAGCTGCTTGATCTGGAGTAGTTTGCACAGTTCCTTTGTAATTTTAGACATAAAGGGAGTGCCCTGATCGGTCAGGATTTCTTTGGGTAACCCCACGCGACAGAACATAGCAAACAACTCCCGAGCAATAAGCCTCGCCAAGGTGTGACGTAGTGGAATGGCCTCCGGATAACGTGTCGCGTAATCCATCACTACCAGGATGTGCTGGTGACCACGTGCTGATTTTACAATGGGTCCGATCAGATCCATAGCAATCCGCTCAAAAGGCACCTCTATAATGGGTAAAGGTATCAGAGGACTACGGAAACGGTGCGTTGGTGCGGTCAACTGACAAACTGGGCAGGACTCACAGAACCTCTTAATTTCTGCGCCGACCCCTGGCCAGTAAAACCGCTGAAACATGCGTTCCCGCGTTTTCTCTTCACCTAGGTGCCCACTCATTAGGTGGTTATGAGCCAATTCCAAGGTCTGACGGCGGTACGGCTGAGGTACCACCAACTGTTCCACTATTTCCCCCCGGATTGTATCAACCCGATAGAGCAACTCTCGCTTTAGAGCCATGTAGGGAGTTTCCAGCCTGGCACCAGGCCGCTGGGGTACCCCATCAATTACCTGTACATTTCCACGTCCAGGAGCCAATGTGGGGTCCCGGAGCTGTGCTGTTCCGAAATTATCTCGAGACACGTTCAACTCCGGGATTGCCTCGGGTGGCTCAACCTCTCCTGCCATTACCTCTAGGGGGAACCTGGCAGGGGTACACTCTGTCCCTATACTGGTGACCCCTACAGCAGGTATCCCTGAGTCGGGATCGTCCGGCTCAGGGCCTGGTTCAATCATACACCTCGGAGGGCTAGGTCGCCTCCCACATAATGTCCAGAACAGGGGCAAGTCTCTTCCCAAAATAACAGCATATGGAAGTCTTTTCATCACCCCCACTTCATGTTGAACCTCTCCACACGAGGTAGCAATGGTGACCCTTTCCATAGGGTATTCACGTAGGTCTCCATGAATACAAAGTACCCCTACTTTATGTCCCATAGGGTTTTCCCCGGAGACCAAGGAGGCATGTACAAGAGTCACTACACTTCCTGAGTCCAACAAAGCCTCTGCTGTATAGCCATTAACACGTACTTTGCAGAGATGGGGCTCCTCCCCCATAGTAACAGTGCTTACGGTACAAACAGTATGGGCATACATTGATACCCGGCGAGCGTACCGGCAGTCCATGGGTTCTGATGTGAGTGGGCACTGTGCCATCACATGCCCGAGCTGATGGCACCGCCAGCACATAACAGCAGAGGTGTCCCTGTTTCGGGTGTCTGACTTTGGGGAACCGGGACTCCGGCTGACCTTAGTCTGGGGTTTACTCTCTGCCAGGGCTGAAGACGGGGCAGCACCCGAGGAGGGACAGGAGTCTTTTACCAACTGTGAAGGGGGCGTATCCCTACGGAGTGCCCGCCGTGAAGCAGAGTCCCAGACCAACTCCTGGGTAGCTGTGTAGCGTTCCACCAAATTCACTAGCTGGTCTAGGGTACCGGGGTCCCCCTGTCCCACCCACCGTTGAATGGGGGCTGGCAAAGTCCGCACAAACCGTTCAATCACCACCCGCTCAATCATCTGTCCGGGGTTCAAGGTCTCCGGCTGCAGCCATTTTTTTACAAGGTCCAGTAAGACATGGGCCTGTGAGCGTGCAGGTTTTCCCTCCTCAAAGGACCACTGATTCACTCGTTGGGCCCGGAGATAAGTGTTAACCCCCATTCGTGCAAGGATCTCACCTTTCAGTGTGCCATAGTCCTTGGCTTCCTCCGTGCTGAGATCCAGGTAGGCTTTTTGGGGTTCACCTACCAAGAACGGGGCCACGACATCAGTCCAACTGTCGATAGACAATTTCTCTCGCTCAGCGGTCCTCTCAAACACAGAGAGAAAGGCTTCTGGGTCATCCTCTGCACTCATCTTCGTAAGTGCCGCCCTTACTCTGTCCTGGGCCGCAGGAAGGACTGGATGACCGGGAGTTACCGCTGGGAGCGCTTCTCGCAGAGCAGAAAGCTGCTTAGTCAACAAGCTGTTTGTCTCCTGTTACTGAACTAACGTCCGCTGGAGCTGGACATTGGTTTGTTGCTGCTGAGCATTAGCCTGTTGCTGCTGAGCATTAGCCTGTTGCTGTTGTGCACTGGTTTGTGCAAAAGCCTGCTGTAGTTGAGCAGTAGACTGGGCCAGCTGCTTTACAAGATCCTCCATAGTGGCTGCTGAGTTAAACTGTAACTTTGCAGGCTTGATCACAAACATGTGAAAACTGGGTTGTTGCCCCTAGCAACCAGGCTGCAACGCCTGTAAGCTTCGTGGACCCGCCGATCCACCGCAAACAGTCAGTAAAATTTTTTTTTTTTTTTCCTCCGGGTAAGTACCTCCTAGGCCATTGCCCTTAGCAACCAGGCTGCCATGCCCGCATTCTCCACCATAATGTGAGGTAGCAGCGTTGCTTGGGCAAAAACGTGAGGCAGTGAGGCAGCAGCGTGTTCACACCAACAGTCTATTTATTGTTGCAGCATAAATAGATCCAATTTCCCACTGTCAAAGTCTCTTCCGGATCACAGCCGGTGCATATAGACAAATTCTTTGCATCAACAAAAGTCTTGTTACCTTAGGACCCCGTTAACCGCAGGGATCTGTGTAAGGTTCTCCTAGGCTCACACTCTTGGCCTGTGTTCACTCCACACAGAGCCAGCCCAGCTCACACGGCATGTGTTAGCTTCACCAAGCCTGGCTCTCAACTGAGACACACCCTGCTGTGCTCTGCATGATTTAAACGAAAATGCCGGACATGAGGATTGCTACAAAACCTGGACTGGGAGGAGGGATCTGTCTCCCTGTTACCCTTTGTGTTATACTCCCAGTAATAGCTATAGCAAACTCAGAGGGTTTCCAGACACATTCTGGGGGACACATAGCGGTCTTCAAATATTACCCCTGTCACTGCCTCACAATATTTGTAAGAGAACATAATTCTAGGAAACCGGGAACATATTCAACAACAAATTAGCAGATGTTGTTTTTGTTAAAAGTTCTAGATAGAACATCAATTACATCGTATTCTGTTATAAAAGCAGACAATATGGTGTACAAGACAAAATGGCTTCTCTAACATTACCCACCAATACCATCTGTAAATAATACACGGACTGCATGTGACTTGGTTCAAATTGGCCACAGCAGCCTTTATTACCTATTATTTACATTCTAAGCACAAGGGGGCGCCGTCCAACGAGCGACCCCAACAAATAATAGGTAACACAGCAATCGATACATTAAATATATAACCCTGAGTAGGCCCAGTCCAGGAACAACTTCTCACACCAATATCCCTGGCTGCAACACACTGACCCAGAGATGAGGTATTAATCACCAACGGATTAATACCCCCAACTTTGCAGAACCCCGTGTCTGCAACATCCCAGAACCCAGAGCCACCATACCAAGATGGTGTCCCTCAGTCCAGTTACCATTGCCTTCAACCGCCTCTGGACCAGACCTACCCCCCGCTGCTGTGACAAAGAAAACAACCCAGCAAATATTTTCCACCGTACTAAACACAAGGTAGGGTGGGCGGGGATCGCTCCATATCCGAAAATCAAGAGAGGGGGTAAGCCAAATTTCCTATACTTACACCCCTCATCTGTCCCACCTCTTCCTCCAGAAAAACTCCTCCTACCCACCAATCCCTTTCTCTGCCCTATACATGAACATTCCTGTTCCTATTAACCCCATCACTCCTTCCCTTCCCTCTAGTCATGTCGCCCCTCCACCCTATGGGTTCCATGGCTTTCTTGACCATTGAGGAAGGATTCTCCAGTCGTGCTGTGTGTATGTGTTACCCACCAATACCATCTGTAAATAATACACGGACTGCATGTGACTTGGTTCAAATTGGCCACAGCAGCCTTTATTACCTATTATTTACATTCTAAACACAAGGGGGCACCGTCCAACGGGCGACCCCAACAAATAATAGGTAACACAGTAATCAATACATTAAATATATAACCCTGAGTAGGCCCAGTCCAGGAACAACTTCTCACACCAATATCCCTGGCCGCAACACACCGACCCAGAGATGAGGTATTAATCACCAACGGATTAATACCCCCAACTTTGCAGAACCCCGTGTCTGCAACATCCCGGAACCCGGAGCCACCATACCAAGATGGTGTCCCTCAGTCCAGTTACCATTGCCTTCAACCGCCTCTGGATCAGACCTACCCCCCGCTACAGGACAGGGCACGTGACTCCTTACGTGACCTGGACCCGCCACACACCAAAAATTGTGCCACACCTCCACGCAATCCCAGCGCCACAAACAGCACCAATATCATTAAAATGCACCCCCATTGTATCTCCGAAACTACCAGATCAGCGACACCAACTCACAGTGCCGCAACCCCATAGGCTTGAGTGATAGCAGCTACCGAACGAGCCCTCTCCAGTCCACTTGGTCACACTATCAAACCACCCACGGTGAAGTCGGGGTATATCTTCCACAGATGCAACAAACCAATATAAGTATAAATTTATTTTTTTTTTTTTATCTTCTTAATTAACTCCCGAGATGCCTGGGCCACCAAATCGCTGCCTCAAACATATAGGACCAGCACCATCAGCCCCGTCCAGACCCAGCTGGCGAACATTTGGGCGAGCCTCAGCCCGCCGAACCCCCCGACAAACTAGTGCCCAAATAACCAAAGGAGGCACACACGCACCATTAACCCACAGGTTATAAACCCCACAGATAAAACACCAACCGGTTATGCTAACCAAACATGTTCCACTTCCAAAAAGACTCAAAACCCCCCCGTTGGCCTTAACACGATAACAACTGAGGCCGAACGTAACGACGAAAACAAGAGGGCTCCTCCCTCCCAATACAGCTCACAAACACTTTCCCGAGACCACACCGAGGGGCCTCCGTGACAGCCCCAATCCAGAAGGAATGCGACCCGTAGTACTCCGGGTGCCCACCCCCGCCCCTTGCAAGCAAGTCTCCAGCACTGCCAAAATCTGGCACCGTAACAAAACGGGGGGGGGGGGACACACCATCCACATGACACAACAACAGGCCTGGGCGTCCTTCCGACATGATTCTGCACCCAGGACCGCGTACCACATCACCAACCTTCACAACCTGCCTGATCCGTTGTTTGTGCGTGACAAAGTCAGCGCTCAACCCCCTGCCCCACCGCAGGCCCAACTTCCAACATCAAACCACCGCCCCTAACCGTAGATGGGCCGACCAACCCCCGATTTGCAACGCCCCATACAAGGCTAACACCAACTGTTTTGGGCAAAAGGAAACACAGAACCGCTCACAATCAGATGAACATATCAACCACAAATCACTCCCAAAATGCTTTAACACCACAAAGGAGATCGGACCCTTGCGTCCGGCTCCTTCACACCCTTGCGAAAAACCCTTCAAGGCCTTGCCGCACCCAAAAATCCTCCGAAAACATCCCTCTCACCCCTAAACTTCAACTAAAAACCACAGCCGCCATCTCATGGACCACTGCCGATGCCGACCTACCAACCCGAAAAAATTCGTTACTCACCACTGTCAACAAGACCACCAAATACACCACCGGGCCCCCCCTAAACCTAGCCCAAACAACGTTATCCATGCCGCCCACAGTTCTATATATCAGCTGATCTACTGCCTCTAGCGCAGCCCGTAGGACCACACTATTACCCACGGAGCCTACTCTGTGCTTGCGTGCAGGTGGCAGCCGGGTACCTGTGGCTGCGTGCGGGCGGCAGTCGGGTGCCTGTGTGAGGGCGGCAGCCCGGTGCCTGTTGGTGCCGGCTGACGCCCGCACGCAGGCACCCAACTGCCGCCCGCACGCAGCCACAGGTACCTGGCTGCCGCCCACACGCAGCCACAGGTACCTGGCTGCCACCCGCACGCAAGCACAGGTACCCGGCCACTTGCACGCATCCACAGGCACCTGCCCGCTTGCACGCAGCTACAGGCACCCGGCCGCCTGATCGCCGCACAGACAGGACCCCCAGGTAAAGCTATATTCAGATTTTAAAACGCACCCCTCTTTTTCCTCCCAAATTTTGGGAGGAAAAGTGCGTCTTATAATCCGAAAAACACGGTAGTCATTTTTTTAAAAAAAAAATGTCTTCATGTATATTGCATGTTAAGCTTATCATGCTACAATATTCTTTCATATCTTAATGTCCTTCTATTTTTTGTTATAGTGTAAAACCTGATGAAGGTCGATTG
The DNA here is from genome assembly GCF_048569485.1 of Anomaloglossus baeobatrachus. Lineage (NCBI taxonomy): Eukaryota > Metazoa > Chordata > Amphibia > Anura > Aromobatidae > Anomaloglossus > Anomaloglossus baeobatrachus. Next base: position 456,447,902 of record NC_134356.1, read on the forward strand.
ACCGAAATTTTAATTTTGAATACACAAATTGCTTGTTTAAAAAAAGAACTCATTTCATTTCAATTACATTGAGTGATGGATTTTTGGAATATTTTGGATATTGGACCCTATCCAGGCACAACAACAAACAGGAGTGCCGCACTTCTATATCTATTTGATCCCCAAGACTTACCCATAGATTATTGTGAGAAGACTGGTAGAAAAATAACTGCAGTATGTTAAAGATAAAACCGGTTGAGACTGATTAGACAACAATAATTTATTATACGACATTTAATGTGAAATTTTAAGTTGCATTTATGAGATTGAAGGATATTTATATAGACATGAGATTCTTGAATGGTTGATGTCTGTATATGGATTAAATAAATAAAATCCTGAATGTACAATGGTGTCTACTTAGGTGTGGCCACCAAGTACGAGGGGCTACTGATGTCTTTGGCTTTACTCAAAAAGAAACGAGATTGGAAGATGAAACTTTACATTTATTCCACATACTCTCCACTGATATCAACACACTTCTTACATCGATATTCCAAGTTCTGTAAGCCTAGCAAAAAGAAGGATTTCGGTTGTACCACAAACCAGGCATCCGTAGCAGCCATGGCATCAGAAATCATGTGAAATTTGGTACCCTTGAGTAGGGATGGGCGATCCCGATCTCTAAAGATCGGGGATTGTACCGATCACATAGTGATCATGTACACGATCCCGACCACGAGCTTTCCTGGGAAGCTCGTGTTACAGATCAAGTCAAGGGGCTGTAAAAAAAAAAAAAAAAAGGCACATCATTAAAAAACATTGTCCTTATACTTACAGGTCCCGCGACGCGTCCTGCAGACTCCCGGCAGCTCCTGCTTCTGAGTCCGATCATTGCTGTGCCGCCGGTAACCAGCAGTGACTTACAGGACCTTCAATGACGTCATAGCATGTGACCGTCTGGTGTGAAGGTTGATTGGCTTACAGAAAAGTCACATGACTATGACGTCATCGAAGGTCCTGGTAACTGAACTTTCATTGTCACTGTGCGAGTGTCGCATCACGGCGCACGATCGCCTCACAGGAGCGGTCGGCTGCGTCTATTTCCATGCAGCTGATGCGCTCCTGTCTGGAGATTGTCAGACCGTGCGGGGTAATGCGAGACGCAAGTGCAATTATCTCCTCACTGTCAGCCTGCATCTCGCTTTGTAGAGAGCGATGTAGCAGAGCTGACTTGGCTCTCTGTGCTTTTCACTGTGTATAGACTGTGTCTATGCACAGTGATGAAGCTAACATGGCTCTACCTGTGTACCGGACTAAGGATTTTTTCATAATAAAGATGGAGTCTCTAAATGTTTTTGTTTTATTTCTAATAAAAAAAAAAATGTCTCTGTGTTGTGTTTTTTTTACTGTTTACTAGAAATTCATGGTGGCCATATCTATTTTGGCGTGAGTCCATGAATTTAGGGCATAGTACCATCTGAGAATACAAAGCTGGTATTAACCCCTTTATTACCAAGCGTGCCAGCGCCACCAGGGCCACTGGTTGAGCCGGGTAAAGCGCTAAGAAACAATGCGCCATTTCCAGTGGCGGCTGCGGGCTGCCGAGAATCCCAGCCCCCAGCTGCCTGGCTTTACCTGACTGGCTATCAAAATACGGCGAGAGCCCTATGCATTTTTCTTTAATTATTTTTCTTAAATTAAAAAAATGAATGGGCTTCCCTGTATTTTGATCTCCAGGTAGGTAAAGCAAGACAGATGGGGGTGGCAGCCGTAGCCGTCCACTTTATCTGCGCTGAAAATCAAAAATACTGTGGAACGCTACGTCCCTTTTTTAAATTATTTATTTCTTTTTATACAACTATATATATATATATATATATATATATATATATATATATTAAAGCGGAAGGCTACAGGCTGCCACCCCTATCTACCTGGCTTTACCTTGGCTGGCAATCAAAATACAGGGAAGCACTTTTTTTTTTTTTTACTTATTTAAAAAAATAATTAAAAAAAAATGCTTGGGCTCCTGCTACATTTTCTATTGCTAAGGGTAATCCAAGCAGCTACTGGCTACTAACCCCCAGTGCTTGCTGTTACCTTCACTGGCAATGGAAAATCCAGGGAAGCCCCCTTTTTTTGTCAGTTTTTTGCCCAAAAACTAAAAAAAAAAAGATGTGGGCTTTGCCATATTTTTGTATGCTAGCCAGGTACAGCAGGCAGGTACAGGCTGCCCCCAACCCCACCTGTCTATTTCTACCCGACTGAGAACCAAAAATATAGAGAAGCCATTTTTTTAATTATTTCATGAAATAATTTAAAAAAAAAAACAAAAACAACATAGGCTTTGCCCAATTTTTGTTTCCAGCCAGGTACAACTAGGCAGCTGGGGATTGGAATCTTCAGCGCTGGATGGCCCAAGCTTTCTGGGCACCCCCCGCTGAGAATTGCAGTCTGCAGCCGCCCCAGAAAATGGAGCTTTCATAGAAGCGCCATTTTCTGGCGCTGTATCCAACTCTTCCAGCGGCCCTGGTGTCGGGTGGCATGCTGGGAAATAAGGGGTTAATACCAGATTTATTTTACCAGCTGATATAAAGCCCGAGATTTTTAATGTCAGGCTAAGTTTGACCCGGCCATTAAGAATCTCCAATAAAGGGTTACAAACAAGACACCACACAGAGAAAAAATACTTTATTCAAAATAAATACACAGACACACTTAGGGACTCCATGTTTATTATTCCCTCTCACCCCTCCACGATCCTGTTCTTCTGTCTTCTTCAACCCATGCAACTCTACTATATCACAAAGCACTGGGGGGGGACGAAGAACGCTGCTGCTCCCATGCGTCTAATCACTCAATGAGTGAGCAGAGGCTGCGGGTTGGTAAGCGGTGACGTCACCGCTGCCACCGTTGCCATAGTAACTTGACGGGAAGGTTACTATAGCAACGGTGATCTCCGATCACCTGATTCCCGGCACCGCTATTCACCGGCTGTGCCAGCTAATCCCCGCATGTGGGCTAACTCTGTAAAGAGCGCTGACATACAGAGACAGGGAGCCAAGCATGTGCCCGAGCATCTTACCGGTACACGGCGCTCGCCGAGTATACCGAGTACTGAGATGCTTGGGCGAGCACCACGTACCGGCGAGATGCATTGACAGGACCTAGCATGACATCATAGCCATGTGACCAGTCTGTAGCCAATGAGATAATACAACATTCACATATGACTGGTCACATGATATAACATCACGGAAGGTTCTTTTGTGACCGGGCGGCACAGCGATGATCGGACTCATAAGGAGAAGTGGCGGGAGACAGAGTCTGCAGGACGCCTCGCGGACCCTGTAAGTATAATTACAAATCACAAAACCAAAGACTTGTCACAACAACCTGAAGAAAAAAACCATCCTGTCTCTAATACCGCACGGTGAACTGCGCAAAAATAAAAAAAAGAACTATTCTTATACTGATGTCTATTTCTTCATTTTGCCTCCCAAAAATCGGAATAAGGCTCGGCTGACATTTATCCTACACTCTCCACTGAGCACTTATGTAGGGGTTTCCATGTAATCCCAAAAACCACAATTCAAACAAAACGCCTTGGAAGCATACTAATAAGACAAATAGAGATACTTTAGACTCCATCTGGTCTCTGTTCTGGGCCATCAAAGTCCCATCATTTTAAGCATCTTTTCAGTGCTCATATGTGGATGATCACAATTCTGTGCACATCTAAAAAGATGGACATGAGTGAAACAGATGCCAAACAAAGTCTAAAATGTCTCCTCTGCCTCATAAGAGGTAATGGTTCCTTCAGGGGTTTGATCTGAATCACATTTTTGGAGGATTTACAAGGAAACCCCAACGTAAGACTCAGCCTTATACTGAAAGCAATCAAAAAATGTTACCAATAACACCACTAAATTATTATGCACAAACCCAGCCCCTACTCAGGTCCCTCATCTGTCACTGGAAATATCGGGGGCTTCCACATGACTGGTAGAACAAAGACTCTGGAAAAACGATATGGCTCCCACCCTTCAAATAAAATCCAGTGAAATCTGTACTCCCAAATCCAAATGTCCCTTCCTTTAGCCCACCTGTCACTAAACCACAGTAGGAGACCATGTGTGTGGCATTATTGTAGTGAGGAGAGGGCACATAACAATTTACTGGGTGAGTATATTCAGAAGCAGAAGCTGGGCACAATGTATGGGGGCACAATGTATGGGCACTAAACTGGCATATTTTGTAATTCTCCAGCAAAAGAGTGTAACATTGATGCTAGAAAATTGTCACTGCAGCCATGGATAAATTATTTGAGAGGTGCAATTTCTTCAATGGGGTTCACTTTTGGCCTCTTTCTGCCACCTTAGGGGCTTTGCATATGTCATTCTCAAACTATTTTAGCAAAAAGTGACCCCCATTGAAGAAATTGCACCTCTCAAATAATTTATCTTTCTTTTCAGCCCTGCCATATGGTCAAACAGTAGTTTCTGATTACATATGATTACATAGTGATAGGCGGACCCGGACTGTAAAAGTCCGGATCTTCGCAATTTCAAACGTATCCAAATGCCAGGCTCGGGCCTGGAGTTTTCAGGAAACTTCAGGTAATGATCCAGATCTGGCAACTCAGGATATAAAAAAAAGATAAAGGAAAAATAAAGAAAATAAGAATAAAGCAAGCGTGTTATTCTTACCAGTCTCTACATGGCTGTATACTGCTTCTGGGCAACTTATCCTACTTCCACGATGCTCATTATTGCTCATCCCTATGCACAGCTTTCCCTGCTCACCGGCAGTCCTGCCGTCTGTGATTGGTTGCAGCCAAACTGCACCCCCAGACTGTGTGACAGCGTGTCTGACTGTAACCAATTGCACACGCTGATATTTTGCGATATAAAAATAAATAAATTAAAAAACAAAATTGGTGTAGGGACACCCCATATTCTGATACCCAGCACAGATAAAGTCACTTCAAATGTGATGTAGTCTCTAAAAAAATGGTCTTGTAAATTTTGTAGGAAAAATGAGAAATTGCTGATGAACTTTTTTTTAACCCTTCTATTAACCTAACAAAAAAAAAATCTGTTTCAAAAATTGTGCTGATGTAAAGTACACATGTGGGAAATGTTATTTATTGACTGTTTTGTGTGACATATCTCACTAGTTTAAGGCTATGTGCGCACTAGAAATGTGAATTTTCTCAAGAAAATTTCTTGAGAAACTTCTGGGAGTGGAAGATTTCCGCACCTGCGGAAAAATCCGCGGCAAAAACGCATGCGGATTTGCCGCGGATTTGCCGCGGATTTGCCGCGGATTTACCGCGGATTTACCGCAGGTTTGTCCCTGCAATAAATAATAAAGATAATCGATAGACAGATAATGGATAGAGGGAAAGATGGATAGATGAATAGATAGATAGATAGAGGGATAGATAGATAGATGAATAGATGAATAGATAGATAGATAGAGGGATAGATGGATAGATGAATAGATAGATAGATAGAGGGATAGATGGATAGAGGGATGGATAGAGGGATAGATGGATAGATAGATAGATGGATAGATGGATAGATAGATAGATAGAGGGATAGATGGATAGATAGATAGAGGGATAGATAGATAGATAGATGAGAAAAACCTATATAATGTTCCACCTCCCTGCATTTTCTAAGCTGGCACCCTTTAGTGACTTTCATGTGGCACTAAAGGGTGCTTAGCCTTGTATTTAGCCATAAAATAAATAAATAATAAAAAAAAAACGACGTGAGGTCCCCCCATATTTTGTAGCCAGCTTGGGTAAAGCAGACGGCTGCAGCCTGCAGACCACCGCTGGCAGCTTCACCTTGGCTGATAATCCAAAACAGTGGGCACCCCACGCTGTTATTTTAAATTATATAAATAATTTAAAACAAAAAACGTGCGGTCCCCCCCATATTGGATCACCAGCCAAGGTAAAGCGGACAGCTGGGGTCTGATATTCTCAGACTAGGGAGGTCCACTGTTATTGGACACTCCCCAGCCTAAAAATAGCAGGCCGCAGCCGCCCCAGAAGTGGCGCATCCATTAGACGTGCCAATCCTGGCGCTTTGCCCCAGCTCATCCCGCGCCCTGGTGCGTTGGCAAACGGGGTAATATATGGGGTTGATGCCAGATGTGTAATGTCACCTGGCATCAAGCCCTGGGGTTGGTGAGGTCAGGCGTCTATCAGATACCCGACATCACCAACCCAGTCAGTAGTAATTAAAAAATAGACAACAAAAAAAGTTTTATTTGAAAAAACACTCCCCACATTCCCTCTTTAACCAATTTATTGAAAAGAACAATCAATCCACGTCCGGCGTAATCCAATAGGGGGGGGGGGGTCCCACGGCGATCCATACCATAGTCGCTGTCCTAGTCAATGAAGAACAGAATGTTCCCCATTGGCTGGGAGAGCAATGCAGTGACCTGAGCTAACATCAATAGGTCAGCCCAGGTCACTGCAGGGGATGACGAGCGCTGCCATCAGGAGCATAGATGAGATCATTACCTTCTGTGATCATCTCCTGTACTGCTGATGTCAGCGCTGTCACTGACTGCGTTGTCAGAAGTATCGCGAGAGCCCGTGACGTCACCGCTAGTGACAGTCTCGGGCCGCTCGTGAGACGGGCATAGACAGCGCTGACGTCAGGAGGCAGGAGATCGTCACAGCAGGTAATGATCTCACCTCCTGACAGCAGCGATCGTCATCCCCGCGGCTCCCAGCACTGCAGGGTGTCAGTGTCTGCCTGTGTCAGTGTCTGCCTGCGCTGCCGGGTGACAGGCTGCTGACACTGCGGGCAGACACTGACACCCTGCAGTGCAGGCAGCCGCGAGGCCGGAGCAGGACACAGACTGGCACCTGGAGGTCGCACGGAAGTGCTTCTGTGCGGCGTCCAGGGAGTGTGACGTCTGCTCCGCTTCCTCTTCCTGACATAATGACATCGCTTCCTGCAAAACCGCAGGCAGCGATGATCATTCCCGCAGGTAATTCGCGGCTATTCCGGGGGTATACCGCACATCATTGCTACCTGCGGAATACCCCCGGTACCTGCGGAAATTAATGGACATGCACATTTTCTCAAGAAAGTTTCTCGAGAAAATTTTCTCAAGAAATTTTCTTGAGAAAAATCCGCACAAGTGCGCACAGCTATTTTTTTTTCTCATTGAATTTCATGGGAAATGTCTGCACAAAGATTGCAAACATTTCTCAAGAAATTTCCGGGGCAAATCCGCGGGTAAATCCGCAGGTAAAAAGCTCTAGTGCGCACATAGCCTTAGGACATAAATATTCAAAGTTTGAAAATTGCGATATTTTCGCAAAATTTTCAATTTTTTTCACAAATGAACAAAAAATATTGTCCTAAATTTTGCCCTGAAGTACAATATGTCATGAGAAAACATTCTCAGATTAATTGGGATCCATTGAATTGTTCAGAGTTATTACACCATAAAGTGACACTGGTCAGATTTCTAAAATTCGGCCTTGTCATTAAGATCAAAATTGGTTCTGTCATTGACGGGTTAATAACAGGTCAGAAAAGTAGTTTTGCAATGTACAGTAACATTAAATTTACACACAGCAATAAACATGGTGTGGATGATTATCTTCATAATGGAAGGCAAAATCAATGCAATTAAAGACAGTGACAAAAACGTTCAGTCAAACATGGCTTCTCCTGTTCTTTATTGGTGTAAAAAATACAAAATGTAAAATTAACCCATGCATGTCTGAGCACCACTAAAAAAAATTGTTTAAAAGAACAGAATGTTTTATGTAGACTTGTGTTTACCAATGGGCTGCTCCATCTCATGCTCCTTGTTTGAATCATTTTGCACATTTTTGGAGTGGGTAGTAAAGAAGGAAGCCGGCGTGCGTTCTGTCCTGCATTATCTAGATGATTTCCTATGTATTGGTCCACCAAAGTCATTTGTTTGTGCTTCATTATTGGCAGCGATTCAGTCGGTTTTTAAGTGTTTTGGAGTACCGTTAGCATCAGATAAAACAGAAGGCCCGTCTACACTTATCAAGTTTTTAGGAATTTTGATTGACAGTGAAGCAATGGAGTGCAGATTACCGGATGACAAGGTCAGTGATCTGCTGGAGGCAGTCAGAGAAGCTAGATCTCACCGTAAGATCAGATTAAAGGATCTACAATCGCTGTTAGGAAAAATGAACTTTGCGTGTCGCATTATTCCAATGGGTAGAGTTTTTTTTGTAGGCGCCTAGCTGCAGCTACCTCAGGCATAACCTTTCCACATCACTTTGTGCGGCTGGCTAGAACATTAAAGGACGATCTGGCGGTATGGGAACAGTTCTTAATAGAGTTTAATGGGAGGTCATTGTGGATCAGACCACCGGTTTCAAATTTTGATCTAGACATCCACACCGATGCAGCGGGGTCAACTGGTTTTGGTGCATATTGTTCGGGACAGTGGTGTGCAGATAGGTGGCCAGAGAGTTGGAGAAACAATGGGTTAACACGAAACTTAGTACTCCTTGAATTGTTCCCCATAGTGGTTGCTTGTGAAATTTGGTACAATATTTTCCAAAACCGAAAAGTGAGATTTCATTGTGATAACTTGGGAGTTGTAGAAGTCATCAACAAACAATCAGCGTCTTCCCTGCCTGTTGTTACGTTGCTGCGTCATCTAGTGCTGCGCTGTTTAAAGTCAAATTGTCAGATTACAGCTGTGCATGTCCCCGGTGTTTGCAATTCTGTGGCTGATGCTCTGTCTCGTTTTCAGTGGGACAGATTCCGTTCGTTAGCCCCGATGGCAGAGGTACAAGGCAAGAAGTGTCCGGATTTTCTGTGGTCACTGCCAGTGACACTGCATACGCTCTGATAGAACGGTCTGTGGGTGTAAGCACATGGCAGAGGTACCAGTCAGCATGGAGGGAATGGGAAGACTTGTGTGCTCTAGTGGGACATGATGCCAGGTTACATGACAATGTTTCCTTGTTGTTATTTTACATTAGCAGGGCCTTTGTGGATGGTACTTCATTGTCCAGTATTGATAGTAAAATGTCTGGATTAGCTTTTTGGTTTAAGTTGCACGACTTCACTGATTACACAAAGCATTTTTTAGTTAAGCAGGCCCTAAAGGGTTACAGGAAAAGTTGTAAGAAGACCAGAGATAAACGGCGTCCGATTTCTTTCCAGTTATTGCAGCAGATGCTGAGTGTACTAGGCCGAGTCTGTAGCAGTCCCTTTGAAGTGTTTCTCTTTAGTTGTGCATTCACACTGGCCTTTTTTGGCGTTTTTAGAATCAGCGAGTTGGTGGCGAGTAGCTCCACCAGAAGTGGGGGTCTACAAGACGAGGACGTGCATCAGTACACAGACAGAGGGGGTCTACAAGACGAGGACGTGCATCAGTACACAGACAGATTGGAATGTTTTCTGGCAAAGTCAAAAACTGATCAACAGGGTAGAGGAAAATGGATCACATTGTTTCCTTTAAGCGGTTCCAGGGCCTGCCCGGTCATCTGTTTTAGAAACTATGTCTCAAGAAGGCCAAATATCCAAGGTTCATTACTAATTCATGAGGATTGTAAGTCATTGTCACAATTTCAATTCACAGCAGTTCTTAAAAAATGCCTGACAATATTGGGAGAGTCTCCAAATGCATTCACTTCACACTCATTTAGGATAGGAGCAGCCACAGAAGCTGCTAGATGGGGCTTAGAGCCTGACATAGTTAAAAAAATCGGGAGATGGGAATCGAGCAGATTTAAGAGTTACATTCGATTACATTTATTATAAATGGCGTACATGTATATATATGTGTACATTGTGGTAATCTTATAGTAGTTGTGTCTTCATTTAGATAATTGTGTGATAATTGTGTTTTTGTTTTTTGTTTTAGCTGAACAGCAATGCCTGGTTTGGATCATGGGACATTCATTTGTTTTTTGGGGGGCCTTACGTGCAGCAGTCAGGCCTAATGGCAAACAGTTGGGGTTGCCCAGTTCCTTGGCACGGGTGACATGGATAGGAAAGAGGGGAATGCAGTGGCATCAGCTGTTAAAAGAAATCCAGTATCATGTGGAGTTCTACCGCCCCCCGGACGTCTTACTTATCCATTTAGGTGGTAATGATTTAGCAATAAGAACATCAAGACATTTAGTTAGGAACATAAAGCTTGATATGTTGAATTTATGGAGGTCTTACCCAGAAACAATGGTGGTCTGGTCGGATATAGTAGCTAGACAAATGTGGAGAACAGCGCGATCAGTGGCTCGCATCAATAATACAAGGATAAAGGTTAATAAAAAAATAACAAAATTTGTGTTGGAAAACGGAGGGGTGGCCATACGTCACCAGATGCTGGAAAATACAAAGGAACATTTTTGGAGAGATGATAAGGTACATCTTAATGACATTGGCATTGATATATGGATGTTGGGAATACAAGAAGGAGTAGAACGAGCCATTAAGTTGTGGAGGAACTCACTCTTGTAAGGTGTCACAAGAGCGAGTCTTGGCGGGATGTGGTTGTTTAAACCCCCTCTTTGTTGGTTGGAGAATTATGTTTTTAATGGGGTCCCTGGGCCAGAGCTCAGCGGACAGTGGAATATGGGTCCCTGGGGAGGAGCTCAGTGGACAGTGGAATAGATGGGTCCCTGGGGAGGAGCTCAGCGGACACAAGGAAAATGATCAAGGGGTATACCCAGATTCCCCCTTGAGCTAGGTGTACACGGCGGAGGGGGATATGGGGCTGGGATTTATAACAACCACATCTCTGGGCCGATAATCTTGTTTTTTCTTGTTGATGTTTTTTCTTATTAAAAATAAAGGGCTGCTGTGGCCAAAATTTTAATCCATGTCACGCAGTGTGTGGTGTCTTATTTATTAGGTTACCAGGAGCGCAATTCACTAGTCCATCAGTCAAGCAGAGTGAAGGCAGATAGCCGTAACGTACATGACTGAGGCAGTGATAGATCCAGGAAAGGGTTAAGGAGTAAGGGATGGGGGTTTTTACCTAAGGAATGTGGTGGTGGGCGAGCGAGCAGGAGGAGAGACGGGGGGGCAGGGGCCATATAAGAAATAGGTCCCATGTTAAGGTGTCATTCCTTTGTCCTGGACTCAAAGACTGAACCAGCAGAACTGAGCACCACTAGACATCACTATACATATAGCCTACTACCAACCACCAGGAAAACCAACAGTGCCAAATGAAGACTGGCAGTCCTCAGTAACAGAGTCTCTTGAACAGACACTTTCTGATCCTTCAGCCTTCCTTTAAATATAGTGCACACTGAGTAGTCCTTTATAAGCCCAGTAATAAACCAGCCCAACCTTGACTGACTGAAGGCTACAAGAAAACCAGGCTGGGAAGCAGGGATTACCAAAGGCCTAAGCAAACTATACTTTGCTAGAGATATCCAGTATTCCTGGATTCATTATACCTTGCCAAGCTCTCTTAGATGGAACCTAATATGAATATCAGAAGAATTGGGGAAATATAGAAATTCCCAACCCCGTGTCCTGTCACTATCTCACAATTGACATAGTGTATGTAGACTAGCAGGTTTACAGATTTTGCTTCAAGATGATTTGAAGACTTTTCATATTGTCTTCTGATACTTAAGGCCACGTGTCACAAAGCGACATTGCTAGCGACATCGCTGCTGAGTCACATTTTTTGTGACGCAACAGTGATCTTGCTAGCTATGCCGCTGTGTGTGACATCCAGCAACGACCTGGCCCCTGCTGTGATGTCAACGGTCATTGCTGAATGTCCTGGACCATTTTTTGGTCGTTGCTGTCCCGCTGTGAAGCACACATCGCTGTGTTTGACAGCGGGAGCCAACGATCAGAATGTGCAGTGAGCAGGGAGCCGGATTCTGGCAGCCTGCGGTAAGCTGGTAACCAAGGTACATATCGGGTATCCAAGCAAGGCGCTTTGCTTAGTAATTCGATGTGTACCATGGTTACGAAGCACAGCGTCGTTACACAGGTGGCTGGTGGCTGATCTCTGATCTGCCTGATTGACAGCTCACCAGCGACCATGTAGTGACGCGCCAACGATCCCTGCCAGGTCAGATTGCTGGTGGTATCGCTGGTTGCGTTGCTTAGTGTGATGGTACCCTTACAAAAGTAGACAAGGGCTTTCCTTTTTCAATGTGTGCTCTAAACTAGAAACTAGGCATTTTCACCAACTTAAATAGTAGCACTCAATCCATAAAAACTTACTTAGCCATCCTCTCAACTTTTGGAAGATCCCAGAAAAAGATGAAAACCTTCTTGACTTCCAGACAAATCTCCATTTCATAATTCTGAAAGATATTTTGTATCCCATAATCTAGGGGAAGAAGGGATCAAGGTGTTGTGTTTGCAAAAATTTGGAAGGGAATAGTGTATAGGGGAGTTTCTTTAAAATAGTTCCTGGCCAAGTCCAAATATTTCTGAGGGTACGAGCAGCTCTGCTGTACATCTTTCAGTTGCCAACCATATAAAGTTGGCAACTGTGTATCAAAAGATTGACTAAATAAGGTAAAAAAAGGACCGTTAACCTGGATTCACACAATGGTATGGCATCCGATGCAAGTGCATATGATGCGATATGCTAATGACCCTCGGCTCCCGCTGTGCTGCCAGTGTGAGCTCAGTGTCATGCAACTGTGATCCGATCCACTTGTAAGGGTGCGAGTGACACGTCTCTCGATGACATTTGCAGCATGCTGCGACTTTTCTCTCATCCAGAATCTAGATGAAAAAAAAGCTGACCATCTGCTCTCCCTCATTGAATAACATTGGTCCGGGTGCAATGCAAAATTTTCTTGCAGTGCACTCATCCGATTCATACACTCATGTGAGCGTACCCTTAAAAGGATAGAAGAAAAGTGAAAGAAAAGTTAAGAAAATTAAGAAAAAAGTAAAAAGTGCTACAAAAATCTGTAACTGTTATATTAAACATTACTATAAACACATGGATGATAATTTTTTTTAATTCTAGATAGCTTTAAGAGGACTTATGATAAATTATACAATTTCCAATAACCAGTTTCTTGCTAAGTACATTCCCTGTGCAGACCGACAGCCTCACGAAACAGCACTACCGCTAAACCTTTCTGGTAAAGGACAGTGTTTATGTTGGACAATGGTTCATCTAGTGTATATTTAGAAAAGATTAAAATACACTTGGCTAATGATGCCAAATATGGCTACAAGTATTCTCCAGATGGGAAAGCTAAATCATTTCAAGATTGACATTGTTGGTGCCAAGCATGTTTGGCACTTATAATGTTAACATTCATGAAATCCAGCTTTGCAGCCTGGAGGATTCTGTTCCCCATATTTACTGATCATACATTTTCAAATGTGTTACACATATATGTCCTCACTTTGTGATCGAAAGAGGCGAAAATGCCAGGTACCACATGACACTGAAAATAAAAGGACTGAAGCAAGGGGTTTGGTGCTCAGTCCCTTCAAAGTACACTGTATAGACAAAAGTATTGAGACATGACTTCGTTTTTCAATTCAGGTTTTCATTCAATCCTATTGCTACTGTCAGGGCCGTCGTTAAAGAGGGTGGTGGGCAAACTGGGCAATTACCCAGGGACCCCTACTTCCTTGGGGGCCCCCAATATCTACATCAGGATCTGCACTTAAAATAGCATTAAAACAATTTAAAAAAACAAAACACAAATAATTGGTATTGCTGCATTTGGAAAAGTCTGTTATATCGAAATATAAAGTAAACTAATCCGATCAGTAAATGGCGAAATGAGAACAAAATAAAAACACCAGTATTACGTTTTTTTGGCCACCGCAATAAAATGTAATAAGAGACAAATAAAACATTGTATCTGCCCTTTAATTGTATCAGTAAAAACATCCTTTAGGGCCCAAAAAATAAGTCATTAAAAAGCCGAAAAATGAAAACGTTATGAGTCTCGGAAAATGGCAAAAAAAAGCAATTTATTTTTTATAATTTTCAGAATTTTTTTTTAAACAAATAAAAAAACTACGTTTGGTATCAGCGTACTCATCTTGACCTTGAAAATCATCCTGCAAGGTCAGTTTTACCATATAATTAAGACGGTAAATAAACAAAATAAAAAAACCAATGTGGAATTGCATTTTTTAGCAATTTTATTACACTTAGAAATTTTCTTTTTACCATTTTCCAGTATAATATGTGGTAAAATAAACGGGTTCATTCAAAAGAAAAAACTCGTCCCACAAAAAACAAGCCCTCATACATGTATATGGAAGGAAAAATAAAAAAAATTATGGCTCTTGGAAGAAGGAAAAAACAAAAACAGAAAATCTCTCAGGGGTAAAAGGGTTAAAATCCTTGTAATCCCTGAGCTCCCTGACGGCTTCATTCTTCGGATGTTCATGATGAGTTTACTAACAAACTAAAAAAATCATATCTATAAAATGTAATTAGGGTTAGGATACCTCCTTAATTCCTAAATTTGCAGACCGTTATCAGGCAGGCAGAACTTACAAGGCATTAAGTTCAACATTTCCACTAGTAACCTCATAAAAGCACAAGACAGGAAGTGTTGGCATAGGGATTTTGGAATATCAGGACGGCAATTAATAATTCAAATTTAACTTTTTGTGTGTAAACATAGACTTTAGAATGAAATATGTAGGAGCTCTTTATTAACCCCTTAAGGACGAAGCCAGTTTTGTACTTAATGCCCAGGCCATTTTTTGCAATTCTGACCAGTGTCCCTTTATGAGGTTATAACTCTGGAACACTTCAACGGATTCTATTGATTATGAGACTGTTTTTTTCGTGACATATTGTACTTCATGATAGTTATAAATTTAGAATTATATTTTTTGCTTTTATTTGTGGAAAAATTGCAATTTTCAAACTTTTAATTTTTATGCCCTTAAACCAGAGAGTTATGTCAGACAAAATAGTTAATAAATAACATTACTCACATCTCTCATTTATATTCGTGCAATTTCTGAAACAAATTTTTTTGGGCTTAGGAAGTTAGAAGGGTTCAAAGTTCATCAGCAATTTCTCATTTTTTCAACAAAATTTACAAAACCATTTTTTTAGGAACTACATCACATTTGAAGTGACTTTGAGAGGCCTAGGTGACAGAAAATACCCCAAAGTGACACCATTCTAAAAACTTTACCCCTCAAAGTACTCAAAACCACATTCAAGAAGTTTATTAACCCTTCATTTGCCTCACCAGAACAAAAGCAATGTGGAATGAAAAAAAAATATATACATTTTACCTAAAAATGTTGCTCTTGTGCCAATTTATTCACTTTTTGAAGTAGTAACACAAGAAAATGGAACTCAAAATTTGTTACCCAATTTCTTTTGAGCGCGCTGATACCCCACATGTAGTCAGAAACCTCTGTTTGGACAAATGGGAGGGCCTGGAACAGAAGGAGCAATATTTGAATTTTGGAAAGCAAATTTGGCTGAAAAAGATTGCGGGCACCATGTTGAATTTGTAGGGCCCCTGAGGTACCTAAACAGCAAAAACTTCCCACAAGTGACCGCATTTTGGAAACTAGACCCCTCAAGGAATTTATCTAGATGTTTGGTGAGAATTTTGAACCCCCGGGGTCTTCACAGAATTTTATAAAATTGAGCTGTGAAAATAAAAAAATACACATTTTCACCACAAAATTGTTACTTCAACCAAGTAGTTTTTTTTTTTAGAAGGGTATCAGGAAAAAAATGCAGCAAAAATGTATTGTGCAATTTCTCCTGAGTATGCCAGCACCTCATATGTGCTAGAAATCAAATGTTTGGGTGCACGGCAGGGCTTGGATGAGAAGGAGCGCCATTAGACTGCAAAATTTGCTGGAATCATTAGTGGGCGCCATGTCGCGTTTGGAGAGCTCCTGAGCTGCCTAAACAGTGGAGCTCCCCCACAAGTGACCCCATTCTGGAAACTAGACCCCTCAAGGATTTTATCCAGTGGTATAGTGAGCATTTTAAATCCACAGGTACTTCACAGATTTTGATAACCTTAGGTCGTTATATCGAAAATTTTAATTTTTTTCCACAAAAATCTTGCTTTAGCATCAAATTTATCACTTTTTCAAGAGGAATCACCAAAAAGTGGACCTCACAGTTTGTTATCCAATTTCTTATGAGCGCAGGGATACCCCACATGTGGACAAAAACCTCTGTTTGGACAAATAGGAGGGCTTGGAATGGATGGAGCACCATTTGAATTTTGGTAAAGCTGAAATAGATTGCGAGCACCATGTTGCATTTTCAGGGCCGCTAGGGTACCTATACAGCAGAAACCCTCCACAAGTGACACCAATTTGGAAACTACTAGACTCCTCAAGGGTTTTATTCAGGGGTATAGTGAGCATTTTGAACCCCCTGGGGCATCACAAAAATGTTGCTCTAGCAGCAAATTTCTCATTTTTAGGCTATGTGCCCACGATCCGGCGACACTGAGTCTGTGGAGATGTGAGTGATGTCCACGACCACGGTCCAGGTTCGGGCTGCTGCTGACTTTAGCTATATACTTTTCGCAGAGAACTCTCATCTCCGCAGCATAAATTGACATGTTGCAGCACCATATGTTAGTTTATGCTGTGGAGAAAATAAGCACCGTGAGCAGGAGATTTCTAAAAATCCTCCCACTGCACTTATACTGTACAACGCAGCATTATGGACGCAGCGAAAACTCAGTGTCCAAAACTATTGAAACCCTAATCGCGGGCACGCAGCCTAAAAAGCTAGAATGGATTGATGGACAGACAGATGTCAAACACATACATAATGTCCCACCCCCCTACATATTCTAAGCTGGCACCCTTTAGTGACTTTCATGTGGCACTAAAGGGTACCTAGACTTGTATTTAGCCAAAAAATAATTAAAAAAAAAAAAAATAAAAACGTGGGAGCCCCCCCATCTTTGATAGCCAGCTCGGGTAAAGCAGATTGCTGCAGCCTGCAAACCACAGCTGGCAGCTTCACCTTGGTTGCTGATCCAATTTGGAGGGTCACCAAGCTCTTCTTTTTTTATAATTATTTATAAAAAAAAAAAAAACAACATCTGGTCCCCCCAAATTAGATCACCAGCCAAGGTAAAGCGAACAGCTGTGGTCTGGTATTAGGGTGGGAAGGTCCATAGTTATTGGCCCTTCCAAGCCTAAAAATAGCAGGCTGCAGCCGCCCCAGAAGTGGCGCATCCATTAGATGCGCCAATCCTGGTGCTTTTCCCCAGGTCATCCCGGTGCACTGGTGCGGTGGCAAACGGGGTAATAAATGGGGTTGATACCAGATGTGTAATGTCACCTGGCATCAAGCCCTGGGGTTTGTGATGTCACGGCGTCTATCAGATACCAGACATCAAAACTCAGTCAATAATAAAAAAAAAAAAGACAACAAAAAAAATATTACTTGAAAAAACACTCCCCAACACATTCCCTCTTTCATCAATTTATTGAAAAAAAAAATAAATCTGGTTCGCCGTAATCCATTTTGGAGGTTCCATGATGACTCTGTGTTCCAGGATATGGGGATATGCTCAGGGATCGTATCCACCATTTTCTGGAAGTGCAGGCACTCCATGTGAGGAGTGTGAGTGCAGTGATACTGCACTCACGCTCCCGGGGTCTACAGCACAGTGGTGTGAACCTGCAGCAAGCTGTGTCCCAGCATGCAGAGAGTCGGCTGACAGGCGCTCTCCTCATGCTGCCAGCATTTCCCTGAAGACAAGGAGAAGGAGGGGCGCGGGGGACCAATGCTGCAGGAGGTAACGAGGGAGAACGAGGGATACCGGGGGAGACCGGGGTGACAGCCTGACTGGGGGTGACCTGGGAGGACCTCTCTGTGCCATCTGACATGTCAGATGGCACAGAAATTAAAGAAGAATCAATGCGGCAGGACATGACTCGTGCGGCGACGGCCATTTTAGATCAGGGGACGGGGGACGGGGACCGGGGGGGTGAGGAGATTTTGGCCACACCGGGGACCAGGGGAGGACATTCATCTCCCATCTGGCATGTTTGATCATGCCAGATGGGAGAAGAATCATTTTTTACCGGCGCGACATTAACTTTCACGTCGTCGCTGTTACACGGTTTGTAACGGCGATCACGTGAGCGGGGACCGGAAAAACCGACCCTGATCGTAATCTCCAGGGTCTCAGCTACCCCCGGTAGCTGAAATCCAGGAGATTTTCTGACTCTGGGGGGTGCTATACCCTTTTTTCCGACCGCCGATAAAAAGTGGCGGATCGGAAGAAGTACCCTTAATTACCGCCGTTAAAAGGCGTATCTGAAACTGTTTCTTTTGCATCACTCTCCCATACAGCTTCTCCTTGTGCAAAGTGCGCTGTTTTGTTGACCGATGCACAGTGATACCATCTGCAGCAAGATGATGCTGCAGGTCTTTGGAGGTGGTCTGTGGATTGTCCTTGACTGTTCTCACCATTCTTCTTCTCTGCCTTTCTGATATTTTTCTTGGCCAGCCAGTTCTGGGCTTAACAAGAACTGTACCTGTGTTCTTCCATTTCCTGACTATGTTCCTCACAGTGGAAACTGACAGTTTAAATCTCTGAGACAACTTTTTGTATCCTTCTCCTGAACAACTATGTTGAATAATCTTTCTTTTCAGATCATTTGAGAGTTGTTTTGAGAAGCCCATGATGCCACTCTTCATAGGAGATTCAAATAGGAGAACAACTTGCAATTGGCCACCTTAAATACCTTTTCTCATGATTGGATACCCCTGCCTATGACGTTCAAAGCTTAATGAGGTTACAAAACCAATTTAGTGCTTCAGTAAGTCAGTAAAAAGTAGTTAGGAGTGTTCAAAACAAGACATTGATAAGGGTGCCCATACTTATGCACCTGTCAAATTTAGTTTAAATGCAGATTGCACATTTTCTGTTAGTACAATAAACCTCATTTCAATTCAGAAATATTACTGAGTCCATCATTTATTAGATATATGAAACTGAAATAGCTGTTGCAAAAACCCAAATTGTTATAAAGAAAAAAGGTTAACATTAATAGGGGTGCCCAAACTTTTTCATATGACTGTATGCTGCATGTACGACACTCAGTATGTGAAGGCTTACACTTAACATGAGTTCTTCTGGAATCCCAGGGAAATCTTACACAGGGCGACCATTATTCTTCTGTACAGTAAAGGGAGGGCCGGATCTTCAGGCACAGTTATCACACAATTCAAAAGTGAAGGTAATAATTGGGATT
Organism: Anomaloglossus baeobatrachus; assembly: GCF_048569485.1. Classification (NCBI taxonomy): domain Eukaryota; kingdom Metazoa; phylum Chordata; class Amphibia; order Anura; family Aromobatidae; genus Anomaloglossus; species Anomaloglossus baeobatrachus. The sequence continues at coordinate 456,467,101 of NC_134356.1, forward strand.
TTATTCAACTTCTTTCCAATACATGAAATTACTTCTCTTCATACAATAACTCATAAACAACTCTATACAAAGCGTTTCTCCTCACAAATCAGTCCTCTTCAAAGAGTGTCTAGAACTGTGCAGTCTGTACTCGCCTCATACAATGGAGGTGTGGTAGGAAGAAAAGAGTCCCTCTACTCCTATCTTGAGATAATATAGAATCTTGTCTGTCCTGAGCCTCCTTAGTAATATCGACCGTGTTAAAGCCGTACTCTCTTTCCTCTCAGGTAGCTGTGGGGGATCGGCCGATTCTGAGTGTGACGCTTCAACAAACCAAGACAGACACGTCTATAATTTGCTAAAATCAATACGACACTGGTTTATTAGACAAATGAGGAGGGATTTATACCCTTTAAGCTGATTACATAATATGAGACATGTGATATAATTGCACAATTTTAGGTGGTTACCAAATATCATAGGTCAAGGTTAATCTTTGTTATACTTCTGAGAAATAAACAAAGAACAGCCAATATTATGTTCCAATGAAATAATATGCCAGAAAAACATGTAAGGGAGTATGAGGTCCTAAGAACGGATATAATTATAATAGAATGAATAGCATTGGACCGAAAGGATACAAGGGTTTCAAGGGATGTGATAAGAAGTATTGTGCCAAATCTCATTTAACAATAAGACATATTTTGGGAAAGAGACAGAATAAGTCATATTTTGGGAGACAGACAACATATTCTAAGAGAAACACATATTTGTAAGAGAACATATTCTAACAAACATGTTATTGAAATAGCAGACGTTGTTTATGTGAAAAGTTCTAGATAGAACATCAATTACGTCATATTTATATAAGACAATATGGTGAACAAGACAAAATGCCTTCTCTAACAATTCCCCTCTTTTGATTAATTATGTTCTATCTTAGCTACCTGTCCCTTCTTATAGGGTAGACCGCAGAGGCTTGTCCTACTTCACAATACACAAGGCTTTCCCTACGCGCATCATGGGGTCCTGCCATTCAAACGTGCTCTGTGGGATCGGCCTACGTTTTCCCTATACCCATCCTATCCACTGATCCTAGAGGGGAATATATATATATATATATTCATGGATATATGTAGTATAATATTGTATATATGTATTACCAGTTTATTCACTATATACAGTTAGGTCCAGAAATATTTGGACAGTGACACAATTTTCGCGAGTTGGGCTCTGCATGCCACCACATTGGATTTGAAATGAAACCTCTACAACAGAATTCAAGTGCAGATTGTAACATTTAATTTGAAGGTTTGAACAAAAATATCTGATAGAAATTGTAGGAACTGTACACATTTCTTTACAAACACTCCACATTTTAGGAGGTCAAAAGTAATTGGACAAATAAACCAAACCCAAACAAAATATTTTTATTTTCAATATTTTGTTGCGAATCCTTTGGAGGCAATCACTGCCTTAAGTCTGGAACCCATGGACATCACCAAACGCTGGGTTTCCTCCTTCTTAATGCTTTGCCAGGCCTTTACAGCCGCAGCCTTCAGGTCTTGCTTGTTTGTGGGTCTTTCCGTCTTAAGTCTGGATTTGAGCAAGTGAAATGCATGCTCAATTGGGTTAAGATCTGGTGATTGACTTGGCCATTGCAGAATGTTCCACTTTTTTGCACTCATGAACTCCTGGGTAGCTTTGGCTGTATGCTTGGGGTCATTGTCCATCTGTACTATGAAGTGCCGTCCGATCAACTTTGCGGCATTTGGCTGAATCTGGGCTGAAAGTATATCCCGGTACACTTCAGAATTCATCTGGCTACTCTTGTCTGCTGTTATGTCATCAATAAACACAAGTGACCCAGTGCCATTGAAAGCCATGCATGCCCATGCCATCACGTTGCCTCCACCATGTTTTACAGAGGATGTGGTGTGCCTTGGATCATGTGCCGTTCCCTTTCTTCTCCAAACTTTTTTCTTCCCATCATTCTGGTACAGGTTGATCTTTGTCTCATCTGTCCATAGAATACTTTTCCAGAACTGAGCTGGCTTCATGAGGTGTTTTTCAGCAAATTTAACTCTTGCCTGTCTATTTTTGTTATTGATGAATGGTTTGCATCTAGATGTGAACCCTTTGTATTTACTTTCATGGAGTCTTCTCTTTACTGTTGACTTAGAGACAGATACACCTACTTCACTGAGAGTGTTCTGGACTTCAGTTGATGTTGTGAACGGGTTCTTCTTCACCAAAGAAAGTATGCGGCGATCATCCACCACTGTTGTCATCCGTGGACGCCCAGGCCTTTTTCAGTTCCCAAGCTCACCAGTCAATTCCTTTTTTCTCAAAATGTACCCGACTGTTGATTTTGCTACTCCAAGCATGTCTGCTATCTCTCTGATGGATTTTTTCTTTTTTTTCAGCCTCAGGATGTTCTGCTTCACCTCAATTGAGAGTTCCTTAGACCGCATGTTGTCTGGTCACAGCAACAGCTTCCAAATGCAAAACCACACACCTGTAATCAACCCCAGACCTTTTAACTACTTCATTGATTACAGGTTAACGAGGGAGACGCCTTCAGAGTTAATTGCAGCCCTTAGAGTTCCTTGTCCAATTACTTTTGGTCCCTTTAAAAAGAGGAGGCTATGCATGACAGAGCTATGATTCCTAAACCCTTTCTCCGATTTGGATGTGAAAACTCTCATATTGCAGCTGGGAGTGTGCACTTTCAGCCCATATTATATATATAATTGTATTTCTGAACATGTTTTTGTAAACAGCTAAAATAACAAAACTTGTGTCACTGTCCAAATATTTCTGGACCTAACTGTAAATGTGATATATGTTTGTGTAATCCATGTAGTGTGTTTGTATGTCACACTCTTTATGGTGTTTTACACAGTATTAAAATTCTCTTTTTGTTGATTTTCTTGCATCTCGTGGTCAATCAATTCCACAGGACTTCCACAGTAGGTACAGTCCGTCAAGTCCACTAAGGTCTCCCTGTTGCATATTATGCATCTGCATCTCTTTGTGGTTGTTATGGTCATCATCACTTGGGTTTGGAGAGATTCAGTATCAATAACTTTTCCCTTTTTGAGTTCGTATTTTCCTGAAAAACAGTTACAATTAGCTCCTAGAATTTTCTTCACAAGCATTACAAACAATTTTATCAGCACTGCAACTACCAATATTATGAATGCTCCTTGAATCACATAATGTATTATCCCAGTGATCCATCCGCCCACACCTTTGAATAAATTCAAGGGATTTAACCATAGCCATGAGGGAAAAGGCAGTTCTCTCAAGGCATTGGCCTGCTTAAATCCCTTTTTCAATCTCTCTGCTTGGTTTATGTCATGTGTAACCTGCATCAGTCCTTCAGGGTTTATGAAGTGACAACATGAAGGTCCCACCACCTGACAGAAGCCTCCACTAGAAGCAGTGAGATAATCAAGTACCATTGAGTGTTGATTGGTAATGATAATAAGCTGTTTTGTGTAGGCTGATTCTATATTTATTGCATCAAATAATAGATTAGTCACATTATCAAAAATGTCTCCTAGTTCTTGAATCATTTGGGCATTTCTCATTGTTCCCAACATTACTCCCAATGGACCTGTCAATACCATTCCTGCCTGAGCATACCATGGAGTACTTAGCAAATGCTTCTGTGTCTGTTTATCAGAATTTGTGTCAGTATCACGTTTTGCAAGCATGTGTTGAGGAATATTTTTATATGGGAAGTCATCCTCATTCCATACCCAACTAGCAGGTTCTAATCTAGCCAATGTACAAGATCCTTCTGCCCCCTTAGGGATCCATCTATAAGCCTTTTCCCCACAAACAATGTAAATATCTTTTGGAAGTTCAAACTGATACTCATTTAGTAGTGCCATTACCACTGATACAAATCGCAAAGTCTCATCATACAAACACTAAGAATCTTCTAAGTCAGTGTTAACTGTTCTATAAAATTGAAAAGGCATACAGTATGGTTCCTTGTTAATGGCTATTGACATTTTTGCTGCTCCATCACCCAACTGCCCTTCTTCAATTTCCTCATTCATGTGTATTGCACTGCGGTTTGCACAAATATCAGTGTCACCATGTTCGAATCTATAGGCTCTGGTCCAGTTTGCTTCATGTATGTATCTTTGAAGAGATATACAAGGTGGTCTGGTACAATACTGATTTCCTGTTTTTACCAGGGAATAACTTCTTATTCCAAAACTAATTTTTAGCTTTTGATTGGGTACCTGTCCCAGATATCTCTGATTTGTTTCCTTACTTACCCAGGACCCATCGTTCTCTTTAAATTCAAAAATCTCTTCTGCATTTTTACCTTGGCCTTCTAATTTTGTTAAATTTATTTGAAACCAAGGTTGCTTTGTCCACCCCGTTATAGGTAAAGGTGCAGAAGTTTTACTTTGCTGATCATTTTAATTCTAAAGCATGCATCCTCCAACACCTTGAACCCATTAATTCATCCTCTGATATGGGGGTTACAAAATAAGGCATGGTTTTTGCCGCAATAGGTGCATGTGAGCATATCCAACAGTTTGACAGATTACGAGCTTTTGCTATATAATCATGATACATTACAAATTTATTGTCCCACTGTTTAGGTGCCTCTTCCCACTGTGAGTTTGTGGTTGTTATTACCTCTTGCTGCTGTAACACAGCCCTTTCCCATACCTTAGGTGTATCATCACTATCTATTCCTGAAAGGAAAACGAAATATAGAAAGAGAAGCAGTACACGATACTTCCCTAATGCCATTTCCTTAGTCTTTGTGAACCCTCTTGCAGTGGGATGCATGGACTTTTACTGGCATGGACTTTTACTGAGGTTGGTGTACTCAGTTGGACTTGGTGTGGATCCAAGCTTTCCCTCACATGTCTCCAGATTGTCACGCAGTCCCCCAGACTTCAGAGAATGTGTGCCAGATTGGAAGGATCTGGAATGAAACTGAAACCAACTGTTTATTACATGGTATTACATGTTTAATCAATCATTTATATAACAAAAATTGCAGTCTGATTACTGTATCCTACTGGATCTGAGAACAAAAATTGCACTTTGTACCTTTTATCTTTTACAAATATTTTTTATATATAATTTCTATCATGTGCTTTTCTAGCAATAACGTATCATTCTCTGCACTGGATTGCCTCTGACCAAATCTGGAAAGAAATTTACAGAACACGCACAAACTTGCATAACACCTGCTCATGGTATATCGCTATAATCTATCTGCGGTCTCTGAAATGGGAAGAGCCAATGCAGGGTATATTTCTATGAACTATACAGTTTTCCTTCTTACATTATTTTGGGCATGTGTCTTACAAGTCTGGGTAAATCTGGACTAAATCCTTGTGTCACCCATACCTTGTCTCTTAAGACACACACTGATATCTGTTTTTCACAGAGAATTCCTTATTAATCTATTGGTTACCTGGACCATTAATAAGAAGAGAGCTTATAGCAGAGAAATATTACCACCCTGTATCCACAGACCTCAGTCAGCTGGGCTTCCTGCATCTCTAACTCCACTCCTTGTTGAATTTTTGTACCTGTAGGGATTTAAGAACACAAGGAGTGGCAGACGTCACGGACGTGACAGGAGCCACCAAGGTGGTCTGTACAGGGAAAGATGGAAAACTCTCAACTCTAGGCCCGGTCATTGTTTCTTGTTGACTGCACCTGTGCAAGAATTTCTTTTGGCTCCATCACTGTTAGCTCAGGTCTAGACTTTATCTTCATTGTACCTGGCTTATTTAACAACAGGAGAGCAACAACAGGAGAACCTTCATCCGGGCTCGTACGTATTCTACAGTTTTTCATTTCAGTTGACATTCAGAAAAGATCTATCGCTTACATTTTTAACTATCTTACCCAGTTCTGTTCTTCCCATTCAGAGAGGGCCTCATCATCACTGCCTTCTGTACCAATATAGGTAAGGAGGGAGTGGTTTAAATTTTAATTATCTCGTGCTATGTAAACCGTAGCATTTCCAGTGCAGAATCGACCAATCATCTGTAAAAACAAAACTAAAAATATGTCATTATATCATTCTTATAACATTATCTCCGACCAGTTAATAGTCTTCAGTATTTTTGACCATACTGAACAAAACAACTATATTTTCATATTCTAGTTAACAGACATGTTTCATAGTGACTATTACAAGGGAAGCGCTACTATACTACTAGAGTATGTAATAAATAACCTCCTTTCCCCCCCGTTTGTACATTTATCCACTCAAAACTTTGCTGGACAAATATACAGTGTTCTCCATCTGTTCAAAAACAATTGTCTCTAAACTTCATTTATCATTTGTGTCGAATAACAAAGTAGCTGGATTCAATACTATGAGTAGAGCTACCTTACACCTTGCTAGTCAGTTCATTGATAAATATTTGTCAGTGCTTGAAGTAATAATTACTACACTGAGTGTGGTGCCTGTATTTCTAAGGTGAATTACCAAATTAACATTAACATGTTTTCTTTGCACAGGCAACCACCACTCGAATATATGACCCACTAGATGGTGTTTTTCCCCAATTTATAACAAAACAAATAAAATGAGAGATCTTCCAGTGCTGGTGCAGAGAGAATTATGAACCCACAGAGAATGTCACTCCTCAGCATCTCAAACCCCTCTTTTGCTTTTAGAGTCTGCTGATAGGGTTTTGTCTTTGTTACATGCTGCTAGTACATGAAATAGTTGGCTGCATTTTCTCTGCCGCTGAAGGAATGACATCCCCAATTCACAACTCACCAATCCCAGGAAGGCTCCCAGAGTCATTCCATAATGGACTGTTTTGTCTGATTTATTGCTTTCCCTTTTGTCAGTGGGTAAATGTTGTGTTTCAATTCTGCATAACCTTATAATTCCTACCTTCAGATAATTTTCTACCTGTTTTGTGATGGCTTCCATTCTGCTCTCTGCTCAGGGGATATTGTCTAATACATACAGGTACCTTTTGCAGCCTCTCTTATTGCTCATCAAGGTCAGTTTCTCTTCATCTAACTGAATTAAAGACATCATTACAGCAAACATCAGATTATACATTTTTAATGACTGCATGCATAAAATTATCATTGCCACATGTGTCTGTCCTCTTTCTTTTTCTTTTTTTTTTTTCTTCTGAGGACAGTCCCTTTTCATGTAATCTATCTGTTCACATTCCGAACACAATCCTTTTTTCCTATATTCTTGTGAAATTACATTTTTCTTCTTGTTTTCTTTTTATCATCTGATCCTCTATAGCTCTTATCATGTGCAGTGATTGTTCAAGAGGTACATATGAATATTCTACACATGTTTTTACTATTTCTTTTCTAAGATCCCCCCTTAACCCCTCCTTAAACATACCCTTAAAGAGCATTATTTCTTTAGGGTCCTTTAAGTCATAACCATGATCTGTAAAAATGGAAACACATCGAGCATGATATTTGTCTATACTCTCATCTTGCCCTTGAAACATTTCTGAACACAATTTATCAATAAATTTCTCCTCTAATACCTTAAGTCTATACTCATCGTCATGGTCATTTATAAGGGGATAATGGGATTCAGAAGTCCAGATCCACGCTGCTACTTGAGCATGGTATCCGTGCTTCTCAATCCATTGGTCATTCTCATGGCTGAATTGCCACCACCTCTGAAGATCCAAACAACCTGTTTTAGGCATACCAGCCTTTTTCAGTATCTTCGTACTATTTTTGACTGCCTTCTCCCCATTCTCCATTCTCACTAAATCAATCATCTTGAATCTTGGATCAATTTTGCTTGACTTAGTAGAATGTCTAGTGAGACTGGTTCCCATAGTGTTTTTGTTCAAATGTAGCGATCCCTGTTTTACAGTATCACACTATCGGCTGAACTGCTCAAAGGTAGCGATCCCTGTCTTGCAGTTCTAAGCTATTGGCAATCCGGCTAGCTACCAATTCCCTTTCCTTCGAATTAGTATTTACCTGCTAGCGGCCAATTCCTGAACCTTTTGTCTCCAAGGCAATCAAATCAACTTCTACTTTCTGTTCTGTTTGAATCCTAATACACCATTGTCTAAGCAAGTAAAGACACACAAACAAATACAACACAACTCCAATCACAATAGCTATATATTCCTCATGCATCAGAATCATCCGATGCTGACACTTCTATTCCTCGTCACCCATGGTACAGGGTGTGCGTCTCATTGTCTTCAATATTGATTCTGATCCCATACCCTGTTCTTGTGCTGGGGACATGAGATCCTGGTATCCCAGTCTTGGTGAAAATGACTGGATAAAGTCCTGTTTGTTTGCGTGGTCTTGGTCTGCCGCAGGCAGCACAATATTCGCGCCAATCAGGATTTTGTTCTCCACACACACAAGTCCATCCCTCTGACCCTGTTACTAGGGCTGATTCCCAGAGAGTGTAATCCAGTGGATCACCTCTCATTCCTAGTCCCTTCAACAACTTTCCTAAATCCTTTATTGCAACTTTACCTTTCCTCACCAATGTTACTGAGCAAAGACAATGTTCACAAGTCATATGCGGCTTGGACTGTACCTCTAAGCATCAGAGATGCAAAACAACTGTTATCAATATATACTGCAGAGGAATTAAAAGCTTTTCAACGCCTGTGGATAAATCAACCATGCATCATCACCATTTCCTTCTGCAAGACCAAGCTGAGCATATATTTGAGACAAAAACAATCCTGAACTTTCTTCTGTTTCTGCTCATCTAGAAAAAAAAATGACATACTTCTAACTCAGTTAATACACGGCATTCCAATTCCATGAGCTCTGTACAGCGAGGGTGGGTCATAAGGTCACAACGCTGCAGTCTCTTCTCTCCCCCCCTCACTTTGCCCTGTAAGTCTCTGACTGGCTTCTCTAACAGATACTAACACAATCTTACCAGCTTCTGCCAGTATCTTCACAAGGTCTTTTGCTTTTGTTCTTGGGTTGATATGCACATATCTGACCAAAGCACATTCATCTCTGTTACACAGAAGCCATCGCCTTTCTGAGAAGTATGATGGCTGGACATTTCCATCTTGTGACCACCCCCCGCGACGAAGGCTACATGCCGAAACACGTGTAGGGTCCTGGTGTCGGCACGGCAATAGTGGGTCATGCCCTCAGGTTAATCACTTGATATTTTAGGTACTTACCATCTTTACATATCATTATGCTCTGCTTGTCTATTGTTCTCTGCTATCATTCTCTTGTTGTTATATCACACACCCTAATAGGCTATACATTGTTAGTTATATCCATTCCTTTGATCAATTATCTTGAGTATTATTGTGCGCCTTGTTGACACTAATTATACTAGCATATATATCATCTTACACTTTATTTAGTTTATATGTACCCAACTTTGGGAACACATTTTTAATATTATATTATATATTTATTAGCTCTTGTGGCCAACACTATTGAATTAGGTTGTTTACCATCAAATGTTTAGCTTGTTTTGTAGTTATGCGGGCTTTACACGCTGTGATATCGGTACCGATATCGCTAGCGTGGGTACCCGCCCCATCTGTTGTGCGACACGGGCAAATCACTGCCCGTGCCGCACAACATCGCCCAGAGCCGTCACAGTACTTACCTGCCCGGCGACGTCGCTGTGGCTAGCGAACTGCCTCCTTTCTAAGGGGGCGGTTCGTTCAGCGTCAAAGCGACGTCACAGCTGCGTCACTGAACCGCCGCCCAATAGAAGCGGAGGGGCGGAGATGAGCGGGACGTAACATCCCGCCCACCTCCTTCCTCCCGCATAGCAGCCGGGAGGCAGGTAAGGAGAGCTTCCTCGTTCCTGTGGTGTCACACGGAGCGATGTGTGCTGCCGCAGGAATGAGGAACAACTTCGTTACTGCTGCAGTAACGATATTTGAGAATGGACCCCCATGTCACCGATGAGCGATTTTGCACGTTTTTGCGACGATGCAAAATCGCTCAAAGGTGTCACACGCAACGGCATCGCTAATGCGGCCGGATGTGCGTCACCAATTCCGTGACCCCAACGACTTTGCATTAGCGATGTCGTAGCGTGTAAAGCCCCCTTTAGTGTATACTTCACTTAACTGCATATTGTGATATACAGATATTTATTAACCAATTGGGTGTGTTACAATAATGATTAATATCTCATATTTTTCATTGTACTAGTATAAGATACACTGGCTATATTTGTTAATTATTGAGGTTGCTTTACTCCTCTTGGAATTATATTTTGTATAACTATATTCATACTATATACAGACATATTTTTTTTGTGGTGCATTTTACTGCTTTTGATATATTCTTCAACTGTCCCTTGCTGTGCCATTTGTGGTGCTTTTTCGCACTACTCCTATTACTTTTTACCTTGGTCTTTTATTCTATCTATTAATAAATTTTAAATATTTTATATTGTGTATTGGCTGTTTTTTGTTATGGGGTATATATTATTGTTTGTACTTGCGTATAATTGTTTGTACAGATGAATGAGGCACCTTCAGGTGTCTGGAAATTGCACCCAAGGATGAATAAGATTTGTGCAAGTTACAATTCTCTTTTTTAGATCTTGGCTGATTTCTTTTGACTTTCCCATGATGCTACACAAAGAAGCAGTGTGTTACAGATGTGTATTGAAATACATCCACAGGTGTGTCTCTAAGGCTATGTGTCCACGTTGCTTTTTACCTGCTTTTTACTTGCTTTTTTGCTGCTTTTTCAACTGCAGCGTTTAATGCCAAAATGGATGTGTTCTGCTTTTCAAGCAAAGTCTATGGGAATTTGGTTTTCTTGTCCCCACTATGCAGTTCAAACTGCAGCCTTTTTGTGGCAGAAATTTGGGCAAAAACTCTGCTTTGCAGTTCAAAACGCAAATGGCAAAAACAATTGACATGTCAATTGTTTTTGCCATTTGAGTTTTGAACTGCAAAGCAGAGTTTTTGCCCAAATTTCTGCCACAAAAAGGCTGCAGTTTGAACTGCATAGTGGGGACAAGAAAACCAAATTCCCATAGACTTTGCTTGAAAAGCAGAACACATCCATTTTGGCATTAAACGCTGCAGTTGAAAAAGCAGCAAAAAAGCAAGTAAAAAGCAGGTAAGAAGCAACGTGGACACATAGCCTTACTCAGATGTTGCCAATAAACCTACCAGAAACTTCCAAAAACATGACATCATCATATGGGCTTTGACATATTGTTTAAAGGCGTAGTACTCTTATGTAAACTTTAGACTTTGTAGAAAGTTATAAATATGCCTTAAAACATTTTCTGTGATAATTTTGGCATTTAGAATATATAAATAACTAGCTGTAGTACCTAGCATTGCCCAGGATATTAACTAAAGGCCACTTTACACACAACAACATCGCTAACAAGAGGTCGTTGGGGTCACGGAATTTGTGACGCACATCCGGCCTTGTTAGCGACGTCGTTGTGTGTGAAACGTACGAACGACCGCTAACGATCAAAAATACTCACTTTATCGTTGATCATTGACACGTCATTCTAATCTCAAATATCGTTGCTGCTTTTGGACGCTGGTTGATTGTCGTTCCTGAGGCAGCACACATCGCTACATGTGACAACCCGGGAACGACGAACAACAACGTACCTGTGTCCTCCGGCAATGAGGTGGGCATGTCTTTCCTTCGGCTGCTCTCCGCCCTTCCACTTCTATTGGGCCTGCCGTGTGACGTCGCTGTGATGCCGCACGAACCGCCCCCTTAGAAAAGAGGCAGTTCGCCGGCCACAGTGACGTCGTATGTGTGACAGGGACTAACGATATTGTGCGCCACGGACAGCGATTTGCCTGTGACGCACAAACGATGGGGTGGCTGCGATCGGCAGCGACATCACTAGCGATGTCGCTGTGTGTAAAGTGGTCTTAAGTGTCTGTCTCTCTCACTCTCCCACTCTCCTTCTCTCCCTCTCTGTCTGTCTCTCTCTGTCTGTCTGTCTCCCTCTCTGTCTGTCTATCTCCAACCCTATCTGCCTCCCTCTCTGTCTGTCTCCCTCTCTGTCTGCCTCTTTTTCTCTGTCTGTGTGTCTCTATCTCTGTGTCAGTCAGTGTGTCTGTGTCAGTCAGTGTGTCTGTGTCTCTGTGTGTCTCTGTGTGTCTCTGTCTCTGTATAATGTTACCACCAGTTGGTGCAGGTACACTTGAGAAATGTAGAGCTCCAAGGTGCAGTGAGATGGAAGTAACGCTTGGGGTAAAAAAAAACCCCAATAAAAGGTAATAAAGTAATTGTTCAGCTCACCACTCCATGTGTTGCTCAGCAGCTCCTAGTCCAGTGCTCGGATCCAACGGTTTGGCATCCACAGGTGCAAATTCAATCCAAGGAAGGGGGGGAGGGGAGGAAAAAATCCAGCACCGAAGTAAAAAAAACCTCCTATTTATTTCAACAATTTAAAACATGGATACATGTGCAGTTACGCCTAGGCATAACTAGTCGTGAAGCGACTTTTTATATTAAAACACTCCACAATAGGCAATTAATACGATTGGAGTCCAAAAGGCAGAATTTCTCCAAATAGATAATCGATCGAGCATAGATTAATCAAAACCTATTCCATAGGTATACATGTATATGCTCATCATCCAAATACCAAACTCTGAAATGGAATCACTAATTACTAAAATGAAAAAAAAATTATTGTTAAAAATCACGAATTAAAACACCATTAAAAAACAACACAAACCCTCCCCTAATACTATATTCTCACATCAATATTACAAAAAAGCTCCAAACCCCATACTTTCAGTGTATGTGAAGTGTGTGTGATTTGCTCCTGCTGCACCTGTGATGCCTCCACCTAGTGGGGGCTTAGCTGTATCCTGCTGGAGTAGTAGTAGTCTTTTGGCCTGGGCAATATACAGCTGCAGTTCCATCTTTGCTGTAAGTAATGGTATTCTATTTATCTAAATAATTATTTATCTGTGTATTTATGCCATATATAAAACACTTTTTCTTTTTTACATATTTAACATTTCTTCACAACATTTTATCACCATTATTTATATAAACAAAAAAATTTCCCCACACTAATAATGGAATTATATACGTATATTGCTTCATATTTTTATATAATAATCTAATTGCTCTTGCACTTTTTGGCATTACACGGAATATATATATATTGTTTTACATGCTATCGGATATATATTTATTACTTTATCTGACTTATAAGGCTACTTTCACACATCCGGTTTGAGCAGTGCGGCTCAATCCGGCTGTGAAACCTATGCAATGGATGCGGCGAAAACACCGCATCCTTTGCATAAGTTTTTACATGCAGCCCGTCCGTTTTTTTCCGGTTGCGGCACACTACTGAGCATGCGCAGTGGAAGAAACCACATGCGGCGGCCAGATGAGGTTTTTGCCGCATCGCACCGCATCTGGCATCCATAGGCATGCATTGAAAAATGCGCCGCAGCAGCCGGATGCGGCACGATGCGTTTTTTTTTGCCGGAGCAAAAAATGTTGCAGGCAACATTCCATCCGGCCGCGGCATCGGCTAAATCTGCCGCATGCGGCAAAAAAACAGACGGAACACAAGCCCATGCGGCACAATGCGGCGCCAATGCAAGTCAATGCTGGAAAAAACGAAACCGGCGGCAAAAAAAAACTGTTTCGTTTTTTCAGCAGAGCGCCGAATTGTGCCGCACTGCTACAGCCGGATGTGTGAAAGTAGCCTTAGGATACATCATCATACACAGTCACCATATGCGGCTTCACAACTATCATATTGGTGTCAAATCTGTTATAAAAATCATCAGCAATATCGGTTTTCTTGATTTCATGATGTATATATATATATGTATATAATATTTATTTAATGCAATAATACTTATTGCTATACTCACAGCACAAACATTTATATATTTATATATTTCTAGCGATATACACATTTTTCAGTTATTTCATATATTTAATTTGTTTATATATTTTCATATATTTATTTGTTTATATATTTATTACTATATATAAAAAAAAAACTAACAAAGGGGATTGCTCTAGGACGGGAGTTTGGGGCGGCAGGTAACTTTGTTATTTTTTTGGCCTCCTGGTTGGATAGGGAGAGTGAATGCTGGACCAGCATACTGAACCCAGGATTCCGAAGGAGAGACTGCCTGCCCCTTTGTGAAAGGATGTGGTGAGACCATTCCTTTTTATATGCCTTAATATATGTTAATACCTTTGGTACCTGACCATTGTCAGTATTTGGTGCTAAATGATAACATTTTCTGTTAGGTATATTCATTTTTTATGCTAAGTTTTTCTATCAAATTGGACCATTGTCCTTTGATTTTGGCATATTCACTTTTTGTTTTGTTTATTGTGTTGTTTTTTCTAATTTGTTTGATCTAGTGGCCACCACCATGTATACCTGAATGCAGCATAATCCGCTTAATAGCTGCCTGGGTTTTCATGTAAATTACACATGGTGATGGCTTTGTGAGCTGTTGATTTATGATCTAGAGGAACTGGTGTTCTTCTTTTTAGATTATTATTAATAAAGGATTGATTTTTACTGCTGATATATACATTGTTACCGGGATTGCTGTATCACAGATTGCTCTGCACCATCTGAATTATTAGACAAATCATGTGCCATGTACCTATCAAAACACCTGAACGCACACAATATGGCACAAAGATGCACCAGACTTATAAATAATAAATAATTAATATGGAATAGACTTTGATGTGTGCAAAAAATACAATATTTATTTATTTATAAAGGGTGGCAAAACACTCACAATTTTAAAATCATTTAAAATCAGACATTAACACTAAACACTGCCTCCAACATGAAACATATGAATTGCATAGACAAGCATATTGAGGGTAAACACAACAATACTGCCCCCTATCTGGGTATTCTTATACAAAGTCAAGTATATACTCCATCTATGCTAAAAATGTGCTTGTATTGCATCAAGTTGTTACTGGATATCCTGAGACTGTAACCAAATGGTATATAACAAAGGCTAAATTAGCCAAAAATAAAAATAACAATGAGTCCAAACAGTCACTAAGGAAGGTTACCAAAAACTGCAATACAAGGTCCCGGAGTCACAGTGTGAGAGCCCGACGCGTTACGCCAGTCACGCTGGCTTCATCAAGAGACTCCTGATGAAGCCAGCGTATACTTGACTTTGTATAAGAATACCCAGATAGGGGGCAGTATTGTTGTGTTTACCCTCAATATGCTTGTCTATGCAATTAATATGTCCCATGTTGGAGGCAGTGTTTAGTGTTTATGTCTGATTTTAAATGATTTTAAAATTGTGAGTGTTTGGCCACCCTTTATAAATAAATAAATATTGTATTTTTTGCACACATCAAGGTCTATTCCATATTAATTATTTATTATTCATAAGTCTGGTGCCTCTTTGTGCCATATTGTGTGTGTGTTCATATATATATAAAAAAAAGTCATGATCCTACTGTTATTTATTGCAGCGCATATATTAGGGGACTTATGTATTCTGCAGATATTAGTTAGATACTGTATGTATGGCATGATATATATATTTATTTATTGTTTTACATCTAATATATACATGGATTTAATATATTCCGTATTGATTAGTTCCATATTTATTATATGCTTGCGCTCCATTATTGATATGCATATGTTCATATAAGATACAAACTACTGTATAATCAGCATATTTTTACTTAATATCTTTCCATTTAGTATTAGTAATGTGTCCTTACACAGTAAATTTTACAAAGTATGATTGTAAGTAGAGTTGAGCGCGGTTCGCGGTTCTCCAGTTCGCGGCTCGAGTGATTTTGGGGGCTGTTCTAGATCGAACTAGAACTCGAGCTTTTTGCTAAAGTTCGATAGTTCTAGATACGTTCGAGAACGGTTCTAGCAGCAAAAAGCTGGGCTTTTTACAGCTACAGTGTGCAGGAGCCATCGCTGGCAGCCTGCCAGAAGCTGGTAACCAAGATAAACATCGGGTATCCAAGCAAAGCGCTTTGGTTAGTAACCCGATGTTTATCCTAGTTACGTGCAGGAAGCCCACACTTCCCCGCTCAGCTCACTCCGCCCCCTCCTGCACGCGGCATGTACACACACACACACACACACACACACACACTCACACTCACCTGTCCCCAGTCAAGCAGTCCACAACACTGACGTCCTCAGCGCCACCCACTTCGCACTCCGCCGCCAGCACACATGGCTCCGCCCACCTGCACTCTGCACACATGGTCCCGCTCGGCTTACCTGCGGTGATGAAGTCCCGACCTCAGCGCTGTCACTGTCCTCCATGGCCGCCGCTTGTCACATCACTTTCTCTCGCTTCCGACCCGAGACTGACTGGCGGTGACGTCACGGGCCGCTCGCGATACTTGGCTGTGAAGGCAGCGGTCATTGAACTCAGTGACAGGTGCTGTCAGCAGTGCAGGAGATCAGCGCAGGTAATGTACCTCGCTGACAGCAGCACTTGTCATCCCCTGCAGTGACCTGGGCTGACCCATTGATGTTAGCTCAGGTCACTGCACTGCTCTCCCAGCCAATGGGGAACATCCTGCTCTTCATTGACTGGGACAGTGTGGATCGTCATGGCAATCCCTTGGATTACACCAGACCTGGATTTGTTTTTCTTTCTAATAAATTGGTTAAAGAGGGAATGTATTGGGGAGTGTTTTTTCAAATAAAAAAGTGTTTGTCGTCTATTTTTTTTATTACTGACTGGGTTGGTGATGTCAAGTATCTGATAGACGCCTGACCTCACCAACCCCAGGGCTTGATGCCAGGTGACATTACACATCTGGTATTAACCCCATATATTACCCCGTTTGCCACCGCACCAGGGCACGGGATGAGCTGGGGCGAAGCACCAGGATTGGCACATCTAATGGATGCGCCACTCCTGGGGCGGCTGCGGCCTGCTATTTTTAGGCTGGGGAGAGTCCAATAACCATGGACCTCCATAGTCTGAGAATATCAGATCCCAGCTGTCTGCTTTACCTTGGCTGGTGATCCAATTTTGGGGGGACCCCTACGTTTTTTTTTTAAATTATTTATTTAATTTAAAATAACAGCGTGGGGTGCCCTCAGTTTTGGATTACCAGCGAAGGTGAGGCTGCCAGCTGTGGTCTGCAGCCGTCTGCTTTACCCTAGCTGGCTTCAAAAATAGGGGGAACCCTACGTCATTTTTTTTTTCATATTTTTGGCTAAATACAAAGCTAAGCACCCCTTAGTGCCACATGAAAGGCACCAAAGGGTGCAAAATTACAAAATGCAGGAGAGTGGGACATTATGTGTCTTTCTGCCATTATAATGACAGAAAAGACTGATATGAAGTGCACAAGCACAAGAAAATCACCAGAGCGCTCTACGCTGTGAAAAGCAGTAGAAAATGGCACTGGAGTGAACATGTGAACGCCTCATGTAGGATGAAGCTATGGATCCTGGGTAAATTTATGTATTTTCCCTCCTTCAGTTTTTTTGCAGTACACAAAAAAAACGGAAGGCACACGGATGACAAACAGATGACATACGGACCGTCTACGGAACGGAAACGGATGCCACACGGATGCACCCGTGAAAAAAAACGGACTGTTTTTTGCAGACCGCAAAAATGGATCGGTCGTGTTAATGTAGCCTTATTCTGATCTGCCGTTTATAAACAGCAGGCAGAAATAAGTGAATAACGCCCCCCAGCGTCAGAAAATCTCCGGGGTTTCAGGGCTAGCTGAGACGCTGGAGATCATGATTCAGGACAGTTTTTCCGGTCCCCGCTCACATGATCACAGGTATACACCGTACACCGATGATCACGTTACAGTAAATGACAGCGCCTGTAAAAAATTATTTATCTCCCATCTGGCATGAACAAACATGATAAATCTCCTCCCCGGTCCCCTCTGGTCCCCCGGTGTAGCCAAAGTGCCCCCCCTGATGCCTTCCCAGAAATCCAAGATGGCCGCGCGCACAGCAGCGTGCCGGCCGCATTCACCCTACTCCTCTGATTTCTGTCGCATGTGCCATGACACATGCGACAGAAAACTCCTCCCCAGGCCCTGCCAGGTCACCCCCTATAACACCACCGGTGTTCCCCGGTGTCCCACGGTACCTGTGCAGCATTGATCCCCCACGGCCCTCTCCTTCACAATAGATGCTGCCGCATGCACAGAGCGGCTGTCGGCTCAGCTTCCTGTGTTCAGACACAGTGAGTGGTGGTTATGCATCTGTAAGCTAAATGGGCGGCATGGTGGCTCAGTGGTTAGCACTGCAGTCTTGCAGCGCTGAGGTCCTAGGTACAATTCTCACCAAGGACACCATCTGCAAGGAGTTTGTATGTTCTCCCCGTGTTTGCGTGGGTTTCCTCCCACACTCCAAAGACATACAGCGCTATGGAATTAATAACGCTATATAAATGAATAAATTATTATTATTACTGCAATGCCCTGCTCATGAGGTAAGGAACATAATTGATCAGGAGAGCTATATACTACATTTCCAAATGGAGGGATTTGCTTTTATAGTTTCCCTGCTGAACGACTACCAAACATGAGAGTCCGTTATACGCCACAAGAAAACACATCTAAATAGCGAGCTCTGTTGTTAAGTATTCATTCAGCTGGATAACTGGACTTAAAGGGGTATTCCATCTCCAAGATCCTATCCCCAATATATAGTAGGTGGAATAGCAATAATATCAGCAAATACCAATATTTGGAAATGTAGAATAGTTCTCCTGATTAGGCATGCCCTTACCTCATGAGCAGGGCATTGCAGCTTTGGTAGCAACCATTACGACATGGACTCTGCTGCTGTGGACCCGGGGAGAGTGAGTGCAGATTCATTGCACCCACACTCCTCACATGAAGGGTCTGCACTCCTAGAAAATGGGGGATACATTCCCTGAGTGTTTCCCCCCCATATTCTAGATGGTCCAGAGTCGTCGTGGGACCCCTTTATTTTTTTTCTTACAATAAATTGGTGAAAGAGGAAATGTTTTGGGGACTGTTTTTTCAAATAAATTTCTTTTGTCGTTTTTTTTTTTGTTAGTACTGACAGTTTATGATGTTGGGTAACTAATAGACACCATGACATCACAAACTGCTGGGCTTGATCTCAGGTGACTTTACAGCTAGTATCAACCCGATTTATTACCCCGTTTGCCACTGCACCAGGGCACGGGATGAGCTGTGGTGAAGCGCCAGGATTGGCGCATCTAGTGGATGCGCCATGTCTGGGGTGCCTGTGGCCTGCTATTTTTAGGCTGTGAAGGCCCAATAACTATGGACCTTCCCACCCTGAGAATACCAGACCACAGCTGTCCGCTTTACCTTGGCTGGTGATCCAATTTGGGGGGGACCCTACTTTTTTTGTGTAATTATTAATATTTATAAAATAATTATAAAAAAAGAGCCTGGGGGGACCTCCACATTTGATTCCCAACCATGGAAAAGCTGCCAGCTGTGGTTTTCAGGCTACAGCCGTCTGCTTTACCCTAGCTGGCTATCAAAAATGGGGGGACCCAACGTCATTTTTTTTTAAACTATTTTTTAAATAGAAAAAATTAATGGGCTTCCCTGTATTTTGATTGCCAACCAAGGTAACGGCAGGCAGATGGGGGTGGCAACCCATAGCTGTCTGCTTTATCTGCGCTGAGAATCAAAAATACCGCGGAGCGCTACGTCATTTTTTTTAAAGATTTATTTTTACAGCACTGTGATGTCCAGCAATCAAAATACAGGGAAGCCCATTTTGTTTTTAGTTATTTAAATAAATAATTTAAAAAAATATATATGGGCTCCCGCTGCATTTTTTGTATTGCTAGCTAAGGGTAATCCAAGCAGCTACTGGCTGCTAACCCCCACTGCTTGGTGTTACCTTCACTGGCAATGGAAAATCCAGGGAAGCATTTTTAATTTTTTTTTGCCAAAAAACTACAAAAAAAGGACGTGAGCTTCGCCATATTTTTGTATGCTAGCCAGGTACAGCAGGCAGGTGCTGGAAGAGTTGGATACAGCACCAGAAGATGGCGCTTCTATGAAAGTGCCATTTTCTGAGGCGGCTGCAGACTGCAATTCACAGCAGTGGGGCCCAGAAAGCTCAGGCCAACCTGTGCTGCGGATTCCAATCCCCAGCTGCCTAGTTGTACCTGGCTGGACACAAAAATAGGACGAAGCCTACGTCATTTGTTTTCTAATTATTTCATGAAATTCATGAAATAATAAAAAAAGGGCTTCCCTTTATTTTTGGTTCCCAGCCAGGTACAAATAGGCAACTGGGGGTTGGGGGCAGCCGTACCTGACTGTTGTACCTGGCTAGCATACAAAAATATGGCGAAGCCCACATAATTTTTTCAGGGGGCAAAAAACTTCTGCATACAGTCCTGGATGGAGTATGCTGAGCCTTGTAGTTCTGCAGCTGCTGTCTGTCTGTATGGAGAAGAGCAGACAGCGGCTGCAGAACTACAAGGCTCAGCATACTCCAACCAGGACTGTATGCAGAAGTTTTTTGCCCACCAAAAAAATGACGTGGGCTTCGCCATATTTTTGTATGCTAGCCAGGTACAGCAGGCAGCCACGGGCTGCCTCCAACCCCCAGTTGCCTATTTGTACCCGGCTGGGAACCAAAAATATAGGGAAGCCCGTTTTTTTTAATTATCACTTATTTCATGAAATAATTAAAAAACAAATGACATGGGCTTCGCCCCATTTTTGTGTCCAGCCAGGTACAACTAGGCAGCTGGGGATTGGAATCCGCAGCACAGGTTAGCCCGAGGTTTCTGGGCGCCTCTGCTGCGAATTGCAGTCCGCAGCCGCCCCAGAAAATGGCGCTTTCATAGAAGCACCATCATCTGGCGCTGTATCCAACTCTTCCAACAGCCCTGAAGCCGGGTGGCTTGTTGGGTAATAATGAGTTAATACTAGCTTTGTTTTACTAGCTAGTATTAAGCCAGAGATTCTTAATGTCAGGCACGTTTGACCCGGCCATTAAGAATCTCCAATAAAGGGTTAAAAAAAAGACACCACACAGAGAAAAAATACTTTAATAGAAATAGCAAATACACAGACACATTAGAGACTCCATCTTTATTACCCCCTGTCAGCCCTCCACGATCCATGGTCTTCTGTCTTTCTCGTTCAACAAATGCAGCTCTGCTCCATCACTGCTGCATGGGGGAAGACGCTGCTTCCCGTGCAGCCTTCACTCCGTGAGTGATCAGTGCTGCTGGCTGTTAGCGGTAACAGCGGTAACGCTGACAGACGCGTTACCATAGCAACGGTGCTCCGATCATGTAATTCCCGGAGCCGCGGTTAGCGGTGACGTCACCACTGACTGCGTTGCTATGGCAACGGTGATCTCCGTTAATGACCGGCTGTGTCAGCCGGTCCCTAACGGAACGGGGAGTCGACCGTGTGCTAGAGCATGTCGCTGGTACACGGCGATACACAAATGTGCACCGTGTACCGGACAGTGCAATGATAGGACCTAGGAAAGGACATGACGTCAAAGCCATGTGACCAGTCTGTAGCCAATGAGATAATAGCCACGTGACTGGTCACATGGCTATTTTGACGTCACGATAGGTCCTGCATCACTGCTGGCAGTGCTGGTCACCGGGAGGATTCAGCGATCATCGGATGGAATAGCGGCAGGAGACAGAGTGCAGGAGGGATCGCGGGAACCGGTAAGTGTTATGGCAATGTTTATTAACTGTATGTGTACATTTATAATGCGTTTTTATGTGTTTGTGATTGCCTCCCATTATTTCCTATTGGTTTGAGTTCGGTTCGTTGAACGTTCACCGAACTGAACTCGAACGAGACCTCCGTTCGACGAACCGAACTCGAGCCGAACCACGGCCGGTTCGCTCATCTCTAATTGTAAGCGCTTTTCTATTATAAGGAAATCCACAAATAATTTTATATTTACAGTCATATGAAAAAGTTTGGGCACCCCTATTAATGTTAACCTTTTTTCTTTATAACAATTTGGGTTTTTGCAGCAGCTATTTCAGTTTCATATATCTAATAACTGATGGACTGAGTAATATTTCTGGATTGAAATGAGGTTTATTGTACTAACAGAAAATGTGCAATCCACATTTAAACAAAATTTGACCGGTGCAAAAGTATGGGCACCTCAACATAAAAGTGACATTAATATTTTGTAGATCCTCCTTTTGCAAAAATCACAGCCTCTAGTCACTTCCTGTAGCTTTTAATGAGTTCCTGGATCCTGGATGAAGGTATATTTGACCATTCCTGTTTACAAAACAATTCCAGTTCAGTTAAGTTTGATGGTCGCCGAGCAGGGACAGCACGCTTCAAATCATCCCACAGATTTTTAATGATATTCAGGTCTGGGGACTGGGATGGCCATTCCAGAACATTGTAATTGTTCCTCTGCATGAATGCCTGAGTAGATTTGGAGCGGTGTTTTGGATCATTGTCTTGCTGAAATATCCATCCCCTGCGTAACTTCAACTTCGTCACTGATTCTTGCACATTATTGTCAAGAATCTGCTGATACTGAGTTGAATCCATGCGACCCTCAACTTTAACAAGATTTCCGGTGCCGGCATTGGCCATACAGCCCCAAAGCATGATGGAACCGCCACCAAATTTTTCTATGGGTAGCAAGTGCTTTTCTTGGAATGCCGTGGTTTTTTGCCTCCATGCATAACGCCTTTTTGTATGACCAAACAACTCAATCTTTGTTTCATCACTCCACAGGACCTTCTTCCAAAATGTAACTGGCTTGTCCAAATGTGCTTTTGCATACTTCAGGCGACTCTGTTTGTGCCGTGCTTGCAGAAACAGCTTCTTTCGCATCACTCACCCATACAACTGCAAAGTGCGCTGTATTGTTGACCGATGCACAGTGACACTATCTGCAGCAAGATGATGCTGCAGGTCTTTGGAGGTAATCTGTGGATTGTCCTTGACTGTTCTCACCATTCTTCTTCTCTGCCTTTGATATTTTTCTTGGCCTGCCACTTCTGGGCTTAACAAGAACTGTACCTTTGTTCTTCCATTTCCTTACTATGTTCCTCACAGTGGAAACTGACAGTTTAAATCTCTGAGACAACTTTTTGTATCCTTCCACCTGAACAACTATGTTGAATAATCTTTCTTTTCAGATTATTTGAGAGTTGTTTTGAGGAGCTCATGATGCCACTCTTCATAGGAGATTCAAATAGGAGAACAACTTGCAAGTGGCCACCTTAAATACCTTTTCTCATGATTGGATACACCTGCCTATGAAGTTCAAAGCTCAATGAGGTTACAAAACCAATTTAGTGCTTTAGTAAGTCAGTAAAAAGTAGTTAGGAGTGTTCAAAACAAGAAATTGATAAGGGTGCCCATAATTTTGCACCGGTTAAATTTTCTTTAAATGCGGATTGCACATTTTCTGTTAGTACAATAAACCTCATTTCAATCCAGAAATATTACTGAGTCCATCAGTTATTAGATATATGAAACTGAAATAGCTGTTGCAAAAACCCAAATTGTTATAAAGAAAAAAGGTTAACATTAATAGGGGTGCCCAAACTTTTTCATATGACTGTATATATCTTGCCCTCGCTGTGCAGCACGTATACCCGAGATCGCGATGCTGTTACTTCCATTTAGTGGTACTTGTTGACGTGATGAAGCCTCTGTTGTCTTGTGACTTGTGACAGCATGCGTCTCACATCCACTGATTGGAGGTAATCTTTATGCACAGCGCCGTGACCTGGACCATGCGCCGTAATGCACAGATGCCGGTAATTTTGAATCTTCCAGCACACTATAAAAAGACCGCAGCCCCTCACCCTAACACACGCCCCTCGAAGAAGAAAAGGCGAAACATATGTTTTGGTGACGGGACGTGGAGTGAGTCACTGTAAGTATTGTGCAGGCTGTTATGCCTTTTATGTCTCCTATAATTATTTAGTGAATACGGCTGGTGTCTGTCACTTGAAATAGGGAGTAACATATACCTAGCACACCTTACAAAACTAACAGGCTTGTGGTAATCAGTGAACAGAGTACTGCACTTGGCACTTTCTATCAGCATTTAAGGCTGCAATATAGGGCTTTTTTTTACATTGGTGTTATATACTAATACATGTTTTAACGTGCTATTGACTGCATGGTTTAATTCTTTGTATATTTGGTGTTTTAAAAAATGTATATACATAAATAAGATAATGCACTTTGCAAATAAATTTTGATATTGTATATAATTATTTATTTATTTTTGTAATCACCCCATGTCATTATTATAAATTTTGCCCTTGAATAATTATTTGCTCAAGCACCAGTATGTACAGATCATTGTTATATACATAAAGGATATATTTTTATATTTATATATATTTTGTATTTTTACTATGAAATATATAATTTGCTACTCTAAAAATAATCTTTTACTTTGCTTTTTGACTCATATCCATGTCTCTGTTGTATTTATGTGGAATTCTGATTGAAATGTTAAACTTGTAATAATTTTAATAATATTCAAATAAAAATTAATATTTTGTTACTCAGTTTTTCTATAGGTTCATTGTTCTGAGAAAATTATCATATTTTTCGCTTTATAAGACGCACCTGATTATAAGACGCACCCCCAAATTTGGTGAAGGAAAAGAGAATTTTTTTTTTAATGTTAAATGGGGTCCATCTTATAATGCCAGTGTCCCTCTAACAAATCATATAGGGTATATGTCCCTCATAGCCCCCCATCCTAAAATTAGCCCTCTTAATCTGGATATGGCCCCCTTATATTGAATATAGCCCCTTTGTGATGGCACACATTCCCCTGTGCTGCCTATGGCCCCCTATGGATTGCATACATTCCCCTGTGCTGCCTATGGTCCCCTATGGATTGCACACGTTCCCCTGTGCTGCCTATGGCCCCCTATGGATTGCACACGTTCCCCTGTGCTGCCTATGGCCCCCTATGGATTGCATACATTCCCCTGTGCTGCCTATGGTCCCCTATGGATTGCACACGTTCCCCTGTGTTAGATAGCGCCCCCATGCTGCTGCCCATGGCCCCAATAGATTGCACAAGTCCCCCTGTGTTAGATATCGCCCCCATGGTGCTGCCCATGGCCCCTATATAGATTGCACAAGTCCCCCTGTGTTAGATATCGCCCCCATAGTGCTGCCCATGGCCCATATATAGATCGCACAAGTCCCCCTGTGTTAGATATCGCCCCCATAGTGCTGCCCATGGCCCCTATTGATCGCACAAGTCCCCCTGTGTTAGATATCACCCCCAGGCTGCTGCCCATAGTAAAATAAAACCCTCTTTCCTTACCTCCTGCAGCGCTGATCTCCCTCCGTGCTTCTCTTCCTTACTTCCTGGTTCTCAGTGCGGTCATGTGATCGGCACAGCAGACTGAGATCTCTGCGTGCCTGATCACAGTGGAAGCAGGGACACGGGGAGAAACGCTGGAGGGGGTAAGTAAAGCTTTTTTATTTTAGAATGAGCAGCAGCACGGGGGGCCAAATCTAACACAGGGGGGCATGTACCATCACAGGGGCGCGCAGAGACATATAATATGCACCGCTGCCCCAGCCCCTCACTGCGGTGCGATTTCAGCACCACCGGAGATGGACAGCGGCTGTGCATATTATATGAGCGGGAGCAGGAGATCAAACGCTGCCGCCGCAGGGTTCACCTGCCCCCAGCAGCGCCCCCACCTCTCCTGGACCCTGCAGTGTACATATATATATATATAACCCCCCCCCCGTATAACCCCTTACTTTCCCCCAAAATTTGGGGGAACAAAAGTGCGTCTTATAAAGCGAAAAATACGATAATCAGACATTGTGTGTATTGTTATAGTATGAAGCTTTTCCACCTACTGGGGAAATAGCACTAATTTGGGCATTCTTTGATGAAATTAAATGGTGTAGGGGGCCTGCAAAAGAAAGAAAATAAGAAAGGAATAAAGCACGACATACTTACCGAGTCTACCCATGGCTGTAACGTTACTTCCGGGGCTGCTCATTGTCCCTCATATATATTCACTGCTTTTCTCGCTCACCGGCGTCTTTGATTGGCTGCAGTCACACCGCACCCTCTCTTACAGTGACTGTGATTCATTGGAATCACATGTTCCCCCATATATTGATACCAGCATAGATAAAGCCCACAGCTACAGGCTGCAGCCCTAAGCCATGTGCTTATCTTGGCTTTGTATCGAAATAAATGGAACTGCATGCAGCTTTTATTTTAAAAAATTATTTAAAAAAAGATAAAGTCGACAGCTGGAGGTTGGCATTCTCAGGCTGGTGAGGCCCATGGTTATTGCTCCCGCAGCCTAAAAATAGCAGCTTGAAACCACCCAAGAATTGTCGCATCCATTAGATGCAACAATCCCAGCATTTTACCCGACTCATCGCGATTGCCCTGGTGCGGTGGCAATCAGGGTAATAAGGGGTTAATATCAGCTCACAGCTGCCACTAATCCCTAGATTAGTAATGGAAGGTGTCTATGAGATCTCCCCCATTACTAATCTGTAAGTGAAAGTAAATAAACGCAAACAGCAAAAAAATCCTTTATGTGAAATAAAATACAAAAACCGCTCTCTTTCACCCCTTTAATAACCCCCAAAACACCCAGGTCCGACGTAATCCACACAAGGTTCCACAACGATTCCAGCTCTGTTACATGTGAACTGACAGCATGCGGATATAGAACATGACTACATACTGTAACTTCAGGCAGAGAATGAGCTGCAGCGATGAGCGGTGACATCACTCAGGTTACTCCACTTGTAACTGTAGATAACCTGACCTCAAAGGACCTCAATAAACTCCGTGACCTCACCTAACGTGAGGTCACTGAGTTCACAGACCTGCATCTCCTTGTAGAAAACTGCGCTTTTTTGCCAAGAGATGCAGATTTGGTGCTAAAATTTCTACATAATATTCTTGCACCCAATCTACACTTCCTGGCAAAAAATGCAGCAATGTTTTTGTGACGCCCTGGACCCCAGGGGTCACAGGTAATAACACCAGCCACCTACACACAACCCCACCCCCTGTGAGGTCACACACACACGTCACCCGAAAGGGAGACCTGATGCCTCCCTCAGGGCAGTAGGGCACACCAGGTGGGCGGAGTCAGGCGGAAAGGCACGCCCACTGAGGAGACTACTGTCCTGAGGCAGGAAGTACAAACAGAACAGTTTTGAACAGTTTAGAGAGTGAAGTGGTAGAGGAGCAGAGCTGTTAGGGACCCGGGTAGGAGCCTGGGCCCCTTGGAAACGTCAGGCAGGCAGACGGTGGTGGCTGTCTGCAGGAGTACCGGTACAGCAACCGGCGGAACCGTACGGACTGGGCCTGGGTTGGAGCCCGCCGGTCCTGAACCGGGGAGTCAACTGTGTACCGGAGCACCAGAAACCGGGTACTCAGACCCCGTCCTAGCTTAGAAGCCACTGAGTATAGGCAAATTGACTGATTGCTGGCTGGACCTCACGGGTTCATCCACACCAAAAGTCCCGAAAGAAGGCAAAAGCCCACCTAGACCGGGTGAGCACCACCGCCAAGGGCCAAACACCCGATGAGCCAGCGCCTGCGGGCAACCGAGGGCTCCTTAGGTAGCTCAACGCCGGGGAGCGGGCTACCACTGCTCAGGCAGGGGAGCCGAAACACAACAACCAGAGGTGCACGGGAAAGGGGCCACCATCAACCCTACAGGGGACATCAGCAGCCGGCCGCGGGCACCGACCACATCCAAACTTTGGTTTACCAGTGACTCTGAGTGTGAATTAATCGTGAGTACACCAGTGCCATCCGGGCACGACACTACACCGCGGCACGGCACCCTGCAACCCGACAACAACATCAGCGCTCCCGGTCTCCCCCCTCCCGAACCGGGCCCCGGGACACACCGCCCCTACCCATGGAGAGGCTAACATCTTGGCTGCGGCCGCAACACCGATCCCGGACGAGCCCGCCATCACTTCAGCCGCAGCGGTGGTGCATCCCGTCACCACAACCCGTGGGTGGTGTCACGACCCGTGAGGACGACAGAGCGGCCCTCCCCGGCTGCGCGCCTCATCCCGTACCACCACCACCACCACTGCCTCTCTTCTTAACAGAGCGACGTGGCCCCCGGTCCGGAGGCGCTCGTGCCACCGACAACCCGAGCTCTGACCTCGAGCGGCTCGGCCCGAGCAGCGGAGAAGCAGGCCGGGCCCCTCTCAGGGCGGTACACATCGACTCTTCTGGCGTCATGAACAGGATTCGGACAGTCCACTTACCTGTGGAAAGTGCACCTTAGAAGTTTCCGTCGGCGGCGTCCTGCCGAAACAGTTGAAGTTCCGCCATCTTGGCGCGAAAGTTTCCCGCTCGAGTCATCTTCCCCGAGCAGTGAAGGCACGAAAGTGAAGCCCCGCCCCCGAAGGAGGAGTGAAAAGAGAAAACCAAGGGGGAAGCGGCGAGAATATGTTGGCACCCAGCGTGGACGATGGGATGGCGGAGGCCGCCGGAGCGGCGGCGCCCGACGGTGGGGATGCGATCGTCCCTGCTCTGGTTGCACGAGCGAAGGAGGCTGCGGGTCTGGCGGTCACCCAGGTAATGCCGATCTCCCTGCCCTATGTGCCCGGTGCAGCCTGGCTACCCCAGTACGACGGGAAGCCTGATACCTTAGAGGCTTTCCGGAAAAAGATATGCTCGGTTCTCGACCTGTATGCCATGACTGGCAGGCAGTGTGCGGTGGTAGTCTTAGGGCAGCTGACTGGGGCGGCTGAGCAGGAGACGGAGACCTGGGCTGACGCGGACCGGGCCTCTGTGACCATCATCTTTGAAAAGCTCTAGACCACCTTCGAGACCCGCACCGCAGCCGAGCTCCGGATGCAGTTTTACCACTGCCAACAACGGTCAGCAGACAGCATCAGAGACTACGCCTTACGCCTGCAGACGGCCCTCCGCACTCTGAAGCGGGTAGATACCATCAGTGAGGCCGATAGCAACAAGATGTTGGTGGAGCAGTTCCTACGGGGCCTGAGGTCTGCTGAAGACCGCAAGCAGATGCGGTTGTGGACCCTTGAGCACCCCAATCTGGACTTTGCAGTAGTAAAAGAGCGGGCAATCAAGGCCCTACAGCCCCTGGAGATTAACCCCCCAGACGCGGCTCCCTGGCAGGCCGCTACCGCTCCTGTAGCTGTATTACCCCCGCTGCTGTCCCTATCGGCCCCGGCTGCACCCACAGGGGCTAGGGATGAACTGGCTGATAAGGTGCAACGCATGAACGAGGATCTTGCCCGTGTGATCTCCGCCCTCAAGCTTCCACCGAGAGTCAAGCCCCTGGAGACCATCCAGCTCGCCGACCGCCGGATGTCCCATGGATGCAGCGGAGGAGGGCCAACGACCCCCGGTATGGGCAACCGGTGTGCTACCGGTGTAACCAGTCTGGCCATTATGCTCGTCGCTGTCCGTTAAACGAGCAACCCCTGGGGCCAAGGGCCAATCCTCAGGAGTAAACCCCCATGGCCCGGCGGACTGGCGGGATCGGTATGTTGGAGGCCGCCCTATCATCTCGGTGGCTGGGATCCCGACCACAGCCTTACTGGACACTGGATCGCAGGTAACGACCATGCCCTATACGTTGTACCAGCGGTATTGGGGTGACAGTGAACTTAGCCCTCCCGATAGTGGCATGACTGTTGTTGCAGAGAACGGACTACCTATGACGCAAGTGGGGCTTAAGGAAGTAACTCTGACTGTGGGGAGGACAGAACTGAAGCACCAGGGAATGATTTTAGTACTGCATGAATCTAGTGACCACAACCCGAAGATAGTGTTAGGGACGAATTTCATGGAACACTGCATGGGTGAGGTGTTGAGCTTGCTGCAGGAGTTGTCCGCCACGGCAGGAGGGGGTTTGGCATAGGGCACTCCAGCGCGAGATCAAGGCCCTTCTGCAGCGGCAGCAAGTGAACCTGACAGGTGGAGAGATTGGTGGTGCGCGGGTGATGGATGTGGCACCCCTGGTGGTGCCGCCCAGGAGCGAAATGATGATCTGATGCAGAACAGCAGTCGCCCCCCAGGGACGAGATTACCCGGTGATGGTAGAGCCCTCGCTTTCGGAACACTGGCCCACTGTAATGGCCGCCAGAGGGGTGATTGACGTCAAGAAGGGGAGGGTGCCGGTGAGAGTGCTGAACTGTTGAGAAGACGAGGTTAGGCTCCCCCGCTACACCACGATAGCTAAACTGTTCACCATAGACACCCACGCCATCCACGAGACCACTCCCACTGTCCCTGCACCTGACAGTAGCCACAATACATCACCCTTACAGCCAGAGGCCTGGTGGCGGGAGCTACATGTCAGCACCGAATCTACCCCAGCACATCACAAAGAGGGGGTATACCGGGTGGTTTAGGAGTACGGGCAAGTTTTTAGCAAACATTCACTGGACTTCAGGAGGATCAAGGGGGTCCAACACCATATCCCTACCAGCACACACCCGCCCATTAAAGAGAGGTACAGGCCAATTCCCCCAGCACATTATCAGTGCGCTAAAGATATGCTGCACAACATGAAGGAGATGGGGGTCATTCGGGATAGTTGCAGTCCCTGGGCAGCCCCACTGGTGCTAGTGAAAAAGAAGGACGGCACCAAGAGGATGTGCGTGGACTACCGCAAAATCAACCAGATCACACATAAGGATGCCTATCCTCTCCCCCGCATCGAAGAGTCTCTGGCCGCATTAAAAACCGCTAACTATTTCTCCACTCTTGATCTCACCAGTAGCTACTGGCAGGTGGCCGTTGCACCAGAAGACCGTGAGAAAACTGCGTTCACTACCCCGATGGGACTCTGCGAATTCAACAGCATGCTGTTCGGGCTGTGTAATGCCCCGGGGACCTTCCAGAGGTTGATGGAGTGTTGTCTTGGGCATCTTAACTTCGAAACAGTCCTGCTGTATCTGGATGATGTGATCGTATACTCCAGGACGTATGAATCCCATCTGGAGCACCTGGCGGAAGTGTTTGCGGCCTTGGCCAAATACGGGATGAAGCTGAAGCCGTCCAAATGCCACCTGCTGAAACCCAAAGTGCAGTATCTCGGGCATGTGGTGAGTGCTGAGGGTGTGGCCCCGGACTTGGAGAAGATCACAGCCATCCCGGAATGGCCCCGCCTGACCACAGTGAGAGAGGTACGACAGTTCTTGGGCCTGGTGGGCTACTACCGCCGCTTCATCAAGGGGTACACGAAAATGGCCTTCCCGATGCAAGACCTCCTTGTGGGACAGACCAAGGTTGGCAGACCATCCGGGGCCCCGTTTGTGTTGGGTGAGCAGCAGGAAGAGTCCTTTCGGCAGCTGAAGTCGGCATTGATGGGAGAAGAGATCCTAGCCTACCCCGACCACGGCCTTCCCTTCGTGTTGTACACGGACGCCAGCAATGTGGGCCTAGGCGGTGTACTGTCCCAGATCCAGGACGGAAAGGAGAAGGAGATCGCCTATGCTAGCCGGAAGCTTCGACCCACCGAGCGGAACCCTGAGAACTACAGCTCCTTTAAACTGGAGTTCCTGGCCCTGGTATGGGCAATAACCGAAAGGTTCAAGCACTACCTGGCCGCAGCAAAGTTCACTGCTGACACGGACAACAACCCGTTAACGCACTTGGACACGGCCAAGCTGGGCGCCCTCGAGCAAAGGTGGATGGCTCGGCTGTCTAACTATGACTTCACTGTTAAGTACTGGGCCGGGCGCAAGAACACCAACGCAGACACCCTGTCCAGGATGCCGCATCTATCTGACGAAGGGGCGAAAGAAGACCGTCTAGAGGAGATAGAGCTGCCCGCGTTTCACCGGCCACAGGAGGAGAGGCCCTGTGTGGCCCAGCAGCAGGTGGACCTCGATCCACTGCCCATTCAGGAGTGGCGAGAAGCCCAAGACCAGGCGCCTGCGGTCCGACTGGTTAAGACCCTGCTAGCCCAAGGCTTGCGCCGAATGGACTCAGCGGCCCCTTCTGAGGCCCAGCAACTGTGGAAAGAGAGGGACCGCCTGTGCTTGTACCAGCAGAAGTTATACCAGGAGTTGATTGACCCAAAGACCCACGAGAAAGTTCGCCAGTTGGTGGTGCCTCAGGATTGTGTACCCAAGGTCCTTCGAGCTTATCATGATGGCGCTGGGCACTTCGGTTAGAAGAAGCTGGAGATGCTGTTACAAGAGCGGTTCTACTGGAGTGGGATGCGGGATTCCATAGAGGCATGGTGCCGAGAGTGCGGCCCTTGTACGCTGAGAAGACGGGATGAAGCTAGCCAAAGGGCCCCGCTGCAGCCGATTGTTACCCACCGACCGCTGGAACTGGTTGTCTTGGACCATGTCAAGCTCGCGCCCAGCCGAAACGGGTACACCTACGCCTTAACCATCGTAGACCACTACTCCAAATTCATGGTGGTTGTCCCGGTAAAAGATCTGACTGGCCGCACCGCTGCCAGGGCCTTTCAAGCCTATTTCTGCCGGCCCCATGGCTACCCGGAAAAGGTGCTTACGGATCAGGGTCCGGCCTTTGAAGCAGAAGTGTTTCAGGAGTTCTTCCACTTGTACGGGTGCAAGAAAATCCGGACCATCCCCTACCATGCCCAGACCAACGGGATGTGTGAGAAGATGAACCATCTGGTCCTGAACCTCCTCAAAACATTGCCCCTGGAAGAGCGGAACTTGTGGCCGGAAAAGCTGCCCGACTTGGTGGATATGTACAACAACATACCCTGTAGTTCCACCAAGTGTACCCCGGCGTACCTGATGAGGGCCCGACCCGGGCGACTGCCGGTAGACCTAGAGATGGGCTTGGAAGCGCCCCAAGCCCTGCCCTCCACCGCCAGCTCGGATGCCAAACACCAAGTACAGTATCGGCGGATTCAGGAGTATGTGGAGCGGAACCTACGTCAGAGCCGGGAGAAGCAGGAACAGAGCTTTAACCAACGAGCTCCGGCTACTCCCTTCAAACCGGGAGATGTGGTATTGAAGTGTAAATGCAGAACCCATAAGCTTGACGATCAGTGGGAGAGGAACCCGTATGTTATACAGCCCACCGGATGGGAGAATAAGAAGACCTACCTGATCAGTCGCGACCAGGGGAGAACCACGTTTCCAGGGACCACCTGAAGAAATGCCCGGATCCCCTGAAGTTGGTAGATGAAGCCCCCAGTTACCGTGCCCCGTGACGAGGCCATGAAGAAAGAGGTGATTAATACCGTTATGGGAGATTTTCCAGCAGAGTGGCCCATGCAGAATGGTGCTGTGATTGTTCCCGTGATAATGTTCCCGCAACCCACGGAAGAAGTGGAGATGGAAACGCCCGCCAGAGAACCAACAGAGCCAGTGCTCAGGGATGCACCTACCCCCAGTCCCCCTAGGCCTCTACCTACTCCACCCAACACCCGGGAAGAGGGACCTGTTGTCCCCGCTCTCCCATTACCTTCCACTGACACTCCAGTACTGAGACGATCCACCTGCCCTAACCTAGGTAGGCCCCCGCTTAGGTACAGGGAGACTGCCATTTAGGGGTGCGAGACTTGATTGTGTATGTAAGTTGAATGAACCAGTAACCAATTAACGAGACACTCACCTGATTAGCTAAAAAGAACCCGTCCCCGTTGGGACTTGTGTTTTTGAAACCCGTTGATAAAACCCCCCCTGTTGCGTGAGTGACTGCTCATGGACAAAGCCGTAGACTTGCCGGCCACCCAAAAACTTTTGGACTTGTAAATATTGCCCTATCTGCCCCTTTTACATGCCTTCCCATTCCGTTGGCCTCCGGAGAGGCAGATTGGAGGTAGGACCCGCAGCAGAGCAGGCTGGGGTCCGGTCACCACCGGGACCGGTGACCATCCTCCAGGGAGCCTTTGACAACTGCCGGGTGCGCTGCACTGTACCCGTTCCCGCCTGGGTGATCTGCCATGTTCCTGTTTCCGGACTGGGGAAAAGGGGTGCTGCCCATTTCTTAGGGGCAGCATCAAGGCTAGGTTGTTTGGGTGGGAAAGGCGGAAGGACATGAACCCGTTCCGTTTAATAAATTTGAAACGTTAAAGCAAATTGCCTCCCGTTATGTGAAGACCTTCAGTAACCATCGTTTGTATAAATGTTATTATAATTGTAAGTGTTTCCCGTTTTACAGTTTACAAAAGAAAAAGAAAAAGAAACCGGAGTTGGTCGGGCAGCCCGCGGACGGTCTGCATTAAACCAAGGGGGTATGTGACGCCCTGGACCCCAGGGGTCACAGGTAATAACACCAGCCACCTACACACACCCCCACCCCCTGTGAGGTCACACACTGACGTCACCTGAAAGGGAGACCTGATGCCTCCCTCAGGGCAGTAGAGCACACCAGGTGGGCGGAGTCAGGCGGAAAGGCACGCCCACCAAGGAGACTACTGTCCTGAGGCAGGAAGTACAAACAGAACAGTTTTGAACAGTTTAGAAAGTGAAGTGGTAGAGGAGCAGAGCTGTTAGGGACCCGGGTAGGAGCCTGGGCCCCTTGGAAACCTCAGGCAGGCAGACTGTGGTGGCCGTCTGCAGGAGCACCGATACAGCAACCGGCGGAACCGTATGGACCGGACCTGGGTTGGAGCCCGCCGGTCCTGAACCGGGGAGTCAACCGTGTACCGGAGCACCAGAAACCGGGTACTCAGACCCCGTCCTAGCTTAGAAGCCACTGAGTATAGGCAAATTGACTGATTGCTGGCTGGACCTCACGGGTTCATCCACACCCAAAGTCCCGAAAGAAGGCAAAAGCCAACCGAGACTGGGTGAGTGCCACCGCCAAGGGCCAAACACCCGACGGGCCAGCGCCTGCAGGCAACCGAGGGCTCCTCAGGCAGCTCAACGTCGGGGAGCGGGCTACCACTGCTCAGGCAGAGGAGCCGAAACACAACAACCAGAGGTGCACGGGAAAGGGGCCACCATCAACCCCACAGGGGACATCAGCAGTCGGCCGCGGGCACCGACCACATCCGAACTTTGGTTTACCAGTGACTCTGAGTGTGAATTAATCGTGAATACACCAGTGCCATCCAGGCACGACACTACACCGCGGCACGGCACCCTGCACCCTGACAACATCAAAGCTCCCGGTCTCCCCCCTCCCGAACCGGGCCCCGGGACACACCGCACCTACCCACGGAGGGGCTAACATCTTGGCTGCGGCCGCAACACCGATCCCGGACGAGCCCGCCATCACTTCAGCCGCAGCGGTGGTGCATCCCGTCACCATGACCCGTGGGTGGCATCACGACCCGTGAGGACGACAGCGCGGCCCTCCCCGGCTGCACGCCTTGTCCCGCACCACCACCACTGCCTCTCCCCTTAACAGAGCGACGTGGCCCCTGGTCCGGAGGCGCTCGTGCCACCGACAACCCGAGCCCGGACCTCGAGTGGCTCGGCCCGAGCAGCGGAGAAGCAGGCCGGGCCCCTCTCAGGGCGGTACACATCGCCAGGAGGTGTAGATTGGGTGCAAGACTATGCTGTAGAAATTTCAGCATGCTATCTGAATCTCTTGGGGAAAAAATGCACAAAATCGGTTTTCATGCCGTTTCGGTGCAGATTTCTGCCAGGAGGAGCAAAGTTGGTGCTGAGATCTTTTGCAGACATTTCAACACCAAATTTGCACCTCCTGGCAGAAAATTGCATTCAAATGGCATCAAAACCGTTTTTTTTGTATTTTTTTTACCAAGAGATGCAGATTTGGTGCTGAAATATTTACACTATATTTCTGCACCCAATCTATACCTCCTGGCAAAAAAACACATAAAAACTGCATGCGTTATGATGGAGTTTCGATTTTTCGCCAGGAGGTATATTGGGTGCAGAAATATACTGTGGGAATGACAGCACCAAATCCACATATCTTGGTAAAAAAAAAAGATGCATGCGGTTCCTCTTATTTTGATACACAACCAAGATTAGTGCACTGCTGGGGGCTGCAGCCTGTAGTCGTGGGATTTATCCGTGCTGGTATCAATAGATGGGGGGACCCACCCTACGACATTTTATTTATTTATTCTACACCAGTATAAGGATGCAGACAGCATCTGTGATTCCAACCAATCACAGAAGCTATCTGGGGGCGGGTTGACTGCAGCCAATCAGAGATGCCAGTGGGCAGAGAAAGCAGTGAATATGTATGAGGGATAATGAGCAGCCCTTGATATAGCGTTGCAGCCACAGGGAGACTCAGTAAGTATGTCCTGCTTTAACCCTTTTGCTTCCTTTTTTTACAGTGATTACCCTGGCCAAGCACAGCCATGCCAATACTTTACATGGCTATGATGGAGCAGGAAGATGATGGTTTCTGCAAGCCGAACATTTACCTAAAAAAAAGAACATTGCTGACTTTTGGGTTAATTGTAGTGATGAGCGAGTACTAAAAAGCTTGGGTGCTCGAGGCTCGGGCCGAGCATCCCAAGATACTCATGTACTCGGCCCGAGCACCGAGCCCAATGTTATCCTATGGGAGACCCGAGTATTTTTGTGAAATGACCCCCGGCAGCATGTAGAAACCCTAAAAATGTCACAAAAGTCTCAGAAGAGTGCTCAAATGACATGGCAACAGCATGGGGAAGACCCCTTGAAGCATTTATCACTCAAAAGTCACAGCTGTGAACAATTTTGTCCGTGTTTTACGCCATTTTTACGGACTCACCAGAAAACCTTCCAAAATGACACCAAAATGAATTTTCATGGCGGAAATGTTAAGGGCACATACCCAATAGTGAGATAGAGCTGGTGTATGTTACTTTTTGAGATTAATACATGAAAGATTTTACGTAAAACATTGTGTGGCACTCCGATGTCCAAAACGCACGTTTTGTGCTTTTTACTAACGATGTCGGTCATTTTTTTTTTCATTCTATCTCCCGTCGGTCGGTCTCGCTCTGTCTGTCTCTCTCTGTCTTGTCTGTCTCCCTCTCACAGTCTGTCGGTCATTCTCCCCCCTCTCTCTTACTTACCGTTCCCCGATCACTGCTGCGGCGCTGCACGGCTGTTCACTAAACTCCGGCGGCTTTTCCTCTTTTGAAAAAGCCGGCCGCTCATTTACCCTAGTGCGTTGGCAAGCACTAGGGTAAATCGGGAAGAGCCGGGTACAGTCTCAGAACTGTCACACATAATGTATGCGGCAATTCTGGGCAGCTGCTGACTGATATTGTTAGGGTGGGGGGCTCCCCATAACGTGGGGCTCCCCATCCTGAGAATACCAGCCTTCAGCTGTATGGCTTTATCTGGCTGGTATTAAAATTGGGGGGACCGCACGCCGTTTTTTTTAATTATTTATTTATTTATTTTACTGCACAGTATAGACCCGCCCACCGGCTGCTGTGATTGGGTGCAGTGAGACACCTGTCACTCAGCGTGGGGGCGTGTCTCACTGGAACCAATCATAGGCGCCTGTGGGCGTGGAAAGCAGGGAATATGAGATGGCTGTGTACAGAGCACAGCGCGCCCGCCGGTATAAAGGCTCGGTCACGCTGTGCAGGCCGGCCAATCACTGCAATTCCACAACTAACAGGGCTGTGGCATTGCAGTGGTCTGCCAGCCAATCCCTGCATGAGGGCTGGCTCTCAAAAGAGCGCCAACATGCAGGGATGAAGACCACGAGTACAGCACGAGTATTGCAAAATTACTCGGTACCCGCCGAGTAGCCCGAGTACAGTGATACTCGTGCGAGTACCGAGTAGTAACAAGCATACTCGCTCATCACTAGTTAATTGTTCGGATTTCAGATCCTGAACCAAATCGACCAAGGATTGTACGATTTTTAATTTGACAATCCTTTACTAGTGATGGGCGATGTCCCTGAAGCCTCGCCCGATCACCGATCTCGGGCTTTACAATTATGGGATAGGGGCTGTAAAATAAAGAATATAGTTAATAAAGATGAGCCACCCCCCTGGCGTTCGAGTTCAGTTCAGTTCATCGAACGGAGGCCCCGTTCGATGAACGTTCGACGAACCGTTCGACGAACCACTCGAACCCTATTGAAATCAATGGGAGGCAAACACAAACACATAAAAACATTATACATGTACACATACAGTTAATAAACATTGCCATAACACAGGTCCCCGCGACACGTCCTGCACTCTGTCTCCCGCCGCTTTTCCTTCCGATAATCACTGCATCCTCCCGGTAACCAGCACTAATGATAGGACCTATCGTGACGTCAAAATAGCATGTGACCAGTCACGTGTCTATTATCTCATTGGCTGCAGACTGGTCACATGGCTAGACGTCATTGCTAGGTCATGTCAGTGCATCTCTCTGGTATGCGGTGATTGTTCCAGCATCTCCGTGTACCGGCGAAATGCTCTG
This sequence comes from Anomaloglossus baeobatrachus, assembly GCF_048569485.1. Classification (NCBI taxonomy): domain Eukaryota; kingdom Metazoa; phylum Chordata; class Amphibia; order Anura; family Aromobatidae; genus Anomaloglossus; species Anomaloglossus baeobatrachus. The sequence continues at coordinate 456,505,399 of NC_134356.1, forward strand.
GCACATGGTCGGCCCACATGCAGGGACTAGATGCCACAGCCAGTGAATTGCGGCACCGGGAATAACGTGATCGGAGCACCATTGCTATGGTATCCTGCCTGTCAGCGGTGACGTCACCTTACAGCATGCAGCTTCTGCTCACTCACTGAGTGAATAGACTGCACGGGGAGCAGCAGCGTCTTACTCCCATGCAGTGCTGTCTGATGTAGCAGAGCTGCATGGCTTGAAGGAGAGAGAAGACAGAAGAGCAGGATCGTGGAGGGATGACAGGGAGTAATAAACATGGAGTCTCTAATGTGTCTGTGTATTTATTTCTATTAAAGTATTTTATCTCTGCGTGGTGTCTTTTTTTAACCCTTTATTGGAGATTCTTAATGGCCGGGTCAAACTTGCCTGACATTAAGAATCTCTGGCTTAATACTAGCTACTAAAAAAAAGCTAGTATTAACTCATTATTACCCAGCAAGCCACCCGGCTTCAGGGCTACTGGAAGAGTTGGATACAGCGCCAGATGATGGCGCTTCTATGAAAGCGCCATTTTCTGGGGTGGCTGCGGACTGCAATTCGCAGCAGAGGGGCCCAGAAAGCTCGGGCCAAACTGTGCTGCGGATTCCAATCCAGAGCTGCCTAGTTGTACCTGGCTGGACACAAAAATGGGGCGAAGCTCATGTCGATTTTTTTTTTAATTATTTCTAGTGATGAGCGAGTACTAAAAAGCTCGGGTGCTCGAAGCTCGGGCCGAGCCTCCCAAGATACTCGTGTACTCGGGCCGAGCAACGAGCCCAATGTTATCCTATGGGAGACCCGAGTATTTTTGTGAAATGACCCCCCGGCAGCATGGAGAAACCCTAAAAATGGCACAAAAGTCTCAGAAGAGTGCTCAAATGACATGGCAACAGCATGGGGAAGACCCCTTGAAGCATTTATCACTCAAAAGTCACAGCTGTGAACAATTTTGTCCGCGTTTTACGCCATTTTTACGGACTCACCAGAAAACCTTCCAAAATGACCCCAAAATGTTTTTTCATGGCGGAAATGTTAAGGGCACATACCCAATAGTGAGATAGAGCTGGTGTATGTTACTTTTTGAGATTAATACATGAAAGATTTTACGTGAAAACATTGTGTGGCACTCCGATGTCCCTGAGAAGAGACGTACATGAAGGCCTCTTGAGTCTAATGTGCCCATTTTGAGGAAGTGAGTCTTTGTAGTATTTTCCTTTGCCAGGGCAGCCAAAAATTGGGAGGCTCCACGTTGTCCCTGGATAGAGACGTGCATGAGGGCCTGTAAACCTGAAGTGCCCATTGTAAGGAAGTGGGTGTATTATATTATAGCCCTTAGGCAGGGCAGCCAAAAATTGGGAGGCTCCACATTGTCCCTGGATAGAGACGTGCATGATGGCCTGTAAACCTGAAGTGCCCATTGTAAGGAAGTGGGTCTATTGTAGTATAGCCCTTAGGCAGGGCAGCCAAAAATTGGGAGGCTCCACGTTGTCCCTGGATAGAGACGTGCATGAGGGCCTGTAAACCTGAAGTGCCCATTGTAAGGAAGTGGGTCTATTGTAGTATAGCCCTTAGGCAGGGCAGCCAAAAATTGGGAGGCTCCACGTTGTCCCTGGATAGAGACGTGCATGAGGGCCTGTAAACCTGAAGTGCCCATTGTAAGGAAGTGGGTGTATTATAGTATAGCCCTTAGGCAGGGCAGCCAAAAATTGGGAGGCTCCACGTTGTCCCTGGATAGAGACGTGCATGAGGGCCTGTAAACCTGAAGTGCCCATTGTAAGGAAGTGGGTCTATTGTAGTATAGCCCTTAGGCAGGGCAGCCAAAAATTGGGAGGCTCCACGTTGTCCCTGGATAGAGACGTGCATGAGGGCCTGTAAACCTGAAGTCCCCATTGTAAGGAAGTGGGTCTATTGTAGTATAGCCGTTAGGCAGGGCAGGCAAAAATTGGGAGGCTCCACGTTGTCCCTGGATAGAGACGTGCATGAGGGCCTGTAAACCTGAAGTGCCCATTGTAAGGAAGTGGGTGTATTATAGTATAGCCCTTAGGCAGGGCAGCCAAAAATTGGGAGGCTCCACGTTGTCCCTGGATAGAGACGTGCATGAGGGCCTGTAAACCTGAAGTGCCCATTGTAAGGAAGTGGGTCTATTGTAGTATAGCCCTTAGGCAGGGCAGCCAAAAATTGGGAGGCTCCACGTTGTCCCTGGATAGAGACGTGCATGAGGGCCTGTAAACCTGAAGTGCCCATTGTAAGGAAGTGGGTCTATTGTAGTATAGCCCTTAGGCAGGGCAGCCAAAAATTGGGAGGCTCCACGTTGTCCCTGGATAGAGACGTGCATGAGGGCCTGTAAACCTGAAGTGCCCATTGTAAGGAAGTGGGTGTATTATAGTATAGCCCTTAGGCAGGGCAGCCAAAAATTGGGAGGCTCCACGTTGTCCCTGGATAGAGACGTGCATGAGGGCCTGTAAACCTGAAGTGCCCATTGTAAGGAAGTGGGTCTATTGTAGTATAGCCCTTAGGCAGGGCAGCCAAAAATTGGGAGGCTCCACGTTGTCCCTGGATAGAGACGTGCATGAGGGCCTGTAAACCTGAAGTGCCCATTGTAAGGAAGTGGGTCTATTGTAGTATAGCCCTTAGGCAGGGCAGCCAAAAATTGGGAGGCTCCACGTTGTCCCTGGATAGAGACGTGCATGAGGGCCTGTAAACCTGAAGTGCCCATTGTAAGGAAGTGGGTGTATTATAGTATAGCCCTTAGGCAGGGCAGCCAAAAATTGGGAGGCTCCACGTTGTCCCTGGATAGAGACGTGCATGAGGGCCTGTAAACCTGAAGTGCCCATTGTAAGGAAGTGGGTCTATTGTAGTATAGCCCTTAGGCAGGGCAGCCAAAAATTGGGAGGCTCCACGTTGTCCCTGGATAGAGACCTGTTAGGTTCTTAGTGCCTCCGTGCTTGCATTTAAAAACCGCACGTGTGTGCCTGTTGGTGGCAGCTTTCCGCTGCATTTGTGTGAGTTTTGCAAAAACTTGGATATAACGCACAAGTCTAGTGAATACACATCAGCACAGCATTGCAAAATGCGCAAGGGCGTTGTCAACGAACAAGGAAGTGGACGTGATGGTGGTGCAGGCAGAGACCGAGGTTGTGTGCAAGCTCTAATTTCGCCACAACAAAGGGCCACATCTAGTCGCTCGCACGTCCTGTCCCAAATTCTTGGGGACCGCAGCAGTACACCGCTCTTGAACCAAGACCAGTGTCAACAGGTTGTTAGTTGGATAGCGGATAATGCTTCCAGTCAGATTGGCACCACCACAAACACTCTGTCTTCCACACGGTCAAGTGTCAGTAGCCGTGATACTGCACCGCACATTTCAGAACCTGATCCTCCTTCCTACCACCAGGCCGAGTACACGTCCACGGACATTACTGATCCCACACTTGGACACTCGGAAGAGCTGTTCGTTCACGTTTCCATTCACAAATTCTGGCCTCTCGCCAGCTCCTGTTGAAGTGGGCCATGACGAGATTGTATGTACAGATGCCCAAATATTTGAGCAGCCACGTTCTCACGAAGTTGGCAACGTGTCTCAACAAGGGGTGGACGATGATGAGACACAATTGTCAGGAAGTCAGGAGGAGGAGCAGGGTGCGGAAGAGGAAGACGACGTGGTGGATGATCCAGTAACTGACCCAACCTGGCAGGAGGATATGCAGAGCGAGGACAGCAGTGCACAGGGGGAGGGAGGCGTAGCATCACAACAGGCAGTAAGAAGCAGAGTGGTGGCCCCAGGCAGACGTCAGGCAACTGTTCCCCGGAACAACACGACACAAGGTGCCTGTACAAATGTTAGGTCTTCCCGAGTCTGGCTGTAATACTATTGTATGTATTGAGGATTTCGATTGCGTTAGGGCAATGACAACCAGAGACGAGTTCTTGGTGCAAGACGTTTATAATATGCAACCAGCAAATATGTACATAAACGGAACAAAAACACAGTAGAACATAAATACAGGAAATACCTTCCAGGGACTGAGCGAAAGGGAATTCCCGGGACCGCGCACCGGACTCCCCCAGGGAGACCACCAAGAGCGAACCCCTATACAGGGACTGTCTGGCAATCACCCCAGAAGCCCTAAATGCGCAGCAGCCGGGACACAAAAGGGCAATAGGTAAGTCCAAAAATGTCCGTACGTGATGTGAGTCCAGAGTGGTATTAAACGGAAGGAACCGGGCAGAAGTGCCGACCAAAGACGGCAAACGGAGTCCAGGCACAGCTAGATGATACCAGATGAAGTCCAGAGTCGGTGTCGGTTGTTTTCCAAGAGGATCCGAATAACAATCAGGAACCAAAAGCAGCAGGGCAGGAGCACACAGGAAGCAGTATACTCAGGCACTGGACTAAGCTTTAGGGGCGGCTTTTAAACAGATGGACAGGAAGTAGGGCAACAGAACAGAAAACTCCATGTTAACAAAGGGCAAGCTCTTTCAAAAGAAAACTGGAAAACCCGGAACTCTGACACTGGCAGTTTTTTAAGTTGGCTCCAGATGATTCTAAAAAGGCCATTTGCAACACCTGCCATGCCAGCATCAGCAGGGGTACCAAAACTAGCAGCCTGACCACCACCAGCATGATCAGGCACATGTCAGCCAAGCACCCGACTTTGTGGGAAGTACAACAGAGTCGAGGAGCAGTGCTTGCTGATGTCACTGCTACGTCTTCGCTGGTTGTGCATGCGAGCCAATCCCCTGTCCATGCTGCCTGCGAACAAGCCTCCTCCACTCCTGCACCTGCAGTTGCCTACGCAGAAAGAACACCATCATCAAGCACGTCCTTGTCCCAGCGCAACGTTCAGTTATCCATTCAGCAAACCTTTGAACGCAGGCGCAAATACACTGCCAACACCCCACATGCCACAGTTCTAAATGCTAACATTTCGCGACTGCTTGCGCTGGAAATGTTGCCTTTTAGGCTGGTTGAGACAGAAGCATTCCGCGACCTGATGGTGGCAGCTGTCCCACGTTACTCGGTCCACAGCCGCCACTATTTCTCCCGGTGTGCCGTCCCCGCATTGCATAACTAACCACGTGTCACAAAACATCACACGTGCCCTGATTAACGCTGTTTCAGCCAAAGTCCACCTAACCACAGACACGTGGACAAGTGCATGTGGGCAAGGCCGCTACATCTCGTTGACGTCACACTGGGTTAATATTGTGCAAACTGGGACCCAGTCTGAGCGAGGGACGGAACACGTCCTTCACACACCAAGTTTTGCAGGCCCTACCTCAGTCAGGGTTTCACACACACTCTACAGCTCCGGAATGTCATGCTCCTCAGCCTCCTCCTCCTCCTGCGCATCCTGATCCACTTTACCCTCCACACCAGTCCCAAGCTGGAAGTGTCGCGGGCGGAGGAGGGGACGGTGCGCTCTCCCACTGCTCGGGTCCGGCTGACGCAGCTCTACGGCTGCTGCTGCTCGTTGGCTCGAGCGATGGCCGGATCCCGGGGACTCGAGCGGCGCTACTCGCCCGTGAGTGAAAAGGGGTGGTTTGGGTTTTGGGGATATTGTCCGTGACGCCACCCACGGTTGTGGTGATTGTGTGGACACCACCGCTGCCCTGGACGGGGATCCCGGGAGCCTGTGACAGGGAGCAGCTTTGTTGTTATTTCTCCCCTCCGTGGGTAGGGGGGTTGGTTGTCCCGGGGCCTGGTGATGGGGTAGAGATGGATGACAGGCGGGTTGCGGGGCCTGATGAGGTGCAGGGTCGCAGGGGCAGCGCTGTGCCGCACGGCACAGAGGTACTCACTCAGCCCAATGATGATGACACAGTTCACGGTAAAACAAGTGGCTGGATGGACGGGTCACTCGGACGGCTGCGGGTTGTTCCTCCCTGCAGGTTAGTGATGACTGTCTCTCCCTGCACCTAAGTTAAGTGTTGGTAGTGATGGTTTCCCAACGGTAACCCGCTCCCTGACCTGGATATGGGCCGGAGGAGCCCCTTTTGCCCACAGGCGATGGCACTGGGAGACGGTTGCCCTTGGCGGTGGCTGTGTCTCCCCTTCACGGTTGTACGGTTGCCTTCTATCTGGACTTGGCTGTTTGGAAACCCTGAGGTCCCCTTCACTAACGGATTTGGCAAATTCACGGCGACACCAAGCCTTGCCGGGATCCGAAAGTCCTCTGCCAATGGTGCTGGCTTCTCTTTGTATACCGGTCCGGTACGGCCGGGTCACCACCCGTCCACGGTCCTTACGGCAGACTCCAATCGGCCTCCACTGCAGACGGTCACCACATCCTGCCAACCTTGCTGTCCTGTCCAGGCCACACACCCGGACCAACTTCAGGCTCTTTGCTGTCACTTTTCTCCTCTCTACTACTTTCCTCCTTCCACTTCCTTAGCTTAACTCTCACTGCCTGTGTTTTCCCTCCTCCTCGGTGGGTGGAGACCAACCGCCTGGCTCCACACCCTGGTGTGGACAACAGCCCCTGGGGAAGGCAACAAGGATTTTGTGTTTTGACTATGATATGCCTGCAGGGAGTGTGGGGTGTTTAAGTGTTGTGCTCTGTGGCCCCTGGCTTGTCCAGGGCGACACAGAAGCACTGCAGCACTGCCTCGGCGAAGCGGCAACAGGCAGTGCTGAAGCTAATCTGCATAGGTGACAAACCCCACAATGCAGAAGAGGTGTGGACAGCTCTGAAACAGCAGGCAGATCACTGGCTCACACCTCTGAACCTAAAGCCAGGAAAGGTCGTGTGTGACAATGGCCGGAACCTGGTGGCGGCTTTGAGGCGAGGCCAGCTGACACATGTTCCATGCGTGGCCCATGTGCTCAACCTCGTGGTTCAGCGGTTTCTAAAGTCATACTCAGAGCTGTCTGATCTGCTGGTAAAAGTTCGCCGCCTGTCTGCACATTTTCGAAAGTCACCTACTGCTTCAGCCGGCCTTGCCGGCTTAAGACGCCGTTTGCATCTTCCGGCACACAGACTGGTGTGTGATGTCCCCACGCGTTGGAATTCAACTCTGCACAAGTTGGTCAGGATATGTGAGCAGAAGAGGGCAGTTGTTGAGTACCTGCATCACCTAAGCCGTCGGGAAATGGGTCAAACTCCACACATAACACCTGAGGAGTGGAGATGGATGTCCGACCTATGCACCATCCGCCAAAACTTTGAGGACTCCACCAAGATGGTGAGCGGCGATGACGACATTATTAGCGTCACCATACCGCTTCTCTGCCTTCTAAAATGGTCTCTGCTCAAAAAACAACCATGATGCATTGCAGGCGGAGCGCGATGAGTTTGAGCAAGAAACAGTAGTGGGTGTGGGTGATGATAACACACAGCCCAGCCTCGTCTCATCACAACGTGCAGTGGAGGACTATGACGAGGAGGAGGATGAAGACATGGAGCAACTCTCTGGCCAAATTGAGGATATGACATGCAGTCATATCCTCGGTTCAGCGTGGCTGGCCAGAGGACAGGGTAGATGATGAGGAGGAGGAGGAGGAGGACAGCATGTTCAGTCATCGTGTTGGTCAGGATACTGAAGTGATGGCTGTTAAGAGTCTGGCACACATGGCTGACTTTATGGTTAGCTGCCTGTCTCGTGACCCTCGCGTTAAGAACATCTTGGCCGACAATCATTACTGGTTGGTAACACTGTTAGACCCACGCTAAAAGGAGAACTTTATGTCTCTTATTCCCGAGGCGGAGAGGTCAGGCAAAATGCAGCAGTTCCAGAAGGCCATAGTCACGGAAGTAGGCAAAGCATTCCCCTCACAAAACGCTAGCGGCATAGGTCATGAATCAGTGGACAACCGAGGCGTACAGCCGAGAGAGGCACAAGTCCAATCCGCCAGAGGTAGGGGAACAGTCTTTAAGATGTGGGACAGTTTTCTCAGCCCCTCACGTACCACAGCCCCTGAGGTGCGGGGTAGTGCCACAAGAAATCCTAAGTTTGCCCAGATGCTGAAGGAGTACCTTGCAGATCGAACAACTGTACTCCGACATTCCTCTGTGCCTTACAATTATTGGGTATCCAAGCTGGACACGTGGCATGAATTGGCTCTCTACGCCTTGGAAGGCCTGGCCTGCCCTGCTGCTAGCGTTTTGTCAGAGCGTGTTTTTAGTGCCGCAGGTGGAATCATTACAGATAAACGCACCCGCCTGTCAACTGAAAATGCTGACAGGCTGACTCTGATCAAGATGAACAAGGGTTGGATTGGGCCAGACTTCACCACACCACCAGCAAATGAGAGCGGAATTTAAAGTTTGCCATGTACCTCCACTCACCCATGGGTACACACTTCTGGACTTTGGATAATCGCTGGACTGCTCCTCCTTCTCCTCATGCGCCACCATGATGATGACCGTTACAAATTGCAATACTTAGGCCTTTGTTTCAGGTATACCCCCAGTGGTAAATTTTTTCGCCCATTCTTTGCAGAATGGACATTACAACGACAGGAGACCCGCTCCTTTGCAATGGGAACAATGTTTTGAGGCCCTCATGCACGTCTCTACCCAGGGACAACGTGGAGCCTCCCAATTTTTGGCTGCCCTGCCTAAGGGCTATACTACAATAGACCCACTTCCTTCCAATGGGCACTTCAGGTTTACAGGCCCTCATGCACGTCTCTATCCAGGGACAACGTGGAGCCTCCCAATTTTTGGCTGCCCTGCCTAAGGGCTATACTACAATAGACCCACTTACTTACAATGGGCACTTCATGTTTACAGGCCATCATGCACGTCTCTATCCAGGGACAATATGGAGCCTGACGCTGCCACCGACTGCCACACACGTGCTGTTTTTAAATGCAAGCACGGACGCAATAAGAACCTAACTGGTTTTTAGGAGCGACAATTACTGAGAAGTCTGACACTATCAGACACTGCTGACTGACGTGTATTATACACTAGACTTGTGCGTTATATAATAGTTTGTGCAAAACGCGCACCTGTACCCTGCCACCGACTGCCACACACGTGCTGTTTTTAAATGCAAGCACGGACGCAATAAGAACCTAACTGGTTTTTAGGAGCGACAATTACTGAGAAGTCTGACACTATCAGACACTGCTGACTGACGTGTATTATACACTAGACTTGTGCGTTATATAATAGTTTGTGCAAAACGCGCACCTGTACCCTGCCACCGACTGCCACACACGTGCTGTTTTTAAATGCAAGCACGGACGCAATAAGAACCTAACTGGTTTTTAGGAGCGACAATTACTGAGAAGTCTGACACTATCAGACACTGCTGACTGACGTGTATTATACACTAGACTTGTGCGTTATATAATAGTTTGTGCAAAACGCGCACCTGTACCCTGCCACCGACTGCCACACACGTGCTGTTTTTAAATGCAAGCACGGACGCAATAAGAACCTAACTGGTTTTTAGGAGCGACAATTACTGAGAAGTCTGACACTATCAGACACTGCTGACTGACGTGTATTATACACTAGACTTGTGCGTTATATAATAGTTTGTGCAAAACGCGCACCTGTACCCTGCCACCGACTGCCACACACGTGCTGTTTTTAAATGCAAGCACGGACGCAATAAGAACCTAACTGGTTTTTAGGAGCGACAATTACTGAGAAGTCTGACACTATCAGACACTGCTGACTGACGTGTATTATACACTAGACTTGTGCGTTATATAATAGTTTGTGCAAAACGCGCACCTGTACGCTGCCACTGACTGCCACACACGTGCTGTTTTTAAATGCAAGCACGGACGCAATAAGAACCTAACTGGTTTTTAGGAGCGACAATTACTGAGAAGTCTGACACTATCTGGACTGTTTTACACTGTGTACACCAGCCCCAGATATGATGAAGGCTGGTATACGGTCACCACTACCCTGCCTGCCTGCCTGTATACTGCTACAATAGTCCTGACAAGGACTCTTCTGGTCACTAGCCTGTATTCCGACCTGGCTATACCCTGCCTGTATATAGCAACAATAGTCCTGAGAAGGACTCTGCTACTGTACCGACCTGGCTATACCCTGCCTGCCTGTATACAACTAGAATAGTCCTGAGAAGGACTTCTGGTCACACTGTTTGCAGCCCTGCTCCGGAACTAACTATAAAGGGCCGCAAAGCTTTCCCTGAATCAGCGACACTCTCCCTGCACTGACTGTCTGGATAGTTGTGAGCAGAGCACAGCGCGCCGGCCGATATAAAGGCTCGGTCACGCTGTGCAGGCCGGCCAATCACTGCAATTCCACAACTAACAGGGCTGTGGCATTGCAGTGGTCTGCCAGCCAATCCCTGCATGAGGGCTGGCTCTCAAAAGAGCGCCAACATGCAGAAATGAAGACCACGAGTACAGCACGAGTATAGCGAGATTACTCGGTCCCCGCCGAGCAGCCCGAGTACAGCGATACTCGTGCGAGTACCGAGTAGTGACAAGCATGCTCGCTCATCACTAATTATTTCATGAAATAATTAAAAAAAGGGCTTCCCTATTTTTTTAGTTCCCAGCCGGGTACAAATAGGCAACTGGGGATTGGGGGCAGCCGTACCTGCCTGCTGTACCTGACTAGCATACAAAAATATGGCGAAGCCCACGTCATTTTTTGGGGGGGTAAAAAACTCCTGCATACAGTCCTGGATGGAGTATGCTGAGCCTTGTAGTTGTGCAGCTGCTGTCTGCTCTCCTGCATACACTAGTGAATGGAGCATGCTGAGCCTTGTAGTTCTGCAGCTGCTGTCTGCTCTCCTCCATACAGACAGACAACAGACAGCAGCTGCAGAACTATAAGGCTCAGCATACTCCATCCAGGACTGTATGCAGGATTTTTTTTTCCCCCCCAAAAAAATTACGTGGGCTTCGCCATGTTTTTGTATGCTAGCCAGGTACAGCAGGCAGCTTCGGGCTGCCCCCAACCCCCAGCTACCTATTTGTACCGGCTGGGAACCAAAAATATAGGGAAGCCCTTTTTTTTTAAATTATTTTATGAATTTCATGAAATAATTAAAAAAAAAATGATGTGGGTTTCGCCCACTTTTTGTGTCCAGCCAGGTACAACTAGGCAGCTGGGTATTCGAATCTGCAGCTCAGGGTGCCCAAGCTTTCTGGGCACCCCTGCTGCGGATTGCAGTCCACAGCCACCCCAGAAAATGGCGCTTTCATAGAAGCGCCATCTTCTGGCGCTGTATCCAACTCTTACAGCTGCCCTGGTGACGGGTGGCTCGCTGGGTAATAATGGGGTTAGGGCTAGCTGTATATTATCAGCTGGCCCTAAGCCTGAAATTCATGGTGTCACGCCAATATTAGACATGGCTACCATGAATAGTACAGATAAAAAAAAAACACAACACACAGAAAAATATTTTGATTAGAAATAAAACACAACACAATTAGTGACTCCATCTTTATTGAAATAAAGAACCCCCCTCCGCAGTAATCCTGGGTGAAGGGTCCTGCGCCGTCCAATCCGGATCCAAAATCATCTGATCGGTTTGCTGGAAGGCAAAGCGATCAGATGATGTGTCAGGTTCAAGGGCCTGAATCACATGACACAGCAGATGATTGTATAAACGGCTTTTTTTTTAAACATAAATTTTTATTGAATTTTTCAGAATTATTACAATATGTCTAACATTTGAACAAGAAAAAATTCACCTTACCAATTTACCCACCCTTGTCTTAACCCACCCTCTTTTATTCCCACTTTATCCCCCCCAACATTTTTAATACGCTGAACACCAGGTATAAGTCGCAAAAGAACACACAGCTCCTCTATATTCTGATTCCCGTTTGAAGCCCTATTTCTCTGAAACCCTCGTCTCGCCCTACTGTTGTGTCTCTACTGCGTGTGTATTTTCAGCTTTCCCAATGTGCCTTGCAAGTCTCCCAGTAGATACCATTCCGTATTAGTGAAAGGAGATACCACTTTCCGTATTTCTGCAACTCCATACTATTGTACTATAAATCTCTTCCATTTTTTAAAAAAGTTTCCCGTTCGTTCGTCCTTATTTCTTTCGGCTTCCAACTGTTCAATATTGAGCAGCTTTTTAATCTGATTGACCACCTCCTCCTCTGATGGAACAGATTCCTCGAGCCATCTGCGTAGTAGGGCCTTTTTCTCTATCATAGCAATATTATGAAAGAGTCTTGGAATCGTGGTCCCCCGTGTATCTCCTCCTCCTTCCTTTTCTTTAGTCCTGTGGTGGAAAATCCATAACAATGGGTCTAGTTCCATTTCCACTTCCCATACTTTTTCTATAAGTGTCTTCATTTTTCCCCAAAATTTCTGACTTCGTGGGCACTGCCAAATCCCGTGGTATAAGTCCGTTTTCGGCTGTTTACATTTGGGGCAATGTTCTATTTTATTCATAGTCTGCTTGGTGGGGATGTTAAAACCATAAATTGCTCTTTGCATTAATCTAAACTGTGTGTCCCTCCAGCCCTCATTAATCACCTCCTTCCTCATCCTCATCCATCCCTGCTGTATCTTTTCCCCTGCCTCTGTATCTTTTAGTTGTCGTGCCCATGCTCCCCAGACCTGGTCCGAGTGCAGTGGTACCAGTGCTGTTCTCAGATCTTTGTACAGGGAGGAGATAGTAATCTCCTGTTTATCCTTCATTATAAATTGGTCCATTTCATTCATTACCTGTTCTTTTCTAACATCCCTCAATAGTCCCATTATTCCCTTTTCCACCTGTTTGTATTGTATGATTTGGAATGGTGAAAGCCCGTACCTGTTCACCATCTCCTCAAGGGTCAACCACCTATGTTCCGTTTCATGGAGCAGATCCTTCACCCCACTGATCCCCTTATTTCTCCATTCTAGAAATAGTTTGTTTTCCCTCCCTGCTGGGAATTCCGGAAAATTCCAGATATTTAGGTATTTGGAGATTCGCCAGGACAGGTTAAACTTTTTCCTCACTGCTTTCCACGCCATTATCGTATCCCAACATACCAGGGAGTGCTTAATTTTCCTCGGAATATTGGCCAATGACGTGTGTAATATTGCCCCCAAGTCCCATAGTCTACAGTACTCACTTTCCAATTTTATGTTAGAATAGCTATTGGTCTTCCTCAGCCAGTCTATTACGTGCCTCATCAAGCATGCAAGGTTGTAGCCTCTCACATTTGGCATCTTGATTCCTCCCTTTTCCAGTGGTAGCATTAGTTTTTCCGCCCTAATTCTTGGTCTTTTTCTCTTCCATAGGAAGCTTGAAAAAGCTTTATTCAGTCTATTTACATCCGCATGCTTTAATAATATAGGGATAGTCTGCATCGGGTATAGCAGCTTCGAGAAACTCATCATTTTTAAGAGGTGGTTTGTACCTAGCAGGGATAGCGGCAGCCCCTCCCACATCTTTAGCTCTCGTTCTATTTTCTGTATCAACGGTTTGAAGTTTAATTCATAAATGGAGGCAGGCTGGCGTCCCATCTGGATCCCCAGGTATTTAAGGTGGGTTTTTGCTATCGGTATCCCACATATGTTATCCCCTATTTCATAGGTTTTCAGGGATGACATGGTTCGCTCATTCAGAAACAGTATTTCACATTTTGTCTTGTTCAATTTAAAACCTGCCATAGACCCAAATCTCTCTATCTGTTGTATTGTTTTTAAAAGGTCATTCTGTGGTCTATTCATGAATAATATGATATCGTCCGCGAATAGAGCTGAATGTACTTTTTCCATTCCAATGTTAATGCCCTCAAAGCAGTCTCCTCCATTGATCAGTTTTGATAATGGCTCAATGGCTACATTGAACAAGAGAGGAGACAGCGGGCACCCCTGTCTCGTCCCTTTGGTCAAAGAGAAGGGTCGTGACAAAAATCCGGGTGTCGCCACTCTTGCCTGAGGGTTTGCATATAGTATACCTATAAATGTTCTGAATGCTATAAACGGCTTTTATACAATCAGCTGATGCATCAGTGCAAAAAAACCCAACAAAAAACTACAAACTTCTGTGCAGACTCCTGTCCGACAGCATCAGCTGATAGTTTAGCCGACCAGGCGGTAAAAAGCCGGCCTCACCGCTCGACTTATAATCTCAGCTGATTCTGTCAGGTGACCGCATCAGCTGATCATAGCCAGGTCTGAGAGAGAGAGCGAGAGAGAAAAGAGAGAGAGAAAGAGAGAAAGAGACTGAGAAAAGGAGAGAGAAAGAGAGAAAAAGAGAGGAGAGAGAGAGGGAGAGAGAGGGAGGGAGGGGGAGAGAGAGAAAAAGAGGGGGAAAAAGAGAGAAAGAAAAAGAGAGAGAAAGAGAGAGAAAGGAGAGAGAGAAGACAAAAAGAGGGAGAAAGAGAGATAGAGAGAGAGGGAAAAAGAGAAAAAGAGACTGAGAAAAAGAGAGAGAAAAAGAGGGAGAGAGAGAGAGGAGAGAGAGAGAGAGAGAAAGAGAGAGAGAAAGAGAGAGAGAAAGACAGAGAGAGAAAGGAGAGAGCAATGCAGCCTCATTCCGTGAACTGCTCCGATGTTAGAGGTGTGTCCCGTGGCTCACAGCTGATGGCCGGCTCCTCCCCTCAGTGCATAATTAAATTAAATTATAATTATAAATAAATAATAATTACAGTATAATTTAAAATTAAAAAAAAATTAAATTTTTTACTGGGACTTGAACTCGTGAACTCATGCTTCTTAGACGGGAGCTCTATCCATTGAGCCACTGGCTCTATTGAAAAACATGGGCAGATTTGGTAATTTTGACATCTACATTGCAGAGTGAAGTCTGGTGGCAGCGCGGCTCACTTCAGGTGCTATGTGGAGAGGACACAGATCGTTCCCTGACGGTGTCGTGTGGATTACTTCGGACCTGGATTGTTGTTTGGGGATTAATAAAAAGGTAAATGAGGGTTTTTTTTGTCTTTTATTCCAAATAAAGGATTTTTCGTTGTGTGTGTTTCTTTACTTTCACTTACAGTTTAATCATGGAAGGTATCTCAGGGAGATGCCTAGCATGATTAACTCATTATTACCCCGATAGCCACCACACCAGGGCAATTCAGGATGAACTGGGTAGAGTCCCAGGACTGCCGCATCTAATGGGTGCGGCAATTCCGGGCGGCTGCTGGGTGATATTGTTAGGGTGGTGGGCTCCCCATAATGTGGTGCTCTCCATCCTGACAATACCAGCCTCCAGCCGTGTGGCTTTATCCTGGCTGGTATCAAATATGGGGGGAACCGCATTTTTTTTTTTATTATTTATTTATTTATTTTACTGCACGATATAGAGCCGCCCGCCGGCGGCTGTGATTGGTTGCAGTGAGACAGCTGTCACTCATCGTGGGGGCGTGTCTGACTGCAACCAATCATGGGCGCCGGTGGGCGGGGAAAGCATGGAATAACTAATTGAATAATGAAGCGGCAGCCATTTTCAAAAGAGGAAATGCCGCTGGAGATTTGTGACAGCCGTGCAGCGAGACACCCGTGATCGGTGAGTAAGAAAGAGAGAGGGATTGTGCTGGGGATGCAGGACGCATGCAGATATGAAAAGTGCGTACATACTTACTGTGAAAAGCTACGTTTTTTGTGCTCGAACCGTTCTCGAACGTAACTTGAACTGCCGAACGTTTTGCAAATAGTTCGAGTTCGTCGAACGACTCGAACACCCCCAAAATCACTGGAACATGAAATTGGCAAACCTCAAACCTCGCTCATCTCTAATAGTTAATAACAAACATTGTCATTATACTTACAAGTCCCGCAACGCGTCCTGCAGACTCTGTCTCCCAGCGCTTCTGCTTCCAAGTCCAATCATTGCTGTGCCCCCGGGTTAAAGGACCTTCCGCGACGTCATGGCCATGTGACCAGTCAGGTGTGAATGTTGTATTACCTCGTTGGGTACAGACTGGTCACATGACTATGACGTCATCAAAGGTCCTGTTAACTGATTGTCACTGTGCGAGTGTCGCATCGCATCACGGCGCACAATCTCCTGACAGGAGCGGGTCAGCTGCATGTATTTCCATATATAATGGATACATAACATTAAAATTTTGAAAGTTTGAAGCCTGAAATGTGGGAAAAGGTTGAAAAATTCAAGTGAGCCGAATACTTACGCAAGGCACTGTAAATCATACATAGATACACAACAATACAAATGAAAATTCTGCAAAAAAAAAAGTTTAATATTTTAATGAATTGCTATGACTTATTTTGTCCTGGCACAGATCCCCTTTTTTCAGTTGTTTCTATTCATACAGTGTCTTCAGGGACACTACACTCCCTAGAATTGCAAGCTAATTGCCAGCCAGTTTACCTGATAAGAGCAGAAATGCTGCAGCATCAAAAACTCAACAAAAGCTCATTGTAGGAGCACTGCCTTAGGAGACAGCTTTTCTCTCCAAAGCCCACAATAAATATTAAATCCCAATGTCTATAGTAATGATAGACCTGATATTTAACAAACATAGTTTACACAGTGGATACTCATGTTTAGTAAATGATTAATACTAATTATGTATTTGCCTTGCATGGGTCATATGCTACCAATTTATATGCCACGCAAATAAATATATGTATGTACACATTTTCGTTTCTACATATATATAGTTAGGAATATTGAAGGAAAACAATTCTCTTTCTCTCTCTCTATATATATATATATGCACTGTATACACGCCTTGGTGAATTGTATTCTGTCTGTGTAATTTGAGGCCGCTCTTACATCATAGTCTCATTAGCTCTGTGCTGGCTGACTGCGTCCCCTGGGCTCGCTGCCTGCAGGATCCAGATACGGATACCTCGAGGGATACAACACTCTACAAACTGTTTTCATAGCCTCCTCTTTTATTGTAATATCCAGATACTTTGACACAAGGCCAGACTGGGACTGAAATCCAGCCCTGGCATTTGAGAGCAGATAGGCTCACGTTGTGTGTGGTAAATGTGAAATGAGTTGTGCCTCTAGGGGGAAGATTGTGGCATGTGATAGGTGCAAAATAATGTATAGGGCTGATTAAGGCTGTGTGTACATGTTGCGTTTTTGCTGAATTTTTTTTAAAATGTATTTTTGAATGCAGATTTGTCAAAAAACCTAAAGGGAATCTTGAAGTGTAAAGGCCACGTCTCACTAAGCGACATCGCTGCTGAGCCATGGTTTTTGTGACGCAACAGTGATCTTGCTAGCGATGTCGCTGTGTGTGACATCCAGCAACGACCTGGACCGTGCTGTGAGGTCGCGACGTCGCAGGACAGGTGAGTGCATGTGAAGCTGGCGTAGCGATAATGTTCTCTACGCCAGGAATCACAAAATATCGCTGCTGCGATGGGGGCGGGGACTATCGCGTGCGACATCGCAGCATCGGCTTGCGATGTCGCAACGTGCAAAGCCGGCCTGAGGCTACTTTCACACATCCGTTTTTTTCTCTGCGGCACAATACGGCGCTCTGCAGAAAAACCGCAACCGTTTTTTTTTGCCGCCGGTTGCGTTTTTTTTGCATAGACTTACATTAGTGCCGTATTGTGCCGCATGGGCTTGCGTTCGGTCCGGTTTTTGCCGCATGTGGAAGATTTAGCCGATGCCGCGGCCGGATGGAACGTTGCCTGCAACGTTTTTTGCTCCGGCAAAAAAAAACGCATCGCGCCGCATCCGGCCACTGCGGTGCATTTTTCAATGTATGCCTATGGACGCCGGATGCGGCGTGATGCAGATAAAACCGCATCCGGCCGCCGCATGCGGTTTCTTCCACTGCGCATGCTCAGTAGCGTGCCGCAACCGGAAAAAAACGGACGGGCGTCATGTAAAAACGTATGCAAAGGATGCGGTGTTTTCGCCGCATCCGTTGCATAGGTTTCACAGCCGGATTGAGCCGCAGTGCTCAAACTGGATGTGTGAAAGTAGCCTAAGGGGTACTTTGTACGCTGCGACATCACAAGCCGATGCTGCGATGCCGAGCGCGATAGTCCCCGCCCCCGTCGCAGCTGCGATATCCTTGTGATAGCTGCCGTAGCGAAAATTATCGCTACGGCAGCTTCACATGGACTCACCTGTCCTGGAACGTCGCTCTGGCCAGCGACCCGCCTCCTTATTAAGGGGGCGGGTCGTGCGGCGTCACAGCGACGTCACACGGCAGGCGGCCAATAGGAGCGGAGGGGCGGAGATGAGCGGGATGTAAACATCCCGCCCACCTACTTTCTTCCGCATATCCTACGGAAGCCGCGGTGACGCCGGTAGGAGATGTTCCTCGCTCCTGTGACTTCACACACAGCGATGTGTGCTGCCGCAGGAGCGAGGAACAACATCGGACCGTCGCGTCAGCATAATTATGGATTACGCCGACGCTGCACCGATGATACGATTATGACGCGTTTGCGCTCGTTAATCGTATCATCGAACCTTTACACACTACAATGTTGCATGCGATGCCGGAAGTACGTCATTTTCAATTTGACCCCACCGACATCGCACCTGCGATGTCGTAGTGTGCAAAGCCCGCCTAAGTGTGCAAAATACAAGGGATGCAAGCAATCTGTTATATTGCTCCCACTGCTTTTATTTCCATACTAAACTAACATGCAATGTATCAGATTATTCTGTTACAATGATTTACCACATATGTATACTTTATATATATATATATATATATATATATTTGACAACTTGAGAAGACACGAAGTATATTCAACAGGGAAAACTAATGGAGCTGTATGTACAATGTTTAAAACTGAGGTTTTCCGGTGTACATGCCAAGCGAGAAGCAATAATGCTATGTTATTACAGCTTAATATTATCATTAGCAGTAAACATAGCAGACTCTGATCTTTACTAGATATCTTACTTCAGCAATTATCTTGGACAGGAGTAAGGTGCATTTACACTACTGACTGTGGCTGTTAAAAGGGTTTTCTACGCCAGAGCAACTATCGGCGAACAGTGCAACTTACTGAATAATTAACATTGTCTGGTATATATACAGTATGTAATGGTAGAATTCAGCTCTGCTTTGAGTGTTTTTTTGCATTTATCTGCCTAATAGATTCTAAGTTCATTCTCTCAATGTTCTACTGAGGGAAGTAGATGAGAATCTGATCAGAATGTGACCATAATGTCAAAGCTTATACTTCCAGCCATGTGACAACTGCTCGAACTTGCTAGCAAAGCCACATTCTAACATTATATATAATACATACTTCGTTATTCAGTTCAGATGCACTGCTTGCTGAAACTTTCCTCTTGGGTGGAAAACCCTTTTAATGGCCAGTAAGTAGTGTTGAGCGAGTAGTGGACTATTTGTTCTCGCTATGCTGTTAGCGACTACTGTCTGCTACTCGTATATTCGTTACAAGTAGCGAGCGCAATGTAAGTCAATGTGAAATACTCGCTATGTAAGTCAATGTGAAATATTCGCAAAATAGCGACTAACCCGAAAGATGTACTTGTCTTGCAAGTAGCGAATAGTACGGCTTTCGGGTTACTCGCTACTTAGCGAGTATTTCCCATTGACTTACATTGCGCCCGCTACTCGTAGCGAATATGCGAGTAGTGGACAGTACACCATAGCAAGTACAAATAGTCACCTACTCGCTCAACACTACCAGTTAGCCAATGTAAATGCACCTTAAAGAGATTGCCCAGGCTTATAACGAAAGACAACTGTGACTCTATGTGAGTGAAGACTCATGAATCCTCAAATCACAATCAGCTGCATATCAAATAGTATATTTTGCAGTCTGCAGGAGAGTGACTGTAGACTTCCATGAAAAGCCTGGACCACCCCTTTAAGGGGGCTATACATAACTACGGTAATACAGTTGAAACATATCTTTACCTATTAGCCACATTAGATAGCCACTCATATAATATAGGGTCTTCTAGCTGCCTGTTCTGGCAAACTGACAGTGGTGAAAAGTGGTGGATACTCTCCAATGAGATGTTAGAAATGCCTGGTCTTTCTAAGGATTTTACATACTATAAGGCCTCACTCCCACTTGCGATTAAAAACGTCGAGTGCGATCTGATGAAAAATTTGGATTGGATTCCCAGCAATGTTATTCAATGAGGCAGTGTCCATTTGTGAGTTTTTCCTCAGCTGTAATCAGGCTGAGGAAAAAAAATTGCAGCATGCTGTGTATGGTCGCGTATGGTATATCAGACGCGACTCGGTAATGCAAGTCAATATGTGTGAGAAAAAAATCGGACGGCACACGGTACACATATATCAGGATAGGCACATATATACCAGGGTGGAGACAAATAT
Source organism: Anomaloglossus baeobatrachus (assembly GCF_048569485.1). Classification (NCBI taxonomy): domain Eukaryota; kingdom Metazoa; phylum Chordata; class Amphibia; order Anura; family Aromobatidae; genus Anomaloglossus; species Anomaloglossus baeobatrachus. The sequence continues at coordinate 456,525,581 of NC_134356.1, forward strand.
ACCAGGATGGGGACATATATACCAAAATTAGCTCAGGGTGGGGACATATATCAGGATGGGCCTAGGATGTAGACTGTATTTAAGCTGTTGATAATGTAATTGTTTTTGGGGACCCCATTCAGACTTTTGTTATAGGATCTCATGACTTCTATGTATGCCTCTGCTCCCCGACACTTTCCCTGGTTCACCCATTTATTTAAAAAAAAACACAAAAAAACCCCAAAACAATGTAGGTACGATGAAGTCAGGCAGAATGCAGCATGAGCCGGGAGTGGCTGCTGCTCAAAGACTATAGAGTCTCATTCTGAGGCTCCATTGACTTTGATCTCCCTAATCGAGGAACATCATGGAATCGAGGAACATCATGGGAACCGCTGGACTACATTGGACTTGGGAATTTTGCTTTCTAATAACAATGGACAGTGTCTTGTTTTGATTTCTCTCCCCCACAGAGGAGTGGAAATCCCCCACAAGTGACCTCATTTTGGAAATTACACCCCTCAAGAAATTTGCTAGATGTGTGGTGAGCACCTTGAACTAACAGGTACTTCACAAACTATTAAAACTTTGAGCCATGATAATGGAAATATAAATTTTCACAAAAATGTTGTTTTAAGTAAACCCCAAGTTTTTTCATTTTCACAAAAGTAAGGCGGGGTTTACATGTTGCGACATCGGTAACGATATATCGCCGTTACCGACATCACAGCGTGTAAACCCTGCAAAACCCTGCAAAAACGTTAAAAATCGTTGATCGGTGACACGTCGCTCCTTTTCATAATATCGCTGGTGCTGCCGGTACGATGTTGTTTGTCGTTCCTGCAGCACCACACATCGCTGTGTGTGACCCTGCAGGAAAGACAAACATCTCCTTACCTGCCTCCACCGACAATGCGGAAGGAAGGAGGTGGGCGGGATGTTATGTCCCGCTCATCTCCGCCCCTCCGCTTCTATTGGCCGGCCGCTTAGTGACGTCGCGGTGACTTCGCTGTGACGCCGAACGCACCTCCCCCTTGAAGGAGATATTGTTCGGCGGTCACAGCGACGTCACCGACCAGGTATGTGCAAGTGATGCTACCGTAGCGATAATGTTCGCTACGGCAGCAATCACCACATATCGCATGTGCGACGGGGGCAGGTGCTAGCGCGCTCAACATCGCTAGCAATTGCTAGAAATGTCACAGCGTGTAAAGCCCGCCTAAGAGTAGAAAACAAACAATACAATTTGTTGTGCAGGCATACCACATATATGTGGGCTCGGAAGGGAAGGAGCCCATATTTATGCACCAATTCAACATCTTCAGGAAAGAAAACGCATCAAAATGTGATGCAGTTTTGATGTGACATTGATGCGCTTTTTTGCTAGGAGATGCAGATTTGGTGCAGGAATTTGGTATATAAATTTAAGCTCAAATCTGCATCTCTTGGCAAAAAAATGCATGGGGTTCTTCGCATTTTAACACACAGCCAAGATAACTCACACAGCTGGGGGCTGCAGCCTGTAGCCATCTGCTTTATTGCTCTGGGTATCAAAATATGAGGGACCCTATGCCATTTTTCCCAATCATTTATTTATCTTTACACTCTACTTGCAGCTAGTCTGTCTGCAAACAAATCACAGACTCTGTCAGAGAGGGTGGGTGGGGTAAGCAGTGAATATTCATGAGATTTAATGAACTGACCCGGAAGCAGTGTGACAACTGCAAAGAAACTCAGTTAGTATAACTGAACTGCTTTAATCCCCAGTTTGCTTGCTTTTTCATTTTTTTTTTATTTTTATCCGGGCAGCCAAACTCGAACAGTAAAACAGACTTCCCTGAGATGGGAGCGGTTCTGAAATGTCACAGGTATAGGTGTTGCTTTTATATGGTTCTGCTTATTAAAATATTTAGGCGGCCGTATGGCATAATGGTCAATTATATAATAGAGTAGGACCCCCCCTTTTGAGATTTGCCGTGACGTTGCAGGGGTGGCTCAAATTATTGATCAATTGTTTGCTAAAAATCTCATGTTACATTATAGTACAGTAGGAATGAATTTGTGAATTTTACACTTTTTATTTGTTGCATGCCATTCATAGGCAGTGCTGGCTCCCCCCTCTCTGTGATGATTTACTGGTCTGGTGGCTGACCCCCACCATGTCGTGCACGCCCAGTGTGGTTTGCAAATTCCTTCTGCTACTATCAAAACTAATGTTGGAGTCTGTTCACTTTCAACTATCTCACCCTGCTCCACAGGCATCATTAATTAAGCACCATATACTTGGGCCTGCTCCGCCTTTGTCCATGGCTGCTGGTCAGACACTGTGAGGGCCAGTTCTGACATTGTGCTGGTGTGTGTGGCCTTGCTGCATATGCTGGCACCTGGACTGCCTTTATTCGCAGTTATCTGTCTTTGCAACATGGGAGCGGTTCTGAGATGTCACAGGTATATGTGTTGCTTTTATATGGTTCTGCTTATTAAAATATTTAGGAGGCCGTATGGCACAATGGTAAATTATATAATAGAGTAGGACCCCCCCTATTGAGATTTGCCTTGACGTGGCAGGGGTGGCTCAAATTATTGATCAATTGTTTGCTAAAAATCTCATTTTGCATTATAGCACAGTAGGAATGAATTTATGAATTTTACACTTTTTATTTGTTGCATGCCATTCATAGGCAGTGCTGGCTCCCCCCTCTCTGTAATAATTCCCTGAGAAGTCTGTATTCGGGGTCCATTCATGGACACTAAGAGTTCCGTTACGGACCCCATACTTTACGGTTCCAGTTCACCTATCACTAGTAATAGGTAAAAAATGCTCTATTATGTGTCACACAATTTCTCCTGAACGTAGCCATACCCCACATGTGACTGTACAGTAATGTTTGGCCACACGGCAGGGCTTTGGAGGGAAGGAGCGCTAGTTCACTTTTGGAGCACAGATTTTCCTACAATAGTTTGCGTAGTATATTTGTAGAGCCCCTAAGTGACAGAACAGCAGAAACCCCCTCAAGTGACCATATTTTGTAAATTACACCTCTCTGGAAATTCATCTATGGGAGTAGAGACAATTTTGCCTCTGGAAAAAACCCATGGAGTCAATCGCAGTGAATGTTGCAGAATTAAAAAGCACAAATAAGCCCCTGTAGTGTCCAGTACATTATAGTGCCAGTACATTCTGTCCAGCTTGTGCTCCTGGAGACACCCCCCCCTAAATTAAGCAAGCCTCCTCACTACAACAATGCCAAATATGTGAACCTTAAGGCTATGTCCGCACGTTGCTTTTTACCTGCTTTTTACCTGCTTTTTTGCTGCTTTTTCAACTGCAGCGTTTAATGCCAAAATGGTTGTGTTCTGCTTTTCAAGCAAAGTCTATGGGAATTTGGGTTTCTTGTCCGCACTATGCAGTTCAAACTGCAGCCTTTTTGTTGCAGAACTTTGGTCAAAAACTCAGCTTTGCCGTGCAAAACCCAAATGGCAAAAACAATTGACATGTCAATTGTTTTTGCCATTTGGGTTTTGCACTGCAAAGCTGAGTTTTTGACCAAAGTTCTGCAACAAAAAGGCTGCAGTTTGAACTGCATAGTGCGGACAAGAAACCCAAATTCCCATAGACTTTGCTTGAAATGCAGAACACAACCATTTTGGCATTAAACGCTGCAGTTGAAAAAGCAGCAAAAAAGCAGGTAAAAAGCAGGTAAAAAGCAACGTGCGGACATAGCCTTACTGTGGTTTAGGTACTCTGTGGTGCTCAGAAGGGAGGGGGGTATTTGTATTTGGGAGTGCAGATTTTGCTGGATTTCTTTCTTGGGGGGAGACATAGCAGTTTCCAAAGCTTTTGTGATGCCAGTTACGTGGAAGCCTCCTGTATTTCTATTAACAGATGCAATTTTTTTTCAAGCACAGATAAAAAGAAATGTAATCTTAAGGCCTGTTTCAGACGTCAGTGATTCTGGTATGTATGTGCTAAATTATATGTCAGAATCACTGACATACGCAGACCCATTATAATTAATGGGTCTGCGCACACATCAGTTATTTTTCACTGACCGTGTCTCCGTGTAGCGTACATGTGTGTCCGTGATCGCCGCACGGAGACATGTCTGTTTTTTTCTGGCATCACTGATGTCCCACGGACCACGCAGTGGTGTGATCCGTGAAACACGTACCAGAAAAACACGGACATTTAAAATAATAAACATTTTCAACTCACCTTTACAGTGACGCTCTGTGCAGCCCATACTCTCTGCAGCTTCCTAGCCAGCTCATGAATATTCATGAATGTAGTTAGAGCCGACCTGGAAGTAGCTGCAGAGAGCGGTGGCCGGACGCTACAGAGCTGGAGGCTTCAGCACCATGGAGAGCAGGAACGGGACAGGTGAGCATACGTCCATGTGCAATCACGGATAACGGCTCACGTATCGCGGATTGCACATGGACAACCCACGTGTGCCGTGAATCACGGAACACGGAGGGACATATGCGTGTTTTAAACATCAATGAAGAACGTCTGTTTTTCACTGACGTGTGAAACGGGACTAACAGTGTAGTTGAATAGCATTAGTCCTAGTGCTGTCTGTGACATATTTTTTTCACAGATGGCACTTAGACCTAAAATACGATGGTGTGAACAAGGAGCTATACTGATGAGTGCATAGGTCTTAAAACACTATGCATTCAGGTCTATTATGCTAGTATTGTCTATAGAATTAAAATAGAAATTAACCTTATAAAACCCTAATCCCATTTTATTTTGGCTGTGCACTTTGGAATATAGGCCTCATAACCAGCTTTACCAGAGTGCACATTGATGTGTGCAATCTCTGTTAGGGCTCATTCAAAAGTCCAATTTTTCCACGTATGAGAAAAAATGAACCTATTTCTTGGATCAGAGTTGATCAGAGTGTGATCTGAGTGTCATCAGTTTTCTCGTGTCATCAGTTTTCTCGTATGTAGAGAAAGAGAAAAAAAAGTTTCTTCATTTTGACAGTCCATTAAAATCGGACCACACTTGGATGAAATCCAAGTACGGCCTGATCTTTTCACTGACCCATAGATCCCTCCTTTGGATCCAAATCAAACATCTTTTTTTTCTGTGGATCGCTCGGTCTGTGAAAAGTCATGGCATGCGGATGGTCTTATAGACTATCACAGGTACTAGTGCTATCCATGAAAACCATGGGTAACACTTGTACACAAAAATCGAACAGAATGAGGCCTTATCTGCATATGCTGCTGTATTCAATGTAATCCAATGTAACTTATTTATCTTGAACCCCAATAAAAAGTCTGCATGAGCATCCTCCAGAGCCATTTATATTACTGATTTTCTTCTATGGACTTCTTTTGGCCCAGGCAGTTTTTAGGACCGAGGTATGACTGGTTTGGGTCACCTGTAGTAAAGTTCTCACAGTTCTCTTGCCTATATTTCTTCGTAGAGTCTCTGGTATAGCTTCACGTGGTTAGACTGCAGCTATAAATAAAGCATAATAATAACAACAGATTCTGTCACACAGAAAAGAGCCTGCGATTAATAAAGAGAAAAGTGATTTGCTGCCAAGCGAACAGCCATTCATCACCTCTAACAGATAACTTGTGTTAATGAGGATGGAGGCTGTCCCTGGGGTAAAGCTAAAGCTGACGAAACAGCTGCTGAGGCAATAGCCTGTAGAGTTACACCAGGCCCAGTGTGTAACCTTCTGGTGCCTGTCTGTGTCAGGAACATTAACCACTTCACCCTATGATTTCCATAGCAGTGAATGGTGAGAGCTGTTTTCACTGCAGCCAGGGCACTTGGGTTCTGGTCACTCCATTTCTGGATAGGTGTAGGTCACAGAGTTGGGAAATTAATCTATTGGAAATTTACAGCATATTCTGTAGATGTGCCATTAATTTAAGTAACACGACAACTATAAAAATAAGACAGGGGAAAGCAGCCAATGTAAACAGCTCAGTCTGCACAAAGGTACATTAGTCAAAGCATTGTGTTTACACACATTTGTGAAAAAATCGTACCGGAATCATCAGTGGTTTGGATCATTGAGTCTTCAGTGTACAGGCCACCTGTATGTCTTTGCCATCAGTGTTTTATACGAACTGATAAATAAATGACAAAGCTTCTCCCATCCTTTGCAATGTTAGAAGCGGACAGAACATGTACAGTAGACAGATGCCATCCATATGTTGTATGTATTTTTCACAGACTCGTAAGCATGAATTGGCACTTTTCATCCATGATACCGAAAACCCCCCAGATATGTCGCTTAATTTTACACAGACTAATGGTTTCTGAGCAAACACGGACATGTGGATAGCACCATAGATTATAATGAAACAAATCAAGGAAAGGGAAAAGGGAGTCAGATCACCAATCCATGAAATGCCTGCAGCAAATGGAAGAGATTCCCATGGAGCCGCCGAGGTCCAGGCTTCCAAGAGGGAAGTGCAAATCAATGAAACTCCTCCAGTGATAGGCTCTCCAAAATAAAAAGATCACTTTATTGAAAAATCTTAAAAGTAGAAATCGGCATACAATTCAATCCACTAACCAAAAACGTAACCAAAAACGACGCATTTTGGCAAAGGTGCCTAAGTCATGATCACCATGACTAATGCACCTTTGGCAAAAGTGTCGGTTTATGATCAAGGGTTGAATTGTTTGTATAGATTATAATAGGTACATGTTGTATTTGTGAAGAAAAAACGGATACAACACGAACGTGTGAATCAGGCTTTACACAATTTTTCACACTTGTCAACAGTCCCAAATTTGCCAGGACTGTTCGAAATCTTAGGAAGCTATCCTGGCATAATCAAGGCTGCATTTATGTAATCCCTTGATATGGCAATTTTCCTGGTTAGGACCTTCCCTAGCACTAATGGTGACAGGACATAACAGATTTAAATTTATGGAAATCTATGGTTTGATTTCTTTGCCTGTGTGGACTGGATAGGCTGTTACTGACATCTGGTGAGAAATTCATGTCAACAACAGCTCTAAAAATATATTTATGTAGAACATTGGTCACACGTTCAATACAATTCTTAATTCACCCGCTTTATATAAAAAAATTAGTGGGTTTGACTTTACATAGAGCGTGGCTGTGGACGTAATAGATGAAAATAATGCAGGAGCATATTTAGAATCCCACCTGCAGGGGATGGTAAAATTGCTGTCACATGTTAAAGGGGTTGTCCATTTATTTTTTTTCTTAATTGCATGCAATTGGGGCTAAAAATATTTTTTACTCTAGTGTTTCATTCAAAATTTGGCACTATTTGCTGTGTGTAGCCCCTGTGTTGCACTGTCTATTGCTAGCTACTCAATCTGTTAATGGGGTTGGCCATATTATCTTTATTTTATCAGATGCGTCGAGGACATGATTTTCTGGTACTTAATATTATATAAGTATTACAGATTCTTCACTTGTTAGTAGAGTTGAGCGCGGTTCGTGGTTCGAGGTTCTCCAGTTCTAGGCTCGAGTGATTTTGGGGCCTGTTCTAGATCGAACTAGAACTTGAGCTTTTTGCAAAAGCTCGATAGTTCTAGAAACGTTCGAGAACGGTTCTAGCAGCAAAAAACCAGCTAAATCCTAGCTTGGTTTCTGCTGTAATAGTGTAAGTCACTCTGTGAATCACACTATTATGACATTTCAGTGTATAGTGTGCGTGAACAGCGCCTTCAGATCACTGCTGTTTCTACAATGGCGATCGCCATTTTTTTTTTTTTTCCTTGTCTTCCTTCCCTAAGCGCTCGCGTGTAGTGGGGCGGGCCAGCATGTCAGCCAATCCCAGACACACACACAGCTAAGTGGACTTTTAGCCAGAGAAGCAACGGCATGTGTGATAGGATGTCCATGTCACATGTCCCTGCATTATAAAACCGGACATTTTCCTCCAGGACGCCATTATCTCTTCTGCGTCTTTGGTGTCAGACATCACTGTCGCAGCTCCGTCCTTTGTCCTATCGCTGATACAGCTGTATGCGCTCCATACACAGCGCTGGACAGCTTAGGGAGAGCACTTTCTAGCAGTCCTTTTAAGGGCTCAAACCGGCAGGGTCAGAGTTAAGGTGACAGGTCCTGAAAACAGCGACAGCGTCTGTGTAGCCAAGGTCAGGGATTTCCTCCCTGCATTTCCCTATTAGGAGGGAATAGAAAGGCAGGCTTCCATTCCTCTACCCAGACCCCACAATCCTGGCACTGTACCCTCCTGTCCTCTGCACACTCCAACTCATTATAACTAAGCCATTATACTAGCTAACACTCAGTGTACCTAGTGGCATCCTATACGTGGCTATTAGACTTTGCTATAGTCCCACTAGTGCAAAGACATTTGCAGAGCGCGTCTGCCTGCATTGCACACTCCAACTCATTATAACTAAGCCATTATACTAGCAAACACTCAGTGTAGCTAGTGGCATCCTATACGTGGCTATTGGACTTTGCTATAGTCCCACTAGTGCAAAGACATTTGCAGAGCGTGTCTGCCTGCATTGCACACTCCAACTCATTATAACTAAGCCATTATACTAGCTAACACTCAGTGTACCTAGGGGCATCCTATACGTGGCTATTGGACTTTGCTATAGTCCCACTAGTGCAAAGACATTTGCAGAGCGCGTCTGCCTGCATTGCACACTCCAACTCATTATAACTAAGCCATTATACTGGCAAACACTCAGTGTACCTAGTGGCATCCAATACGTGGCTATTGGACTTTGCTATAGTCCCACTAGTGCAAAGACATTTGCAGAGCGCGTCTGCCTGCATTGCACACTCCAACTCATTATAACTAAGCCATTATACTAGCTAACACTCAGTGTACCTAGTGGCATCCTATACGTGGCTATTGGACTTTGCTATAGTCCCACTAGTGCAAAGACATTTGCAGAGCGCGTCTGCCTGCATTGCACACTCCAACTCATTATAACTAAGCCATTATACTAGCAAACACTCAGTGTACCTAGTGGCATGCTATACGTGGCTATTGGACTTTGCTATAGTCCCACTAGTGCAAAGACATTTGCAGAGCGCGTCTGCCTGCATTGCACACTCCAACTCATTATAACTAAGCCATTATACTAGCTAACACTCAGTGTACCTAGTGGCATCCTATACGTGGCTATTGGACTTTGCTATAGTCCCACTAGTGCAAAGACATTTGCAGAGCGCGTCTGCCTGCATTGCACACTCCAACTCATTATAACTAAGCCATTATACTAGCTAACACTCAGTGTACCTAGTGGCGTCCTATACGTGGCTATTGGACTTTGCTATAGTCCCACTAGTGCAAAGACATTTGCAGAGCGCGTCTGCCTGCATTGCACACTCCAACTCATTATAACTAAGCCATTATACTGGCAAACACTCAGTGTACCTAGTGGCATCCTATACGTGGCTATTGGACTTTGCTATAGTCCCACTAGTGCAAAGACATTTGCAGAGCGCGTCTGCCTGCATTGCACACTCCAACTCATTATAACTAAGCCATTATACTAGCTAACAGTCAGTGTACCTAGTGGCATCCTATACGTGACTATTGGACTTTGCTATAGTCCCACTAGTGCAAAGACATTTGCAGAGCGCGTCTGCCTGCATTGCACACTCCAACTCATTATAACTAAGCCATTATACTAGCAAACACTCAGTGTACCTAGTGGCATCCTATACGTGGCTATTGGACTTTGCTATAGTCCCACTAGTGCAAAGACATTTGCAGAGCGCGTCTGCCTGCATTGCACACTCCAACTCATTATAACTAAGCCATTATACTAGCTAACACTCAGTGTACCTAGTGGCATCCTATACGTGGCTATTGGACTTTGCTATAGTCCCACTAGTGCAAAGACATTTGCAGAGCGCGTCTGCCTGCATTGCACACTCCAACTCATTATAACTAAGCCATTATACTAGCTAACACTCAGTGTACCTAGTGGCATCCTATACGTGGCTATTGGACCTTGCTATAGTCCCACTAGTGCAAAGACATTTGCAGAGCGCGTCTGCCTGCATTGCACACTCCAACTCATTATAACTAAGCCATTATACTGGCAAACACTCAGTGTACCTAGTGGCATCCTATACGTGGCTATTGGACTTTGCTATAGTCCCACTAGTGCAAAGACATTTGCAGAGCGCGTCTGCCTGCATTGCACACTCCAACTCATTATAACTAAGTGTGAGGTAGTGTCGTCGGCTGCGCTGCAGAAGACACGGGATCCAGGCACCAAGGTTCACAGCACACGGTTTATTCCAAAGAAAAAGTTCACAATAGTACATAGGTGCCTTTCCGGCAGAGAACTCAGGGAGATGTGATCACCCCCTCACACCCGGCACACCTGCCCTTGTTCCTGAATCTATTTATCCCTCCCTTCAGCCTGTAGGGAAAACAGCATTAACCCTATAGTGGATTATCATGGAGTGAGCACAACCGGGGCGAGACATACCGGCCGTCATAGATAACCCCGGTCACAGTCTCACATACCCCCCCCCCCCTCAGTTCAAGCGTGCGGGGTTGAACTCCTGCCATCAAACACGGGCCGCGGGACAAGGCATCGGCGTTGCCCTGCAACCTACCGGCCCGGTGTTCAACCGTATACCGGAAGTTCTGCAGAGAAAGGAACCACCGGGTAACCCGGGCATTCCGTTCCTTGGCGGACCTCATCCAGACCAGTGGAGAGTGATCCGTCACCAAGCGAAACTGACGTCCCAGCAGGTAATAGCGTAGGGACTCCAAGGCCCACTTGATCGCCAGGCACTCCTTCTCCACTACGCTATAATTCCGCTCGGGAGGGGTGAGCTTCCTACTTAAGAAGGTGACGGGGTGTTCCTCCCCCTGAACCACCTGAGACAGCACTGCCCCCAGGCCGACCTCCGAGGCGTCAGTCTGTACTATGAACTCCTTCCGGAAATCAGGGTTGAACAGAACGGGCTGTCCGCACAGGACCTCCTTCAGGGCCCGGAAGGAGTCCTCGGCCTGCGGAGTCCAGCGCACCATGACGGACTTCTTGCCTTTGAGAAGGTCCGTCAAGGGGGCTGATAGTCCCGCAAAATCTTTTACAAACCTCCTGTAGTACCCCACGATACCCAGGAAGGCCCTAACCTGCTTCGTGGTCAGGGGTCTAGGCCACTTCTGGATCGCCTCGACCTTGTTAATTTGGGGCTTAATCACTCCTTGGCCTATCACGTAGCCCAAGTAGCGGGCTTCCGTGAGTCCCAATGCACATTTCTTGGGATTGGCTGTCAATCCGGCTGTTCGAAGCGCGTCCACCACCGCTTGTACCTGTTCCAAGTGAGTCTGCCATTCGGAGCTGTAAATAATGATGTCATCAAGGTACGCTGATGCATACGCCTGGTGGGGTTCCAGCACTAAGTCCATCAACCTCTGGAACGTGGCCAGAGCGCCATGTAACCCAAAAGGCAAGACAACATAGTGGAAGAGACCCTCCGGCGTAACAAAAGCGGTTTTCTCCTTGGCGGACTCCGTTAGTGGCACCTGCCAGTACCCCTTGGTCAGGTCGAGCGTGGTAAAATATCGCGCCTGTCCCAGCCTATCAATCAGCTCATCCACCCGGGGCATGGGGTAGAGATCGAACTTGGATATTTCGTTCAATCTCCTAAAGTCATTGCAGAACCTTAAGGAGCCATCGGGTTTTGGTATTAGGACAATCGGACTAGCCCATTCACTCCGGGATTTTTCGATGACCCCCAGGCGTAACATTGTCTTTACTTCCTCCGATATGGCTTGTCGTCGAGCCTCCGGTACTCGGTATGACTTCAGGCGTACCTTCAGGTGGGGCTCGGTGACAATATCATGTCGCATCAGACTGGTCCTACCGGGCAGTTCGGAGAAGACATCGGGGTTCTGCTGAACCAACCGTCTGGCCTCTCGCCTCTGAGTCTTGGTGAGGGCTTCTCCAATCCTTACTTCCGGTTCGTCCTCTCCGGAGGTCGCTGGAGCCGGATGTGAACGACCCGAAGAGGAGGGAGGTGGGGAAAAAACAGCCATCAGGTTTTCCCGTTCCTGCCAAGGTTTTAATAGGTTGACATGGTATATTTGTTCCGGTTTCCACCTACCGGGCTGCAATACTTTATAGTTAACCACCCCGACTCTTTCCTTTATCTCGTAGGGGCCTTGCCACTGAGCCAGGAATTTACTCTCCGCCGTGGGAATCAATACCAACACCCGATCCCCGGGTTTAAAGGTCCGCACGGTGGCTTGTCTATTGTAGCGGCCGCTTTGCGCGGCCTGAGCCTCCTGTAAATGCTCCTTCACAATTGGCATGACCGCGCTTATGCGGTTCTGCATACCCAAAATGTGTTCAATCACACTTTTATGGGGGGTGGGCTCCTGCTCCCAGGTTTCTTTTGCCAGGTCCAACAATCCCCGGGGATGTCGCCCGTATAACAATTCAAAAGGCGAAAACCCCGTGGATGCCTGTGGCACCTCTCGTATGGCAAACATCAAAGAGGGAAGCATCATATCACAGTCTTTCCCATCTTTGGAAATCACCCTTTTGAGCATGGTTTTCAGGGTTTTATTGAATCGTTCCACTAAACCATCAGTCTGAGGATGATACACAGACGTACGCAACTGCTTGATCTGGAGTAGCCGGCATAGCTCTTTGGTCACTTTAGACATGAATGGGGTCCCCTGATCCGTAAGGATCTCCTTGGGCAACCCCACCCGGCAGAACACAGCAAACAACTCCCGAGCTATAAGCTTGGCTGCAGTATGTCTGAGAGGTATCGCCTCTGGATACCGGGTGGCATAGTCAACGATCACTAGGATATGCTGGTGCCCTCGAGCCGACTTTACGAGGGGCCCCACCAGATCCATCCCTATCCGTTCAAAAGGGACTTCTATAATGGGTAATGGTACCAACGGACTGCGAAAGTGGGTCAGGGGTGCGGTAAGCTGACACTCTGGGCAGGTTTCGCAGAACCGTTTTACCTCCCCAAAGACCCCGGGCCAATAGAACCTTTGCAATATTCGCTCCTGCGTTTTCTTGACCCCTAGGTGACCACTCATCAGGTGTTTATGAGCCAAGTCGAGGACCCGCCGGCGATACGGCTGGGGCACCACCAACTGCTCTACCCCTACGCCCCGTATTTCATCTACCCGGTAGAGTAAATCCTGCTTAAGAGCGAAATGGGGGTATCTTACCTGGGCACCAGGCAGCTGTGCCACCCCGTCAACTACTGTCACCCGACTCCGGGCATGTATTAATGTAGGGTCCTGGAGTTGGGCTGTCCCAAAAGTATCCGGGGACGCCTCCAACTCCGGGATGGGCTCGACCGTCTCAGCCTCTCCTGCCAATACCTCTAGGGGCGACCTATCAGGTTCACATCCTGTCCCTATCATGGGGACCCCTACGGCAGGCGTCCCGGATTCAGGATTGTAGGGCTCAGGTCCCGGACTGACCAATATCTGAGGGGACTTAGGAGGTCCCTTCCATAAAGTCCAAAAATAGGGCAGATCCCTTCCTAGGATCACATCATAGGGAAGAGTATTAATAAGTCCCACCTCATGTTGCACCTGACCGCAAGGTGCTGTGATGGTGACTATCCCCGTGGGATAGTCTCGGCGGTCCCCATGTATGCAAACCACCCCCACGGTACGTCCTGTGGCCTTTACTTTAGCCCTTAGGGTTGATCGCACAAGGGTCACTAAGCTTCCGGAATCCAACAAGCCTGTAACCGGACATCCATTCACCTGAATTTGGCACAAGTGGGGCTCAGTCTCTGGGTAGACCAGGTCAGCGGTACACACCACCTGAGCATACATTGAACCCCGCCGGGTAACCCCACAATCCATGGGCTCCGTGGTGAGTGGACACTGGGCTTCCATATGTCCCACCCGCTGGCACCGCCAACATCTAATAGGGAAGGACACCCCCTTGACGAGTTGTCGTTTAGGGTACATAGTTTTCCGGACCTCAGGGACGGAGGGTGCGGCTTCAGACGGGACGGTAGCGGACTCCCGCACCGGTGTCAGCGGTGAGTCCTTGGCCCTAGGCTTGGAGGGGCCGGACCGACGGGCGGTACGCAAAGTCTCAGTGTCCCGTATCAAGTCCTGCGTAGCCACATGCCGCTCTACTAGGGACACTAATTGGTCCAGGGTACTCGGGTCACCCTGTCCGACCCACCGTTGAACGGTGACGGGTAAAGTGCGCACAAAACGATCCACTACTACCCTTTCCACCATTTGCGCCGGGCTCAGAGTGTCAGGCTGCAACCATTTTTTACAAGATGTAACAAGTCATAGGCCTGTGAGCGTACGGGTTTGGCTTCCTCATAGAACCACTGATTTACCCGCTGAGCCCGTACATAGGTATTCACCCCCAACCGAGCCAGTATTTCGGCTTTCAGGGTCACATAGTCAATGGCGTCCTCGGCACAGAGGTCCAGGTATGCTTTTTGGGGTTCCCCCGTCAGATAGGGCGACAATACCTCAGCCCACTGCGGGGTCGGCAGCTTTTCCCGCTCAGCCACCCGCTCAAACACCGCCAGGAACGCTTCCACATCATCACCCGGGGTCATCTTTTGCAACGCTTGTCTCACCGCTTTCCGGACGCTGCCGTCGTCACCCGGTCCCTGGGTTGTTGCTGCCGGTCCGGCACGGATCGACTTGGCCAGGAGGACCATCTGTTCTTGGTGCCTTTTTTCCTGCAATTGCAAGGCTTGCTGCTGACGTGCATTGGCCTGCTCCATCTGTTCTTGGTGCACTTGCAAGGATTGCTGCTGACGTGCATTGGCTTGATCCATCTGTTCTTGGAATTTTTTTTCCTGCATTTGCAAGGATTGGAGCAGGTGTGCATTGGTCTGTTGCTGCTGTGCATTAGCCTGAGCCAAATGCTTTAGTATGTCCTCCATGGCGTCGCCGGGTTTGGGCTGTAGTATAGCCGCTCGAATCCAGGACATGCGCAGCTGGGTCACCAGGGATGGATGCTACACCTCACCGGCTGTCATGCCCGCCGATTCTCCACCATATGTGAGGTAGCGTCGTCGGCTGCGCTGCAGAAGACACGGAATCCAGGCACCAAGGTTCACAGCACACGGTTTATTCCAAAGAAAAAGTTCACAATAGTACATAGGTGCCTTTCCGGCAGAGAACTCAGGGAGATGTGATCACCCCCTCACACCCGGCACACCTGCCCTTGTTCCTGAATCTATTTATCCCTCCCTTCAGCCTGTAGGGAAAACAGCATTAACCCTATAGTGGATTATCATGGAGTGAGCACAACCGGGGCGAGACATACCGGCCGTCATAGATAACCCCGGTCACAGTCTCACATAAGCCATTATACTAGCTAACAGTCAGTGTACCTAGTGGCATCCTATACGTGGCTATTGGACTTTGCTATAGTCCCACTAGTGCAAAGACATTTGCAGAGCGCGTCTGGCTTCATTGCACACTCCAACTCATTATAACTAAGCCATTATACTAGCTAACAGTCAGTGTACCTAGTGGCATCCTATACGTGGCTATTGGACTTTGCTATAGTCCCACTAGTGCAAAGACATTTGCAGAGCGCGTCTGCCTGCATTGCACACTCCAACTCATTATAACTAAGCCATTATACTAGCAAACACTCAGTGTACCTAGTGGCATCCTATACGTGGCTATTGGACTTTGCTATAGTCCCACTAGTGCAAAGACATTTGCAGAGCGCGTCTGCCTGCATTGCACACTCCAACTCATTATAACTAAGCCATTATACTAGCAAACACTCAGTGTACCTAGTGGCATCCTATACGTGGCTATTGGACTTTGCTATAGTCCCACTAGTGCAAAGACATTTGCAGAGCGCGTCTGCCTGCATTGCACACTCCAACTCATTATAACTAAGCCATTATACTAGCTAACACTCAGTGTACCTAGTGGCATCCTATACGTGGCTATTGGACTTTGCTATAGTCCCACTAGTGCAAAGACATTTGCAGAGCGCGTCTGCCTGCATTGCACACTCCAACTCATTATAACTAAGCCATTATACTAGCTAACACTCAGTGTACCTAGTGGCATCCTATACGTGGCTATTGGACTTTGCTATAGTCCCACTAGTGCAAAGACATTTGCAGAGCGCGTCTGCCTGCATTGCACACTCCAACTCATTATAACTAAGCCATTATACTAGCAATTTTTGCTGCCAGTTTAAGGGCCGTAGTTGCATTGTCAGGGATATTTATTCTTTATTATTCTGCTGTTAATAAAGCTAGACCACCACTGCAATCTACACCACCTCTCAATTTTTACTACCACATTTTCAGTCCACAATCTTGTCGCAATCAACATGAGTGGCAAAATGACAGATGCTGGTGGAAAGGGGAAGAGGCGTGGTGGAAAAGGCAAAAAAGGTTTTGTCCGTGGGGAAGGTGGCAAAGCTCCATTATCATCTGCTGAAGATAGACCATCTACCAGCAAAAGTAAGATGTTTACTACTTACCGTGGTCAATCCGATGTGCTCCCTTTTTTACGGACACGAACAACAGGAACAAAGGTAGATGATGGCCAAAAAAGGAAAATGCTTGAATGGATCTCAAGTGGTCCAACATGTGCCCTCTCAGCCACTTCAAGTACCGCATCCAAAAAACACCAGTCCTCTGAGTTGTCATCCCAATCAAACTTGATTTCTCCCAGCTCTGAAGTCTCCATCCGCCCTGCACAGTATGGTGGAACTGAGATGGCTGAGTCTGCAGAGCTGTTCAGTCACACTATAGCCTGGGAATCAGAGGTCTGCTCCCAAGCTACAGTGAGTACAGAACAGGAAATGGTCTGCAGTGATGCCCAGAACCTTTGTGACTCTGATTCAGGCCGTGAGGACAAAGTTTCGGAGCATAATGTTGACCCTTTGTCACAAACTGTAACACCTGTGGTTATAGACAATGAGGAACATACTGATGAAGATGAGACTCAGATACCCGATTGGGATGACAACTTAAATATTCGGTCAGGGCAAGAAGAGGCTCGGTCAGAGGGGGAGGGGAGTGCAAACACAACAATTGATGATGAAGTTCTAGATCCCACCTACTGTCAACCCACAGTCAGGCACTCGAGGAGGTCAACAGAGGTGGTGGAGGACGATGCAACTGATGACGAAGTTACCTTGCGCCTTCCTGGACAGAGTCGGAGTACTGGTAGCACGTCTACAACTGCATCCTCAGCCACCACTCTGCCTCTGAGCATTATTCGGGGTGGATCATCAGGTCGCATGGCCTCTAAGCCTTGCCTAGCCTGGTCCTTTTTTGACATAGAAAAAGATCGCCCAAATTATGTGATCTGTAAAATTTGTCATGGTTCTCTTAGTAGAGGTCAAAACCTCAGCAGTTTGACAACTTCTTCCATGAATCGTCACATGAATAAATATCATATGGCCCGGTGGGAAGCTCACCGTGCTGCAATGCGGCCTAGCGGAGCGAACCATCCACCGCCTGCCTCTTCCAGTGCATCCGCGCGCTCGTCATCTTCTAGGACTGTGGGGACAGCTGTCACACCTGTTTTTCCACCCACAACTTCCACCACTGTAACCGCAACAGGCAGTTTGCTTGGTAGGTTGTCAGTTGTTTTGGAAGGGGAAACAAGTGAGTGTGTACAGCTCTCTCAGACATCGATAGCACCAACTTTGGATGAAGGCAACATCATGTCTCCGCCTGCACTTTCCTCACAAACCTGCATTTTTCCAGGGACACCCTACTCAACACCGTCTACACACAGCAGCCAGATCTCTGTCCCTCAGATGTGGTCAAATAAAAGGCCACTTCCTGCGACCCATGACAAAGCTAAGAGGTTGACTCTATCCCTCTGTAAGCTCTTGGCTACCGAAATGCTGCCTTTCCGCCTAGTGGACACACAGGATTTTAGAGACCTTATATCTGTCGCTGTGCCCCAGTACCAGATGCCTAGTTGCCACTACTTCTCTAAGAAAGGTGTGCCCGCGCTACACCAGCATGTCGCACACAACATCACCGCTTCATTGAGAAACTCTGTGTGTGAACGGGTGCATTTCACCACCGATACTTGGACCAGTAAGCATGGACAGGGACGTTACATGTCGCTGACTGGGCACTGGGTAACTATGGTGATAGATGGTGAAGGGTCTGCTGCACAAGTTTTGCCATCCCCACGACTTGTGTGTCAATCCTCTGTCTGTCCAAGTTCCGCCACTGCTTCTGCATCCTCCACCTCATCTGGGTCCTCCACCTCCGCCCCAAGCCTGCCTGTTCAGGCCACCAGCGTTCTCACTGCGCAGAAGGAATCACGCACCCCTCATTACTATGCTGGCAGCAGAGCGCAACGGCATCAGGCGGTCTTTAGCTTGACATGTCTTGGGAATAAGAGTCACACAGCTGAGGAGTTGTGGTCAGCTCTGCGGTCCGAGTTTAATAAATGGTTGTCTCCACTCAACCTGCAGCCTGGTAAGGCCGCGTGCGACAATGCTGCAAACCTGGGTGCGGCCCTTCGCCTGGGCAAGGTGACACACGTACCTTGTATGGCTCACGTGTTGAACCTTGTCGTGCAGCAATTTTTAACACAGTATCCCGGCCTAGATGGCCTTCTGAACAGGGCACGAAAACTGTCTGCTCACTTCCGCCGTTCAAGCGCCGCAGCTGAGCGACTTGCATCGCTCCAGAAGTCTTTCGGCCTGCCGGTTCATCGCCTGAAATGCGATGTGGCGACACGCTGGAATTCAACTCTCCACATGTTACAGCGACTGTGGCAGCACCGCCGTGCCCTGGTGCAATACGTCATGACGTATAGCCTGGGCCAACGAGATGCAGAGGTGGGGCAGATCACCCTGATGGAGTGGTCTCAGATCAAGGACCTATGCACCCTTCTGCACAGTTTCGACATGGCGACGAATATGTTTAGCGCTGACAATGCCATTATCAGCATGACGATTCCAGTCATTTACATGCTGGAACACACGCTAAACACTATTCGGAGTCAGGGGGTGGGACAACAGGAAGGGGATGAACTACAGGAGGATTCATATGCGCAAGACACAACAACATCACCAAGGTCCAGACGTTCATCATCACCAAGGCGCCAGGCATGGGAGCATGGGGTACAGGGATCAACAAGGGCGCATGGTAGCAGGCGAGATGTTGAGGAAGGTGCAGGAGGACATGAAGAAATGGAGGACGAACTGTCCATGGACATGGAAGACTCAGCAGATGAGGGAGACCTTGGTCAAATTTCAGTTGAAAGAGGTTGGGGGGAGATGTCAGAGGAAGAAAGAACGGTTAGCACCTCTATGCCACAAACACAGCGTGGACTTGGTCCGCATGGCTGCGCAAGACACATGAGTGCCTTCTTGTTGCACTACCTCCAACATGACCCTCGTATTGTCAAAATTAGAAGTGATGATGACTACTGGCTTGCCACACTATTAGATCCCCGGTACAAGTCCAAATTTTGTGACATAATTCCAGCCATAGAAAGGGACGCACGTATGCAGGAGTATCAGCAGAAGCTGTTACTCGATCTTAGATCTGCTTTTCCACCAAACAACCGTGCAGGTGCAGGGAGTGAATCTCCCAGTTGTAACTTGACAAACATGGGACGGTCTCGTCATCTTCAACAGTCTACACGTACCAGTAGAACCGTATCTGGTGCTGGTAACAGCAATTTTATGGAATCTTTTCATAATTTTTTTAGACCCTCCTTTGCAAGGCCACCAGAGACAACAAGTCTGACACATAGTCAACGGCTGGAGAGGATGATACAGGAGTATCTCCAAATGAACATCGATGCCATGACTGTGCAACTGGAGCCTTGCTCCTTTTGGGCTTCAAACCTAGAAAAATGGCCAGAGCTCGCAACTTACGCCTTGGAGATTTTGTCGTGTCCAGCTGCCAGCGTTGTCTCTGAACGTGTCTTCAGTGCTGCTGGGTGTGTGCTGACAGATAAGCGCACGCGTCTGTCCAGTGACAATGTGGACAGACTGACGTTCATCAAAATGAACAAGTCATGGATCCAGAAGGAATTTACAACCCCTGTGTCATCCTGGGGAGAGTAAATGCTTGTGGATTTGGAATGTGCTTGATGCAAATCTAGCTGTGAAGTGTACAACTAGGGCACAAGTGCTGCCACTGAATGGGTGGGTGTGTGTGGGGCACAATTTTTGGAAAAAAAGGGAGACTCCGCTTGGAGTAACCCTTGCTTACATTGTTTTTAAAAGAAGCCAAGATGAACAGAGCTGGGATCAGGAAAGACTTTGCTACCTACCCTGGTGTCATCCTGGGGACGGTTAATTATGGCGTATTTTTGAATGTGCTTGATGCAAATCTAGCTGTGAAGTGTACAACTAGGGCACAAGTGCTGCCACTGAATGGGTGGGTGTGTGTGGGGCACAATTTTTGGAAAAAAGGGAGACTCCGCTTGGAGTAACCCTTGCTTACATTGTTTTTAAAAGAAGCCAAGATGAACAGAGCTGGGATCAGGAAAGACTTTGCTACCTACCCTGGTGTCATCCTGGGGACGGTTAATTATGGCGTATTTTGGAATGTGCTTGATGCAAATCTAGCTGTGAAGTGTACAACTAGGGCACAAGTGCTGCCACTGAATGGGTGGGTGTGTGTGGGGCACAATTTTTGGAAAAAAAGGGAGACTCCGCTTGGAGTAACCCTTGCTTACATTGTTTTTAAAAGAAGCCAAGATGAACAGAGCTGGGATCAGGAAAGACTTTGCTACCTACCCTGGTGTCATCCTGGGGACGGTTAATTATGGCGTATTTTTGAATGTGCTTGATGCAAATCTAGCTGTGAAGTGTACAACTAGGGCACAAGTGCTGCCACTGAATGGGTAGGTGTGTGTGGGGCACAATTTTTGGAAAAAAAGGGAGACTTGGAGTAACCCTTGCTTACATTGTTTTTAAAAGAAGCCAAGATGAACAAGTCATGGTTCAGCAAAGACTTTATCTACCTACCCCGGTGTCATGCTGGGGACGGTTAATTATGGCGTATTTTTGAATGTGCTTGATGCAAATCAAAACATCCTGTTTGCAACTAGGGCCCAAGTGCTGCCACTGATGGGGTGGGTGTCTGTGTGGCCCAATTTTTGGAAAAAAGGGAGAGTCCGCTTGGAGTAACCCTTGCTTGCTGTGTTTTTAAAAGAAGCCAAGATGAACAGAGCTGGGATCAGGAAAGACTTTGCTACCTACCCTGGTGTCATCCTGGGGACGGTTAATTATGGCGTATTTTTGAATGTGCTTGATGCAAATCTAGCTGTGAAGTGTACAACTAGGGCACAAGTGCTGCCACTGAATGGGTGGGTGTGTGTGGGGCACAATTTTTGGAAAAAAGGGAGACTCCGCTTGGAGTAACCCTTGCTTACATTGTTTTTAAAAGAAGCCAAGATGAACAGAGCTGGGATCAGGAAAGACTTTGCTACCTACCCTGGTGTCATCCTGGGGACGGTTAATTATGGAGTATTTTTGAATGTGCTTGATACAAATCAAAACATCCTGTTTGCAACTAGGGCCCAAGTGCTGCCACTGATGGGGTGGGTGTCTGTGGGGCACAATTTTTGGAAAAAAGGGAGACTCCGCTTGGAGTAACCCTTGCTTGCTGTGTTTTTAAAAGAAGCCAAGATGAACAGAGCTGGGATCAGGAAAGACTTTGCTACCTACCCTGGTGTCATCCTGGGGACGGTTAAGTATGGCGTATTTTTGAATGTGCTTGATGCAAATCTAGCTGTGAAGTGTACAACTGGGGCACAACTGCTGCCACTGAAGGGGTGGGTGTGTGTGGGGCCCAATTTTTGGAAAAAAGGAAGACTCCGCTTGGAGTAACCCTTGCTTACATTGTTTTTAAAAGAAGCCAAGATGAACAAGTCATGGTTCAGCAAAGACTTTATCTACCTACCCCGGTGTCATGCTGGGGACGGTTAATTATGGCGTATTTTTGAATGTGCTTGATGCAAATCAAAACATCCTGTTTGCAACTAGGGCCCAAGTGCTGCCACTGATGGGGTGGGTGTCTGTGTGGCCCAATTTTTGGAAAAAAGGGAGACTCCGCTTGGAGTAACCCTTGCTTGCTGTGTTTTTAAAAGAAGCCAAGATGAACAGAGCTGGGATCAGGAAAGACTTTGCTACCTACCCTGGTGTCATCCTGGGGACGGTTAATTATGGCGTATTTTGGAATGTGCTTGATGCAAATCTAGCTGTGAAGTGTACAACTAGGGCACAAGTGCTGCCACTGAATGGGTGGGTGTGTGTGGGGCACAATTTTTGGAAAAAAAGGGAGACTCCGCTTGGAGTAACCCTTGCTTACATTGTTTTTAAAAGAAGCCAAGATGAACAAGTCATGGTTCAGCAAAGACTTTATCTACCTACCCCGGTGTCATGCTGGAGACGGTTAATTATGGCGTATTTTTGAATGTGCTTGATGCAAATCAAAACATCCTGTTTGCAACTAGGGCCCAAGTGCTGCCACTGATGGGGTGGGTGTCTGTGTGGCCCAATTTTTGGAAAAAAAGGGAGACTCCGCTTGGAGTAACCCTTGCTTGCTGTGTTTTTAAAAGAAGCCAAGATGAACAGAGCTGGGATCAGGAAAGACTTTGCTACCTACCCTGGTGTCATCCTGGGGACGGTTAATTATGGCGTATTTTTGAATGTGCTTGATACAAATCAAAACATCCTGTTTGCAACTAGGGCCCAAGTGCTGCCACTGATGGGGTGGGTGTCTGTGGGGCACAATTTTTGGAAAAAAGGGAGACTCCGCTTGGAGTAACTTTTGCTTGCTGTGTTTTTAAAAGAAGCCAAGATGAACAGAGCTGGGATCAGGAAAGACTTTGCTACCTACCCCGGTGTCATCCTGGGGACGGTTAAGTATGGCGTATTTTTGAATGTGCTTGATGCAAATCTAGCTGTGAAGTGTACAACTGGGGCACAACTGCTGCCACTGAAGGGGTGGGTGTGTGTGGGGCCCAATTTTTGGAAAAAAGGAAGACTCCGCTTGGAGTAACCCTTGCTTGCTGTGT
This sequence comes from Anomaloglossus baeobatrachus, assembly GCF_048569485.1. Taxonomy (NCBI): domain Eukaryota; kingdom Metazoa; phylum Chordata; class Amphibia; order Anura; family Aromobatidae; genus Anomaloglossus; species Anomaloglossus baeobatrachus. The sequence goes on from NC_134356.1 coordinate 456,548,549, forward strand.
TTTTAAAAGAAGCCAAGATGAACAGAGCTGGGATCAGGAAAGACTTTGCTACCTACCCTGGTGTCATCCTGGGGACGGTTAATTATGGCGTATTTTTGAATGTGCTTGATGCAAATCTAGTTGTGAAGTGTACAACTAGGGCCCAAGTGCTGCCACTGAATGGGTGGGTGTGTGTGTGGCCCAATTTTTGGAAAAAAGGGAGACTCCGCTTGGAGTCACCTTGCGGTGTTTTACATGACTTTAGAAGGGCGTGCCATGCCTATATCTGTGTCTCCTCCTCTTTTTCTTTGTCCAGCTCTTTTGTTTTCGCATGAGTATATGTCCTTGTCACTTTCCCATGTGTTTGAGTTGTTTGTCACCTTTTGGACACCTTTGAGGGTGTTTTCTAGGTGTTTTTCTGTGTTTGTGATTGCCTGCCATTGTTTCCTATGCAGTTCGAGTTCGGTTCGTCGAACGTTCGACGAGCCGAACTCGAACGGGACCTCCGTTCGGCGAACCGGCCTCGAGCCGAACCGGGACCGGTTCGCTCATCTCTACTTGTTAGTGCAGCTTTCATCACCGACTGCACAGATATCGAGTCTATACAATGGCTGCTGTTGGAGGGACATGTGATCAGATAAGTCCATCAGCCTCCTCCACCACATGTGAGGTGTTTTAACCTCACATGTGATAGCTGCTTTTGTATTGGAGGAGGTTGATGGCCTGGTGTGGTCACATGCCCCTTCAGCAGCAGCCATCTTATGGACTGCAGAGCTGTTCTACGAGGAAAGATGTAAAACCTGTAACTGTTATATTTTAGGAAGTTATATAAAAGCATGTCCCTATCTAAACTGATAAAGTAAAAATTCAGAGTCTCACTGTTTATACTGAAAAAAGCGCACCAGAAATGATCATATTGCAGAAAAACCTTGAGGGAATGGAAGTTGAGTGTCCTTATCATTGGATCAGGGAGGGCTATCAACTCTGTAGGTGTAGGGAGTGATAAGGGATAAGCTCAGTTATTTCCCAATCATGATTTGTTCTTACTGGACAGTGTTACCTATCAAAATGAACTTCATGCTTACTTGGGGCTTTCTTATCTACAGTTCAATTTCTTTAACAATGTGGAGTCACTAAGTCTGGCTCCTTAATGACCAAGACACCTAAACAAATGATCTTGAGCTGATTGTGTTAATAAATGCAAACTACAAACACAAGTAATCCCAATAAAGAAAGATCAAGGAGAGGATAACATATCATTCCTCCAAGAAATTCAGATGGCAGACAAGAAGGATGCAGCTATATCATTGCCTAGCTGTCCCCTGAAAGAAGGCGTAGGAGGGGGAAGATAGGACCTCATGTTGGATTAAGTGATACCAGCGTTGCCAACTTGATTTTTTATTTTCTCTTGACAGGTTATTAAAAAATCATTGACAGCCAGCATTTTTTATGGACATATAGGAAAATCATAATAAATCAATAAGATTATAAGCAGGTGCTGGCTGGCAAAATTTTGCCTGGGGGGTAATCACAAACCAGTGGCCCTCAAGTTGCGGCGGCCCACCATTGGACTGTTCATCTCTGGCCGCTGCTTTAAAGCAGCAGTGGTAACAGGCTTTATGAACCGGCTGGTGCATATGTGAAGCCCCATTACCTTCAGGTCGCCTCAGGGTCTTTACGTGCTGGGAATCTTCCGACAACAGGTAGGTCAGGTTAACTTCAATAGGAATCGTGACGCCACTCTCGGTAATTGCGGTCAGGAGGTGACCGCCACTATAGTTTAGAGAGTGTCTGGGGCTGATGGTAAATGCAGTCTGATGTTGTGGCTTCCCGAGAATGAGGCTGGCCCCAGGGGCTCAGGGGTAAGTGTGGAGTACCACAGGTCGCAGAAGAACTCACACACAGGCAGCAATGTCTTTCAGGGTTTTTACTCACTTTTTGGTGGTAGAGTGAGGCAAACCGGCTGATGCTATGATGAACCAGGAGGGGAACCAGGTATCCTTCAGGCCGACGTAGGGGTGACTGCTGACTCGCCTTCCTAGCCCTTCTAGTTTTTGAGGTGACCACGACTTGGAGTGCTCCGGGATCACCCAGGGAAGTTGCAATAGCCTCTTCTCCACTTTCTGGCCAGTTTGCTGACAGCGTGGACCAAGTAATGCTGGCTGCTTGCCTTCTCTTACTTATGGGCCCCCTCATTGCTGTTGATGCTGTGGACTCTGTGTTGTTCGGTGTGGTACATCCAGCACCCTCACCAGCAGGTTTATGAGGCCAAGTAGATGGGTTCCTGCTCGGGGGACCTGTTTCCCTGTGCGGGCCTGGCCTACCGGTAGTCCCCTTACTCAGCCACCTCTTCACTAGGTGGTTTTCAGGCAGCCCCACTGGGTAGCAGCTCTCCCCCGCCAACAGCCACTACAGGTGCAGGGTCTGACAGTGTCCTGCTCTTCAGTCCTACACTCCAGACTCGGCTGCTCCACTCCTACTCCTCTGACTGCCACTGCACAACTCCCTAGCTTCCAGTCCCACTACCCACCACTATCTGGGATGCGAGGGCCACGCCCCCTCCCTGGGTCTGCCCAGGGGTCCTCTCTAAGCTGTGTGTGTGTCCTGGTTACTACGTGTCTGTGTGTGTCCACATCCTAGTCAGCCTTTGGTATTACCTGTTTGTACTCACTCAGCCTGAGTGTAGTACTCAGTGGTGCCTGACCAGGTCAAGGGCGCCACACATATGTATAGGAACGTAGCCTAGCTTACTGCGTACATAGATACCGCAACGGAACCAAGATGACTACATACAGTAGATACGGGAACTGAATCGAGCTTATGGAGCAGAACCGAGATATGGGAGCAGAACCAAGCTTACTGCAGAGATATGGGAGCAGAACCGAGCTTACTACAGAAATAAGGGAGCAGAACCGAGCATACTACAGAGATATGGGAGAAGAACTGAGCTTACTACAGAGATATGGGAGCAGAACCGAGCTTACTACAGAGATATGGGAATAGAACCGAGCTTAGTGTATCAATACAGGAACACAATCGTACTTACTCAGTCTTCTACATAGAAACAACAACAGAACCAAGCCTCCTACATACATACGTGAACTGAACTATCTTACTGCATACACATAGTACCAGAACTAAGTTTACTACTTAAATATGGTACCATAACTGAGCTTACTATATAGATATGGGAGCAAAACCATGCTTACTACATAGATACAGTACCATAACCCAGCTAACTACTTGTTACTTCTCCTATATTTTCAATGTTTAACACGTACAGCAAACTGATGGCACACAGACTATACACTGATGCCATCCGTGTGCTGTACGTATACTATTGTCATCTGTGCTGCAGGGAAAAAACAGACATCGCTATGTGGATCACATGGACACACGGTCTGTGTAAATACACGGACATGCGAGCAGCACCATAGGTTATAATGAGTATATAGGGCGGCACGGTGGCTCAGTGGTTAGCACTGCAGTCTTGCAGCGCTGGGGTCCTGGGTTCAAATCCCACCAAGGACACCATCTGCAAGGAGTTTGTATGTTCTCCCCGTGTTTGCGTGGGTTTCCTCCGGGTACTCCGGTTTCCTCCCACACTCCAAAGACATACAGATAGGGACTGTCCCAATGGGGACAGTGTTGCAAATGTATGTAAAGCGCTGTGGAATTAATAGCGCTATATAAATGAATAAAATTATTATTATTATTATTATTATATGTGGTAAAAAACGCCTATAAACGTATCAGAAAGATGGACATGTGAAGGAGGCCTTAAGGTGCCATAGTTACATCACAGTGCAGGAAGGGGTTCATTTCACTTGTCTTTTCATAAACACAGAAAGACAAATGAAAGTCCCTAACACATATGTGAACGGGCCCGTGACCACGATCAGTGTCATCAGCGTTTGGATGTAGTGTGTTTTCGCTGCGTTCAAAATGCTGTGTTGTATAGTACAAGCACAGTAGATGGATTTATAGAAATCTCTGGGCCCCTGGGCTTCTTTTAGACTCTCCATTGACCTGTGGCATGAGTTTCTGAGCTGCAGCTTGTGAATTTATTCTAAGAGATGCTAGTGTCCTGAGTGGGAGAATACAGTGAAAATCCACTGTCAGTGATCCTGATAGTGGACACAGACAGCGTGTCTCCGCTAGAGAAAGCACCCTGCGCCCAGACTGGGAGGAAGCCTGATGGTGGGCACTCACCCTTGAAGATAAGATATACACATACACCACAACACTATAAGGGTATGTGGCCACGGTCCAGACATGCTGCGTCCTGGAGGCAGTGTGTCCTCTCCTGTGGGGCTGTGAGTGCTCTCTAAAGGGACTGCAGCTGCTTGTGCCCACAGTCAGGGTTCAGGCCGCTGCGGTCTTTCTCTCTGTTCTCCCTGCGGAGAACACTCGCATCTCCGCCGCAATAAATTGACATGCTGCGGCTCGGGGATCCACGCCACAGGTCAATTTTCGCTGCGGACAGTACACGCAGTGGGCATGGGATTTTTGTAAATCCATCCACTGTGCTTGTATTGTACAACACAGCGTTTTGTATGCAGCGAAAACACTCTGCATCCAAAATGCTGTGAACCCTGATCATGGTCACGTACCCTTACATACACACATCATACACACATATACATAGAACCCCACAAACACGGACATCCAAACATACAGTACAGACACGTACACAGATTTATTTACATTAAGCATATACATATTTGAAGACAATCACAAACATATAAACATACACACACATAAATAGACATACACAATCCTATAAACACAGGCATACACACATACTGGGGGGCTTTTACTTTTGATGATTGAGGACAACACTTCTCTTGCCTCCTGTGTGGCCCACATACTTGTGTGATGCTCCTCTTCGGTGGGGAGGCAGCGCACGCTGCATGACACAGGGCCGCCACCAGGAATTTCAGGGCCCCATACTGGCAATATTTTCAGGCCCCTTGAAACTCCGCCCAGGCTCCACACCAGCTCCGCTTTCACCCCTAAAACCTTCCATAGAACCACCACCATTCTGTGCAAAACTCCACTTCTGCAAACCGTCCTCACAAATCAAACATTAACGGCTGTTCGGCTCAGCTATGCAGCGCAGTCGTCATTTTGACAGCCTGAAAAAAGCTGCATGCACCATGTTTTTGGGTTATTAAAATGACAAGCCCCAAACGGAATAATCAGCCATATGCGTATATATATATATATATATATATATATATATATATATATATATAAAGGATATATATATATATATACACATATACAGAGTATATATATATATATATATATATATATATATATATATATATATATTAATAAATTGAGTATGCAGGCTGCTGGCTGTGTGTATATATAAATCTAGAGGCTGCTGGTTGCATATACAGTGGGTACGGACATCCAGGAAAATTCCAGGAATCCAGTCCAAGAATTGTTTAAATAAAAAAATATAAATTTTATTTTTAAGTCATGTTAAAAAGTCCAACAGGGTCAACATCAGCCCAAGAAGAGGCTGATTCTTGTTTAATAAATTTGCAAAACTTTCTAAATTTCAGATTTTTTTCTGACAAGATGGGGGATGGGGTGCAGAATGTAAATTAATGAGAAAAAAAATGAACTTTTTTAAATTTACCAAATGGCTGCAATGAAACAAAGAATGAAAAATGTAAAGGGTCTGAATACTTTCCATACCCACTGTATATAATATAGAGCCTGGGGGCTGCATATAGTGTATACACAGCCCTATACTGTACACACACATTCACACTATATACATGTAGTATATACAGATGTAATACGGGCTGTAGTGTGCACCTATATATACAGGATGGTGCTGTGTTTGAGCTGAGAGACAGACAGGCCCACAGATGCACACGGCCCTGCTCCATGCCCACACAGCTCTGCTCTATGCCCACAGGCGCACACGGCTCTGCTCCATGCCACAGACGCACATGGCTTTGCTCCATGCCCACAGGCGCACATGGCTCTGCTCCATGCCCACAGACGCACACGGCTCTGCTCCATGCCACAGATGCACACGGCTCTGCTCCATGCCACAGATGCACACGGCTCTGCTCCATGCCCACAGGCGCACAGCTTTGCTCCATGCCCACAGACGCACACGGCTCTGCTCCATGCCCACAGGCGCACATGGCTCTGCTCCATGCCCACAGGAGCGCACAGCTCTGCTCCATGCCCACAGGCGCAAATGGCTCTGCTCCATGCCCACAGGCGCAGACGGCTTTGCTCCATGCCCACGGGCGCACACGGCTCTGCTCCATGCCCACAGATGCAAATGGTTTTGCTCCATGCCCACAGGCGCACACGGCTCTGCTCCATGCCCACAGGCGCACACGGCTCTGCTCCATGCCCACACAGCTTTGCTCTATGCCCACAGGCGCACACGGCTCTGCTCCATGCCACAGACGCACATGGCTTTGCTCCATGCCCACATGGCTCTGCTCCATGCCCACAGGCGCACATGGCTCTGCTCCATGCCCACAGACGCACACGGCTCTGCTCCATGCCACAGATGCACACGGCTCTGCTCCATGCAGACACAGCTGTGCTCTATGCCCACAGGCGCACACGGCTCTGCTCCATGCCCACAGGCGCACACGGCTCTGCTCCATGCCCACAGGAGCGCACAGCTCTGCTCCAAGGCCACAGGCGCACACGGCTCTGCTCCATGCCCACAGGCGCACATGGCTTTGCTCCATTCCCACAAGCCCACACGGCTCTGGTCCATACCCACAGGCACACACGGCTCGGCTCCATGCTCACAGGAGCGCACAGCTCTGCTCCATGCCCACAGGCACACACGGCTCTGCTCCATGCCCACAGGTGCACAAGGCTGTGCTCCAAGCCCACACGGCTCAGCTCTATGCTCACAGGCGCACACGGCTCTTCTCCATGTCACAGACGCACATGGCTTTGCTCCATGCCCACAGGTGCACATGGCTCTGCTCCATGCCCACAGGTGCACATGGCTCTGCTCCATGCCCACAGGTGCACATGGCTCTGCTCCATGCCCACAGGCACACACGGCTCTGCTCCATGCCCACAGGCACACACGGTTCTGCTCCATGCCCACAGGCGCACACGGCTCTGCTTCATTCAAATATAAACACACACAGCTCTACTACATTCACATATACAAACACATTGCCCTACTGCATGCATCTACATCTACATTCACAGCTCTAATACATGCACAAACACAACTCTGTTAAATACTGCACATTTACACACACAGCCTCACAACAGGCACATTTCCTTACACACACACACACACACACACACACACTCACTCACTATACATTACCACATCTTGCAGTTCCTGATGGATGCAGAGCAGGAGACGAGACACTGGGAGCTGCACGGAGGCTGCAGCAGCTGAACAACAGGACCTGTCACTTCACCGGTCATGTAATTACGCACATGACCGGTGAAAGGTTCTGGATTTACTCGCCTCTTCTGCTGAGCTCCATCAGCCTCCGTTCATGTCCCAGGTAGCTTCCTCCCCTGCTCTACACCGAGCACATAGATTAGTGCAGAGCAGGAGGGGGAGTGGGAAGCTTTCTGTGAGCGGCCCGTTCTCCCTCCTTGCTTCTGTGCCCCATACACCAGCAAGGGCAGTAATGCCCTGATGGCGGTAATGACATGACGTCATTATAACACACATGGCCGCACACAGTGAACTGCGCGCGGCCATGTCTCCTTTACTATAATGCTGCCGGCTGACACTGTCTGCACCTGTAGAAATGTCAGTGCCGGCCCCGCGGCAGCACAGTAAACAATGTAGCACTGTATCAAATGCCTTTGAAAAGTTCATATAAACAACATCCACTGCATTTCAATGCTCATGTCTGGAACTTACCTCCTTCTAGAAGGTGATCAGATTAGTTTGAGAGGACCAATTCCTCATAAACCCATCTTAATACTGGGTCATGAGGCTATTTTTATTAAGGCTATGTTCACACAGGACGTTTTTTTCCTGATCAAAATCTGACCAAAACCTAATCTTATGTCATGATGTCTCCTGGGAGTCATCTGTGTTTTGGTGCATTTTTAGTGTGTTTTTGGTGCGTTTTTTGTGGCGTTTTCTGGTGGCATTTTTTTTGCTGTCAAGACCAGCAAGGGTTCAAAAGTACCCGAGTGCTGGGCTGGACCTGGATTCGGCACTCGGGTAGTAAAAAAAAAGGTAGAAAGACAAAAAAACAAAAAAGCAAAGCAAGCACACTATACTTACCAGTCTCCAGTAGATGCTAGAGTGTATGGGCTCCTTCCAGGTATGACGTCTACAACAGGTCCTTATCACACGGGGGGCAGGGGGGGCGAAGCATGATTGTAGTAGCAGGGAGAAAACATCTCCAAGCTCACAAGACGTTCACGCCCACTAACCCAAATAGCCACACCCACTAACCTGGAAGGAGCCCATACAATCTAGGATTATCGTACCTGCGGCCCCGCCTACTTCCAGTGCCGCTCATTAGCCTCATCATTAGTCTATTGGACAGTAAATAAAGAAATAAAAAATGAAGTAGGGTCCCCCCATATTATGCTACCCAGCACAGATAAAGCCTACAGCCACAGGCTGCAGCCCCCAGCTGTGCTTATCTTGGCAGTATCAAAATAAGAGGGACCCCATGCTGTTTTTTAATTATTTAAATAAATTAAAAAACAGCTTGCGGTCCCCCCAAATTTTGATACCCAGCCAAGATAGATCCCACAGCTGCGGGCTGCTATTCTCAAGCTCCGTGTACTCTCTGTATAGACCCGCAGACCGGGCTTATGATTGGTTGCAGTCAGATGCTGGCGGCATGTCTGACTGCAACCAATCCCAGATGAAAGTGAATATGGAATGAGCGGAGAAGTAGAGCAGCCGCGGGAGTCGGGAATTTCGTAAATATACCGTGCCTGCTCCAATCCCCCTGTCCCCAGCACCATTTAAGTGCCGGCCAGGTACCCCGGATCAATTCCGGGTATCTAGTGACAGGCGGACTTGCAGGGTATTTGCGAGTCCACCTGTCACTAGGGTGAAAACCGTAGCAAAAGCGCTGTAAAAAATTAACATGCTCATTCTTTTCAGAACACAGAAAAACTGTAGGTATTTCACAAAACCGTTAGGGAAAAATCCTGACGTGTTTGTGTGTGTGTGTACACGAGATTTCAGAAATCTCATAGACTTTGCAGGGACTGTAAAAAAGCAGTGTTTTATTAGCATGGATTTGCAGAAAAACAAGGCAAATCTGCAGCTAAAATACGCTGCGAAAACGCCCAGTGTGAACATAGCCTAAGATACTCCAGGATAGTATCTTTTAGGAATCCCTCAAGGTTTTTACTCACAGTAGAGGTTGAATTTACCGGTTTATAATCTCCAGGGTCTTTAAAAACAATAGGACCATCATCCAAAGAGTAAATAAGGAGAAAATAAAACACGGAAAATAAATATTCTAGATGGGACGTGATCTTATCAAAGAATTTATATTCTTTAAAGCACCATTCCAGTGTATTTTTTTCAGCGTTGGAGTGGTGCTTTAAACCTAAAGGCCCAGTCACACTAAACAACTTACCAGCGATCCCAACAACGATACAACCTGATAGGGATCGCTGAAGTTGCTAGGAGGTCGCTGGTGAGATGTCACACTAAGCGACGCTCCAGCGATCCCACCAGCTGTTGAGGAGAGCCATAAGATGAAATACTTAATTAACCTCTGGACATAGAGCACTGTGAGAAGTGTGTTAAATTAAATCAATTCTCTATACATAAGCCAGTCACTCTTCAGAGAAAGCAAAGATGGCCCCCGATGACATCACAGACCAAACCATCAGCATGGATCCTCCAGATGACGTCCCTCCCATCACCATCACCATCAATCCATCCGATGACGTCATAGACCCGCCCATCAACAGCAACACAGATCTCCCCATTGGCTAGCCCATGAACTGTCCCACTAAATGGGCACATCTGAACTTGTGTACGCCCCTAGCCTATATCAAGAGGACGCATGCTTGTACTCTGTCTGTTCGGTGCCATTTTTACTGTGACCAAGAAGAGATTTCATATCCGACTGTGTCTGGTGTGAATTCTTTTATGGATGCACTTGGTCCATACCAATTCGGCCAGGCAGTAGGTAACAAGTGATCTCTGGTTAAGAGTTCACCCTAACATTATTGGTGCCCAACTTGGAGCCAATAGACGGAGACACCTGAAATCCTGATGAACCGGCAACTGGAATGGCATGACGTGCTGGACACCCCAGGAATTTGATCACTTCCTAACGAGAGTACGGTATGTCTGCTGATTTTTCATAATCTGTAGTCTTCCAGTGGTCTCGGTGGGGTGTGTGGCACTGATTGCCTGACTGTGTCCGGTTTGTTGGGGTATCTGTTGACGGGCAGACGGGTCTCACGGCTATTGGCCATATTAATCTCGGAAGAACCGTCACATATTCAGTTGCCTGCTGCCTCTTCTGTATTTGTCTTGAGGGGAGATTGACTGGTAGTTAAGAGAGCATGTGGGTTTATGAGTTCTGTTAGTTGTCGCCTGTGATATGGTTTTGTACAAGGCCTAGATAAGAGGCTGGTATGTAATGACTAGAGATAAAGCGCAGTTTTAATAGGTCAAGTTAGGCACGTGTTTTTCACAGGCTCTCAAATTTATTGATATGGTAAAGGATATTGTCTGTGGTATAGTGTATAGTATACGGTTGTCGCCTGTGGTACAGTTTATGGCTCTGTGAGGAAATACGTGGGACTGCTGGTACGTGGTAATCTTGGGGCCTAGCGCAGTGTAGCGTGGAATGGCTGGTACGGATACCATTGGGGCATAGCGTTTAAGTTGCGCATTGTGGCTGGTACGTGGTAGTCTTGGGGCCTAATGCTGGACGTGAAATGGCTGGTACGGATACCATTGGGGCTTAGCGCAAGCTTGGGTGATATAATTGGTATGAGGTTGTGAGGCAAACCCTGGGATATGAAGATGAATTATGACTTCCAGTCATAATCGCTCTCATCACTCCATGGCAGTGCCCCCTCCCTTCTTGTTCTCAGATGTCCAGCATCTGTGAAGGTGTCACATCCTAGCAACACATCCCATGGCCATCTCCTGTGATATGGAGATTAGGTGATGTGGGAACAATGGACACAGGATGACTCCCTGCCGTGACCCTGTAGTAGGGGCTGCTATCTAGTTAGCAGCTTGGAAGTATCCAGACAGGACGACTCCAGTAAAAAATGGTTCATATCTCGCAAGCCATATTTCCGATAAATATGGCAACCATAAAAATGGTGTCTCCGCATGCGGACGATGCTGGCACACCCTTTTTATGGGAGCAGGACCTGGGGAAATACCCCAGGCGTGATATCAGCCAATGGGGAACTAGTAGACAAGTCATGAGTCCTCTCGTTCTGTAGCTAAATTCATAGCTGTCACAATGAGAGCGTTGGCGTCCGCCTACGACGCTCCCAGGCAAAGTTATGGCCCATATTCCATGTGTGGGTATTGTCCATAACTCCAGCCAGGGGTGGAGCAGTGCTCCCTCTGAGGTCACTAAGGTAGGAGGGGACCTGGATTTGCCCAGGTTGATAACCCTACTTCGGCCATTTTCCAGTGTTCTTCTGCTCGGGGGCCTGGTTGGGAAAGACCTGTGAGGGAGTTCCTGGAAACCTGGTCTACAGCGCCCCCCTGTGGCCAGACGCACAAGGTAACTGCTGGAACTGTGTATGCCTGTTTGTAACCCATGCTTTATCTGTAACTGTACTCTGACATATGTATATTCTGTAGATCTCCTATTGTATATATTGTAGTTTCTAGTGTGCTTTAGGCTGATTAAATTATATAATTAATCTTGGGCTGTTCTGTTATCTCGATCTTGAATCCCACGTCTGTGTGTTCGGCTAATAGTTACCGTGAAGCGGTTGGTGGCAGCGAGTTGTGCCAAGGATTATTGTGGGGAGGCCAGTGAGATTCGGGGAGGTTTTATATATTCCGCCCGCGGAGGTCGGGGGAATATATACCCTACTCTCACCGGGGACCCTTCAATAATCGGCATAAGTAGTATAGCGGCCTCCTTGCTTATTGTCGGGCAATTCCATAATTGGCCTGACTATAAGAGGGGCGCTAGAGAGCGCGTCACGTGCTCTGTCTGTCGGTCGGGAGGTATAAAGGAGGGGTGACCCCCACTTGTTACCCCCCGATTGTGACGTACTGGTAGCCAGCGCGGGGGATTTCTGAGTGACCCCCCCGGTGGTTCGTGACATATTGGTGGCATAGCGGTGGGATCGAGATAATAGTGTGTGTGAGTGTGAGACCCATACTCCCAGACACTAAAGACTGCCTGCAGCAGCTGTGGCTGCTGGGGTCTTCAGACTAGCTCAACACTAGAGTGTCAGAGTGCAGATACTGTAAGGTGTGTGGAGGCATCAGGTGTCAGTTCTGTGTCAGTGACCAAAAGTCTGCAAGAATGGCTGATGGCACCAGGAGCAGAGCTATGCAACTGGCCAATGCTAAAGCAGGAGCCGAAGAGAGGGAGGACGGTGCTGTGGACAGTAATGAGGAGGTTGCCCACGAGTCCTCCAGGAGCTCGACGCCAGAAAACCGTTCTGCAGAGGACAGCGCACAACCTGGCAATTATGGACAAGATGAGGAGCAGCTCACCCAAGGGTCCTCAACGAGCCAGATGCCAGCCCTCCGCTCTGCAATGGACAGTGAATCACCAGGCTCCGCAGCGGGCCGCAGATCACCACGTGCCATTCCACCGAGCCTGGGAGGCTCGGATAGCCTTCTTCAAATGGCTATGGCCCTTCTCCAGGCTGGAGACCAGGAGGGCTACAAGGAACTCCTGGCAGAGCGCAGGGCAGAGCGGCAGGCAGCGCGTGAAGAGCGCCAGGCAGAGCGTGAGGCTGCGGAGCGACGGCAACAGGCAGACCGTGACCACCAGCTGCAGCTAGCTCAGCTCCGGCCCTCATCAGCCACACGTGACCTTCAAGACACCAAACTTCCAAAGGTCCGTGTTGAGGACTTCCCAGTGCTGGAGAAGGATGGAGACTTGGACTCTTTCCTGACTGCTTTTGAACGGACTTGCTTGCAGCACCATCTGGACAAGGATCAGTGGGCCAAATACCTGACCCCCCGTCTAAGGGGTAAGGCCCTGGATATCCTTGGGGACTTGCCTGCTGAGGCAGATCAGGGCTACGACACCATCAAGCAGGCCCTGATCCAACAGTACAACCTCACTCCGGAGTCCTACCGCAAGAAGTTCCGGACCCTGCAAAAGGGACCAAAGGACTCCTGGGCTGACCACCGGCGGGCACTTGCCCGAGCTGCCGACCACTGGACCCAAGGCCTGCAGCTTTCCACCGGACCGGAGATCCTGGACTTGTTCATCACGGAGCAACTCTTGTGGAACTGCCCTGAGGATCTCCGCCAGTTCATCCGAGACCAGAAGCCAAAGGGGTCCACGGCTACAGCTGCCCTGGCCGATGACTACACCAACAATCGGGCTCCTGAGGCCAGGAGAGCAGCCACCAGCAGCACCTGGAGAGGGGGTAAGATGAATTCTACGACTGCCCCACCTGCCCCTAGACTGCAGGGGGTGTCCCCCTCAACTCCCCTCTCCAGGCCCGTGGCAGAACCAAGACGGTGCCACCAGTGCAACCTACCTGGACACTTCAAGGCCATGTGCCCTCAGCGTCCCAAGGCCCCGGCTCCGTCCCCGTCCCAAGGGCCGCCCAAGGTGTATTGTGTGGGTGGGGGTGGTGGTAGGTCCCTGGACAGCTTCCAACCTGTCACCGTCGGCCGGTCTGTGACCATAGGATTGCGAGACAGCGCCTCGGAGGTGACTCTGGTGCGGCCTGGGATGGTGTCCCCCCAAGACTTGATCCCTGGAAAAACCCTCGCTGTCTCCGGGATTGGAGGCATTGACCCGGCGCTGCCTGTTGCTGACATTTATGTGGACTGGGGCGCAGGGCGAGGGGTGAGGGAGGTGGGGGTAACTGATCGGATCCCTGCAAACATGCTACTTGGGACAGATTTGGGGCAGATAACCTCCCAGTTTGGGCCCCCCCCAAGGGCTGAACCTTCAGCCCGTACTGACATGACTCCTAACAATGTTAATGTGTTATCTATGAATGATGTAAGGGAGGAGGGAGTGAACTCTGATATTTCTGCTTGCATAGACACCATAGACACACACTCAGCTGCAGCTGTGACAGGGGAGGGGGTCAGAGAAAGGTGTGACAATGCCTCTACAAGTAACCAGCCAGTGAGCTGGGATCTGTTGCCCTCTGCAGGGATAAGCAGAGAGCAGGGTGCTGCAGGGGGAGGACCAGTGTGTGGGGTGGGGGCTACCACAGCAAATGTGGGGTCCCCAGAGATTTCACAGCGGGGTTCTGTTGCTGCAGGAGGGGAACAGGCAGGTGAGATTGGGGCCGGTCCAGGAGCGGAAGTGCTCCCAGGTAAGATCTCGGTGCATGGTTCCCCCACAACCGGGGTGTCAGGAAGCCAGGTAGGTCTGCCTGAACCGGCGACTTGGTCAGGAACGGAGGAGGAGCAGGCACGACCCACGGTCGCAGCGGCTGTGGCCGCTGTCACCCGCAGTGGGAGTGCTGGAAGCCAAGGGGCCTCCCGGAGGTCCGATAGCTCTTCCCCTTCTGACCAAGTGGCAGCCGAGTCAGGTGGAGGCCAGGACACAGGTCCCGGGGTACTGACCGAAGATGTGACAGTCTCGTCGATTCTGGCCACATCTAGTCAGGGGTTTCAGGCAGCGTTAGAAGCTGACGACAGCCTGAAAGCTCTAAAGGAGCAGGCGGCACAGCCTCCCTCGGACTCGGACCCGGAGCGAGTGGTCTGGGACCAAGGACGGCTGTACCGGGCCACGGTCCAGCAGGGTTCACCGGAGGCGTGGCCCAGGGACCGACAGTTGGTGGTACCCTATCCGTTCCGGACGGAGTTGTTGCGGATCGCACATGAGATTCCGATGGCCGGACACCTAGGGATCGCTAAGACCAAGGCCAGGTTAAACCAGCATTTCTACTGGCCAAAAATGGGGGCCGATGTGGCTGCCTACTGCCGTTCGTGTGAAACCTGTCAGAGAGTGGGGAAGGCGGGGCCACACCCCAAAGCCCCACTAGTATCTCTGCCAATCATCGATGAGCCTTTCAGGAGGGTGGCTGTGGATCTGGTCGGCCCGCTGGCCATCCCCAGCAGCTCCGGGAAACGCTTCATACTGACGGTAGTGGACTATGCCACCCGGTACCCAGAAGCAGTGGCCTTGTCGTCCATTCGGGCTGACAAGGTGGCCACCGCATTGCTGGAGATTTTCTCCCGAGTGGGTTTTCCCCAGGAAATGCTCACTGACCGGGGGACCCAATTCATGTCCCAGCTGATGGAGGCCCTCTGTAAGCAAGTCCAGGTGCGACATCTGGTGGCCAGCCCGTACCATCCACAGACTAATGGCCTGTGCGAGCGGTTTAATGGCACCTTAAAGCAGATGCTTAAGATGTTGGTCGACTCCCATGGGCGTGACTGGGAGCGGTATCTCCCACACCTGTTATTTGCTTACCGGGAGGTTCCACAGGCCTCAACAGGATTCTCACCGTTTGAGCTCCTGTACGGGCGACGTGTGCGGGGCCCCCTGGCTCTGGTGAAAGAGGCTTGGGAAGGGGATTTGGCCACCCCTGGAGTGTCGGTTATCGAGTATGTCATGCGCTTCCGGGACAAAATGCAGGCCTTGACGCAACTGGTACACGACAATATGGCTCAAGCCCAGGCCGATCAGAAGCGTTGGTACGACCAGAACGCTTGTGAGAGGACCTACCAAGTGGGTCAAAAGGTGTGGGTACTGGTCCCCGTACCACAGGACAAGCTTCAGGCAGCCTGGGAAGGCCCATACCTCGTGTACCAGCAGCTCAACCCTGTGACGTACCTGGTCACCCTGGACCCTGCCCTTGGAAGGCGGAAGCCCTTCCATGTGAACATGATGAAGGCACATCATGAGCGGGAGGCATGTGCGCTCCCCGTGTGCAACCTGCCCGAGGAGGGAGAAGCGGAAACCCTCTTGGATATGCTAGCCCAGGTTAGGGCAGGCGGATCCATTGAGGATGTGGAGGTTGGCCACCAGCTCTTGGAGGACCAACGGTCCCAGCTGTGGGCCACCCTACACCCCTTCCGGGGGTTGTTTACCAACCAGCCCGGAAGGACTAACTTGGCTGTCCATCACGTGGACACTGGGGATCATCCCCCGATCCGGCGTTCAGCATATCGGGTCTCCCTGGAGGTGCAGCAACACATGCGCCAGGAGATTGACGAGATGCTGAAGCTGGGGGTGATCCAGGCATCCAACAGCGCTTGGGCCTCGCCTGTAGTCCTCGTCCCTAAGAAGGACCGAACCACTCGGTTCTGCGTGGACTACAGGGGGCTCAATGCTGTCACGGTCGCCGATGCGTACCCAATGACACGCATCGATGACCTGCTCGATCAGTTGGCCGGGGCTCAGTACCTGACCATCATGGATCTGAGCCGGGGATATTGGCAGATCCCCCTGACTCGCAAGGCCAGGGAACGCTCTGCCTTTATTACCCCATTTGGACTGTACGAGTCCACGGTGATGCCATTCGGGATGAGGAATGCCCCTGCCACTTTCCAGCGGATGGTCAACACCCTGCTCAAGGGACTTGAAGGGTACGCGGCCGCGTACCTGGATGACATTGCCGTCTTCAGTCCCACCTGGGAGGACCACCTAGAGCATCTAGCACAGGTGCTCAGGCGGATCCACCAGGCAGGTTTGACCATCAAGCCGGGAAAGTGTCAGCTGGCCATGAGCGAGGTCCAGTACCTCGGTCACCGGGTAGGCGGGAGAACACTGAAGCCCGAGCCTGAGAAAGTGGAAGCCATCGCATCCTGGCCCACCCCCAGGACCAAGAAGCAGGTGATGTCCTCCTTGGGGACCGCTGGGTACTATAGGAGGTTTGTTCCATGCTATAGTAGCCTGGCAAAGCCCTTGACGGACCTCACCAAGAAGAAGCTGCCCTCTGCAGTCGATTGGACAATGGACTGCGAGACAGCCTTCCGGGCCCTAAAGGACGCCCTGTCCAGCCCGCCCGTGCTACAGGCAGCCGACTTCACGCGGCCGTTTGTAGTACAGACCGACGCCAGTGACTTCGGCCTCGGTGCGGTGCTCAGCCAGGTGGACTCTGCGAGCCAAGAGCACCCAGTCTTGTACCTGAGCAGGAAGCTGTTACCACGGGAAGTGGCCTATTCCACGATGGAAAAGGAGTGCCTGGCCATAGTGTGGGCCCTGCAGCGTCTGCAACCCTATCTACACGGGCGCCACTTCATCGTGGAGACGGACCACAATCCCCTCAGCTGGTTACACACTGTCTCTGGGACGAATGGGCGATTGTTGCGATGGAGCCTTGCGCTCCAGCAATACAACTTCACCATTCGCCACAAAAGGGGCCGGGACCACGGTAACGCAGACGGGCTGTCCCGACAAGGAGAGGTCGCGGACGGGCGCACGGGGGAACACCGGAGTGTGCTGCCCCCTAGCGCCCTCAAAAGGGGGGAGGTGTGAGGCAAACCCTGGGATATGAAGATGAATTATGACTTCCAGTCATAATCGCTCTCATCACTCCATGGCAGTGCCCCCTCCCTTCTTGTTCTCAGATGTCCAGCATCTGTGAAGGTGTCACATCCTAGCAACACATCCCATGGCCATCTCCTGTGATATGGAGATTAGGTGATGTGGGAACAATGGACACAGGATGACTCCCTGCCGTGACCCTGTAGTAGGGGCTGCTATCTAGTTAGCAGCTTGGAAGTATCCAGACAGGACGACTCCAGTAAAAAATGGTTCATATCTCGCAAGCCATATTTCCGATAAATATGGCAACCATAAAAATGGTGTCTCCGCATGCGGACGATGCTGGCACACCCTTTTTATGGGAGCAGGACCTGGGGAAATACCCCAGGCGTGATATCAGCCAATGGGGAACTAGTAGACAAGTCATGAGTCCTCTCGTTCTGTAGCTAAATTCATAGCTGTCACAATGAGAGCGTTGGCGTCCACCTACGACGCTCCCAGGCAAAGTTATGGCCCATATTCCATGTGTGGGTATTGTCCATAACTCCAGCCAGGGGTGGAGCAGTGCTCCCTCTGAGGTCACTAAGGTAGGAGGGGACCTGGATTTGCCCAGGTTGATAACCCTACTTCGGCCATTTTCCAGTGTTCTTCTGCTCGGGGGCCTGGTTGGGAAAGACCTGTGAGGGAGTTCCTGGAAACCTGGTCTACAGCGCCCCCCTGTGGCCAGACGCACAAGGTAACTGCTGGAACTGTGTATGCCTGTTTGTAACCCATGCTTTATCTGTAACTGTACTCTGACATATGTATATTCTGTAGATCTCCTATTGTATATATTGTAGTTTCTAGTGTGCTTTAGGCTGATTAAATTATATAATTAATCTTGGGCTGTTCTGTTATCTCGATCTTGAATCCCACGTCTGTGTGTTCGGCTAATAGTTACCGTGAAGCGGTTGGTGGCAGCGAGTTGTGCCAAGGATTATTGTGGGGAGGCCAGTGAGATTCGGGGAGGTTTTATATATTCCGCCCGCGGAGGTCGGGGGAATATATACCCTACTCTCACCGGGGACCCTTCAATAATCGGCATAAGTAGTATAGCGGCCTCCTTGCTTATTGTCGGGCAATTCCATAATTGGCCTGACTATAAGAGGGGCGCTAGAGAGCGCGTCACGTGCTCTGTCTGTCGGTCGGGAGGTATAAAGGAGGGGTGACCCCCACTTGTTACCCCCCGATTGTGACGTACTGGTAGCCAGCGCGGGGGATTTCTGAGTGACCCCCCCGGTGGTTCGTGACAGAGGTGTCTTGGGGTCTAGAAAAAGCGCTGGACGTGAATCTGCTGGTACGGGCACCTTGTAGCCAGGGGTGACACCATTGGTATCTTTATGAATTACGGACCATGTAGAAACTGGACAGGGACACCGTGATGAGGCGCCTGCTGCAGACTTAACAAAAACTTTACTTAGTGTTCAAGTTGTGTGTCAGTTGTGAGTCATCTCCTCCTGTCTTTGTTCGTTGGTTTGGTTGGTGTTACTTATCTTGAGAGAAAGATGGAGAAATTGATGAAGCGGTGTCTAGTTGTGCCAGAAAAAAGCCAGATGGGAGTGGACTTTGTTGGGATGTGGGGACTCTAGGCCGCAATCCTGTGATAAACCATGTACTAGTCATGGAGGCAGACATTTTAGGTAAGATTTTAAAATGGTGGATGAAGCACATGGCTGAGGCATGATTGAGACAAAGAAAACAAAGTGAGTTAGTGGATGTGTGAAGAAGACCATGTGCTCTGTAAATATTTGAACAAAGACTGGGTTGAGTACTATATACTTAGAAAAATAAGTGTTTTTATGTATAATTAGACTTAGATCGTGGACATACTCGTATATGTGTGTGTGTGTGTGTGTGTGTGTGTATAAATATATATAGAAGTACAGACTACAGAAAATAGGAGAGAGAGAGTTGGAGCAGATGTGAGGTCCTTTTCCCTGCCACATGCTAAAATGGTGGATGAAGCACATGTCTGAGGCATGCATGTCTGAACAATGGATTGGATGAAGTACTATATAATTGGGAAAAAAAAGTGTTTTTAACTGTAGTTGGACCAGGACTGTGGATATCTGAATATGTGTAGAAATGATATATATAATTGTATGTGTATGTATGTATAAAAACACAGACTATGGAATATAGGGGGAAATAGTTGAGAAAAAAAAAAAATCAGTTTACCTTCCCCTTCCCCCCCCACATGATGCTATAATCCCAACAAAGAGAAGGAAATCACGAGCTGTTGGGCCATTTTCTATAGGCCTCAGTGGATCTGACAAAACTGCAGCCACTGAATAACATGAAGTGTTAGTAAATGTTTATAGCACTAAACGATGGAATATTGAATGATTGAGTAGTTGTGGAAGACACTTAGGCGGGCTTTGCACACTACGACATCGCAGGTGCGATGTCGGTGGGGTCAAATTGAAAATGAAGTACTTCCGGCATCACATGCGACGTTGTAGTGTGTAAAGGTTCGATGATACGATTAACGAGCGCAAAAGCGTCGTAATCGTATCATCGTTGCAGCATCGGCGTAATCCTTAATTACGCTGATGCGACGGTCCGATGTTGTTCCTCGCTCCTGCGGCAGCACACATCGCTGTGTGTGAAGCCGCAGGAGCGAGGAACATCTCCTACCGGCGTCACCGCGGCTTCCGTAGGTTATGCGGAAGGAAGGAGGTGGGCGGGATGTTTACATCCTGCTCATCTCCGCCCCTCCGCTCCTATTGGCCACCTGCCGTGTGACGTCGCAGTGACGCCGCACGACCCGCCCCCTTAATAAGGAGGCGGGTCACCGGCCGGAGCGACGGTCGCAGGGCAGGTGAGTGCATGTGAAGCCGGCGTAGCGATAATTTTTGCTACGCCAGCTTTCACAAGATATTGTACCTGCGACGGGGGCGGGGACTATCGCGTGCGACATCGCAGCATCGCCTTGCGATGTCGCAACGTGCAAAGCCCGCCTTAATATAGATCCAGTGTGCAGGTTGGATTGAGTCAGGACAGTCACAAGGAGCAATATCTTATTAATTAATAAGCAATAAAAGAATAAGAGAAAAACCTTAAAATAAACGTACCTTTGCGGCAGATGTCATGATAAATAATACATATTCCAAATATGAATGTGGCAAATAAATCCTGAGAGCTGCATGTTTTAGAAAAATGAAAAAAATAAAAATAAATAAATAAAAATCCAACAGAAGGGAGATGTGACTTGTGTACTTGTGTCCAGCGAAAATCAGCAGTGTGCTTCTGGTTTTGGGGGAGGAACAAAAAAAAAACAACCAACCTGTAGAGCAGGATTTTTATCTCACCTTGGATCTATTGTGAGTCAGCTGTGAAAAAGCAGGCCAAACATGGGGGTTTTCCCACATTTAATTCATTGTAAATTATAGTGGAAAAAGTAATTGCAAATAGTTTATTTTACTATTTAATCTCAAATGAATAAAAATTAACTGCGGACATGTTTAGATTTATTGATAGATATTCGAACATAGAAGTCTGTTATCCAGAGGTTGTGTTACGTTATTATTGTTGATAATAATAATAATTTTTATTAATAATAATTTATTCATAATTACAATAATTTGGTTTAAAAGTATGTGGATGATTTATGGCATTCTGTGTTTTATATATAATGTATTGAATCATCTGTTTTCTTTTTATAGAAAGATTGTAATGCAGATTTCTGTGGTTCAAGCGAAGGTTGAAAAGCCATTGAAATAGTTTTCCATTATAAAGGTTATACATAACATAATATTTATGGTGTTTCCGGTTAGGTACAATCTACACAATGTGACTTTCATGCCCAAATGTAGAACTCTGGGGCCACACATTTTTTGAATCTAATTATGCTTTGGATAATAGATTCAAAGAAGGGGGGAAAATCAAACATTATTTAAGGTTTTAATTTGTTCATCAATTGAGTTTCTCTGTTAAGTTGTCTTACTCTTTATATTTTTATCTGAAAGGAGGATACAGCAGATTTAAAGTACATATATCTCATGATTGCTCTGATGTAACAAGAATTGTCAGGTTTTGAACATGTCTCAAATGAACCCATTGCTAATGCAGATTTTGAGTTTTTCCGTAGATGGATCCAGATACCAAGATGCTGCTTGATTCTACACTGGATATGCTGAGGTTACGCAACATGAGGTAATAAAAATCGAACCACTCACTCCTCTCCCATTGTAATAGGAGAACGAGATGAAGATTTGCGATCACTGTGGTTTGTAGAGCGGAGGGGGGTAAGATAGTCAAATGTGGAGTGTGACGTGATAAATCTATAAAGACCGTAGACAGTGTGTATGAGCCCAGGTGGAGGCGCTCTCCTGTTATCAAAAGAGCCGGTGATTGATAGAGCAGACAACAAAGAAGCAGTGAATGGGCCTAGAGTTGAGAGTCCTTTACCAATGCAGACCAGTACCAGTACCTCGGTGGCTCCTGTCACATCGTCCGTGACATCTGTCACTCCTTGTGTTTTTAAATCCCTACAGAAACAAGTGATTCAGCAAGGAAGGGAGTGTGAGACGCAGGGAGCCAGCTGACTGAGGAAGGTCTGTGGATAAAGGGCGGTAAGCTTTCTCTGCCATGAGCGCTCTACTCAATAATGGCCCAGGTAACACATGTGACAAAGGTGTTGGGATGGACAAGATATGGGCAGCACCACTGCTTCAGTACCCAGGTGGCCAGACCCCTTCAGTCTTGTAAGACATGTGCCTATTAAGGTAGAAAAAACTGTAAAGACCTCGTAGAAACACCCCCGTCATCTGCTCTACTGCTCCGGTGATTGCAGATTAGTCATATACATCTACCCTGAGTTGGTTTATATGTGTTTTGTACGTGTTGTGTGAGTTTCTGTTCAGGCCTGCTCTGAAACATATCCAGTATGGAAAACATTACTGCTGAAAAACTCATGATGCTGGTGGTATGAAAAAAATGGAGTTCCTAAAAGTGGTAAAAGTACATATTCTATAGCAGAGGTCATTATAGAGATCAGTACTTGGGGATGCCCCTGATGAACCCATCTGCCACTGTGAAGAGGGGAGAAACACGTTGGGCTTCTTTCAAGCCAAATGTCTGACAAATATGCGTTTATTTTATTAGCCTGAGTGTGAATTGGACAGTGGAGGGTCTGTGATTGGATAAGATCTCCTCATGACTTTACCTGGCCTTATTATTATTATATTTATACAGTGGGTACATGTTATACATGTGAGATATTTAATTTCTTTAGGGTTTGGTCCTTGAATTTGCTGTATCATATTGTTTTAAGCTACCAAACAGCTATGTAAAATACAGAGTTTGAATGTTTAATCTTTGGGAATGAATTGGATATATATATTTGCATATTGACTCCTCTTTATCCCCAGTATCTCACGGTTTCTATATTCCCTCACTGACATTAGCAGCACGTATTAGCTTAGCAGTGTAGGGATAGGGAGGGTGAGCCATCGGTGAGCGGGGGCACCAATTCGCTTTATAGGGTGCCAACGATTGGAATATCTAATTGTGTTTATAGTTACTCACATGGGTGGATGTATGTTTGGAATTTTAATGATTATAACATAAACATGTAACAATCCACAAGATAATGGTGGACGCTGGCAAATCTTGTAACAAATGTTCGTTTTCCTTTTCCTTAATAATTAGATCTTTATATAAGATATTTTCGGTTTAGCACCTAGAATGTGATTATATTTCTTAGATACAGTGTGATATCCTGACCAGTGATGTACAAGCCTCATACAACTGCCTATATAGTGTGTTAAACATGTGTATCCTCCAATTCCAGATCCTAAATCAGTGTTAGGAGCACGTGGTCTCCAGCCCGGAGACTGGGTGATCCTAAAAAGACAAGTTAGAAAGAGCCATGAGTCACAGAATCAGATGGGCCGATCCAGCTTTTCCCGACCATAGTAACTTCCATGAAGCTTGAGGGAAAACCCATCTGGAGACAACAACCGCTGTAAAGAGTCCATCGTACCGGCAGAATGAGGGACACAACACACATAGTGCTGGATTATCTCACATAGAACCTTCTGGAAAATGTCTAGATTGGGGATGAAACATGGGAAATAACCATGATAAGGGAACAATGGGTACAGGAATATTACACAAATAAGGGCTAATAGGGTACCTTCACACTTTAGCGATGCAGCAGCGATCCGACCAGCGATCTGACCTGGTCAGGATCGCTGCTGCATCGCTACATGGTCGCTGGTGAGCTGTCAAACAGGCAGATCTCACCAGCGACCAGTGAACAGCCCCCAGCCAGCAGCGACGTGCAAGCGACGCTGCGCTTGCACGGAGCCGGCGTCTGGAAGCTGTGGACACTGGTAACTAAGGTAAACATCGGGGATGGTTACCCGATGTTTACATTAGTTACCAGCGCACACCGCTTAGCTGTGTGTGCAGGGAGCAGGGAGCCACGCACACTGAGCGCTGGCTCCTTGCTCTCCTAGCTACAGTACACATCGGGTTAATTAACCCAATGTGTAATGCAGCTACATGTGCAGAGAGCCGGAGCCGGCAGCACAGGCAGCGTGAGAGCTGCGGAGGCTGGTAACTAAGGTAAATATCGGGTAACCACCTTGGTTACCCGATGTTTATCTTAGTTACCAGCCTCCGCAGCTGCCAGACGCCGGCTCCTGCTCCCTGCTTGCTTCATTTGTCGCTCTCTCACTGCCACACACAGCGATCTGTGTGTCACAGCGGTAGAGCGCCTTTGAAGAAAACGAACCAGGGCTGTGTGTAACGAGCAGCGATCTCGCAGCAGGGGCCAGATCGCTGCTCAGTGTCACACACAGCGAGATCGCTAATGAGGTCACTGCTGCGTCACAAAAAGCGTGACTCAGCAGCGATCTCGGCAGCGATCTCGCTGTGTGTGAAGCACCCCATAGTGGGAAAAACATTATCTGACCTGAACCAATCAATTATTTTATGGGTTTAAGTGACTTTTTAAGGATAACATACACTTGTGGATAACTGGTATTGTCTTATTTGTTGGTATTTGAAGCCGTAAAAGTGCTACTCTGTGTTACTGAAGGTAATCGGATCCATGGGTAAGGGAAATCTTGTTAAAGACCTCCTGGTGGTAGATTATGAACCCAAGAAAAAAAAAAAAAAATATCCATTAGAGTTGTGATACAATCAGGTGTATTTAGGTAGAAAAGTCTAGAAGACGCGGACAGCACTCGTATGTTGACTGGGTATCAGTCTTTCAGAAACAGTAAGAGTAAGTTCACACAGTGCGTTTTTCGTGGCATTTTTGCGCGTTTTTCGGGTGCGTTTTTGCCCAGAAAACTGCATGACTTTGCTTCCCCCAGCAAAGTCTATGAGTTTTCAGTTTTGCTGTCAGCACACAGCGTTTTTTTTCAGCTGCGTTTTTGTGGTGACCACAAAAACGCAGCATGTCAATTATTCCCGCGTTTTTCAATGCAAATTGTTGTTATAGCTGCGTTTTGTTGCGTTTCTAAGACCAAAAACGCAGCTATAAATGCAGGAGGTGGGTAGTAAAGTGACATGTACAAGAAGAGGATTCCTTCTGTCAGTAAATACAGAAGCGTGAATCCTCCCGGTACCGTCACCGCTGCCTCCTCTTCCAATCCTGTGCATGTATGCTGCTGTACGGCGCCATGTCTGGGTAGGAGGTAGAGGCAGCTGCGAAATCAAAAGTGAATAGTAGAAAAAAAAAGTCATACTCACCTGTCTGCAGGGTCCCGGTGCCATGCCCGCTCCCATCTCCTCTCACGGTACCGCCGCTCCGGGTGTGGGCAGTCTTCCCGGGTACGTAAGCCTGCAGGACCTGACGATGGATCACCTGATGCAGTCACCTGATCGTAAGTATCGCGGTGACGCGGGCGCCCGGCCGGTTTAACCTATCAGCGGATGCCGTCAGAAGACTTCATCCCTGATTACCGGCAGCTCCTGCAGCGATCGGACGGGATCAGACTCCTCCAATCGCTCCAGGAGCTGCCGGTAATCAGCACATAAGTATTTTTTTTTTTGCACCAATGCATCTGCTGATTGTATAACCGGCTTTCATACAATCAGCTGATGTGTGATGTGATTCAGGCACTTGATCCTGACACATCATCTGATCGCTTTGCCTTCCAGCAAACCGATCAGATGATATTGGATGCGGATTGGATGGTGCGGGACCCTTGACCCAGGATTACTGCGGAGGGGGGTTCTTTATTTCAATAAAGATGGAGTCACTAATTGTGTTGTATTTTATTTCTAACAAAAATATTTTTCTGTGTATTGTGTTTTTTTTTATCTTTACTAGAAATTCATGGTGGCCATGTCTAATATTGGCGTGACACCATGAATTTCGGGCTTAGGGCCAGATGATAATACACAGCTAGCCCTAACCCCATTATTGCCCAGCGAGCCACCGTCACCAGGGCAGCTGGAAGAGTTGGATACAGCGCCAGAAGATGGCGCTTCTATGAAAGCGCCATTTTCTGGGGTGGCTGCGGACTGCAATTCGCAGCGGGGTTCCCCAGAAAGCATGGGCACCCTGCTCTGTGGTTTCCAATCCCCAGCTGCCTAGTTCTACCCGGCTGGACACAAAAATTAGGCGAAGCTCACGTCATTTTTTTTTTTTAATTATTTCATGAAATTCATGAAATAATTAAAAAAAAAGGGCTTCCCTATATTTTTGGTTCCCAGCCGGGTACAAATAGGCAGCTGGGGGTTGGGGGCAGCCCGTACCTGCATGCTGTACCCGGCTAGCATACAAAAATATGGCGAAGCCCACGTCATTTTTTTTTGTTTGGGGGGCAAAGAAATCCCGCATATAGTCCTGGAAGGAGGATGCTGAGCCTTGTAGTTCGACAGCTGCTGTCTGCTCTCCTGCATACTCTATTGGATGGAGGATGCTGAGCCTTGTAGTTCTGCAGCTGCTGTCTGCTCTCCTGCATACACTATTGGATGCAGCTTGCTGAGCCTTGTAGTTCTGCAGCTGCTGTCTGCTCTCCTGCATCCACTAGTGGATGGAGCATGCTGAGCCTTGTAGGTCTGCTCCCCCTGACTCTCCCTCCAGCATACAGTCCTGGATGGAGCATGCTGAGCCTTGTAGTTCTCCAGCTGCTGTCTGCTCTCCTGCATACACTATTGGATGGAGGATGCTGAGCCTTGTAGTTCTGCAGCTGCTGTCTGCTCTCCTGCATCCACTAGTGAATGGAGTATGCTGAGCCTTGTAGTTCTGCTCCCCCTGCCTCTCCCTCCAGCGTACAGTCCTGGATGGAGCATGCTGAGCCTTGTAGTTTTGCAGCTGTCTCCTCTCCTGCATACACTAGTGGAGAATGAAGAACATATTGAAGAAGGAAATGACATCAGACCTTTTTTTTTTGTTCACTGATAAAAATCGCATAAAGACGCAGTGAGCAAAAACGCAGCAAAACGCAGCAAAAAAACGCACCAAATTGCGGCAAAACGCGTGCGTTTAGTGCCGCGTTTTTTTGACGCGGGTGCGTTTTTGTGCATTTTTTACCTCAAAAAAACGCACAAAAACGCAGCGTCAAAAAAACGCAGTGTGTGAACCTAGCCTAATGCTAAAAGCTGCAGCATGACGGTAAGAAGCTTATTCTTACAATTGCCTTACTCTTTCTAATCGATTAATCTCAAAAGCTGAATGAGCTCTTTAGCATTAAATAAATAGTCTGTTCTAAGGACTGGGACATTACCTGTGCCTCTGTGAACTGTGTGTGCGGGATGTGATCAACTCTCTGATCAGCAGTCTGTACCAGCGGGGGCAAAGGCTTAGCATTGCTTGTATAGCGGATAGAAAAATGAAAAAAGGTTGCAGTTAAAGCATTAGAGCTGATTTGTTAGAGGACCACTGTAGGGTCAGAAGGTTAATAAAGTATTTAGGAGGGACTGTTGAGGAGAGCCATAAGATGAAATACTTAATTAACCTCTGGACATAGAGCACTGTGAGAAGTGTGTTCAATTAAATCAATTCTCTATACATAAGCCAGTCACTCTTCAGAGGAAGCAAAGATGGCCCCCGATGACATCACAGACCAAACCATCAGCATGGATCCTCCAGATGACGTCTCTCCCATCACCATCACCATGGATCCATCCGATGACGTCATAGACCCGCCCATCAACAGCAACACAGATCTCCCCATTGGCTAGCCCATGAACTGTCCCACTAAATGGGCATATCTGAACTTGTGTACACCCCTAGCCTATATCAAGAGGACGCATGCTTGTACTCTGTTCGGTGCCATTTTTACTGTGACCAAGAAGAGATTTCATATCCGACTGTGTCTGGTGTGAATTCTTTTATGCATGCACTTGGTCCATACCAATTCGGCCAGGCAGTAGGTAACTAGTGATCTCTGGTTAAGAGTTCACCCTACAACCTGATAGGGATCGCTGGTAAGTTGCTAGGAGGTCGCTGGTGAGATGCCACACTAAGCGACGCTCCAGCGATCCCACCAGCAACCTGACCTGGCAGGGATCGCTGGAGCGTCGGTACACGGGTTGCTGGTGAGCTGTCAAACAGGCAGATCTCACCAGCAACCAGTGACCACCCCCCAGCACCGCGTGGAAGCAGTGCTGCGCTTGGTAACTAAGGTAAATATCGGGTAACCAACCCGATATTTATCTTGGTTACCAGCGCACACCGCTTAGCGCTGGCTCCCTGCTCTCCTAGCCAGGGTACACATCGGGTTAATTACCCGATGTGTACTCTGCTACGTGTGCAGGCAGCAGGAGCCGGCTTCTGCGGACGCTGGTAACCATGGTAAACATCGGGTAACCAAGAAGCCCTTACCTTGGTTACCCGATATTTACCTTCGTTACCAGCGTCCGCCGCTCTCACACTGCCAGTGCCGGCTCCCTGTTCCCTGCACTCCTAGTCACAGTACACATTGGGTTAATTACCCGATGTGTATTGTGGCTACGTGTGCAGAGAGCAGGGAGCCGGCACTGACAGCGTGAGAGCGGCGGACCCTGGTAACGAAGGTAAATATCGGGTAACCAAGGTAAGGGCTTCTTGGTTACCCAATGTTTACCGTGGTTACCAGCGTCCGCAGAAGCCGGCTCCTGCTGCCTGCACATTTAGTTGTTGCTCTGTTGCTGTCACACACAGCGATGTGTGCTTCACAGCGGGAGAGCAACAACTAAAAAATGGCCCAGGACATTCAGCAACAACCAACGACCTCACAGCAGGGGCCAGGTTGTTGCTGGATGTCACACACAGCAACAACGCTAGCAACATCGCTGCTACGTCACAAAAGTTGTTCCTTAGCAGCGATGTTGCTAGCAATATTGCTTAGTGTGACGTGGCCTTAAGTTCCCTACCTCTAGTATTATACTCACCCTCCAGCGTCTTCACCTTTTTTAGGCATCACTCTGTCCCTGTAGTACTATCTTGAGTACGCATCTTCCAACTGTCCGGAAGTCAGACATTACGTCACCAGCTCTCAATGCATGCCTTTGAGAGTCAGAATGAGCCTCTCATAGACTTGCATTAAGTTGTGACCTCCAGCTTGCTTCATGAAACACTTGAGCAGTCGTGAGGTCAAAAAATGAAGAAGACTGACAAGAGTGACGCTAATAACAGATGAAAATGCTAGAAGGTTCGTATGAGACCAAGCGCAGTGGATTTAGATTAGAATCACCACTCCAGCGGTGAAATAAAATAAACGCTGTGTGGCACTTTAAGGCCGGGGCCACATGGGGTACTAATGCGATCCTCGCATGACACTCGGCTCACGCTGGCAGCACAGCGGGAGCCGAGTGTCATGCAAGTGTCACTGCGACTGAGGTCCGATCATGCGATCGGACCTCACCTGTGGGGGGAGGGCTGGCACTGAGGACGGGAAGGAGGGATTTATCTCCCTCTCTCCTCCGTTGCCGGCTATTGCCATTCTCTCCCTGCACTCACGCTACACCAGTGTACTGCGAGTGCAGTGCGATTTTTCTCTCGCCCCATAGACTTGAATGGGTGTGAGATAATCTAGGATCGCAATACAGTTGTAGCATGCTGCGATTGTTTTCTCGGTCCAATTAGAACTGAGAAAATAATCGCTCATGGGTGGTGACACATAGGCTAATATTGGTCCGAATGGAATGCGATGTTTTATCGCATTCCACTCGTTCCGATTTTCATGCCGTGTCTCTTAGGCCTAGAAATTTCACTCTACAACACATGGATAAGAATGGCTGGTGCCTTTGATCTTGTGATTGTTAAGCGGGCTTTACACGCTGTGACATTGCTAGCGATGTCGTGAGCGATAGCACCCGCCTACGTCGGTGGTGGGTCATGGGGTGATCGCTGCTGTAGCGAACAATATCGCTACGGCAGCGTCACACGCAATTACCTCTTCACCGACGTCGCTGTGGCTGCCGAACAATCGCTCCTTTAAGGGCGAGGTTCGTTCGGCGTCACAGCGGCATCACTAAGTGGCCACCCAATAGAATCGGAGGGGCGGAGATGAGCGGGCGGAACATCCCGCCCACCTTCTTCCTTCCTCATTGCCGGCGGCCGCAGGAACGGTGATGTTCCTCGTTCCTGCGGTGTCACACATAGCGATGTGTGCTGCCACAGGAACGACGAACAACCTCCGTCCTGCAACAGCAATGATAATTGGGATTAGAACGACGTGTCAACGATCAACAATTAGGTGAGTAATATTGATCGTTAACAGTTTTTGTGCGTTTCACACGCAACGACGTCGACAACGAGGCCGGATGTGCGTCAAGAATTCCGTGACCCCAACGACATCTCGTTAGCGATGTTGTTGCATGTAAAGCCCACTTTAGTGGTGATCGAGCAATCAGATCTACTGAATCCTAGTAAACAGATTCATACAGTATATATTCATACTGTTTTTAAAACTGATTTACTGTTCAGACTCATATGCAAAGTCTTCAAGGAATTCCCATATATAAGAGGTCTTAAGGCCCAGTCACACACGACTTACCAGCGATCCTGACAACAATACGACCTGATAAGGATTGCTGGTAAGTCGCTGGGAGGTCGCTGGTGAGATGTCACACAGTCAAACCTTACCAACGACGCAGTAACGATGAGCGACCTGTATAACGATCTCGGCGGCGGTGGGACCCTGTTAGGAGGTCATTGGTAGGCGTCAAACACAGCGATGCATCATACCCAGCAGGACATTGCCTTTGAAGAAAATGTTCCGGACTATTCGGCAACGACTAGCAATCTCACAGCAGGGGCCTGATCGCTGGTAGGTGTCACACATAACGAGATCACTGGCAAGATCATTGCTACGTCACAGATACTGTGACTCAGCAACGGTCTCGTTAGCGATCTCGATGTGTGTGACGGGCCTTTAGTGGAGTCAAGCAACCATGTCATATGATGTAACAAAGGCAGTCTTTAAGAGTTTGTCCTTCACACTTTCTCCTGAAAACCAAAGTAACTCTGTGATATTCATTTCCAACATTTCTCTTTATCCTGGTATCAATATATGGTAATTGGCTTTTTGGGGGAATAATCCTTTCAATTATTAAAATAGGAATAATAGGGCAGAGAGAAATGCTGAGCGCTGTATTCAGATTGGGGCACTGAAACCTGAGAAAGCGGAGTACAGCGCTTGGATTTTTTTGGCATTCAAGTAGACACCTAATGGAGCAGAAATTGAGAATAACAATCCTCCGCTCTGTTCAAGATGGGGGTGCGGTGCTCCATTCTCAGGGTTTTAGAGCCCCGATCACAGGATCGCTAGAAGTCCAAGCCTTGGACCCTGAGCAATTAGCATGTTATTTACTATGGTAATGATAGGTGATAACTCATTTAATAAAAATCTTTTTAATAGTTGATAGGTCTATATTTTTAGGCTGAAGCTGATTGAGCTGACTGCATGGTAAGTTAGCCTCCATCGCATTAGTAAGATTAGAAAGCTATTTCAAGCTAGTAATATACAAAATGTGAAATAAGAATTAAACATGTCACTAATTTTCTAAGTAAATATATTTCTAAAGGTGCTATTGCCATGAATTTGTCACCAGATGTCGGTAACAACTGTAAGGGATAACTTACTATGGCAGCGGCTGGAGGTAGACATAGGCATGAAGCTGCTTGGTGCAAAACAGGAAGATTTATTGTAGTCTATACATTTTCAACAAACAAACAGAAAACAGCCTTGCCCTGGGCACTAAGGCAGAAGAAACAAAATAGTCTATCAAGTAGTATGGACTCACCCAATTAAGTCTTCCTTTGAACTCAAGTTCAAGAGGTGTCTTCACCTCTCCTGCCATCCAGTGAATGTGGTAGGTGAGCTGCCTTTTATTGCTCTTCTTTCAAAAACTGAAATTGTATCTAAAGGAGTGACTAGACCCACCCAGCTCTAGTGGACATTCTTAAAACTCGTACCCAAAATCCTGGTCCATTAAAAAACACCTCTCAGCATTATTGGTGCTGAAGCCTGCTTCTTCGGCTCCTATATCACAAAACTCTTGGTGTATCCATGGATGCACCCACTACCTTCCCCAAGATGAGTTGATCTGAAAGAGTGGCTTTTATCAGGGTCACTAAACTTCCAGAGTCCAGGAGACCACTCAGTTGCACTCCGTTTACAGATACCTGGCATGCCTGAAACGGTTCCTATAGGGAGAAACTAGTCGCATGCATTGTGATTTTCGCTCATTCTTCCACACAAACACTTTTCAAATCCTGAAGGTTCTGTAGGTTCCATCTATGGACTCTGACCTTTAGATTTTTCTATTGGAATCAGTTTAGGTAATTGGTTGGGCCATTCTAGCAGCTTTATTTTTTTTTATGAAATTAATTGAGAGTTTCCTTTACTTTGTGATTGGGATTATTGTCCACCCTCATTTCATCATCATCGTTGTAGAAGGCAGCAGATTTTTATCGCAAATGTCTGGGTACATTTATCCATTCATCATTCTTTCAATTATCCATTATATTTCACTGTTGGTATGGTGGTTGGCGGGTGATTCATTTTGGCCTCCAAACATGGTGTATTATGGCATCCGAAGCGTTCAATTTTGGTCTTATCTGACCCGATTATATTCTCCCAGTATTTCACAGTCTTGTCTAAATTTTGTTGAGCAAACTTTAAATGCACTTTAACATGCTTTTTGTTCAGCAATTAAATCTTGCATGGTGAGCGTGCATACAGGTCATGGAGGTTGAGTGCATTACTTATTGTTTTATTTGAAACAATTATACTTGCTGATCAGGTCTTTCTGTAGCTCTCCACAGGTGGTCATTCGCTCTTTTTTCAAATCTTCTGATAATTCTTGTCACTTTTGGATTATGTCCAACACTGCTCACTGGAGCCTTAAATAGTTTAGCAAGATTTTCTGTAGCCAAAGGCATGAGTATGTTTTGCAACAATAAGGTTGCAAAGATCTTGAGACACCTCACTGGTTTTACCCATCATGAGATGTTTCTTGTGTTGCCCCTTGGTAGTCAGACACCTTTTATAGGCCATCGGTTGAACCAGTTGATATTATTTTTCACTAAGTGGCAGTATTGCTTGCTGATGCTTTCTAATTACTGATAGATTTCAGCTGGTGTGATGACTTTCCATGGCTTTTTGCACCTCTCTTTCTTAATGTGTTTAATACTTTTTCCCTGTGTCATTTCTCATTATTACACATAACTTAATTTATGGGCATCTATGGTGTGATTTCTTTGCCTGTGTGGATTGGGTGGATTTTTACCAACATTTGGTGAGAAATTCATGTCAATAGCACCTTTAGAAATATATTTACTTAGAAAATTGGTGACACTAATTTCAACGGCTGTATATTAGATGTGTTAGTAGATTTCTGAAAGATCAAAAAACAGTCCAAAGTGTATCAGGCCACACAACTGTCCCCAATAACTGCCTCATCAGCGGCTCATCTTCCAAAATAAAATAAGCATGCATGTTGGGCTGAAGAATTGGGAATGGAAGCTATTGTCTATGCTTATGTGCAATCGCACACAGGCCCTTTAGTTAAGGGGGTTCAAAAGGTCTCATTGGCCCATGTAAGAAGATCAATACTAATAAAAAAACTGCTATGTTTGCAGATCTTCTTGAAAATTTTGCATGGTAACCCCCCAATATCCATTCCACTTTCCCACGCCTCCCCCTGGCGCTTCCAGTTACACCACTGTGGCCAGCTGTACAATCTGTCCTTTTACTCATGAAAAATACTAGACATTAGGAAGTGTGGGAAAACTGAAGATAATTTATATCCTTGAGTAGAAAGTGTAGGAGTTGTACAGAGCAGAGCAGAAGTGTACAAGTAAAGAGCCAAGGAATGTAATCACAAGACATACTTTATTTTCTCATTGTTTTTATTACTTTGAATTGTTGTATAGTAAATGATCACATACCATATTTTGATATTGTACATCTCAATAATACATAGACACAGCACAATTATATAAGAGCCTTATATAATGTCTATATACTATAATTAGTATTAATAGTCCAATCATAACATTATATAAGACTGAAGAAACAAAGATAAAGGGCAAAGGGTTAAAGATAACTTGTCATTATATTCATGCTGCCCAAACCATGAATCAGAGTCTGACTGTATGATTGCAGCCAAGTATACTTTACATTGAAATGCTGTAGCATTTCAGAGAAAACATAGTTTGACAGCCATCCAGAAATTTATAGGGAGAGACCGGACAAGTCCAATGTGGTCTTTGGCTGACTTCTCCCCACCAGCAGCAGTTGACTGACATGTACACATGTGTATATATGACGCCCTGGCCTATCAGGTCGTCACAAGGGTGCCGTGCAATCTGCCCTTCTGTATGGTACCCGCTCCTCCTTGGTTACGGGTCCTGTTCATTTGGTGTTGCTACCAACAGGTGTACACAAATCCCGAGGAACACTCTGCACCACACCCACCAACCACCCATTGGGCAGCCTGAGGGGAATAGGGCCACCCAGATGGGGGGATGGAAGAGAGAGGGCAGAGATGTCAGTGTGACGACATGGACACTCAGTGCCTAACATGGGTTAACTTTCTTAAAATTCAGCCAGACATGAAGACAGTTTGTTTATAGATGGGGATAATCCCTCATTGTTCTACAAGACTCTTGGGAGTTTAGTATTGAAGTTTTTGTTGACTCATGTAATTGTTTTGGCCACTGAAGGCCAGACACCCATTGTATTACGATGTGTTTGCTGGATGCGATTTAACTTAGCTGTCTCTCCCTCATCTCTGCCATTGACCATTATTACTGGGATATTCTGTATACGGCTTGAAATCTAGCCAATAAGAGCCCAGTCTTATCCACCAATCGTGAAGACCCCAATGGTCTGAATGGAGAGCTCAGGGGTATAAGAAGGACTGTCCTTTGCCCAGGGAGACTCTTGCTACATGCTACCAATCTAGCATCTGCAGATCCGATTGGCAAGCCATTGCTGAACCTGGATGATAACACTACATGGACTTCAGCATCGAATGCAAGGATTCGGCTGTGATACCAGAGACTACTTAAGGAAGAAACCCAGGTTGGGATAATTTGGTCACCTGGCTACAGACTTTGCAGACCTCAGCCAGCTTCCTAAACCTATACAAGATAAGGCAGAAAAGGGGTTAATGCTGCGCATCAGCCAAATGAAGACGTATAATGTTGATGAAGATGAGTATTCTTTTATTTCATAGGTCTACGCGTTTCAAGGTGACAACCTCTTCCTCAGGACCAATGCATCAACAACAAGACTTGTTGATGCATTGGTCCTGAGGAAGAGGTTGTCACCTTGAAACGCGTAGACCTATGAAATAAAAGAATACTCATCTTCATCAACATTATACGTCTTCATTTGGCTGATGCGCAGCATTAACCCCTTTTCTGCCTTATCTTGTATGCTCATCCACGTGGGGCTGCAGCAGACGCCATTATCTCATGCGCACTAGTCGTTGTGACTGTCACAACTGATCCAGGTGAGTGTATATTTTCCAGGTATACCCCACTGATCACTTTGGTGTTACACTATCAGCGCTCCTTATTTTCAGATCTATAGCTTCCTAAATCTGGCGTCATTCCATTCTCGATGGGTGCTCGCCGAATGCGGGGTGCTGCTGGATTGTTGTAAGTAGCCCTGGAAGCTTTGAGGTACAGACATTCTAAATCCCTGGTGAGCCAGCGGAAGGGTGAGAAACTGTTGTCTGTTACATTTGTGTGTTTTGCTGGTTGTGTGTTTTGCTGGTTATGTGCTATGTGCTGTTAATTGTTTGGGGATCCAATAAAGTCTTAATATTGTGATTCCCTCACCCTGTGTTGTCTGAGTAGTGTTCCGCCCACGGTTAAGAAGGTCGGGCGTTCAGTTGGGAGGAGCCCTGGGCCATGCTGTCTTTCTAAAGGTGGCCGGGCCAGCGGACGAGAGCACCCACTGACCCCCGTGTCTCCACAATCAGTAGTTGAGTTGAGTAGAGTTGAGCAGAGAGACAGCGGTGACAGTGCAGGTCACGCTGTGGAGCTGGGCTCCCGTACCCGTCCCAGGTGACAGACGTTGGCCTGGCCAGAAGGAGCTGGAATCCCGGTCGCAGGGGGTAGTGACAGGGGGTACGGTGCTGCTACAGAGAGCAGGCCGGCTGCCTTGTGCTACAACTGGGCAGGGGCCAGGGCACGACGGGGTATGCGGACCCTAGGCTGGGAAGTAGCTTCACGCAGCCCAGTAATTCACCCGACGGGAACGGAGTCTTCAGGAACCGTTCCCCACCCGCTCCAGAATCGGGGTACTAGTGCAACGAGGGGGATAGGACTTTCCAAAATCGTCCAGAAAATCCCAAGTGTGAACCCTGAGAGCGGGCTCACCTTGCTAGCCACGCAGGTGAGCGGGACCCGAGTAGTCTTAGGCGAAAGGGATCCACCAAGTTACACACAGTGCCAAGGGACAAGGCTTCAGACCAATCAGCAACCCCAACGGGGCACGGACCCAGCATGCTCAACCAAGAAAAACAGAGCATTCAAGAGTTTGGTTTACCTGGTGTCAGCGTCAGTGACTTTGGACTGTGTGAGTACTAAAGTTGAGCGATGTTCGAGTCGAACGGTTTGCCAATTTCATGTTCGAGTGATTTTGGGGGGTGTTCGAGTCGTTCGACGAACTCTAACGATTTGCTTAAAGTTCGGCAGTTCGAGTTACGTTCGAGAATGGTTCGATCACCAAAAAAGCGTAGCTAGTTACTAACTGGCTTTTCACTGTAAGACTGTGAATCATGATATTATCAAAATTCATTGTATAGTGTGTGGGGGGGACGGGGTTTAGATCAGTGCTG
The DNA here is from genome assembly GCF_048569485.1 of Anomaloglossus baeobatrachus. NCBI lineage: Eukaryota > Metazoa > Chordata > Amphibia > Anura > Aromobatidae > Anomaloglossus > Anomaloglossus baeobatrachus. Next base: position 456,585,424 of record NC_134356.1, read on the forward strand.
CTGCTGAGTGCTGAAAGAATAGCGATAGCCATTTTTTTTTTCCTAACTGCGCGTACAGTGGGGCGGGCCAGACTGTCAGCAAATCACAAACACACACACAGCAAAGTGGATTTTTGCCAGACAAGCAAGGGCATGTGTCATAGGCTGTGCATGTCACATGTCCTTGCCTTATAAGACCCGGCCATTTTCCCCGTCGCCGCCATTATCTGTCTGCTGCGGGTGGGTGACAGTCACCGCTCCCGCTCCCGCTGCTGTGTGCGCTATAGACATACAGTGCAATCTACACAGCGCTTTAGGGATTAGGGATTACTTGTAATTTCAGCCCTTTTCAGGGCTGCATTACAGCCGTTCATAGCCATTGTTGCTAGGCAGGTCTGTGCCAACTCTGTGCAGGGGTTTATATCACAGCATCTGGCTACATCAGCTCAGGCAATTCCTTGGGGCATTGTTTCATTGGCAGGGTTAGAAAGTGATGCTTCCTTTGCTGACCAGCTAGCTACAGCACCTGTGCATTCTACACACCTGTCCATTTTTGCTACGCAATTTTAATAGTAAACAGTGCTGATACTTTTAGTGGCATACTAAAATTGTCTGGGATACTAACTTAGGGGTGCTTCACACACAGCGAGCTCGCTGCCGAGATCGCTGCTGAGTCACGCTTTTTGTGACGCAGCAGTGACCTCATTAGCGATCTCGCTGTGTGTGACACTGAGCAGCGATCTGGCCCCTGCTGCGAGATCGCTGCTCGTTACACACAGCCCTGGTTCGTTTTCTTCAAAGCCGCTCTCCTGCTGTGACACACAGATCGCTGTGTGTGACAGCAAGAGAGCGACAAATGAAGCGAGCAGGGAGCAGGAGCCGGCGTCTGGCAGCTGAGGTAAGCTGTATCCAAGATAAACATCGGGTAACCAAGGTGGTTACCCGATATTTACCTTAGTTACCAGCCTCTGCAGCTCTCACGCTGCCAGTGCCGGCTCCGGCTCTCTGCACATGTAGCTGCTGTACACATCGGGTTAATTAACCCGATGTGTATAGCAGCTAGGAGAGCAAGGAGCCAGCGCTAAGCAGTGTGCGCGGCTCCTTGCTCTCTGCACATGTAGCTGCATTACACATCGGGTTAATTAACCCGATGTGTACAGCAGCTAGGAGAGCAAGGAGCCAGCGCTCAGTGTGCGCGGCTCCCTGCTCTCTGCACACAGCGCTGGTAACTAATGTAAACATCGGGTAACCATACCCGATGTTTACCTTAGTTACCAGTCTCCGCAGCTTCCAGTCGGCGGCTCCGTGCAAGCGCAGCGTCGCTTGCACGTCGCTGCTGGCTGGGGGCTGTTCAGTGGTCGCTGGTGAGATCTGCCTGTTTGACAGCTCACCAGCGACCATGTAGCGATGCAGCAGCGATCCTGACCAGGTCAGATCGCTGGTCGGATCGCTGCTGCATCGCTAAGTGTGAAGGTACCCTTAGTGTTCCTTTGCTGACAAGGAAGATACAGCACCTGTGCATTCTGCACACCTGTCTATTTCTGCTACGCAATTTTAATTGCAAACAGTGCTGACACTTTCAGGGGCATAGTAAAATTGTCTGGGATACTACCTTAGGGTTTCTTTGCTGTCAAGCAAGGTACATCACCTCTGCATTCTACACTCCTCTCCATTTCTGCTACATAATTTTAATTTCCAAAAGTGCTGACACTTTTAGGAGCATAGTAAAATTGTCTGGGATACTACCTTAGGGTTCCTCTCCTGTCAAACAAGGTACACCACATGTGCATTCTACACTCCTCTCTACTTCTGCTATGCAATTTTAATTTCCAAAAGTGCTGACACTTTTAGGGGCATAGTAAAATTGTCTGGGATACTACCTTAGGGTTTCTTTGCTGTCAAGCAAGGTACACCACATTTGCATTCTACACTTCTCTCCATTTCTGCTACGCAATTTTAATTTCCAAAAGTGCTGACACTTTTAGGGGCATATTAAAATTGTCAGGGATACTACCTTTAGGGTTTCTTTGCTGTCAAGCAAGGTACACCACATGTGCATTCTACACTCCTCTCCATTTCTGCTACGCAATTTTAATTTACAAAAGTGCTGACACTTTCAGGGGCATAGTAAAATTGTCTGGGATACTACCTTAGGGTTCCTCTCATGTCAAGCAAGGTACACCACATGTGCATTCTACACTCCTCTCCATTTCTGCTACGCAATTTTAATTTCCAAAAGTGCTGACACTTTTAGGGGCATAGTAAAATTGTCTGGGATACTACCTTAGGGTTCCTCTCCTGTCAAGCAAGGTACACCACATGTGCATTCTACACTCCTCTCCATTTCTGCTACGCAATTTCTAATTTCCAAAAGTGCTGACACTTTAAGGGGCATATTAAAATTGTCAGGGATACTACCTTTAGGGTTTCTTTGCTGTCAAGCAAAGTACACCACATGTGCATTCTACACTCCTCTCCATTTCTGCTACGCAATTTTAATTTCCAAAGTGCTGACACGTTTAGTGGTGTTACGCTCACCGAGGAGCGGCGAACGTCCGGAGGTGGACTCACTGGACCGTGCCCTGGACTCCCCTAAGAAGGCGACCAGCAGCGAACTCCTATACAGGGACTGTGCGGTGCCTCTCCTGAAGGCCTAGAGGCACGGCAGCCAGGAACCGGTGGTAGGAGTCTCTGTATGGCCAGGCGTAGCTCGGGTACGACGTCCGCAGCAGGCAGAACACGGGTGTGGCACTGGAGATGATCACAGCAGGTGGCACGGAGACGTTCACTGCGGGTAAGGCCGGTGACGTCCACTACGGGTATGACCGGTGACGTCCACTGCGGGTATGGCTGGTGACATCCACTGCGGGTATGGCCGGTGACATCCACTGCGGGTATGGCCGGTGACGTCCACTGCGGGTATGGCCGGTGACGTCCACATCCGGAAGGTACAGATGGCACTACGATGAGATAGAGTATTAGTAATGGGCAGGAACACACGGATAACAGTAGTACAAAGGGGCCTGAACACTAGCAGGGCTCTAGTAGAAGCGTTGCTCGGGCACCTGCTGCCGGGGGAGGTGAACCTAAATAGTGTTTAGGTAACAGGTGGCCTCTGAGGTCACTTCCAGAAAATGATGCACTGCTGCTTTAAGAAAGGGGGCGTGGCCTTGCATGCAACCTAGAGTTGCTCACTGCAGAATTGTGTGTGGATGGGAGACAGGAAGAGACTGCAGCAGCTCCAGGAAGAGGATGCCTGACCCGGGAGTGAGCAGAGCCATGGGACTGGTAAGAGGAAGCACGTCGCTACCGGGGGCTGGGACCGGGAGTGTACGTGGGGGCCATGCTGGGGCTGGGCAGATGTGAGGGAGAGCGCCCCCCTCGGCATCTGGCGGGACCAGGCACTACAAGGGGCATAGTCAAATTGTCAGGGATACTACCTTAGGGTTTATTTAATGTCAAGCAAGGTACACCAAGTGTGCATTGTACACACCTATCCATTTTTGCTGCGCAATTTTTAACTGCAGGTAGTCCAGACAATCTGTGACGAAGGTGCAGGCATGGATATAATGTTACCTTCATCCAAAGGTGGTTCTCTCGATGTCTGATAGAGTTCAACACCAGCAGCTGTTTCCACTTCAAATACAACTGACGACCTGCCAATCACACTGCCTGCAGCAGGTAAAAGGGTGGAAGGTCAGCATCAAAAAGCATGTGTGACTGCTGTCCCTACAGTCACAGAGGATGAAGAGCACGCAGATGCCATTGATGGGGCAGACGGTGGTTGCACAGCCCCGCTAGGCCTCATTGTAGCACAGTGAACTTCCCATTGCGACTTATGCTTCATTTAAAGTTGTGTACAGGATGGGCTCCCCAATATACAACAAAACCACACACTAGGAAAAGGACTCTAGGCAGTTGGGTTGACAAATGATTGTTTAACTGTCCAAAAACAAACAATAAGAACCATGCATAAAACTGAAAGAATAGAACAATCTATTCACAATTCCAAAAGCCTACACCCCTATGCTGCGACACTTGTAATGGCGATTTATACCCCCTGCTCATCAACTTTTGCCTAACCAAGGGACTGTCTAAACAGTTGCCTACTACCTGGTAATCCCTCTGCGTAGCAGGAGTAATTGTGTGTGTGTGTGTGTGTGTGTGCAAACACGACTTACCAGTGTCGCATCACAAGAGCTTACAACTTATCTACCTAAACATAGAAAAAACCCATTACCCCCCCTGAATACCCTTGTTGGCTGAAGCCTCACAGATAAGGCAGATGATAACAGTGTGAAGGCAAACCACACAGCTCAGCAACACAGTCCTGGAGATCTTGTAAAGCAACAGTCAATGCAAACATGTCTCGCTGTCCCTCTAATGATTTTAACTGTAACTGACAAATTGACAGAGCAGAGGCATCAAGTCTTATTGTCTATATAGTCGGCCTAAAAAGAACAGATATGTGTTTTGCTAAGAAAACAAAGTGTTGCGTGCACGCCTACCAGCCTACCTACCCACCTACCTACCTACCTACCTACCTAGGTCCCAGCCTACCGTACCCGGGTACTGTGGTGTCCAGTTGCCATCAATACAGAGTTTACGATCCTCTCCCGGTAAACAGTATAGACAGCACCGGAAGAATGTCGGTCTCCGGCACAGGATGCTGCTCACAGGCGTTACGGTCCTCCTCACCAAACTCCAACATGAGTCCCCTCACAATTCAGCAAAGTGCTTCCGCGGTGGCTCCTTGCTGTAACGCACACCTTTAGCTTTTCCTTCACTTCACAGACAGCACCTCATCCGCTCTCCAAGTCCACAGCCGAAGACCGTTTTGCTATTGCTATAGTGAATAAACAGTCAAAGGCAGATGCAAAAAAACAGCAGCCCCTTCTGGGTAGTCTGCAACAATGCATGCAATGAACGGCAAATAAGCATGTTGCATTCACAGTGGATAAAGTTCATCAATACACCCTCACGCTATCACTTCATATCCATGTGACAGTTCATGGACGAAATACTCAAAGTAGTGAGTTTTTGGCTTCTACTTAGAGATTGGTGACAAATCTTACAGATAACATGACTTGGGTGATCTTTTGCGATGTAAAAAAAGCCCCAGGCTAGGCAAGGCTAACAGCCCAAGCGATCTGCAGAGCCACCACGACGTCTGCTCAGAGGCAGAGTTGTGGCTGAGGATTCAGTTGTTGACGTGCTTCCAGTACTTTGTCTCTGTCCAGGAAGATGCAACGTAACCTCGTCGTCAGTAGCATTCTCCTCCACCTCCTCTGCTGACCTCATTGAATGGCTGACTTTGGTTTGACAGTAAGTGGGGTCTCCAACCTCATCATCATCCTGTGTGTTTTCACTCCCCTCGTCCTGACTCCTCCGAGCCAACCTCTTCCTGCCCTGACCGAATAGTAAAGTTGTCGTTCCAATCAGGTATCTGAGTCTCATCAGCATGTTCCCGATTGTCTCCACCAGGAGAATTTACAGTTTGGGAATGAGGGTGTACATTATGCTCAGCACCTTGTTCATTGGGGCCTGGATCTGACTCACAAAGCTTCTGGGCATTAGTGCAGATCATTTCCTTGTCTGGACTCACTGCAGCTTTGGAGCAGACCTCTGATTCCCAGGCTATAGTGTGACTGAACAGCTCTGCAGACTCAACCATCTGTTACCCCATACTCAGCAGGGCTGGTGGAAACTTGAGAGCTGTTAGGAATCAAGTGCGATTGGGTTGACATCACAGAGGAATGGAGTATATGGGATATTGAAGTTGAGGTGGAGGAGAGGCCACTTGATGAAGCACTTGAGATCCATTGAAGCACCTGCTCTTTTGGTGCCTCATCTACATTTGGTAGTGATGGTCGTGTCCCTGAAAAAAGGGATCATATCAGATTATCCACGGGAAGAAGTACACCTCTTATTTTGGCTGGTGGTTGGTGTTACGAATCGGTGCCGCCGTAGACGCAAGCAGCCTGCTGTGGTTCCAGTTGTGCCCAGGCGTCAGCTGCCGTTTTTGGCCGTGCCTCGGGTCGTCCAGCTGGCTGCTTCCTCATCCACTTCTAAGTGTGTAGAGATGGCTAGTGCACATGCGTGTGCCAATTTACCCCAGACACAGCCTAAGTACAGTGTTTCGCCTAGTGAGCATGCTCAGCATGACTGTGCCATTCCTGAGGCTAAGCCCTCAGTTAGTGCTACTGAGAATGCTCCCACACTTAGTGAGAAAAGCCTCTTTGCATAGGTACTTGGACTCCGTGACGTGTCTAAGTCCTGTGTTGGGCCTACAGAGCATGCAGAAGTCTGTTTTCTGAGACTGTTTTCAGGCAAATGAGCATGCTCAGGCACTCAGTGCATCAGAGGCTAAGTACATTAAGGAACTCACTAGCCATGTCCGTGAGGTGGCAGTCTATGATAGTCCAGAGGACATCAGGTGTCCTGATGATGTGGCCACTCCAGACTGGCTCGCAGAGGCCTACCCCTATGATTTGGCACCTCATCATTGTTTGTCAGACGATGACTGGTGAGGTGTTCGGAGCGTGGCTGCCATGAGGTCATCATTGAAGTGGCGGTTACGGATAGGCCGCTGGTTATGTCACTGATGACGTGGCACTCTTTTTTTGACTCATGGAGGGGCATTGTGGTCCACCCTGGGTTGGGGCGGACCCAGGTTAGAAAAGGGGCTAGAGACAACAAGGAGGTGCGCAGTCTTCTATTATGCTGAGACAGAGCACACCTCCATGTGTTGAACCCATTGTGGCTTTAGGGCAGAGGTAGGCAGGGATAGGGTGTCGGTGCAGGATGCCACCACACTTGGTAATGCAGAACGGTTACGACCAGCTCCTGTCCTACCAGTCCAGCTAGTGCAGCACAGTGGCATTAACTGGGCTGCTGCTGCTACTGTGCCTGCTGTCCACAGGTGTGCCCCCTACGCACACGGAAAGCGTACCCAATGGCCCCTGTGTTGGTAACAGGGAGTTCCTGGGCTGAGTGTGTGGACCCTGTGACGCTAACAGGGTTCCCAGTCTCCAGATCCAAGTGTCGTCTAACTCGGTTCAGGCTACTATTTTTTTCAGAGCCAACCAGCTCTGTATCCTTCGCCTACCCTTCGGGTTGCCAGCATCTCCTTTTCCATCTAGGAGCACGGTGGTCCCCGACTGGCGATTGGGATATATACCACCTTATCCAAATCTGCCAGCCGTCCTGTAACAGATGGTGTTTCTTCAGCAGATGTTACTGTTGCTTAACCACTAAACCCACGGAAACAAACTTTTTTCCCCTTTCTAACACACCTGTTCCCCTTTCCACCAGCATCAGGGCTTTTTCCACTCATTTTGTATATGACCAAATTTGCAACTCTGCAGGGACACCCTACTCAATGCCATCTCAGCACAGCAGCCAGCCCTCGGTCCCTCAGATGTGGACAAGTAAAAGACCATTGCCTCCTAGCCATGACAAAGCGTTGAGATTCACTCTGTGCAGCACTTGTGTTTAGTGGAAAAGCCGATCTAAGATTGCATACCAGCTTTTGCTGATACTCATGCACACGTGCGTCCCTTTCTATGGCAGGACTTATTTTGCCAAATTTTGTCTTGTACCGGGGAATCTAACAGTGTGCCAACCCAGTAGTCAGCATTACTTCGAATTCGGAAAATCAGAGGGTCATGTTGTAGGTAGTGCAGCAAGAAGGCGCTCATGTGTCTTCCGCATCCAGGAGGACCAAGTCCTTGCTGTGTTGGTGGCGGAGAGGTGAGAATCATGCTTCCTTCCTCTGCCCTCTCCCCCCAACCTCGCACAACAGAAATGTGATCAAGCTCTCCCTCATCTACTGAGTCTTCCATGACCATCACCAGTTCGTCCTCCATTTCTTCCTGGGCTCCTGCACCTTCCTCAACAGTTTGGCTGATTCTATACACCCTTGTTAATCCCTCTCCCCCACCGTCCCATGCCTGCTGCCTTGGTGCTGCTGAACGTGTGGACCTTGTTATCCCTTCCGCATATGACTCCTCCTGTACTTTCTCCCCTTACTCTTGTCCCACCATCTGACTCTGAATAATGTTTAGAGTGTGCTCCAGCATGTAGATGACCGGAATTGTCATAATGATAATGGCATCGTCAGCGCTAAACATCTTCGTCGCCATTTGTAAACTGTGAAGAAGGGTGCATAGGTACTTGATCTGAGACCACTCCAGCAGCGTGATGTGCCCCACCTCCGGATCTCGTTAGCCCAGGCTAACGTATTGCATAGTCATAACATATTTCAGCAGGGCTCGCCGCCGGTGCTGCCACAGACGCTGCAACATGTGCAGATTAAAATTCCTGAGTGTCGGGACATCGCATTTCAGGCAGTGAACAGGCAGACCGAAAGACTTCTGGAGCGATGCAAGTTGTTCAGCTGCGGGGTGTGAACGGTGGAAGTGAGCACATAACGAGCGTACCCTCTGCAGAAGGCCATGTAGGCTGGGATAGTGGTTTAAAAATTGCTGGACAACTAGGTTCAACACGTGAGCCATACAAGGCACGTGTGTCACATTGCCCTGGCGAAGGGCCGCACCCAGGTTTGCATCATTGTCACACACAGCTGTTACGTCACCACTGGAGTCCGCTCCAACAACTTGTACTCCGATCGCCAAGTGACACCGTGTTCCTTTCGTAGATAGTGCTGGTGACGGGAGAGGAGTCGATGCCAGCGGCACTGGTGGCCGCAGGTTCCGCACAGCCACTGGGCTGGGTTACCTTGAGATCTGCAGTACCACTGGCTGACTGTAGGTGGTGTTTGTCTCACAGCTGAAGTACCATCATTCAGCTATAACCAATGGGAAGACACCACACCCTTTTTTAGGCCCCTGCTGTCTGCTGACCACTGCCAGACATAGTTCTGAACTTCTGGTTCCTGTTCCGCCCAGTTCTGTTTTGTGATTTTGTGTGCTGACTACCGCTTGTTTCCTGACTACGTCTCCTGCCTGCTGTTTATGTACCTCGTTGCCCCATCCGCATTTGACCTCTGCTTGTTTTCTGATTAAGTCCTGGCTGTCCGATTCTGTTCATGTTCCTCAATTCATGGTTTGACCCTGCCTGACTACTACTCTCTCGAACTGCAGCCTTCCACAGGTATTGATCACCTTGGGCCCTGTGTAATTCCAAATCCCTGTATAGGGGTTAAAGGCTTTCAGGGTTCTAGGGGTACAGCTTGTTGAGTGGCTTCCCTCTAGTCTATCCTTTACAGCCTGTCTGAGTGTGTGGATCCAGGCAGGCGTTACACTGTGCCCTCTGCAGAAGGCCATCTAGGCCAGGATAGTGGTTTAAAAATTGCTGGACAACCAGGTTGAACACGTGAGTCATACAAGGCACGTGTGTCACATTGTCACGGCGAAGGGCCGCACCCAGGTTTGCATCATTGTTGCACACGGCCTTCCCTGGCTGCTGGTTGAGTGGAGACAACCATTGATGAAACTCGGTCTCCAGAGCTAACCGTCCACAACTCCTCTGCAGTGTGACTCCCATTTCCCATACATTTCAAAGTAAAGATTTGACCGCCTGATGGCGTTGAGCTCTGCTGCCAGCATAGTAAGGAGGTGTGCAGGATTCCTTGTGCACAGTTACAACTCGGGTGGCCTTACCAGACAGGTTTTGAGTGGAGGTTAAGGACCTAGACGAGGTTGAGGAGGCAGAAGCAGTGGGGGAACTTCTACATACAAAGGAAGGATTGACACACAACTCGTGGGGATGGAAAGACTTGTACAGCAGACCCTTCTCCATCTCTCACCATAGTTACCCAGTGCCCAGTCAGCGACATGTAACGCCCCTGCCCATGCTTACTGGTCCAAGTATCTGTGGTGAAATGCACCCTGTCACACACAGAGTTTCTCAAGGAAACGGTGATGTTTGGTGCGACATGCTGGTGTAGCGCAGGCACACCTTTCTTGGAGAAGGAGTGGTGACTGGGCATCTGCTATTGGGGCACTGTGATGGGTATAAGGTCTCGAAAATCCTCTGTGTCAAAAGGGTGGAAAGGCAGCATTTCTGTAGCCAACAGCTTGCAGATGCTCAAACTCAACCTCTTAGGCATGTCATGCCCTTCTAAAATCATGTAAAACACAGCAAGGGGACTCCAACCACAGTATCCCTCTTTTCCAAAAATTGGGCCACACACACACCACTTCACTGGAATCAGTTGTCCCCCAGTTGCAAACTTAAAAAGTTGATTTGCATGAAGCACTATCAAAAATCCACCAGCCTTTCGTCTCCCCTGGATAACACAGGGGTAGAAAAGTCCTTGCGGATACATGACTTGTTCATCTTGATGAACGTTAGTCTGTCCACATTGTCACTGGACATACGCGTGCGCTTATCTGTCAGCACACACCCAGCAGCACTGAAGACACGTTCGAAGAGAGCGCTGGCTGCGGGACACGACAACATCCCCAAAGCGTAAGTGGTGAGCTCAGGCAATTTATCCAGATTGGAAGCCCAAAATGAGCAAGTCTCAAGTTGCACAGTAATGGCATCGATGTTCACTTGCAGATACTCCGATATCTGTGTCTCCTCCTCTTTTTACTAGTCCAGCTCTTTTGTTTTCGCATGAGTATATGTCCTTGTCACTTTTCCATGTGTTTGTGGTGTCTTGTGAGTTGTTTGTCACCTTTTGGACACCTTAGAAGGTGTTTTCTATGTGTTTGTATGTGTTTGTGTTTGCCTGCCATTGTTTTCAATGGGGTTCGAAGGTGTTCGTCGAACATTCGACAAACTTGTCCTCCGTTTGATGAACCGAACTCGAACTCTAGGGGGGTGGCTCATCTCTAGTGAGTACCTGATATCCCTTCACCCCGACGGGTTCCCCACTCCATCCATCACCGGGCCCCAGGACACCAGGCCCCTACCCACGGAGGGGTTAAAAATGCTGCTTCAACACCGTCACCGGGCTCCCCAACAGCAGCGGTGGTCTCTCCCATTACCACGCACCGTGGGTGGCGTCACGAACATTATCCCATTCACCACCCCAAAACACCAATCCCCCCTTTTTATTTCCAAGGTAGCCGCGCGACCCCGCCTCGGATCCGGAGACGCCTCGAGCCACTGCGGATCCGGGTCCGAGCAGCCCATCGGCTGTCGCGGGGGCGGCACATATAGAGAGAGACCTGCCAATCGACAAGAGCGGGGAGGGGAGAAGCTGGCTGGTATATCATTGTTCCAGTAATGTCTCCTTATGGTCTCCGGCCAGCTTTTCAAATGATGTTTTCTCTTAAATGTTAGAGTTTTAGAGTTAAGAAAGCACGTTGCAATCTTACACCAAGCTCTGATTCATGCTGCTTATGGTTGGGCAGCATGATTCTAGTAACAGGTTCCCTTTAAGAGGATCCCAGAAATGTTGTGTTTTATTTAAAATAATGCAACTGCATGTGAAGTTCTCGGAGGCAAGTAATAGCTTATAACCAGAAATTGTTGGTAAGAGACTGAGACCTCCTTAAGTCAGTAATATTGTTCCTACTCTTACAATTCTACTTTGGGAAAAGTGCAGTTAAATTGACCTCAGCCTTAACAGTTTTAAGTGCTTAATGTATTTCTTAGTGAAAATGGCATCATATTTGTCAGTTTTAGATTCAGTGAATAAGTGAAATAATGGATTAGCAGAATAGTCATGAATAGGGATGATCGAATACCTCAAATATTCGGCTTCGCGAATATTTGCCGAATAGGCCGCCGCTATTCGACTATTCGCAAATATTCGATGTACAATGTAAGTGTATGGGAAACCCGAAGAACAATTATTCGGAACTATTCGGGCTTCCCATAGACTTATGTGATCCCCTGGCCGGGCCAGGTAGTCACAGATAGGGCCCCGCACTACACTGTTTCCTAACAGGTGACAGCAGCCAAACATATAAAACTCTAGTCACCCCCCTCAGTGCTTGATGGACACACCAGGGGGCGGAACCAGGCGGTTGGAAGACACCCACCTAGGAGTCTCAGACAGCCTGGGGGCGGGAAAGTTTAGTGGTGTTCTAGAGTTCAAGTCTATAGGTCAAGCGGAGAGGTGTGTGGGCTGGAGCTGTGTGCAGCTCCAGCAGAGGAGAGACCCAAAACTGAACCGGTGCTAGGGTAGGAGCCCTGGTACTGCTGGCTAGGTAGCAGACGGTGGTCCCCATCTGCAGGAGCCGGGAAGACGGCTCGGTGGAACCGTGGTGGACCGGGACAGGGTACCGGCCCACCGGTACCGACCCGGGGAACCGACTCGGAAACCAGAGCACAAAGGGGGGTACTCAGACCCTGAAGCTAGGTCCAGAAGCTACTGGGAGCTAGCTAATTAACTGATTGCGGCCAGGACTAGAGGTCCTGTCCCACCCAAAGTCCCGACTGAAGACAACAGCCCAACGAGGGGGATAAAACGCCACTGCCATGGCTCAGAAATCCGACGGGCCAGCGTCTGTGGGCAAAGGGCTCCTCAGGCAACCACAAGCCGGGAGCGGACTCCTGACGTTGCAGGAGCAGGTAGTCCACCATCACAAACAGGTGCAGGAGAAAGATGGAGACCACCAACCGGGTGGGGAACCAGACTGCAGCCGGCTGCGGGCACCGACCACCATCACCTTGGTTTACCAGAGACTCGTGTGTTTACTAATAGTGAGTGCATCAGTGCTCTCCGGCCGCCTATCTCCCTGCACCGCCAAACATACCCAACGGGTCCCGGGGCCACCATCCCTGTGCACGGAGGGGTTAACAACTTGCTGCGCAACATCTCCCTCGGGTGCCCCATAACTGCAGCGGTGGTGTCCACCTTCACCACATCCCGTGGGTGGCATCATGAACTTAACACGGCTCCGGCCGTATACCTACGTCCCCAAACCACCAACCCCTTTTTGATTGACGTGACCGCAGGACCCCCGGGTCCGGAGACCCTCGAGCCACCCACTGAAGGTCCGGATCTGAGCAGCTCGGCTGCCAAGCACGAGGCGGTGCACCTCGATATCTGGGGTAACGAACAGGATACTTACCCATCCACTTACCTGGTGGAAGTGCGCCTTGAAATGAAGTCAGCGGTGATCCATTGCAAAATTTTCAAAATCCGCTATTTTGCCGACATCTTTTGGCGCAAAGATTCCCGCCAGAGTCTTCTTCCCCGTGAAAAGAGCGCGAGAACTGAAGCCCCGCCAACTGGGAACACAGCCATAAAGGGAAGCCGGAAGTCGTAAAACGAAACTTACCGGCTGGCTAGAGGAGTGCCACGAAAAGACCAAGGGGGAGCAGATGTAGGATGTCTGCTCCGAAGCCTGATGCTGGCCCCGCGCCGACCTCTGGAGTGGCGGCGCCCGCGGCTGAAGCAGCCGGCGAGGAAGCTGCAGCTCCCGCTACAGACGCAGGAGCGGAGGCGGCGTGTGATCGGCTGGTGCAGTTCTGTATCCAGGTACGGGTCGAGTCGATGCAGCAAGCCTTGGGCTGGGAGAAGGAGATGTAGAAAATGGTGGCCGTGGTGTGGGCAAATGAGAGGCATGCCTCGTGGAAGGCACCCCGGCAGGATTAAGCCACGCAGACCCCTCCAGTCCCGCTGACCCGTCAGGAGGCAGAACCCGCTCCCGGTGAGACTGGCAAACCCCAGATGGCCCAGCTCCTGGAGGAAACGGCGTCACCTGTGGAGCCGCCTCGGTCTTCCGTGGAGGCCCTGAACCCCGGGATGTACCGCACCTGGTTTGGAGAGTCCGTCTCCGGGCAGCTGTGGGAGCAGCACAACCCGGTGCAGTAGTACAGCTGGAATCTGTAAGTTGTTATGGAAAAGTTTTAAAGTTTTATACATAAAGACAAGGCCGAGAACTTGCAGGCCACCCAAAAACTATTGGGCCTTATAAATAGTCCCTGACCACCCTTTTCATGTCCTACAGTCTCCGGAGAGGCTGATTGGAGGAAGGGCCTGTGGGATATTGTAGGCCGAGGTCCCGTCACCATGCAGACTGGTGGCTACCCTCCAGGTCAGGGGTCCCCTGGACGTGGGGCCTCTGAGAGAGACTGCCGGGTAGGGAACTTATTACAACAATACCCGGACCCGAACCCATTTCCTGGACTGGGGAAAAGGGGTGCTGACCTGGTTTTTAGAGGCAGCATCAGGGTTAGGTTTGCTTGGGTGGGCAAAATGGAAAGGACCCCGTCCCGTCCCGTTCCCGGTTAATAAAAATGTTTTATAATGCAACGTTTAAGTAACCTGCCTCCCGCAAGGGAATAAATCCACAAATATGCTTGATTGTATCAAAGTTATTATAATTGTACATATGTTCTTATCTTTTTCAGTTAAAGCAAAAATAAACCGGTGGTGGTCAGACAGCCCGCGGACGATCTGTGGTTAACCAAGGGGGAGTGTGACGCCCTGGTTGGGTCAGGTAATCACAGATAGGGCCCCGCACTACACCGTTCCCTAACAGGTGACAGCAGCCAAACATATAAAACCCTAGTCACCCCCCTCAGTGCTTGATGGACACACCAGGGGGCGGAACCAGGTGGTTGGAAGATGCCCACCTAGGAGTCTCAGACAGCCTGGGGCTGGAAAGTTTAGTGGTGTTCTAGAGTTCAAGTCTAGAGGTCAAGCGGAGAGGTGTGTGGGCTGGAGCTGTGTGCAGCTCCAGCAGAGGAAAGACCCAAAACTGAACCGGTGCCAGGGTAGGAGCCCTGGTACTGCTGGCTAGGAGGCAGACGGCAGTCCCCGTCTGCAGGAGCCAGGAAGATGGCGCGGTGGAACCGTGGTGGACTGGGACAGGGTAGTGGCCTGCCGGTACCGACCCGGGGATCTGACTCGGAAACCGGAGTACAAAGGGGGGTACTCAGACCCTGAAGCTAGGTCCAGAAGCTACTGGGGGCTAGCTAATTAACTGATTGTGGCCAGGACTAGAGGTCCTGTCCCACCCAAAGTCCCGACTGAAGACAACAGCCCAACGAGGGGGATAGAACGCCACAGCTCAGAGATCCCATGGGCCAGCGTCTGCGGGCAAAGGGCTCCTCAGGCAACCACAAGCCGGGAGCAGACTCCTGACGTTGCAGGCGCACGTAGTCCACCATCACAAACAGGTGCAGGAGAAAGACGGAGACCACCAACTGGGTGGGGAACCAGACTGCAGCCGGCTGCGGGCACCGACCACCATCACCTTGGTTTACCAGAGACTTGTGTGTTTACTAATAGTGAGTACATCAGTGCCCTCCGGCCGCCCATCTCCCTGCACCGCCAAACATCCCCAACGGGTCCCGGGGCCACCATCCCTGCCCACAGAGGGGTTAACAACTTGCTGCGCAACATCTCACCCAGGTGCCTCGTAACTGCAGCGGTGGTGTCCACCTTCACCACATCCCGTGGGTGGCGTCACAAACTTAACACGGCTCCGGCCGTACACCTACGCCCCCAAACCACCAACCCCTTTTTGATTGACGTGACCGCAGGACCCCCAGGTCCGGAGACCCTCGAGCCACCCACTGAAGGTCCGGATCTGAGTGGCTCGGCTGCCGAGCACGGGGCGGTACACTTACATTGTGCATTGAATATTCGCATAGCAGCGACCTATTCGTCGCATATTCGCGAAGCCGAATATTTGAGGTATTCGATCATCCCTAGTAATGAACCTATTCAAAGCAAGAAGGCCTGCGGAGACACCATCACATGTTTCTCAACGCTGGCAGGAAACTAGCCAGGTCTTTCACCGGGAAGGAACAACCACGGGAAGGGCAGTCTCCAGTCAAGGAGACCACCTATGCCAAACATGGTATCCATTTCCCAGGGGGCATTGCTCTAGAATCACTGCGTTGAGAAACACGTGATGGTGTCTCCGCAGTGGTGGATGTTGATCTCCCTAAGGTCAACCATCCTTGCTCACATAGTAATGAACCTAGACATCCATAAAACTGCCAAATTTTTGATATTAATGTGCCTTGTCTATTCATTGGAGACAATGAGCATCAAATACAGACATATCTATACTCTTCAATAGCTAATTGTGTACTATAGAAAGGTTTATAACAGTGTCTGTTGCAGAGGCCATAAATTATGTAAAAAAATAATGTTATAATGGTATTTGAGGCTGAACCCCTCTCTGCTGCAACTTCTGTGAACATGGCTCTGAATTGCCTGTGTATTCACTCCTCCGGATCTGCTTTGTTCTATATCCGAATAAATTGTTGTCTATGCTGAAGCAGACTTTTCAATACAGTTTATTTACTTACAAAATGTTCCAAGACTGTCATGGTAATATGAGCGATTGTATAAAGTGTTTGACCCAAGCTTTTTACCCCTACACATGACTAAAAGGGGTACTCCATTGAAAGCATGTTATAACCTGTCCACGGGATATGTGAGTGATAACTTATTGATCGTTGGGGGTTCAATCACTGTGACCTGCGTCAATTGGCAGAAAGGGGTACCTTTATCCTAGTTAGAATGCCCACTGCCACTACATTTAATGGTGATAACAGTGACTCTTTCTGACGATTGGTTGGATTCCCACCAATCTATAACTTATCAACAATTCCTTTGGTAATAATTAGTTTTTACTAGAAAATTCAGCTGTATAAGCTTGAGAGCCAACTACCAATTAAGTAAATCAGGTTATGTGCATCTCTGGAATGAGGAGGGGTGTGGTGTAATGACATCAACACCCTATATAAGGGGTGCCTAATTATTAGGCAACTTCCTTTCCTTTGGCAAAATGGGTCAGAAGAGAGATTTGACGGGCTCTGAAAAGTCCAAAATTGTGAGATGTCAGAGGAATGCAGCAGTCTTGAAATTGCCAAACGTTTGAAGCGTGATCACCGAACAATCAAGCGTTTCATGGCAAATAGCCAACAGGGTCGCAAGAAGCGTGTTGGGCAAAAAAAGCGCAAAATAACTGCCCATGAATTGAGGAAAATCAAGCATGAAACTGTCAAGATGCCATTTGCCACCAGTTTGGCCACATTTCAGAGTTGCAACATTACTGGAGTATCAAAAAGCACAAGGTGTGCCATACTCAGAGACATGGCCAAGGTAAGGAAGGCTGAAAAACTACCACCTTTGAACAAGAAACATAAGATAAACCGTCAAGACTGAGCCAAGAAATATCTTAAGACTGATTTTTAAAAGGTTTTATGGACTGATGAAATGAGAGTGACTCTTGATGGGCCAGATGGGTGGGCCAGAGGCTGGATTAGTAAAGGGCAGTGCGCTCCACTCAGACTCAGATGCCAGCAAGGTGGAGGTGGAGTACTAGTATGGGCTGGCTGGTATCATCAAAGATGAACTTGTGGGACCTTTTTGGGTTGAAGATGGAGTGAAGCTCAACTCTCAGACCTACTGCCAGTTTCTGGAAGACAACTTCTTCAAGCAGTGGTACAGGAAGAAGTCGGTATCGTTCAAGAAAAACATGATCTTCATGCAGGACAATGCTCCATCACATGCATCCAACTACTCCAAAGCGTGGCTGGCCAGTAAAGGTCTAAAAGATGAAAAAATGACATGGCCCCCTTGTTCACCTGATCTCAACCCCATAGATAACTTGTGGTCTCTCATAAAATGTGAGATCTACAGGGAGGGAAAACAGTACACCTCTTGGAACAGTGTCTGGGAGGCTGTGGTTGGGTGCTGAACGCAATGTTGATCGTAAACAGATCAAGCAACTGACAGAATCTCTGGATGGTAGGCTGTTGAGTATCATCATAAATAAAGGTGGCTATATTGGTCACTAAGTTTTTTGGGTTTTGTTTTTGCATGTCAGCAATGTTTATTTCTAAATTTTTTGCAGTTATATTGGTTACCGGGTGAAAATAAACAAGTGAGATGGGAATATATTTGGTTTTTATTAAGTTGCCTAATAATTCTGCACAGTAATAGTTACCTGCACAAACAGATATCCTCCTAAGATAGGCAAATAAAAAAAAACCCACTCAAATTTTAAGCTTTGATATTTTTAAAACCCAGAAAAGATGCAGTTTAGCGTAGGACCCAGCAAAGGAGGGTGCCGTGAAGGTGTGCTGGGCTAGCATTACAATAGCCATTTTAATATTCTAAATACCTCCAAAAAAAATTTATTAGGTAGAATTTATTGTGCTTTTTCAGTGTGCGACTTTTTTTCTCATATTTCACATCACTTACAGATACGCACAGATTCACATTTGTAAAGGTGCTGCCAGTCCAGTTTGAAGTCAGGTTAGTACCAGCATGGGAAAACAACAAGGGAACCCCTGTTTTCATTCTGTTTTCATTGTATATTTTATATATACAGTACAGACCAAAAGTTTGGACACATCTCATTCGAAGAGTTTTCTTTATTTTCATGACTCTGAAAATTGTAGATTCACATTGAAGGCATCAAAACTATGAATGAACACATGTGGAATGAAATACTTAACAAAAAAGTGTGAAACAACTGAAAATATGTCTTATATTCTAGGTTCTTCAAAGTAGCGACCTTTTTCTTTAATTACTGCTTTGCACACTCTTGGCATTCTCTTGATGAGCTTCAAGAGGTAGTCACCGGAAATGGTCTTTCAACAGTCTTGAAGGAGTTCCCAGAGATTCTTAGCACTTGTTGGCCCTTTTGCCTTCACTCTGCCGTCCAGTTCACCCCAAACCATCTCAATTGGGTTCAGGTCTGGTGACTGTGGAGGCCAGGTCATCTGGTGTAGCACCCCATCACTCTCCTTCTTAGTTAAATAGTCCTTACACAGCCTGAAGGTCTGTTTGGGGTCATTGTCCTGTTGAAAAATAAATGATGGTTCAACTAAACGCAAACCGGATGGAATAGCATGCAGCTGCAAGATGCTGTGGTAGCCATGCTTGTTCAGTATGCCTTCAATTTTGAATAAATCCCCAACAGTGTCACCAGCAAAGCACCCCCACTCCATCACACCTCCTCCTTAATGCTTCACGGTGGGAACCAGGCATGTTGAGTCACCTTTTCTGTGTCGCACAAAGACACGGTGGTTGGATCCAAAGATCTCAAATTTGGACTCATCAGACCAAAGCACAGATTTCCACTGGTCTAATGTCCATTCCTTGTGTTCTTTAGCCCAAACAAGTATTTTCTGCTTGTTGCCTGTCCTTAGCAGTGGTTTCCTAGCAGCTATATTACCATGAAGGTCTGCTGCACAAAGTCTCCTCTTAACAGTTGTTCTAGAGATGTGTCTGCTGCTAGAACTCTGTGTGGCATTGACCTGGTCTCTAATCTGAGCTGCTGTTAACCTGCGATTTCTGAGGCTGGTGACTCGGATAAACTTATCCTCCGCAGCAGAGGTGACTCTTGGTCTTCCTTTCCTGGGGCGGTCCTCATGTGAGCCAGTTTCTTTATAGTGTTTGATGTTTTTTGCCACTGCACTTGGGGACACTTTCAAAGTCAAAGTTTTCCCACTTTTTCAGGCTAACTGACCTTCATTTCTTAAAGTAATGATGGCCACTCATTTTTCTTTACTTAGCTGCTTTTTTTTGCCATAATACAAATTCTAACAGTCTATTCAGTAGGACTATCAGCTGTGTATCCACCAGACGTCTGCACAACACAACTGATGCTCCCAACCCCATTTATAAGGCAAGAAATCCCACATATTAAACCTGGCAGGGCACACCTGTGAAGGGAAAACCATTTCCGGTGACTACCTCCTGAAGCTCATCAAGAGAATGCCAAGAGTGTGCAAAGCAGTAATCAAAGCAAAAGGTGGCTACTTTGAAGAACCTAGATTATAAGACATATTTTCAGTTGTTTCACAGTTTCTTGTTAAGTATTTCATTCCACATGTGTTAATTCATAGTTTTGATGTTGTCACGCTCCCGGTGTCCCGGCAGCCCTCCTTACCCACTGACCCGGTTCCTGCATCGCACCACCGCTCCGTACACACTGATCCAGTCGTACCTGCATCGCACCACCGCTCCGTGACCACTGATCCTGTCCACGTGTCCACCGGTCATCGCTACCGCCCCTGCTCGTGCTCTCCTGTGTTCTGTTCCTGGTCTCAGGAGTCTGACTCTGACTAATGCCTCTGTATAGGACCAGGCCGCGCCCACTCTGCTGGTCTTATAGGCCCAGCACACCTGAAGCAGGAAATGACATAGGGCTGTGCTGGGTATATAAGACTTGCCTTTCCATGTGGGCGGGGCCTGATCAACATGTCTTGAAGCCTTGTCTTTTGAGCTAGATCCTCAGGTCCCCTTGTACCGTGTCCTGTTACCTGTACCAGCATTCTGTACCGTCTTAAAGTACTCCGTGATCGTGGTGACCTGGTTATACCTGTCCCTGCCTCACCAGTGCTCCGGCTGCCGTGTACCCTGCCCTCTGGTGGGGTGTATGGTCCAGTGGATCCCCCTCCTGGTCCTACCAGTCCTCCCTGCCCTGACAGATTGATCAGGCCATGGATTCCGCCGGAGCACAGACGTCTGAACTGGCTGAACTGCGCCAGGAACTGGTGCGACAGAGAGAAACCTTAACCCGTATATTGAATTTCCTCACGTCTGTGGACAGCCGCTTGTATACGTTACAGACTGCCGCCTTGACCTCATCTACACAGCGTACAGCAACTACGTCCGAACCCGTTGTCTCCTCGGCCTCGCATCTCCGCCTCGCTGCACCGCTTCGCTATGTGGGAGATCCCAAGACCTGCAGAGGCTTCTTGAACCACTGCTCTCTGCATTTCCAGCTGCTCCCGCACCTGTTTGTTTCGGACCAAGCAAAAGTGGCATTTCTAATGTCACACCTAGAAGGCGAAGCTCTGGCCTGGATAAATCCGTTGTGGGAGAACGAGGATCCGGTGACCACTGACATATGGGAATTCGTTCAGGCTTTTCGAAGTACCTTTGATGAACCGGGACGCACTACCGCGGTTACCTCCTCGCTCCTCCGGCTACGCCAAGGAACCTTGACGGTGGGCCAGTACGCCATCCAGTTCCGCACACTTGCCTCTGAGCTAGGCTGGAACAACGAGGCATTGACTGCCGCCTTCTGGGAGGGGCTCTCCGGTCGCATCAAGGACGAATTAGCCGGTCGTGATGTTTCCCGTACCTTGGATGCTTTGGTATCACTAGCTACCCGGATTGATCTCCGTTTTCAAGAGCGAACCAAGGAAGTATCCTGGGAGAAACGACCAATCCGTCACATCTCCCTTCCGCAGAGGTCTACCGTTTCCCCGCCATTGCCGTCCTGCGATTCCGCTTCCGAACCCATGCAAATCGACCGACTGAGCCAAGCTGAACAACGCCGAGCAGAGCGACTTGCCCAGGGCCTGTGTTTCTATTGTGGAAGCGGTACACATCTGCTTCGCTCTTGCCCGGAGAGACCAGGTAGACTCCAAGTCCAAGGGATGGTGGGAACCGCCATCCTTGGTACCGGAATCCCTTCAGTCCCGGTTACACAGACTATCCAGGTCACAACCGAGAAGACCCAGTTCACGGCAGAGGCTCACATTGATTCGGGAGCAGCGGGTAATTTCATTCTACAAGCTACAGTGGACCGTTATCG
Source organism: Anomaloglossus baeobatrachus (assembly GCF_048569485.1). Lineage (NCBI taxonomy): Eukaryota > Metazoa > Chordata > Amphibia > Anura > Aromobatidae > Anomaloglossus > Anomaloglossus baeobatrachus. Next base: position 456,606,852 of record NC_134356.1, read on the forward strand.
AATACCGGTCATCCCGCTTGCTAAACCCCTTTGGTTCGCCTCCGTGGACGGAAAACCGCTATACGAACCCGTCCGGTACACCACCGAACCCGTGAGACTCTGTGTTGGTGCCCTGCACACTGAGACTATTGCTTTGTACGTCACTCCGAGAATGACTCCCGCACTCCTGCTGGGTCTGCCCTGGCTACAACTCCATGACCCTGACATCAGTTGGCGCTCTGACGCAATCACTCGTTGGAGTCCGTTGTGCCAGGATACCTGTCTACAGCCTGTTCCTCGGTCCCTGTCACCTGGGCCTGTCATGTCACAACAGGAGGAAGAAGTGACGACGCAGTCCAGCGTCGTACCACAACTCCTGTCTCTTGTACCTGTGGTGCCACCAGAACAAGAAGAGGAGACGACGCAGTCCAGCGTCGTACCACAACACCTGTTGCCTGAGTCCTTGGTACCACCGGGTCCTGAAGAAGAAACGACGCAGTCTAGCGTCGCTCCACCATCCCTGGCTATTGAGACTTTGATGTCACCGACTACTGAGGATGAGACAATGTCCTGTACCCAGTCCGAGACGCCCGATCCGGCCGACCAAGACTCCAGTCCTGCTTCTGACTGCCCTGCCCTTTCCATTGCCTCCGTTGCCGCTGACTTGGGTTCTCCAATACGGGACATAGTGGCCATGAAAACGGTCCGGGGTAAGCAGTCCTTCCTGGTCGATTGGGTGGATTGCGGTCCTGAGGCCCGGTCCTGGTTTTCCCGGAAGTACGTTGCTGCCCCTCTTCGGCGCGCCTACATGTCCCGGCCGCGGGGAGGGGGGCTTCAAGGGGGGGTACTGTCACGCTCCCGGTGTCCCAGCAGCCCTCCTTACCCACTGACCCGGTTCCTGTATCGCACCACCGCTCCGTACACACTGATCCAGTCGTACCTGCATCGCACCACCGCTCCGTACCCACTGATCCAGTTGTACCTGCATCGCACCACCGCTCCATGACCACTGATCCTGTCCACGTGTCCACCGGTCATGGCTACCGCCCCCGCTCGTGCTCTCCTGTGTTCTGTTCCTGGTCTCAGGAGTCTGACTCTGACTAATGCCTCTGTATAGGACCAGGTCGCGCCCACTCTCCTGGTCTTATAGGCCCAGCACACCTGAAGCAGGAAATGACATAGGGCTGTGCTGGGTATATAAGACTTGCCTTTCCATGTGGGCGGGGCCTGATCAACGTGTCTTGAAGCCTTGTCTTTTGAGCTAGATCCTCAGGTCCCCTTGTACCGTGTCCTGTTACCTGTACCAGCATTCTGTACCGTCTTAAAGTACTCCGTGATCCTGGTGACCTGGTTATACCTGTCCCTGCCTCACCAGTGCTCCGGCTGCCGTGTACCCTGCCCTCCGGTGGGGTGCATGGTCCAGTGGATCCACCTCCTGGGCCTACCAGTTCTCCCTGCCCTGACAGATGTCTTCAATGTGAATCTACAATTTTCAGAGTCATGAAAATAAGGAAAACTCTTTGAATGAGGTGTGTCCAAAACTTTTGGTCTGTACTATTATATATATATATATATATATATGTATATATATATATATATATATATATATATATATATATATATATATATATATATATGTATATAGTTGTTTTTTGTATTTCTTCTATGTCATTCATTTCTTGGCTTAAATTACATGTTGCATTTTTTAACACTATTGCAAAAGAAAAAATAATGACCATGTTTATTTTTTACATATTTGCAATAACTTTTAGGAAATGGCTATCTAAGCATATAGTAAAGGAGACCTGGAGGTATCTGTTAGGCTGATAGTTGACATTGCAAACTATTTGCATGATAACTACACTGGATGGCAATGATGTGACAACATGAGGTTCTAAGGGGTTACTCGACTGGGGTTGTATTTATGCTGACCTGACCCTGACTATTGCAGGATTTTGGTTGTATATTCGAGCTGACACCTGGTGCTCATGTTGCATGCATATCTCTCATTATAGGAACATGCTGTCTTTCAGAGCATCCTACATTCTACTGCATACTAGTATCGTGCCTGACAGAAGCGGTAAGAATAAGTAGGTTATTTTTAAGCTCCGCTGCTGGACAAAAATAATATGGGGTCTAAGAATAAGATCATCTGTTAGACAGTAATTAAATGTCGGCTTTTTGTGAGATACTCAATTGAACAGTATATACTATAGTACTGTATATAGTATCAAAGCCTGTCATTTTGTCCTGAAGAAGGAGCACATAGCTTTGAAACGCGTAGAATAAAAATCACATTATCTTCAATGAACCTCATATGATCTTCTGTACAGCAGCGCGGTATTTTAACCTCTTCTTCCTGGCTTTTCCACCTGCCTCATAGTATAGTTATAGAAAGTTACTAGTAAGATCCTTTGCAGGACAGTAATAGGGAGATTTTATGTGTGATATTCCACAAGATGGAGATTGGCAAGTAAACTACTCTGCAGATGTAAATGGATTAAAATTCTATGGGATGGATATATGTGATCTTCTGCAAGATAGCAACAGTATGGGAAGAAAACTCATATTGTATTGCTGCAGATCACCTTGCAGTGTAATCATTTCTCTCTGTTCTTGGTAGCATTGTGAAATGTATAGTAAAAAGTTTGGACACACCAGTTTATACAATGGTTTTCCTTGTTCTTGTTGATCAGACTAAGGTTGGAGTGACTTGCGTTTAACTCACGTGAGGATTGAATTGCACTGCCCGGTCTGGTTGGTGGCTCTCCTGACAGGTGCGTGTCAACTTCATGAATTTCTATGAAGCTGACACGCTTCTTTCAGGAATGCTGTCGGCCAGTCCGGGTAGTACGATGAAATTCTAAGGCGAGTGACACACAAGTGTGACCCCAGCCTTAAGCAGCAAAACCATCAAGATCTAAAAATGGACACAAAGAGTAAGGAAACACTCGAGCAAAGACTCAAAATGCGTGTTACTCAAATTACCCCCATTTTACTTTGATAGTAGATTTACAAATGCACATGTCCTCATAAGCTGCTTCCAATGAACAGGAATGCCTTATTAAAGGGGTGGTTCACCCATATTTTTTATTTTCTAAATCGACATTATATTGAGAATCAAAGTTTCTCTCAAATACCTTATGTTGGCAATAGTGCATGTGAGAGGCGCTATTGTAGACCGCTGTTCCCCATGCCTGACCCCCAGGCTCCTTGACTTCAGGGATCCGGTGACGTCACATAAAGTTCCTGATCACGTCACATCATTGCGGCTGGCCCCAGACTTCCTGACTCACTGGGCTGTGGGCGGTGTTTCACCGCTCATCCCAGCCCATCACAGCCCAGTGTGTCTCCTGCTTGCAGCGCTCTGCTGTGAGGGAGGAGGGAGCAGATGGGCTGTGACAAGCGGTGAAATACCGCCCACAGCCCATCACTCACGGACACTGCGACCGGCCGCGGTGTCAGGAACTTGTCATCACCAGATCCCCGAGGTCACGGAGCCCGGGGGTCAGACGATGGGAAAAGCCGTCTTCAATAGCGCCTCTCACAGGCACTATTGCCAACATAAGATATTTGAAAGAAGCTTTTTTTCTCAATATAATATCGATCTAGAAAATAAAAAATATGGGTGAACCACCCTTTTAAGATTTGATTTGTGCAACCACTGGCCTTCAGAAATTGTTAGAGACCATCAGGTGTGTTCTGCAGTGTGTGTTTTATACACAGTACCATACAGTGTTGATCTCAGGTTAAATCCAGAAAATGGCAAATATCACTAAACTCAGTAATGAGAAACAACATTATCACGACATTTTTTGGATAAACATGGAGGATGTATAGAGAGGCTTATGTGTCGCCCTGGGCAAGCCAGGGGACACAGGTCACAACACCACCACACCCCACACTCCAGGTAGGCACATCACAGCTAACCAGAAATCCTTGTTGCCTTCCTCCAGGAGTCTGATGATGCACACCAGGGGGTGGGCCAGGCGGTTGGCTCTGCCCACCGAGGAGCTCACAACTCTGGAGGCGGGAAAACCAGGCAGTTTAGCCCAGGCAGGGCAAGAGTGAAGTTGAAGTCTAGCTGAGGGCTAGTGAGGAGTCAGCTCAGGGAGGAGCAGGAGTGAGGAGCTAAGTAGAGGAGTTAAGAAAGTGAAAGTGAAAGTAGAAAAGAGGAAAAAGGAGGAAAGCAAGTGAAGTGACAGAAGAGAAAGAAGCCTGAAGGGTCCAGCTTTGTGTAGGGCCAGATCAGCAAGGTCAGCGACGGCGGTGACTGTCTGGAGGGGGACCGTTTGGAAGTTCCTGGAAGGACCCCGTTGGCTGTGTGCCCGGTGGTCTGGAGCAGTGTTCTGAAGGACAGTCAGCACCAGGGCAGGGGCCTCTCGGACCCCGGCAAGGCTAGGAGTCGCCAGATTTGCCAAATCCGTCAGTGCAGGGGACGTAGATCCCCCAACAACCAAGTCCCGATTGAAGGCAACAGCCCAACCTGAACCGGAGAGACACCGCCACCGCCACGGCACCAGTTTCTCAGGGCCAGCGCCTGCGGGCAAAGTGTAGAGCTCCTCCGGCCCAGATTGCAGCCGGGGAGCGGGTAACCGGAGGGAATCCACCACTACCACAAGTCAACCATAGGTGCAAGGAAGAGGGACATCACCGTCACCTACCGGGAGTGCAGGTGCAGCCGTCTGTGGGACCGTCCTACCAGCCGTTTGGTTTACCGTACAAACTGTGTCCACGTCTCAGGCTGAGTGAGTACCACTGTGCCGCAAGGCACAGCGCTGCCCCCGCGTCCCTGCGCCCACCAGGCCCTACACTTTACATCTCTTCACTGGGCCCTGGGATCACCAACCCCTACCCACGGAGGGGCAACACAACACCTTGCTGCTCCACATCACCATCCCCGGGACCCCCATACTGAGCAGCGGTGGTGCAATCACCACAACCGTGGGTGGCGTCACGAACTATAACAATCCCCCACACCCAACAAACCCCCTTTCACTCACGGGCGAGGAGTGTCGCTCGAGAAACCCCGGGATCCGGCCCACAGCTCGAGCCACCACTGAGCAGCTGCCGGACCCGAGCAGAAGGGGTGAGCGTAGTGTGCCGACACCCTCCTCCCCGCCCGCGACACTTACTGTGTCAATTCTTGAAAGAGTACACTGTCCACGGAGGGGAGGTGACTGGGTCTCTCGCCTGAGGACTAGGGAGACCTTTTGGATCTCCTGTTTGTAGACCAGCTACCCAGAAGGGTTAAATTACAAGACGGATTTATTGTATTATTACTGACAGTGAGAAATGTATATGAGATAATCTGTATTATGTGATTGTATGATGTATTTGCTAGCTGAATAAGTTCTAAAATGCATATAAATGCCGATTTGTTTGGTTTTTTTTTGCCATGATAGCTTCTGAAATTCATGCCCTGGTGAGCAACCTGAGGGCATGTGATTAATTAACTTGAGGTGGGATGATCCTTTAGTATAATGGAGTATATAAAATGTCTATACAGTTTATACAAGTAAAATATATCTTTGTACCGTGTTAGCCAGTAGAGATAAAAAAAAATTGTTTAAAAGAACTGAGAGTCCTCAGTGGTTGATACCTTTTAATGGCTAACTGAAAAGATGGTAATAATTGCAAGCTTTCGAGACTACTCAGGTCTCTTCATCAGGCATGGTATAACACAAAATCTGAAGAGTCACATATTTATACACAACAGGACATAGAATGGGGCAGTAAAAAAACAAAAAAAAAAACAACAACCAAGTTATATAAAACAGAACTATCACTAAGGCAGGGGGGCAAACTGTTGTGGCCATAAATTTTGCGGCAGTTCAGTGTGAAAGTTTTATTGTCCTCTGATCAGGGTCTGGTCCGGGCTGTGACACGCTTGGATGGTCAGAGGAGCACATCTTTTAACTGATGTAAAAAGACATGAATCCATGAGACACATTCATTCCTGCTCTGAATGTGTCAAAGGTCATCATAAGTTTGTACTCCCATAGTCTCCTATCTCTCTGGGACTTGAAATTTCCTTTCAATACCAGCAATTTCATGTCCATGATGCTGTGGTCTGGGTTACAAAAATGTTTGGCCACAGGTAGATCCATCCTTTTTTCTCTAATTGTGTGGCGGTGAGAATTCATCCTTGTCCTGAGCTGTTGTCCGGTCTCCCCTACATACAGACCCCCAGTTGGACATTTGGTACATATAATTAAGTACACCACATTGGTTGTGGTGCAGCTGAAGGTACCTGGGATCTTGTAGTCCTGATGTGATCTGGGAATCTTTATCTTGTCCGTTGTTCTGTGGTGTACTTAATTATATGTACCAAATGTCCAACTGGGGGTCTGTATGTAGGGGAGACCGGACAACAGCTCAGGACAAGGATGAATTCTCACAGCTCCCTGTCCTCTCCAACACCAACAGGAACATTTCCCTGCAACCAGAAAAAATGTAAGACCTGTCCATTAATATTGACAACGGACAAGATAAAGATTCCCAGATCACATCAGGACTACAAGATCCCAGGTACCTTCAGCTGCACCACAACCAATGTGGTGTACTTAATTATATGTACCAAATGTCCAACTGGGGGTCTGTATGTAGGGGAGACCGGACAACAGCTCAGGACAAGGATGAATTCTCACCGCCACACAATTAGAGAAAAAAGGATGGATCTACCTGTGGCCAAACATTTTTGTAACTCAGACCACAGCATCATGGACATGAAATTGCTGGTATTGAAAGGAAATTTCAAGTCCCAGAGAGACAGGAGACTATGGGAGTACAAACTTATGATGACCTTTGACACATTCAGAGTGTCTCATGGATTCATGTCTTTTTACATCAGTTAAAAGATGTGCTCCTCTGACCATCCGAGCGTGTCACAGCTCGGACCAGACCCTTATCAAAGGACAATAAAACTTTCACACTGAACTGCAGCAAAATTTATGGCCACAACAGTTTGCCCCCCTGCCATAGTGATAGTTCTGTTTTATATAACTTGGTTGTTGTTTTTTTTTTTGTTTGTTTTTTTACTGCCCCATTCTATGTCCTGTTGTGTATAAATATGTGACTCTTCAGATTTTGTGTTATACCATGCCTGATGAAGAGACCTGAGTAGTCTCGAAAACTTTCAATTATTACCATCTTTTCAGTTAGCCATTAAAAGGTATCAACCACTGAGGACTTGAGCTCTTTTAAACAATTTTTTTTTTATACAGTCTATATGTGTTAAGCTATGAGAAGAGCTTGGATAGAGCTTGAAACGCATAAGACGGAATTGTTTTTATAATGGAATTTTTTATATACACCAATAAATGTTTTAAATTTTATTAAGACTCCAGAAAAAATAATTGGGACTGGATAATCAAATTCTAAGTGCTTGATTAAACCTCCTGCTGTCGTTCAAGCTTCCGGGAACTGGCTAGCTGACTGTCCGTGCACTGATCATCAAAATCGGCCATGGTTGCTTAAAAGGTGAGCTGAACATATATTTATATATATATATTTATTTCCTTGTTGTTGATCCAGGACTAAGGATCGTGCTCCCTTGGCAACATAATTTTTCTTGGACCGATGGATATATATAATCACATATGCTATAGAAAAAACAGTCTTCTTTCTCGACTAAGATATATATATATATATATATATATATATATATATATATATATATATATATAAAATACAGTGCTTGCGAGGATTTACCCTTCCTATTTAAATGTTGACTTTATCGGTATCCTATTTTTTGGAATTTGCATGACTATAAACCAGCATAGACACAGCAGCTTTATTATCTGTGTCTATTGATTCCACATTACAAAATGATAAAATTGCGAAGGTATTCAGCAATAATGCGTTTTTTCTGCCATCAAATTTGTCATCTGATATTCTAAATATATCTAGAGAGCTGGAAAAAATTTTATCATCCAGAATAAAAATTTGGTGGGATATTACTACACTAAAACAATATATATCTAAGAGTATGATTCCCAGAGGACTGAGAATAAAAAAAAAACATGCAATACACCATTTGGTAATCAGTTCCAAGATGAATGGAATGGCATACTAAGTTATTGTTCGATACAGCTGATGAACCTCATTATAAAATATGAAGAGCAGAAACCTGGGGACTTGCAGAGTTCTATTCAGGAGACGCAGAGTAAATTTTCTAAATATACCTCTGATGTTAACTTCAAGACTGTTCAGCAAAAAATGAACGATAGTATTATGAGATAGGAGAATACGATTATGGAGTTGAAGAAAAAGAAGTTCGATCGAGATATAAAGGAATATTAGGATAACCAAGTTTATTCTTGGAAGAATTCCTTTAAAAGGACACCTAAAGGCGGCGTCACACGCTACGACATATCTAACGATATATCGCCTGGGTCACGGAATTCCTGACGCAATCCGGCATTGTTAGAGATGTCGTACCGTGTGACACCTCCGAACGACCGAGCAAAAATACTCACCTTATCGTTGCTCGTTTACACGTCGTTCATTTTCATAATGTCGTTCCTCATTCTGCACGCCGGTTGCTCGTAGTTCCTGAGGCAGCACACATCGCTACGTGTGACACCCCAGGAACGACGAACACAGCTTACCTGCGTCCCACCAGCAATGAGGAAGGAAGGAGGTGGGCGGGATGTTCCGGCCGCTCATCTCCGCCCCTCCGCTTCTATTGGGCGGCCGCTGTGTGACGTCGCTGTGACGCCGAACGTCCCTCCCCCTTCAGGAAGAGGATATTCACCGCCCACAGCGACGTCGTTAGAGAGGTAAGTACATGTAACGGGGGTTAACAACATTGTGCGCCACAGGCAACAAATTGCCCATGACGCACAAACGACGGGGGCGGGTGTGATCGCTCATGCGATCGCACGATATATCGTAGCATGTATCGGGGCCTTTAATCTATCATCAAAAATGCTGCAAAATCTCGTGTCAGTTTTAGTTCCACTGAAGCTGAAACATCTGATGGTGGATATGATTACCAGAATGCTACAAGTGCAGAAAGTGAGGGTTCAATGCATGAGGAGGAGGTACGTGGTGCTTCAAATTTTTCACATGGAAGGAGTTTTTTATACAACCGAAAAAATGCTCTACACGTAGGAGAGGTCGCAAGCATAAGAACAACAAGCAATCGGACATATTATCCGAAAAAGAAGTAATAAGTTATTTACCAATAATTAATCTTTCTGCTGCCATCATAACCTCCTCACAATTGAGATTATTATCCAGGGGCCTACATTTTGTGCCCACATGTCATGAGAAATACTTTAATACCATGCGGAATGTTAATAAATTTGTGCGACTCCTCACAGTAAGAAGACACTTTTTTGAAGAGGAGGATGATTCTGGTAAAAAATCAGGCACGACAGTTGAACAAAATTATCTCAATGAGACATCAAATGTGGGTGTAAGAACTTTTTCATCCTTCATGTTCTTTGATTGCTCTGGAAAAACTACAGAGTGAGTCGAGGAATTCACAAATGGGAAATATTGACATAGCAGAATTTCATAGTAAATCTATTCATAATTCATCCTTTTATCCTGTCCACTGAAGAACAAACGATATGGATATTTTTCAAAAAAATGTTAATGTAGAAATTAAAAAACTTCTGAAAACTGAGAGGAGTATGCAGTCAAATTTATCAGAAATGGAGAAAAAGGCTGTTAAACAACTCCAACAAAATCCTAATATACTAAACAGTCGGACAAAGGGGACTCCATTATAATATTGGATAAATTACTGTATGAAAGAAACCCAGGAAGACCCATCATTTCATGTGTGGGCACCCTCACTGAACAATAGAGTTGAGCGCGGTTCGTGGTTCGTGGTTCTCCAGTTCTAGGCTCGAGTTATTTTGGGGCATGTTCTAGATCGAACTAGAACTCGAGCTTTTTGCAACAGCTCGATAGTTCTAGAAACGTTCGAGAACGGTTCTAGCAGCAAAAAAACAGCTAAATCCTAGCTTGGTTTCTGCTGTAATAGTGTAAGTCACTCTGTGAATCACACTATTATGACATTTCAGTGTATAGTGTGCGGGAACAGCGCCTTCAGATCACTGCTGTTTGTATAATGGCGATCGCCATTTTTTTTTTTTTTTTCTTGTCTTCCTTCCCTAAGCGCGCGCGTCTTGTGGGGCGGGCCAGCATGTCAGCCAATCCCAGACACACACAGCTAAGTGGACTTTGAGCCAGAGAAGCAACGGCATGTGTGATAGGATGTCCATGTCACATGTCCCTGCATTATAAAACCGGACATTTTCTTCCAGGACGCCATTATCTGCCTTCTGCGTCTTTGGTGTCAGACATCACTGTCGCAGCTCCGTCCTCCTGAGTCCTATAGCCGATACAGCTGTATGCGCTGCATACACAGCGTTAGACAGCTTAGGGAGAGCACTTTATAGCAGTCCTTTTAAGGGCTCAAACCGGCAGGGTCAGAGAGCCATAGGTGACAGGTCCTGCAAACAGCAACAGCGTCTGTGTAGCCAAGGTCAGGGATTTCCTCCCTGCATTTCACCATTAGGAGGGAATAGAAAGGCAGGCTTCCATTCCTCTACCCAGAGCCCCACAATCCTGCCACTGTACCCTCTTGTCCTCTGCACACTCCAACTCATTATAACTAAGCCATTATACTAGCAAACACTCAGTGTACCTAGTGGCATCCTAAACGTGGCTATTGGACTTTGCTATAGTCCCACTAGTGCAAAGACATTTGCAGAGCACGTCTGCCTGCATTGCACACTCCAACTTTTTTAAACTAAGCAATTTTACTAGCAAACACTCAGTGTACCTAGTGGCATCCTATACGTGGCTATTGGACTTTGCTATAGTCCCACTAGTGCCAAGACATTTGCAGAGCGCATCTGCCTGCATTGCACACTCCAACTTTTTTAAACTAAGCAATTTTACTAGCAAACACTCAGTGTACCTAGTGGCATCCTATACGTGGCTATTGGACTTTGCTATAGTCCCACTAGTGCCAAGACATTTGCAGAGCGCATCTGCCTGCATTGCACACTCCAACTTTTTTAAACTAAGCAATTTTACTAGCAAACACTCAGTGTACCTAGTGGCATCCTATACGTGGCTATTGGACTTTGCTATAGTCCCACTAGTGCAAAGACATTTGCAGAGCGCATCTGCCTGCGTTGCACACTCCAACTCATAACTAAGCCATTATACTAGCAAACACTCAGTGTACCTAGTGGCATCCTATACGTGGCTATTGGACTTTGCTATAGTCCCACTAGTGCCAAGACATTTGCAGAGCGCATCTGCCTGCGTTGCACACTCCAACTCATAACTAAGCCATTATACTAGCAAACACTCAGTGTACCTAGTGGCATCCTATACGTGGCTATTGGACTTTGCTATAGTCCCACTAGTGCCAAGACATTTGCAGAGCGCATCTGCCTGCGTTGCACACTCCAAATCATAACTAAGCCATTATACTAGCAAACACTCAGTGTACCTAGTGGCATCCTATACGTGGCTATTGGACTTTGCTATAGTCCCACTAGTGCCAAGACATTTGCAGAGCGCATCTGCCTGCGTTGCACACTCCAACTCATAACTAAGCCATTATACTAGCAAACACTCAGTGTACCTAGTGGCATCCTATACGTGGCTATTGGACTTTGCTATAGTCCCACTAGTGCCAAGACATTTGCAGAGCGCATCTGCCTGCGTTGCACACTCCAACTCATAACTAAGCCATTATACTAGCAAACACTCAGTGTACCTAGTGGCATCCTATACGTGGCTATTGGACTTTGCTATAGTCCCACTAGTGCCAAGACATTTGCAGAGCGCATCTGCCTGCGTTGCACACTCCAACTCATAACTAAGCCATTATACTAGCAAACACTCAGTGTACCTAGTGGCATCCTATACGTGGCTATTGGACTTTGCTATAGTCCCACTAGTGCCAAGACATTTGCAGAGCGCATCTGCCTGCGTTGCACACTCCAACTCATAACTAAGCCATTATACTAGCAAACACTCAGTGTACCTAGTGGCATCCTATACGTGGCTATTGGACTTTGCTATAGTCCCACTAGTGCAAAGACATTTTCAGAGCGCATCTGCCTGCGTTGCACACTCCAACTCATAACTAAGCCATTATACTAGCAAACACTCAGTGTACCTAGTGGCATCCTATACGTGGCTATTGGACTTTGCTATAGTCCCACTAGTGCAAAGACATTTTCAGAGCGCATCTGCCTGCGTTGCACACTCCAACTCATAACTAAGCCATTATACTAGCAAACACTCAGTGTACCTAGTGGCATCCTATACGTGGCTATTGGACTTTGCTATAGTCCCACTAGTGCAAAGACATTTGCAGAGCGCATCTGCCTGCGTTGCACACTCCAACTCATAACTAAGCCATTATACTAGCAAACACTCAGTGTACCTAGTGGCATCCTATACGTGGCTATTGGACTTTGCTATAGTCCCACTAGTGCAAAGACATTTGCAGAGCGCATCTGCCTGCGTTGCACACTCCAACTCATAACTAAGCCATTATACTAGCAAACACTCAGTGTACCTAGTGGCATCCTATACGTGGCTATTGGACTTTGCTATAGTCCCACTAGTGCCAAGACATTTGCAGAGCGCATCTGCCTGCGTTGCACACTCCAACTCATAACTAAGCCATTATACTAGCAAACACTCAGTGTACCTAGTGGCATCCTATACGTGGCTATTGGACTTTGCCATAGTCCCACTAGTGCCAAGACATTTGCAGAGCGCATCTGCCTGCGTTGCACACTCCAACTCATAACTAAGCCATTATACTAGCAAACACTCAGTGTACCTAGTGGCATCCTATACGTGGCTATTGGACTTTGCTATAGTCCCACTAGTGCAAAGACATTTGCAGAGCGCATCTGCCTGCGTTGCACACTCCAACTCATAACTAAGCCATTATACTAGCAAACACTCAGTGTACCTAGTGGCATCCTATACGTGGCTATTGGACTTTGCTATAGTCCCACTAGTGCAAAGACATTTGCAGAGCGCATCTGCCTGCGTTGCACACTCCAACTCATAACTAAGCCATTATACTAGCAAACACTCAGTGTACCTAGTGGCATCCTATACGTGGCTATTGGACTTTGCTATAGTCCCACTAGTGCAAAGACATTTGCAGAGCGCATCTGCCTGCGTTGCACACTCCAACTCATAACTAAGCCATTATACTAGCAAACACTCAGTGTACCTAGTGGCATCCTATACGTGGCTATTGGACTTTGCTATAGTCCCACTAGTGCAAAGACATTTTCAGAGCGCATCTGCCTGCGTTGCACACTCCAACTCATAACTAAGCCATTATACTAGCAAACACTCAGTGTACCTAGTGGCATCCTATACGTGGCTATTGGACTTTGCTATAGTCCCACTAGTGCAAAGACATTTGCAGAGCGCATCTGCCTGCGTTGCACACTCCAACTCATAACTAAGCCATTATACTAGCAAACACTCAGTGTACCTAGTGGCATCCTATACGTGGCTATTGGACTTTGCTATAGTCCCACTAGTGCAAAGACATTTGCAGAGCGCATCTGCCTGCGTTGCACACTCCAACTCATAACTAAGCCATTATACTAGCAAACACTCAGTGTACCTAGTGGCATCCTATACGTGGCTATTGGACTTTGCTATAGTCCCACTAGTGCAAAGACATTTTCAGAGCGCATCTGCCTGCGTTGCACACTCCAACTCATAACTAAGCCATTATACTAGCAAACACTCAGTGTACCTAGTGGCATCCTATACGTGGCTATTGGACTTTGCTATAGTCCCACTAGTGCAAAGACATTTTCAGAGCGCATCTGCCTGCGTTGCACACTCCAACTCATAACTAAGCCATTATACTAGCAAACACTCAGTGTACCTAGTGGCATCCTATACGTGGCTATTGGACTTTGCCATAGTCCCACTAGTGCCAAGACATTTGCAGAGCGCATCTGCCTGCGTTGCACACTCCAACTCATAACTAAGCCATTATACTAGCAAACACTCAGTGTACCTAGTGGCATCCTATACGTGGCTATTGGACTTTGCTATAGTCCCACTAGTGCAAAGACATTTGCAGAGCGCATCTGCCTGCGTTGCACACTCCAACTCATAACTAAGCCATTATACTAGCAAACACTCAGTGTACCTAGTGGCATCCTATACGTGGCTATTGGACTTTGCTATAGTCCCACTAGTGCAAAGACATTTGCAGAGCGCATCTGCCTGCGTTACACACTCCAACTCATAACTAAGCCATTATACTAGCAAACACTCAGTGTACCTAGTGGCATCCTATACGTGGCTATTGGACTTTGCTATAGTCCCACTAGTGCAAAGACATTTGCAGAGCGCATCTGCCTGCGTTGCACACTCCAACTCATAACTAAGCCATTATACTAGCAAACACTCAGTGTACCTAGTGGCATCCTATACGTGGCTATTGGACTTTGCTATAGTCCCACTAGTGCAAAGACATTTTCAGAGCGCATCTGCCTGCGTTGCACACTCCAACTCATAACTAAGCCATTATACTAGCAAACACTCAGTGTACCTAGTGGCATCCTATACGTGGCTATTGGACTTTGCTATAGTCCCACTAGTGCAAAGACATTTGCAGAGCGCATCTGCCTGCGTTGCACACTCCAACTCATAACTAAGCCATTATACTAGCAAACACTCAGTGTACCTAGTGGCATCCTATACGTGGCTATTGGACTTTGCTATAGTCCCACTAGTGCAAAGACATTTGCAGAGCGCATCTGCCTGCGTTGCACACTCCAACTCATAACTAAGCCATTATACTAGCAAACACTCAGTGTACCTAGTGGCATCCTATACGTGGCTATTGGACTTTGCTATAGTCCCACTAGTGCAAAGACATTTTCAGAGCGCATCTGCCTGCGTTGCACACTCCAACTCATAACTAAGCCATTATACTAGCAAACACTCAGTGTACCTAGTGGCATCCTATACGTGGCTATTGGACTTTGCTATAGTCCCACTAGTGCAAAGACATTTTCAGAGCGCATCTGCCTGCGTTGCACACTCCAACTCATAACTAAGCCATTATACTAGCAAACACTCAGTGTACCTAGTGGCATCCTATACGTGGCTATTGGACTTTGCTATAGTCCCACTAGTGCCAAGACATTTGCAGAGCGCATCTGCCTGCGTTGCACACTCCAACTCATAACTAAGCCATTATACTAGCAAACACTCAGTGTACCTAGTGGCATCCTATACGTGGCTATTGGACTTTGCTATAGTCCCACTAGTGCAAAGACATTTGCAGAGCGCATCTGCCTGCGTTGCACACTCCAACTCATAACTAAGCCATTATACTAGCAAACACTCAGTGTACCTAGTGGCATCCTATACGTGGCTATTGGACTTTGCTATAGTCCCACTAGTGCCAAGACATTTGCAGAGCGCATCTGCCTGCGTTGCACACTCCAACTCATAACTAAGCCGTTATACCGTAGTAGCATTTTTTGCTGCCAGTTTAAGGGCCGTAGTTGCATTGTCAGGGATATTTATTCTTTATTATTCTGCTGTTAATAAAGCTAGACCACCACTGCAATCTTCACCACCTCTCAATTTTTACTACCACATTTTCAGTCCACAATCTTGTCGCAATCAACATGAGTGGCAAAATGACAGATGCTGGTGGAAAGGGGAAGAGGCGTGGTGGAAAAGGCAAAAAAGGTTTTGTCTGTGGGGAAGGTGGCGAAGCTCCGTTATCATCTGCTGAAGATAGACCATCTACCAGCAAAAGTAAGATGTCTACTACTTACCGTGGACAATCCGATGTGCTCCCTTTTTTACGGACACGAACAACAGGAAGAAAGGTAGATGATGGGCAAAAAAGGAAAATGCTTGAATGGATCTCAAGTGGTCCAACAAGTGCCCTCTCAGCCACTTCAAGTACCGCATCCAAAAAACACCAGTCCTCTGAGTTGTCATCCCAATCACACTTGATTTCTCCCAGCTCTGAAGTCTCCATCAGCCCTGCACAGTATGGTGGAACTGAGATGGCTGAGTCTGCAGAGCTGTTCAGTCACACTATAGCCTGGGAATCAGAGGTCTGCTCCCAAGCTACAGTGAGTACAGAACAGGAAATGGTCTGCAGTGATGCCCAGAACCTTTGTGACTCGGATTCAGGCCGTGAGGAACAAGTTTCTGAGCATAATGTTGACCCTTTGTCACAAACTGTAACACCTGTGGTTATAGACAATGAGGAACATACTGATGAAGATGAGACGCAGATACCCGATTGGGATGACAACTTAAATATTCGGTCAGGGCAAGAAGAGGCTTGGTCTGAGGGGGAGGGGAGTGCAAACACAACAATTGATGATGAAGTTCTAGATCCCACCTACTGTCAACCCCCAGTCAGGCACTCGAGGAGGTCAACAGAGGCGGTGGAGGAGGATGCAACCGACGACGAAGTTACCTTGCGCCTTCCTGGACAGAGTCGGAGCACTGGTAGCACGTCTACAACTGCATCCTCAGCCACCACTCTGCCTATGAGCATTATTCGGGGTGGATCAACAGGTCGCATGGCCTCTAAGCCTTGCCTAGCCTGGTCCTTTTTTGACATAGAAAAAGATCGCCCAAATCATGTGATATGTAAAATTTGTCATGATTCTCTTAGTAGAGGTCAAAACCTCAGCTGTTTGACAACTTCTTCCATGAATCGTCACATGAATAAATATCATAGGTCCCGGTGGGAAGCTCACTGTGCTGCAATGCGGCCTAGCGGAGTGAACCATCCACCGCCCGCCCCTTCCAGTGCATCCGCGCGATCTTCATCTTCTAGGACTGTGGGGACAGCTGTCACACCTGTTTTTCCACCCACAACTTCCACCACTGTAACCGCTACAGGCAGTTTGCTTGGTAGGTCGTCAGTTGGTTTGGAAGGGGAAACAAGTGAGTGTGTACAGCTCTCTCAGACATTGATAGCACCAACGTTGGATGAAGGCAACATCATGTCTCCGCCTGCACTTTCCTCACAAACCTGCATTTTTCCAGGGACACCCTACTCAACACCGTCTACACACAGCAGCCAGATCTCTGTCCCTCAGATGTGGTCAAATAAAAGGCCACTTCCTCCGACCCATGACAAAGCTAAGAGGTTGACTCTATCCCTCTGTAAGCTGTTGGCTACAGAAATGCTGCCTTTCCGCCTAGTGGACACACAGGATTTTAGAGACCTTATGTCTGTCGCTGTGCCCCAGTACCAGATGCCTAGTCGCCACTACTTCTCTAAGAAAGGTGTTCCCGTGCTACACCAGCATGTCGCACACAACATCACCGCTTCCTTGAGAAACTCTGTGTGTGAACGGGTGCATTTCACCACCGATACTTGGACCAGTAAGCATGGACAGGGACGTTACATGTCGCTGACTGGGCACTGGGTAACTATGGTGATAGATGGTGAAGGGTCTGCTGCACAAGTCTTGCCGACCCCACGACTTGTGTGTCAATCCTCTGTCTGTCCAAGTTCCGCCACAGCTTCTACATCCTCCAGCTCATCTGGGTCCTCCACCTCCGCCCCAAGCCTGCCTGGTCAGGCCACCAGCGTTCTCACTGCGCAGAAGGAATCACGCACGCCTCATTACTATTCTGGCAGCAGAGCGCAACGGCATCAGGCGGTCTTTAGCTTGACATGTCTTGGGAATAAGAGTCACACAGCTGAGGAGTTGTGGTCAGCTCTGCGGTCCGAGTTTAATAAATGGTTGTCTCCACTCAACCTGCAGCCTGGTAAGGCCGTGTGCGACAATGCTGCAAACCTGGGTGCGGCCCTTCGCCTGGGCAAGGTGACACACGTACCTTGTATGGCTCACGTGTTGAACCTTGTCGTCCAGCAATTTTTAACACACTATCCCGGCCTAGATGGCCTTCTGAACAGGGCACGAAAACTGTCTGCTCACTTCCGCCGTTCAAGCGCCGCAGCAGAGCGACTTGCATCGCTCCAGAAGTCTTTCGGCCTGCCGGTTCATCGCCTGAAATGCGATGTGGCGACACGCTGGAATTCAACTCTCCACATGTTACAGCGACTGTGGCAGCACCGCAGAGCCCTGGTGCAATACGTCATGACGTATAGCCTGGGCCAACGAGATGCAGAGGTGGGGCAGATCACCCTGATGGAGTGGTCTAAGATCAAGGACCTATGCACCCTTCTGCACAGTTTCGACATGGCGACGAATATGTTTAGCGCTGACAATGCCATTATCAGCATGACGATTCCAGTCATTTACATGCTGGAGCACACGCTAAACACTATTCGGAGTCAGGGGGTGGGACAACATGAAGGGGAGGAACTACAGGAGGATTCATATGCGCAAGGGACAACAACATCACCAAGGTCCAGACGTTCATCATCACCAACGCAGCAGGCATGGGACCATGGGGAACAGGGATCGACAAGGGCGCATAGTAGCAGGCGAAATGTTGAGCAAGGTGCAGGAGAACATGAAGAAATGGAGGACGAACTGTCCATGGACATGGAAGACTCAGCGGATGAGGGAGACCTTGGTCAAATTTCAGTTGAAAGAGGTTGGGGGGAGATGTCAGAGGAAGAAAGAACGGGTAGCACCTCTATGCCACAAACACAGCGTGGACTTGGTCCGCATGGCTGCGCAAGACACATGAGTGCCTTTTTGTTGCACTACCTCCAACATGACAGTCGTATTGACAAAATTAGAAGTGATGATGACTACTGGATTGCCACACTATTAGATCCCCGGTACAAGTCCAAATTTTGTGACATAATTCCAGCCATAGAAAGGGACGCACGTATGCAGGAGTATCAGCAGAAGCTGTTACTCGATCTTAGCTCGGCTTTTCCACCAAACAACCGTGCAGGTGCAGGGAGGGAATCTCCCAGTTGTAACTTGACAAACATGGGACGGTCTCGTCATCTTCAACAGTCTACCCGTACCAGTAGGACCGTATCTGGTGCTGGTAACAGCAATTTTATGGAATCTTTTCATAATTTTTTTAGACCCTCTTTTGCAAGGCCACCAGAGACAACAAGTCTGACACATACTCATCGGCTGGAGAGGATGATACAGGAGTATCTCCAAATGAACATCGATGCCATGACTTTGCAACTGGAGCCTTGCTCCTTTTGGGCTTCAAACCTAGAAAAATGGCCAGAGCTCGCAACTTACGCCTTGGAGATTTTGTCGTGTCCAGCTGCCAGCGTTGTCTCTGAACGTGTATTCAGTGCTGCTGGGTGTGTGCTGACAGATAAGCGCACGCGTCTGTCCAGTGACAATGTGGACAGACTGACGTTCATCAAAATGAACAAGTCATGGATCCAGAAGGAATTTACTACCCCTGTGTCATCCTGGGGAGAGTAAATGCTTGTTGATTTTGAATGTGCTTGATGCAAATCTAGCTGTGAAGTGTACAACTAGGGCACAAGTGCTGCCACTGAATGGGTGGGTGTGTGTGGGGCACAATTTTTGGAAAAAAAGGGAGACTCCGCTTGGAGTAACCCTTGCTTACATTGTTTTTAAAAGAAGCCAAGATGAACAGAGCTGGGATCAGGAAAGACTTTGCTACCTACCCCGGTGTCATCCTGGGGACGGATAAGAATGGCGTATTTTTGAATGTGCTTGATGCAAATCTAGCTGTGAAGTGTACAACTAGGGCACAAGTGCTGCCACTGAATGGGTGGGTGTGTGTGGGGCACAATTTTTGGAAAAAAAGGGAGACTCCGCTTGGAGTAACCCTTGCTTACATTGTTTTTAAAAGAAGCCAAGATGAACAGAGCTGGGATCAGGAAAGACTTTGCTACCTACCCCGGTGTCATCCTGGGGACGGATAAGAATGGCGTATTTTTGAATGTGCTTGATGCAAATCAAAACATCCTGTTTGCAACTAGGGCCCAAGTGCTGCCACTGATGGGGTGGGTGTCTGTGTGGCCCAATTTTTGGAAAAAAGGGAGACTCCGCTTGGAGTAACCCTTGCTTGCTGTGTTTTTAAAAGAAGCCAAGATGAACAGAGCTGGGATCAGGAAAGACTTTGCTACCTACCCCGGTGTCATCCTGGGGACGGATAAGAATGGCGTATTTTTGAATGTGCTTGATGCAAATCTAGCTGTGAAGTGTACAACTAGGGCACAAGTGCTGCCACTGAATGGGTGGGTGTGTGTGGGGCACAATTTTTGGAAAAAAAGGGAGACTCCGCTTGGAGTAACCCTTGCTTACATTGTTTTTAAAAGAAGCCAAGATGAACAAGTCATGGGTCAGCAAAGACTTTATCTACCTACCCCGGTGTCATCCTGGGGACGGATAAGAATGGCGTATTTTTGAATGTGCTTGATGCAAATCAAAACATCCTGTTTGCAACTAGGGCCCAAGTGCTGCCACTGATGGGGTGGGTGTCTGTGTGGCCCAATTTTTGGAAAAAAGGGAGACTCCGCTTGGAGTAACCCTTGCTTACATTGTTTTTAAAAGAAGCCAAGATGAACAAGTCATGGGTCAGCAAAGACTTTATCTACCTACCCCGGTGTCATCCTGGGGACGGATAAGAATGGCGTATTTTTGAATGTGCTTGATGCAAATCAAAACATCCTGTTTGCAACTAGGGCCCAAGTGCTGCCACTGATGGGGTGGGTGTCTGTGTGGCCCAATTTTTGGAAAAAAGGGAGACTCCGCTTGGAGTAACCCTTGCTTGCTGTGTTTTTAAAAGAAGCCAAGATGAACAGAGCTGGGATCAGGAAAGACTTTGCTACCTACCCCGGTGTCATCCTGGGGACGGATAAGAATGGCGTATTTTTGAATGTGCTTGATGCAAATCAAAACATCCTGTTTGCAACTAGGGCCCAAGTGCTGCCACTGATGGGGTGGGTGTCTGTGTGGCCCAATTTTTGGAAAAAAGGGAGACTCCGCTTGGAGTAACCCTTGCTTACATTGTTTTTAAAAGAAGCCAAGATGAACAGAGCTGCGATCAGGAAAGACTTTGCTACCTACCCCGGTGTCATCCTGGGGACGGATAAGAATGGCGTATTTTTGAATGTGCTTGATGCAAATCAAAACATCCTGTTTGCAACTAGGGCCCAAGTGCTGCCACTGATGGGGTGGGTGTCTGTGTGGCCCAATTTTTGGAAAAAAGGGAGACTCCGCTTGGAGTAACCCTTGCTTACATTGTTTTTAAAAGAAGCCAAGATGAACAAGTCATGGGTCATCAAAGACTTTATCTACCTACCCCGGTGTCATCCTGGGGACGGATAAGAATGGCGTATTTTTGAATGTGCTTGATGCAAATCTAGCTGTGAAGTGTACAACTGGGGCCCAACTGCTGCCACTGAATGGGTGGGTGTGTGTGGGGCCCAATTTTTGGAAAAAAAGGGAGACTACGCTTGGAGTCACCTTGCGGTGTTTTACATGATTTTAGAATGGCGTGCCATGCCTATATCTGTGTGTTCTCCTCTTTTTCCTTGTCCAGCTGTTTTGTTTTCGCATGAGTATATGTCCTTGTCACTTTCCCATGTGTTTGAGTTGTTTGTCACCTTTTGGACACCTTTGAGGGTGTTTTCTAGGTGTTTTACTGTGTTTGTGATTGCCTGCCATTGTTTCCTATGCAGTTCGAGTTCGGTTCGTCGAACGTTCGACGAGCCGAACTCGAACGGGACCTCCGTTCGGCGAACCGACCTCGAGCCGAACCGGGACCGGTTCGCTCATCTCTACTGAACAAGTCTCTGGATGGGTAGAGGGTATCCTTAAACCCTTGGTAAGGGATACAACCAGCTACATCCAGGACACTACTGACCTATTGAAAAAACTATCAGCAATAGGTCCTCTTCCAGAGGGAACCATGCTTGCTACCAAGGATGTGGAATCCCTGTACTCGAATATTCCACACCAGGATGGATTAAATGCTTGCAAAATTTTCCTGGAAAATACAGGAACTGATGCCAATTCTGTGGTGAAGCTTACAAAATTCATCCTCACCCATAATTACTTTGCATTTGACAATGACATATATCTACAGGAGACTGGGACTGCAATGGGAAGCAAAATGGCACCACAATATGCAAATCTTTTCATGGCCAAGCTTGAGAGTGACTTTTTATCCTCTTGTCCTATCAAGCCTCTGGCCTACTACCGTTACATTGATGATATTTTAATCATCTGGACAGAGTCTGAGGAACAGCTGAAGACCTTCCATGAACACTTTAATCAGTTTCATCCCACCATCAACTTAACACTCAGCTACTCCTGCACGGAAATCAACTTCTTGGACACCATCATTAAACTACGGAACAATGAAATAGAGACATCCCTGTACAAGAAGCCAATTGACCATCCAACATACCTGAAATGGGACAGTTTTCATCCAAAACACATAAAAAACTCTATTGTATACAGCCAGGCTATCAGGTACAATCGGATATGTTCCAACAGTACAGATAGAGACAATCACCTTGAGGGCCTCAGAAAGACCTTTCTGAATCAAGGCTACCACCCAAGAACAATTGAAAACCAGATTACAAGAGCCACCAGAATATCAAGAAACCATCTCCTACATTATAAAACTAAAGAAGAAAACAACCGGGTCCCTCTTGTAGTCACCTACAATCCACATCTGGAGGTGTTTAGAGGAGCTGCATGGAAACTACAACCATTACTGCAAAAAGATGCCCGGTTAAAATCTATTTTTCCAGACCCCCCACTTCTGTGTTTTAGACAGCCCCCAAATCTAAGAAGCATCATTGTCAGAAGCTCCCTGTCCTCTCCAACAACAACAGGAACATTTCCCTGCAACCAGAAAAAATGTAAGACCTGTCCATTAATATTGACAACGGACAAGATAAAGATTCCCAGATCACATCAGGACTACAAGATCCCAGGTACCTTCAGCTGCACCACAACCAATGTGGTGTACTTAATTATATGTACCAAATGTCCAACTGGGGGTCTGTATGTAGGGGAGACCGGACAACAGCTCAGGACAAGGATGAATTCTCACCGCCACACAATTAGAGAAAAAAGGATGGATCTACCTGTGGCCAAACATTTTTGTAACTCAGACCACAGCACCATGGACATGAAATTGCTGGTATTGAAAGGAAACTTCAAGTCCCAGAGAGACAGGAGACTATGGGAGTACAAACTTATGATGACCTTTGACACATTCAGAGCAGGAATGAATGTGTCTCATGGATTCATGTCTTTTTACATCAGTTAAAAGATGTGCTCCTCTGACCATCCGAGCGTGTCACAGCCCGGACCAGACCCTTATCAAAGGACAATAAAACTTTCACACTGAACTGCAGCAAAATTTATGGCCACAACAGTTTGCCCCCCTGCCATAGAGAGAGTTCTGTTTTTATATAACTTTTTTTTTTTTTTTTACTGCACTATTCTAAGTCCTGTTGTGTATAAATATGTGACTCTTCAGATTTTGTGTTATACCATGCCTGATGAAGAGACCTGAGTAGTCTCGAAAGCTTGCAATTATTACCATCTTTTCAGTTAGCCATTAAAAGGTATCAACCACTGAGGACTCTCAGTTCTTTTAAACAATTTTTTTTTTATCTCTACTGGCTAACATGGTACAAAGATATATTTTACTTGTATGAAAGAGAGGTCATGAAAATATTATCTGATACTACTATGTATAGGAAGCTGGATTCTGATCCCACAAAAATATTCATGAAGAAACTAAAATCAATGTTAGAGGAGACATTATCGTTGAATGTCATAAACAAGAAAAAAATGTGATTATTTGTTGGTGGAAGACCCCATAACACCTATATTTAATGTGCTCCCCAAGATTCATAAGGGGTTTTTCCCACCTGCACTACGACCTATCGTTTCTGGAATTGGGTCTCTTCTGGAACATTTATCTGCCTGGGTTGACACATTTTTACAGCCCTTTGTGTTCTTGACGCCCAGCTTTATTAAGGACTCTAAACAATTGTTGCAACAAATGGATACATTTAAATGGAACCGAACATCAGGATTTTCATGTATAAGGTGCAGCCAGTGCAGTACTGGCACTATCAGGCACAGTGTGTACATACCATTAGTGGGCAGCGCGGGTGTTTAGTCAGTGAAATCCAACTTTATAAAGTTTGAAAATTCGTGCACTTTTTGATTGACGTGTGCACCTCTCTCCTAATGTCCAGGCGGGTTATGGGCGTTTATCCCCGCCCCCCCCGCCCTGTTTTTCCCTCTCACTAGCCGTATGTAAATTTCTCTCTTCAGAAACATGGCGCCGGGGTTGGCGCCTGCACATAGCGCTTATCTCCGGCGCCATGTTTCTGAAGCCCACTGAACAGCTGATGAGAGGACACGATTAGCTGCAGGTAATCGCGTCCTCTCATTAGCTGTTCTGCAGTCCTGTTGTGACCACGCGCGCTCCCGCGGTCACAACGGGATCTGAAGAAGCGAGGGCACATGCGCCGCCCTCTCCTGCAAAATACTAAGTACAACGGGCTTCAGAAACATGGCGCCGGAGATAAGTACTGCACTGGCTGCATCTTATACATGAAAATCCTGATGTTTGGTTCCCTTTAATTTTCCTGAAAACGCATGTTGGATAACAAGCGATGTTACTGCATTGTATTCCATGATGCCCCATCAGAGGACTGTGGAAGTATTACAACATACGCTTAGAAGAACTAATTTATATCCTAAAGTTCTAAATGAAATTTTGGTTATGGTGACAACCTTTTTGTTGGAGCACAATTATTTTATGTTTAATGGTTCTTTTTTTCTAGAGGTGTCTGGATGCCCTATGTGTGGTAAGGCTTCTCCTTCACTAGCGAACATTTATATGTCCTATTGGGAAAGGGGATGTTTATTTACAGATTGTAATCAGTTTTCAGATCGCATCCTATGGATGGGTCGTTACCTTGATGATCTGATCTTTGTATACAATCGGATCCTCAATGTGGACGAATTCCAGCGTTATTTGCAGGATAACGATATGAATCTTTTTTCATATCTGAATACAAATCTGACATCGCCCCATTTTTGGATATATTGTTAAAGGGTAATAGAAAATCAAATTCAGTATCCACGGAATTATTTAAAAAACCCATTTCAGGCAATACTATATTGCATTCATCAAGTTGCCACCCCAAACATGTAACTAAAAATTTACAAGTGAGGGAGTTTATTAGAGCCAGGAGAGCATGTAGTGACCCTGATAATTATATTAAATCCTTGGAATTAATCAAGAGCAGGCTGAAGAAACGGGGATACAGTACAACAAATTTATGCAGAGCTAACAGTATTGCGACATCTGGTACCCGAAATGATTTTCTTTATAGTACTAAAAATAAAAATATGAATAATGCTTCTGTCAGACCTAAAGTAACTATTTCAACCACTTATTCTTAAGAATATAATAAGATAGTAGCAATAATCAAAAAACATTTACTGGTTTTGTACCAGGAGGATAAGCTTACCTCAAACTTGAATAATGGAGTTAATTTTGTCCCTAAAAGAGCAAATACTTTGGTAATTTATTATCACCAAGCTTATATACGAATAAAACGACTAACAATGAAATATGGTTACAACAAAAAGGTTGCTATAGATGTGGATTCACAAGATGCGGGTTATGCAAGTATTTAAGTAAAGGGATAGTTAATAATTCTTGCACTACAGGAAAACGCTATACATTGCAGGAATTTGTTAATTGCAACGCAACACATACTGTATGTACTTACATGCAATTTATGTCATTTACAGTATGTAGGTTCAACAATACGCAAACTAAAGGTTCGTATATCAGAATATTTAACTGATTGTAATCCAAATACAGATAAGGTTAAGAAACATATGTCGTGATTATCATGATATTTTTTGGATAAACATGGAGGATATACAGAGAGCCTTACTGTGTCAGTTCTTGAAAGAGTACACTGTCCATGGAAGCGAGGTGACTGGGTCTCTCGCCTGAGGACTAGGGAGGCCTTTTAGATCTCCTGTTTGCAGACCAGCTACCCAGAAGGGTTAAATTACAAGACGTATTTATTGTATTAATACTGACAGTGAAAAATTTATATGAGAAAATCTGTATCATGTGATTGTATGATGTATTTGCTGGCTGAAAAAGTTCTAAGATGAATATAAATGCCGATTTAAATGTTTTTGGGTTTTTTTGCCATGATAGCTTCTGAAGTTCACGCCCTGGCGAGCAACCTGAGGGCATGTGATTAATTAACTTGAGGTGGGTTGATCCTCCAGTATAATTATTGAATGTTCTCAGTGAGAGGAACAAAATTATAATCTTGTGATACCTTTTAATGGCTAACTAAAATAAAATAAAGTGATGTTACAAAGCAAGCTTTCGAGACATCTCAGGTCCCTTCATCAGGCATGGTATGACAAAATATCTGAAGAAACACAAATATATGTACAAACAGAGCAGAGGAATGGCATAATAAAAGACATTTAAATAAACAAACACTGAGCTTAGAAAGTGAATCCTTAATTAGCTTTGATTAGTGGTGTGAGGTTTTTATTATCCCAATATCCATGAAGGATCAGAGGTCTGGTGAGTCTCTGGAGCAGACTCCTCAGATTTTGTAATGGGCCATAAATCCTCCTGACAGGATGAGTTCTGTGTCCACAGAGTTAAACATTGTGATGAATTTGTATTCCCAGACCCTGCGATGGCTCTGTGATCTGAAGTTGCCTTTTAATATGACAACTTTCATATGGTTTATGTTGTGTCCTGAAGCACAGAAATGTTTGGCCACAGGAAAATGGATTTTTTGGTCTGTAATTGTGTGGCGGTGAGATCTCATCCTTGCTCTCAGTCTCTGTCCTGTTTCTCTAACATAGAGGCCCCCAATAGGACATATAGTGCACAGGATTAAGTACACCACATTGGAAGAGGAACATGTGACTGTTCCAGGAATTTTATAGTCCTTCTGTGTGTTAGGGATCTGTATCCGGTCTTTGGTCTCTACATGAGTGCAGGTTTTGCAGCTCTTTACATTGCAAGGATAAGTTCCTCTTGGTGTGTCTGAGGGCATTGAACTTCGGATCATGATGCTCCTTAAATTAGGAGGTTGCCTGTAGCAAAGCAATGGAGGATCTTTGAATATTGTTCAGATAGAAGTAAAAAAGTCTTTTTGGGGATTTCGCCTGTCAGGCATGTCAGTATTCTGTTATAATTAAATAAATAATCATATTATAGAATACCACAGATTACGCTTGTCCATTTCATGGAGTTAAAAATATACAATTTCAAAGCTGGAAGCCTACTGATAACAGATGCCTCTAAATGCCAACTGTTATAAGCATTCATTAGCAAATGCATTCTGAGCTTTTAAATAGCTAATTTTGTCTGTTAAAGGGATTCTGTCACCAGGTTTGTGCTACCAGTGGTAGCCTACCACATCTGAGAGCAGCATAATGTAGGAAAAGAGACCCTGATGCCAAAACTGTATTTCTGGGTGCAGTAGTTGTGACACAAAGTCTTTAGATGTAGCATGTAACAGAGCTCAGAGAGCTAACCCCACCCACACCATAGCTCTCTGCATACATTGTATATTGACAGTGCACTGCTTATCACAGGAGGGGGTGTGGTTGGACCAGGCCTCACGCGACCTTGTCGAGGCAGTGTTAGGCTACGTTCCCACAATGAGATTTTGGTGAGTCTATGATGATGCATATTTTCACTACCTTAAAAATGTTGAGTCTTATAGTTCCAGCAAACTGAAGGGGTTTTCTAGAAATCTCATACCTACTATGCTTTTTTAACTTAGCGTAAACTGACCTGTGGTGCAGATTTTGAATCCCCAACATGTTAATTTCACTAGCAGATACGCTGAGTTTTCTGTACAGATTTTTCCCATAGACTTGTATTAGATAATAATAATAATATCTATTCACTTATATAGCGCTATTAATTCGTCAGCGCTTTACATATATTGGCAACACTGTCCCCATTCGAACTCACAATCAAAAGTCCCTATCAGTATGTCTTTGGAGTGTGGGAGGAGCATCACAGAATTTTATAACATTGAGCAGTGTACATAAGAAAACACATTTTTGCCCAGAAAAATGTTGCATTAGCCCCAAATTTTTCATTCTCACAAGGGTAACAGGAGAAAATTGACCATTCAATTTGTTGTATAATTTAACCTGAGTACAACGATACCTCAAATATGGTGGACAACTACTGTTTGGATGCACAAGACTCAAAAGGAAACGAGCATCATTTTGGCTGGTATACATTGCAGACACCATGTCACATTTGAAGAGCCACTGACATGCCAAAACAGCAGAAACCCCCACAAATGACCCCATTTTGGACAGTACACCCCTTAAGGAATTTATTTAGAGGTT
Source organism: Anomaloglossus baeobatrachus (assembly GCF_048569485.1). NCBI lineage: Eukaryota > Metazoa > Chordata > Amphibia > Anura > Aromobatidae > Anomaloglossus > Anomaloglossus baeobatrachus. The sequence goes on from NC_134356.1 coordinate 456,635,198, forward strand.
TGGTGAGCACCCTGAACTCACAGGTGCTTCACAGAATTTTAGAACATTGAGCTGTGAAAATGAAAAAAGGCATTTTTCCCATAAAAATGTTACGTTAGTACCATATTTTTCATTTTCACAAGGATAACAGGAAAAAATGGACCATAAAATTTGTTGTGCAATTTTGCCTGAGTATGCCTTTACCCCATATGTAGTGGAAAACTACTTTTTGGGTGCAAGGCAGGGCTATTTGAATTATGGAGAGCCATTTTGTCTATAATAAATTGTAACCCCTTTTTGGAAATTACACCTTTTGAGGAATTTATCTAAGGGTATAGTGAGCTTTTTTTTAACCCTTGGAAGATTCACAGAATTGTATAACATTGGGATGAGGAAATGAAAAAAATCCCATTTTCTCCAATGAAATGTTGTTTTGGCCCCAAGTTTTTAATTATCATAAGCAGTAATGGGATTAAATTAATATTACAGTTTGTTGACAAATTTCTCCTGAGTACACCGATACACCAAATGTGATGGAAAACTACTGTCTAGGAGCATGACAGGGCTCAGAAGGGAAGGTGCACCATTTTACAGTGCAGATTTTGCTGGAATGGTTTGGGGGTGCCATGTCACATAGGCAGAGCCCCTGACATGATGCCACAAAGGCAGACCTACATAAGTGACCCCACTTTACATACTACACCCCTCAATGAATTAATCTAGGGGTGCAATGAGCATATTGACACCACATGTCGCCAGGTACCAATAGCAGGACGGTCCCAGGGCTGCAGCAGCTGTCTGATAGGTCAAGGCAGGTGTACGAGGTACAGAGGGCAGATACATAGACAGTCTGAGATCAGGGCAGGCAGCACAGGTTCAGTATTTGTAGCTGACGTCAGGAGCGGATAGGACGGGATAAATGAGAAGGCAAGACAGGTCAGGGCATGGAAGAGATAATGCTAGAAACATCTTGCAAGAAACTTGACAGAGAACTGAACAGGAAACTAGATCAGGTGAGGAGTGGTGGGTGGAGCTGCCTAATGAAGTCCTTGCTGCTTAGGAATTGGCCAGAGAACCTAAACTCGATACATGGGAGTTAAAATCCTGGAGAGTCAAGCCTCTCTTCCTTTTAGCCAAGTGGAACTCACCAGCAGCAAGAAGAAAGGCTACATTAGGCAACTCTGAAAGACAAACCGAGACTGGGAAGAGCAGAGCTGTGTCTGCAGGCTTGTGTAGCTAGCGTGACACAGTTTGTTGTCCAATTTCTCCTTAATGCGCAATAACTTACCTGTAATTGGGAGCTACTTTTAAGGTACAGTGCAAAGTTCAGATGAGAAAGCTCCATATTATAGTGCAGATTTTGCTGTTATGGTATGCAAGTGCTATGTCACATTGGCAGAGCCCCTGAGGTGCTAGTGTGACGCCCTGGACTAGCCAGGTAGTCACAGACATAACATCACACACACCCCCTCCCCTGGACAGTTCACACCAGTCAAACAAAACCCTTGTTGCCTCCCTCCAGGGTCTGATGTCCACACCAGGTGGGGCGGAGCCAGGTGGTTGGCTCCACCCACCAAGGAGTTCACAGGCCTGGAGGCGGGAAAAGTGACATATTGTAGTAGAGTGTGGAGGTGAGAGGAGCAGAAGTCTGTGTGTGTCTGGGTCGGAGCCCAGGCACAATCAGCAAGGTTTGCAGACTGTGGTGGCTGTCTGCAGGAGTTAGTGGATCTCTGTGGAACCGTAGGACCAGGGTCGGGCGGGGGCCCACCGGTACCGAATCAGGGAGTGGAGTGAAGCTAAGCACAAAGGCAGGGCCATCGGACCCCGACTAGGCTTGGAGCCGCCGACAACGGTCAAATCCGAAAGTGACCGGAACCTCAGGGGTTTCCTAACAACCAAGACCCGACAGAAGGCAACAGTCCACACCGTGAGGATACACAGCCACCACCATAGGCTAGAGATCCAAGGGCCAGTGCCTGTGGGCAAAACGGGCTCCTTCGGTACCTATACGCCGGGGAGCGGACTACCGGTGGGCAACCACAGGAGTCAGAACATTCTAACAAGGTGCAGGGAAAGACAGCCATCATCACCCTGTCCAGGGAGAGCACAAACATTGCAGCCGGCTGCGGGACCCGTCCATCCAGCCGTTTGGTTCACCAGAGACTCTGTGCATCTGTGTCTGAGTGAGTACAACAGTGCCATCCGGCACCGCGCCGCGCTGCCCCTGCAACCCTGCACCCCAGCCATTCAGCCTCCCTGTACCACCACCGGGCCCCGGGATCACCAACCCCTACCCACGGAGGGGACAACATCCTAGCTGCTCCCTACCATCGCTCCCGGGATCCCCATCACCAGCAGCGGTGGTACCCATTATCACCATGACCCATGGGTGGCGTCACGAACTATCTCCCAAAACAAAGCATCCCCTTTTCATTCGTGGACGAGGAGCACTGCTCGAGTCCCCGGGTCCGGCCCACCACTTGAGCCACCGAGCAGCAGCAGAAGCCCCGGACCCGAGCGTGGTGAGCGCGTCTCCTCCGCCCGCGACACTAGAACAGCAGAACTTGTTATACCTCACCTGGAAAGGGAACCTGTCATTTAAAAAAACACTATTATCCTGCACATATGGGGTTACTATACAGGTTAATACAGTTCTCAAGCTGTCCGGTGTCCACACTGAGAGCCCTGCTGTAGGGAGAAAATTAACTTTATTACTCCTGGCAGACTTAGGCTTTCAGGCATATGGGTGAGCCGGCATGGTTTCCGTCACCGAACTGGGCATAGTGCATGGCGGCTGTAACTGCGCCACCTGCACTGATTGACAGGTGATTTATAGCCATGCTGGCCCATCCCTGTAAATGAAAACCAGAGGAATAAAGTTAATTTCCTCCCAACAGCAGGGCTCTCACTGTGGGCTCCAGACAGCTTCATAATGTCATTAACCTGTAGATTAACTCCATATCTTCTGCAGCTTAATAGTGCCTCATGTCTTTTACTCACCATCCAATATTTTTTTCTTCTATCACCACCCCTCTGGTCCTTCTCCAGTTTGTGATCTACCGGCTGCTCCAGTGTTTTATGGTTCAAGCTGGAGGTCACAACTCAATACAAGTCTATGAGGGCCTCGTTGTGGTCTGGTTCTGACCTCATTCTAGCTCTCATACAGATTCATTAAGAGCTTGTAATGTAACTTCTGACTTACAGCCAGTCAGAAGGTGCAGACATAAGATGGTGCCACGGGACCGGAGCAGCGTCAATAAAAGATGAAAACTCCGAAGGGTGACTTCAAAACCGGAGTCAGAGATCTTAGATTAAAACCACCACTCCAACTGTAAAAAAAGTTCCTCACTGTGTTAATCTGGCCGTAGAAATCAACTGAATCAGTTGCATCTTTGAAAGGACAAAACAAATGATTTGCAGTTTATTCTTCGAATGAAAAAATGTTCCATGGCCGTTGTATATTTATCTCAACAATCTGTATGGGCATATTCACACAGAGCAGACTTGTTGAAGAGATTTCTGTTACTGAAAGTCAGTTCCATACATCCGAATGACACTTTAACTGTATGTACATAGCTTTCTACAAATCCTATCAATATAAAAGGGAGAGCCCAACAAAGAAATCTGTGCCAATTTGAGAGCATGTGAATAGACCTTAAAATACTCAGTCACAGGATCCCACAAACTGTATTTGTAGCAATAATCTAAGGATACTAAAATTTGGATCTAAATATACCCGCATATTCAGATATGCAGGTGTTTCCAACAGTGGGAGGAAAAAATCACAGCCAGACTTTCCTGGCACCAACCTGTTTACCTGAAGAATAGAGTTGAGCGCGGTTCGCGGTTCGAGGTTCTCCAGTTCGGGGCTCGAGTGATTTTTGGGGGTGTTCTAGATCGAACTAGAACTCGAGCTTTTTGCAAAAGCTCGATAGTTCTAGATACGTTCGAGAACGGTTCTAGCAGCAAAAAGCAGGGCTTTTTACAGCTACAGTGTGCAGGAGCCATCGCTGGCAGCCTGCCACAAGCTGGTAACCAAGATAAACATCGGGTATCCAAGCAAAGCGCTTTGGTTAGTAACCCGATGTTTATCTTAGTTACGTGCAGGAAGCCCACACTTCCCGCTCAGCTCACTCCGCCCCCTCCTGCCCGCGGCATGTACACATATACACACACACACGTACACATACATACACACACACACACACACACATCCCCCCCCCAACCCCCCCCCCCCGCTCGGCTTACCTGCGGTGATGAAGTCCCGCCATCCCGACCTCAGCGCTGTCACTGTCCTCCATGGCCGCCGCTTGTCACATCACCTCTCGCTTCCGACCCGAGACTAGCGGTGACGTCACGGACCTCTCGCGATATTTGGCTGTGAAGGCGCCGGTCACTGAACTAAGTGACAGGGGCTGTCAGTGTGCTGGAGATCAGCGCAGGTAATGTACCTCGCTGACAGCAGCACTTGTCATGCCCTGCAGTGACCTGGGCTGACCCATTGATGTTAGCTCAGGTCACTGCACTGCTCTCCCAGCCAATGGGGAACATCCTGATCTTCATTGACTGGGACAGTGTGGATCGTCATGGCAACCCCTTGGATTACAGCAGACCTGGATTTGTTTTTCATTCTAATAAATTGGTTAAAGAGGGAATGTTTTGGGGAGTGTTTTTTCAAATAAAAATGTGTTTGTCGTCTATTTTTTTTTATTACTGACTGGGTTGGTGATGTCGGGTATCTGATAGACGCCTGACCTCACCAACCCCAGGGCTTGATGCCAGGTGACATTACACATCTGGTATTAACCCCATATATTACCCCGTTTGCCACCGCACCAGGGCGCGGGATGAGCTGGGGCGAAGCACCGGGATTGGCGCATCTAATGGATGCGCCACTTCTGGGGCGGCTGCGGCCTGCTATTTTTAGGCTTGGGAGAGTCCAATAACCATGGACCTCACTAGTCTGAGAATATCAGGCCCCAGCTGTCTGCTTTACCTTGGCTGGTGATCCAATTTTGGGGGACCCCTACGTGTTTTTTTTTTTAAATTATTTATTTCATTTAAAATAACAGCGTGGGGTGCCCTCAGTTTTGGATTACCAGCCAAGGTGAGGTTGCCAGCTGTGGTCTGCAGGCTGCAGCCGTCTGCTTTACCCTAGCTGGCTACAAAACTAGGGGGAACCCTACGTCATTTTTTTTTTCATTTTTTTGGCAAAATACAAAGTTAAGCACCCCTTAGTGCCACATGAAAGGCACCAAAGGGTGCTCCACTTTTTCTCCACTTTTTCTACACTTTTTCTCCACTTATTCTCCACTTTTTCTCCGCTTTTTCTCCATTTTTTTCTCCACTTTTTCTCCACTTTTTCTCCATTTATTCTCCACTTTTTCTCCACTTTTTCTCCACTTTTTCTCCATTTTTTTCTCCACTTTTTCTCCATTTATTCTCCACTTTTTCTCTGCTTTTTCTCCATTTTTTTCTCCACTTTTTCTCCATTTATTCTCCACTTTTTCTCCACTTTTTCTCCACTTTTTCTCCACTTTTTCTCCACTTATTCTCCACTTTTTCTCCACTTTTTCTCCACTTTTTCTCCATTTATTCTCCACTTTTTCTCCACTTTTTCTCCATTTTTTTCTCCACTTTTTCTCCACTTTTTCTCCACTTATTCTCCACTTTTTCTCCACTTTTTCTCCACTTATTCTCCACTTTTTCTCCACTTTTTCTCCATTTTTTCTCCACTTTTTCTCCACTTATTCTCCACTTTTTCTCCACTTTTTCTCCACTTATTCTCCACTTTTTCTCCGCTTTTTCTCCATTTTTTCTCCACTTTTTCTCCACTTTTTCTCCATTTTTTTCTCCACTTGTTCTCCACTTTTTCTCCACTTTTTCTCCATTTATTCTCCATTTATTCTCCATTTATTCTCCATTTTTTTCTCCACTTTTTCTCCACTTTTTCTCCATTTATTCTCCACTTATTCTCCACTTTTTCTCCACTTTTTCTCCATTTTTTTCTCCACTTTTTCTCCACTTTTTCTCCATTTATTCTCCACTTTTTCTCCACTTTTTCTCCACTTTTTCTCCATTTTTTTCTCCACTTTTTCTCCATTTATTCTCCACTTTTTCTCTGCTTTTTCTCCATTTTTTTCTCCACTTTTTCTCCATTTATTCTCCACTTTTTCTCTACTTTTTCTCCACTTTTTCTCCACTTTTTCTCCACTTTTTCTCCACTTATTCTCCACTTTTTCTCCACTTTTTCTCCACTTTTTCTCCATTTATTCTCCACTTTTTCTACACTTTTTCTACACTTATTCTCCACTTTTTCTCCGCTTTTTCTCCATTTTTTTCTCCACTTTTTCTCCACTTTTTCTCCATTTATTCTCCACTTTTTCTCCACTTTTTCTCCACTTTTTCTCCATTTTTTTCTCCACTTTTTCTCCATTTATTCTCCACTTTTTCTCTGCTTTTTCTCCATTTTTTTCTCCACTTTTTCTCCATTTATTCTCCACTTTTTCTCCACTTTTTCTCCACTTTTTCTCCACTTTTTCTCCACTTTTTCTCCACTTATTCTCCACTTTTTCTCCACTTTTTCTCCATTTATTCTCCACTTTTTCTCCACTTTTTCTCCATTTTTTTCTCCACTTTTTCTCCACTTTTTCTCCACTTATTCTCCACTTTTTCTCCACTTTTTCTCCACTTATTCTCCACTTTTTCTCCACTTTTTCTCCATTTTTTCTCCACTTTTTCTCCACTTATTCTCCACTTTTTCTCCACTTTTTCTCCACTTATTCTCCACTTTTTCTCCGCTTTTTCTCCATTTTTTTCTCCACTTTTTCTCCACTTTTTCTCCATTTTTTTCTCCACTTGTTCTCCACTTTTTCTCCACTTTTTCTCCATTTATTCTCCATTTATTCTCCATTTATTCTCCATTTTTTTCTCCACTTTTTCTCCACTTTTTCTCCATTTATTCTCCACTTATTCTCCACTTTTTCTCCACTTTTTCTCCATTTTTTTCTCCACTTTTTCTCCACTTTTCTCCATTTATTCTCCACTTTTTCTCCACTTTTTCTCCACTTTTTCTCCATTTTTTTCTCCACTTTTTCTCCATTTATTCTCCACTTTTTCTCTGCTTTTTCTCCATTTTTTTCTCCACTTTTTCTCCATTTATTCTCCACTTTTTCTCCCACTTTTTCTCCACTTTTTCTCCACTTTTTCTCCACTTATTCTCCACTTTTTCTCCCACTTTTTCTCCACTTTTTCTCCATTTATTCTCCACTTTTTCTCCACTTTTTCTCCATTTTTTTCTCCACTTTTTCTCCACTTTTTCTCCACTTTTTCTCCACTTATTCTCCACTTTTTCTCCACTTTTTCTCCCACTTTTTCTCCACTTTTTCTCCACTTATTCTCCACTTTTTCCTCCACTTTTTCTCCATTTTTTCTCCACTTTTTCTCCACTTATTCTCCACTTTTTCTCCACTTTTTCTCCACTTATTCTCCACTTTTTCTCCGCTTTTTCTCCATTTTTTTTCTCCACTTTTTCTCCACTTTTTCTCCATTTTTTTCTCCACTTGTTCTCCACTTTTTCTCCACTTTTTTCTCCATTTATTCTCCATTTATTCTCCATTTTTTTCCTCCACTTTTTCTCCACTTTCTTCTCCATTATCTCCTCCACTTATTCTCCACTTTTTCTCCACTTTTTCTCCATTTTTTCTCCACTTTTTCTCCACTTTTCTCCATTTATTCTCCACTTTTTCTCCACTTTTTCTCCACTTTTTCTCCATTTTTTTCTCCACTTTTTCTCCATTTATTCTCCACTTTTTCTCTGCTTTTTCTCCATTTTTTTCTCCACTTTTTCTCCATTTATTCTCCACTTTTTCTCCACTTTTTCTCCACTTTTCTCTCCACTTTTTCTCCACTTTTTCTCCACTTATCTCCACTTTTTCTCCACTTTTTCTCCACTTTTTCTCCATTTATTCTCCACTTTTTCTCCACTTTTTCTCCATTTTTTTCTCCACTTTTTCTCCACTTTTTCTCCACTTATTCTCCACTTTTTCTCCACTTTTTCTCCATTTTTCTCTCCACTTTTTCTCCACTTTTTCTCCACTTTTTCTCCACTTATTCTCCACTTTTTCTCCACTTATTCTCCACTTTTTCTCCGCTTTTTCTCCATTTTTTTCTCCACTTTTTCTCCACTTATTCTCCATTTTTTCGTCCACTTGTTCTCCACTTTCTTCTCCACTTATTCTCCACTTTTTCTCCACTTTTTCTCCACTTATTCTCCACTTTTTCTCCGCTTTTTCTCCATTTTTTTCTCCACTTTTTCTCCACTTTTTCTCCATTTTTTTCTCCACTTGTTCTCCACTTTTTCTCCACTTTTTCTCCATTTATTCTCCATTTATTCTCCATTTATTCTCCATTTTTTTCTCCACTTTTTCTCCACTTTTTCTCCATTTATTCTCCACTTTTTCTCCACTTTTTCTCCACTTTTTCTCCACTTTTTCTCCACTTATTCTCCACTTTTTCTCCACTTTTTCTCCATTTATTCTCCACTTTTTCTCCACTTTTTCTCCATTTTTTTCTCCACTTTTTCTCCACTTTTTCTCCACTTATTCTCCACTTTTTGTCCACTTTTTCTCCATTTATTCTCCACTTTTTCTCCACTTTTTCTCCATTTATTCTCCACTTTTTCCACTTTTTCTCCACTTTTTCTCCATTTATTCTCCACTTTTTCTCCACTTTTTCTCCATTTTTTTTCTCCACTTTTTCTCCACTTTTTCTCCATTTATTCTCCACTTTTTCTCCACTTTTTCTCCATTTATTCTCCACTTTTTCTCCACTTTTTCTCCATTTTTTTCTCCACTTTTTCTCCATTTATTCTCCACTTTTTCTCCACTTTTTCTCCACTTTTTCTCCACTTTTTCTCCACTTTTTCTCCACTTATTCTCCACTTTTTCTCCACTTTTTCTCCATTTATTCTCCACTTTTTCTCCACTTTTTCTCCATTTTTTTCTCCACTTTTTCTCCACTTTTTCTCCACTTATTCTCCACTTTTTCTCCACTTTTTCTCCACTTATTCTCCACTTTTTCTCCACTTTTTCTCCATTTTTTCTCCACTTTTTCTCCACTTATTCTCCACTTTTTCTCCACTTTTTCTCCACTTATTCTCCACTTTTTCTCCGCTTTTTCTCCATTTTTTTCTCCACTTTTTCTCCACTTTTTCTCCATTTTTTTCTCCACTTGTTCTCCACTTTTTCTCCACTTTTTCTCCATTTATTCTCCATTTATTCTCCATTTATTCTCCATTTTTTTCTCCACTTTTTCTCCACTTTTTCTCCATTTATTCTCCACTTATTCTCCACTTTTTCTCCACTTTTTCTCCATTTTTTTCTCCACTTTTTCTCCACTTTTTCTCCATTTATTCTCCACTTTTTCTCCACTTTTTCTCCACTTTTTCTCCATTTTTTTCTCCACTTTTTCTCCATTTATTCTCCACTTTTTCTCTGCTTTTTCTCCATTTTTTTCTCCACTTTTTCTCCATTTATTCTCCACTTTTTCTCCACTTTTTCTCCACTTTTTCTCCACTTTTTCTCCACTTTTTCTCCATTTTTTTCTCCACTTTTTCTCCACTTTTTCTCCACTTTTTCTCCATTTTTTTCTCCACTTTTTCTCCACTTTTTCTCCATTTATTCTCCACTTTTTCTCCACTTTTTCTCCACTTTTTCTCCATTTTTTTCTCCACTTTTTCTCCATTTATTCTCCACTTTTTCTCTGCTTTTTCTCCATTTTTTTCTCCACTTTTTCTCCATTTATTCTCCACTTTTTCTCCACTTTTTCTCCACTTTTTCTCCACTTTTTCTCCACTTTTTCTCCACTTATTCTCCACTTTTTCTCCACTTTTTCTCCACTTTTTCTCCATTTATTCTCCACTTTTTCTCCACTTTTTCTCCATTTTTTTCTCCACTTTTTCTCCACTTTTTCTCCACTTATTCTCCACTTTTTCTCCACTTTTTCTCCATTTTTTCTCCACTTTTTCTCCACTTTTTCTCCACTTTTTCTCCACTTATTCTCCACTTTTTCTCCACTTATTCTCCACTTTTTCTCCGCTTTTTCTCCATTTTTTTCTCCACTTTTTCTCCACTTATTCTCCATTTTTTCTCCACTTTTTCTCCACTTTTTCTCCACTTATTCTCCACTTTTTCTCCACTTTTTCTCCACTTATTCTCCACTTTTTCTCCGCTTTTTCTCCATTTTTTTCTCCACTTTTTCTCCACTTTTTCTCCATTTTTTTCTCCACTTGTTCTCCACTTTTTCTCCACTTTTTCTCCATTTATTCTCCATTTATTCTCCATTTATTCTCCATTTTTTTCTCCACTTTTTCTCCACTTTTTCTCCATTTATTCTCCACTTTTTCTCCACTTTTTCTCCACTTTTTCTCCACTTTTTCTCCACTTATTCTCCACTTTTTCTCCACTTTTTCTCCATTTATTCTCCACTTTTTCTCCACTTTTTCTCCATTTTTTTCTCCACTTTTTCTCCACTTTTTCTCCACTTATTCTCCACTTTTTGTCCACTTTTTCTCCATTTATTCTCCACTTTTTCTCCACTTTTTCTCCATTTATTCTCCACTTTTTCTCCACTTTTTCTCCATTTTTTTTCTCCACTTTTTCTCCACTTTTTCTCCATTTATTCTCCACTTTTTCTCCACTTTTTCTCCATTTATTCTCCACTTTTTCTCCACTTTTTCTCCATTTTTTTCTCCACTTTTTCTCCATTTATTCTCCACTTTTTCTCCACTTTTTCTCCACTTTTTCTCCACTTTTTCTCCACTTTTTCTCCACTTATTCTCCACTTTTTCTCCACTTTTTCTCCATTTATTCTCCACTTTTTCTCCACTTTTTCTCCATTTTTTTCTCCACTTTTTCTCCACTTTTTCTCCACTTATTCTCCACTTTTTCTCCACTTTTTCTCCACTTATTCTCCACTTTTTCTCCACTTTTTCTCCATTTTTTCTCCACTTTTTCTCCACTTATTCTCCACTTTTTCTCCACTTTTTCTCCACTTATTCTCCACTTTTTCTCCGCTTTTTCTCCATTTTTTTCTCCACTTTTTCTCCACTTTTTCTCCATTTTTTTCTCCACTTGTTCTCCACTTTTTCTCCACTTTTTCTCCATTTATTCTCCATTTATTCTCCATTTATTCTCCATTTTTTTCTCCACTTTTTCTCCACTTTTTCTCCATTTATTCTCCACTTATTCTCCACTTTTTCTCCACTTTTTCTCCATTTTTTTCTCCACTTTTTCTCCACTTTTTCTCCATTTATTCTCCACTTTTTCTCCACTTTTTCTCCACTTTTTCTCCATTTTTTTCTCCACTTTTTCTCCATTTATTCTCCACTTTTTCTCTGCTTTTTCTCCATTTTTTTCTCCACTTTTTCTCCATTTATTCTCCACTTTTTCTCCACTTTTTCTCCACTTTTTCTCCACTTTTTCTCCACTTATTCTCCACTTTTTCTCCACTTTTTCTCCACTTTTTCTCCATTTATTCTCCACTTTTTCTCCACTTTTTCTCCATTTTTTTCTCCACTTTTTCTCCACTTTTTCTCCACTTATTCTCCACTTTTTCTCCACTTTTTCTCCACTTTTTCTCCACTTATTCTCCACTTTTTCTCCACTTTTTCTCCATTTTTTCTCCACTTTTTCTCCACTTATTCTCCACTTTTTCTCCACTTTTTCTCCACTTTTTCTCCATTTTTTTCTCCACTTTTTCTCCACTTTTTCTCCACTTTTTCTCCACTTTTTCTCCACTTTTTCTCCATTTATTCTCCACTTTTTCTCCACTTTTTCTCCACTTTTTCTCCACTTTTTCTCCACTTATTCTCCACTTTTTCTCCATTTTTTTCTCCACTTTTTCTCCACTTTTTCTCCACTTTTTCTCCATTTTTTTCTCCACTTTTTCTCCACTTTTTCTCCATTTATTCTCCACTTTTTCTCCACTTTTTCTCCACTTTTTCTCCATTTTTTTCTCCACTTTTTCTCCATTTATTCTCCACTTTTTCTCTGCTTTTTCTCCATTTTTTTCTCCACTTTTTCTCCATTTATTCTCCACTTTTTCTCCACTTTTTCTCCACTTTTTCTCCACTTTTTCTCCACTTTTTCTCCACTTATTCTCCACTTTTTCTCCACTTTTTCTCCACTTTTTCTCCATTTATTCTCCACTTTTTCTCCACTTTTTCTCCATTTTTTTCTCCACTTTTTCTCCACTTTTTCTCCACTTATTCTCCACTTTTTCTCCACTTTTTCTCCATTTTTTCTCCACTTTTTCTCCACTTTTTCTCCACTTTTTCTCCACTTATTCTCCACTTTTTCTCCACTTATTCTCCACTTTTTCTCCGCTTTTTCTCCATTTTTTTCTCCACTTTTTCTCCACTTATTCTCCATTTTTTCTCCACTTTTTCTCCACTTTTTCTCCACTTATTCTCCACTTTTTCTCCACTTTTTCTCCACTTATTCTCCACTTTTTCTCCGCTTTTTCTCCATTTTTTTCTCCACTTTTTCTCCACTTTTTCTCCATTTTTTTCTCCACTTGTTCTCCACTTTTTCTCCACTTTTTCTCCATTTATTCTCCATTTATTCTCCATTTATTCTCCATTTTTTTCTCCACTTTTTCTCCACTTTTTCTCCATTTATTCTCCACTTTTTCTCCACTTATTCTCCACTTTTTCTCCGCTTTTTCTCCATTTATTCTCCACTTTTTCTCCACTTTTTCTCCACTTATTCTCCACTTATTCTCCACTTTTTCTCCACTTTTTCTCCATTTATTCTCCACTTTTTCTCCACTTTTTCTCCACTTATTCTCCACTTATTCTCCACTTTTTCTCCACTTTTTCTCCATTTATTCTCCACTTTTTCTCCACTTTTTCTCCATTTTTTTCTCCACTTTTTCTCCACTTTTTCTCCACTTATTCTCCACTTTTTCTCCACTTATTCTCTACTTTTTCTCCGCTTTTTCTCCATTTTTTTCTCCACTTTTTCTCCACTTTTTCTCCATTTTTTTCTCCACTTTTTCTCCACTTTTTCTCCACTTTTTCTCCACTTTTTCTCCACTTATTCTCCACTTTTTCTCCACTTTTTCTCCACTTTTTCTCCTTTTTTTCTCCACTTTTTCTCCACTTTTTCTCCACTTTTTCTCCACTTTTTCTCCATTTTTTTCTCCACTTTTTCTCCACTTTTTCTCCACTTTTTCTCCACTTTTTCTCCACTTATTCTCCACTTTTTCTCCACTTATTCTCCACTTTTTCTCCGCTTTTTCTCCATTTTTTTCTCCACTTTTTCTCCACTTTTTCTCCATTTTTTTCTCCACTTTTTCTCCACTTTTTCTCCATTTATTCTCCACTTTTTCTCCACTTTTTCTCCATTTATTCTCCACTTTTTCTCCACTTTTTCTCCATTTTTTTCTCCACTTTTTCTCCACTTTTTCTCCACTTTTTCTCCACTTTTTCTCCACTTATTCTCCACTTTTTCTCCACTTATTCTCCACTTTTTCTCCGCTTTTTCTCCATTTTTTTCTCCACTTTTTCTCCACTTTTTCTCCATTTTTTTCTCCACTTTTTCTCCACTTTTTCTCCACTTTTTCTCCATTTATTCTCCACTTTTTCTCCACTTTTTCTCCACTTTTTCTCCACTTTTTCTCCACTTTTTCTCCATTTTTTTCTCCACTTTTTCTCCACTTTTTCTCCACTTTTTCTCCACTTTTTCTCCACTTATTCTCCACTTTTTCTCCGCTTTTTCTCCATTTTTTTCTCCACTTTTTCTCCACTTTTTCTCCATTTATTCTCCACTTTTTTTCCACTTTTTCTCCACTTTTTCTCCACTTTTTCTCCATTTTTTCTCCACTTTTTCTCCGTTCTTTTTCTATGGTCGGTCTACCCATTAGCTCTGCCATGCATACTGTAGCTCTACACCTACTGCACATGTTACTTTATGATTGACATCTCTTTCGTACCAGAGCTGTCTAAGCCTACTCTGACCCCATATTTGTCATTACTATATTGTCCTTGTACTGTATTATGACATTTGTATCATGTGTTTCATTTCTTGCTGTGTTGCAATTTTTTTGCTGCATCCCAATTGTACCTCTACATTGTTCGAGTTTATGTTATTGTTCTCTCACTCTTATGTGATACTGATTATTGTCATTTTTCATGATTACATGCAGATAAGTCCAATCTGACGAAGGCTCAGGCCGAAACGTCATTTGTAACTTGTTTTGGACAAAAACATATATGCTTATGAAAAAAAAATGTTCTTAATACGGACCAATAAAGAGTGATTTTGCGTTACTATCCATTGTGACTTACTGACTTAGTCTGGGAGATATAGAGTGCCGAGGTTACTCACTAATTTTATCTATTATTACCTCTGAGCACCTATATACCAGTGAGCAGAGCTTCCTCTACAGTAGTTCTCCTGATTAGGCATGCCCTTACCTCATGAGCAGGGCATTGCAGCTTTGGTAGCAACCATTACGACATGGACTCTGCTGCTGTGGACCCGGGGAGAGTGAGTGCAGATTCATTGCACCCACACTCCTCACATGAAGGGTCCGCACTCCTAGAAAATGGGGGATACGTTCCCTGAGTGTCTCCCCCCATATTCTAGATGGTCCAGAGTCGTCGTGGGACCCCTTTATTTTTTTTCTTACAATAAATTGGTGAAAGAGGAAATGTTTTGGGGACTGTTTTTTCAAATAAATTTCTTTTGTCGATTTTTTGTTTTTGTTAGTACTGACAGTTTATGATGTTGGGTATCTAATAGACGCCATGACATCACAAACTGCTGGGCTTGATCTCAGGTGACTTTACAGCTAGTATCAACCCGATTTATTACCCCGTTTGCCACTGCACCAGGGCACGGGATGAGCTGGGGTGAAGCGCCAGGATTGGCGCATCTAGTGGATGCGCCACGTCTGGGGTGCCTGCGGCCTGCTATTTTTAGGCTGTGAAGGCCCAATAACTATGGACCTTCCCACCCTGAGAATACCAGACCACAGCTGTCCGCTTTACCTTGGCTGGTGATCCAATTTGGGGGGGACCCTACTTTTATTGTGTAATTATTAATATTTATAAAATAATTATAAAAAAGAGCCTGAGGGGACCTCCACATTGGATCCCCAACCACGGTAAAGCTGCCAGCTGTGGTTTTCAGGCTACAGCCGTCTGCTTTACCCTAGCTGGCTATCAAAAATGGGGGGACCCAACGTAATTTTTTTTTTTAACTATTTTTTAAATAGAAAAAATTAATGGGCTTCCCTGTATTTTGATTGCCAACCAAGGTAACAGCAGGCAGATGGGGGTGGCAACCCATAGCTGTCTGCTTTATCTGCGCTGAGAATCAAAAATACCGCGGAGCGCTACGTCATTTTTTTTAAAGATTTATTTTTACAGCACTGTGATGTCCAGCAATCAAAATACAGGGAAGCCCATTTTATTTTTAGTTATTTAAATAAATAATTAAAAAAAATATATATGGGCTCCCACTGCATTTTTTGTATTGCTAGCTAAGGGTAATCCAAGCAGCTACTGGCTGCTAACCCCCACTGCTTGGTGTTACCTTCACTGGCAATGGAAAATCCAGGGAAGCATTTTTTATTTTTTTTGCCAAAAAACTACAAAAAAAGGACGTGAGCTTCGCCATATTTTTGTATGCTAGCCAGGTATAGCAGGCAGGTGCTGGAAGAGTTGGATACAGCGCCAGAAGATGGCGCTTCTATGAAAATGCCATTTTCTGAGGCGGCTGCAGACTGCAATTCGCAGCAGTGGGGCCCAGAAAGCTCAGGCCAACCTGTGGTGCGGATTCCAATCCCCAGCTGCCTAGTTGTACCTGTCTGGACACAAAAATGGGGCAAAGCCTACGTCATTTGTTTTCTAATTATTTCATGAAATTCATGAAATAATAAAAAAAGGGCTTCCCTTTATTTTTGGTTCCCAGCCGGGTACAAATAGGCAACTGGGGGTTGGGGGCAGCCGTACCTGCCTGCTGTACCTGGCTAGCATACAAAAATATGGCGAAGCCCACATAATTTTTTCAGGGGGCAAAAAACTTCTGCATACAGTCCTGGATGGAGTATGCTGAGCCTTGTAGTTCTGCAGCTGCTGTCTGTCTGTATGGAGAAGAGCAGACAGCAGCTGCAGAACTACAAGGCTCAGCATACTCCATCCAGGACTGTATGCAGAAGTTTCTTGCCCACCAAAAAATTGACGTGGGCTTCGCCATATTTTTGTATGCTAGCCAGGTACAGCTGGCAGCCACGGGCTGCCTCCAACCCCCAGTTGCCTATTTGTACCCGGCTGGGAACCAAAAATATAGGGAAGCCCGTTTTTTTTAATTATTTCACTTATTTCATGAAATAATTAAAAAACAAATGACGTGGGCTTCGCCCTATTTTTGTGTCCAGCCGGGTACAACTAGGCAGCTGGGGATTAGAATCCGCAGCACAGGTTAGCCCGAGGTTTGTGGGCGCCTCTACTGCGGATTTCAGTCCGCAGCCGTCCCAGAAAATGGCGCTCTCATAGAAGCGCCATCATCTGGCGCTGTATCCAACTCTTCCAACAGCCCTGGAGCCGGGTGGCTTGTTGGGTAATCATGAGTTAATACTGGCTTTGTTTTACCAGCCAGTATTAAGCCAGAGATTCTTAATGTCAGGCACGTTTGACCCGGCCATTAAGAATCTCCGATAAAGGGTTAAAAAAAAGACACCGCACAGAGAAAAAATACTTTAATAGAAATAAATACACAGACACATTAGAGACTCCATCTTTATTACCCCCTGTCAGCCCTCCACGATCCTGCTCTTCTGTCTTCTTTCTTTCTAGTGTAGTAGTAGTGACGATTGTAGTGAGGATGAGATTCACCAGCTCATCACTTGGGGCTGGGGAACCTCCATCCTCACTACAATCATCACTAGTGTAGTAGTAGTGACGATTGTAGTGAGGAAGGATGAGATTCACCAGCTCATCACTTGGGGCTGGGGAACCTCCATCCTCACTACAATCATCACTAGTGTAGTAGTAGTGACGATTGTAGTGAGGAAGGATGAGATTCACCAGCTCATCACTTGGGGCTGGGGAACCTCCATCCTCACTACAATCATCACTACAATCGGGAAGCAGCGTGCAGCCTTCACTCCGTGAGTGATCAGTGCTGGCTGCTAGCGGTAACGCTGACAGACGCGTTACCATAGCAACGGTGCTCTCGGAGCCGCGGTTAGCGGTGACGTCACCGCTAACTGCGTTGCTATGGCAACGGTGATCTCCGTTAATGACCGGCTGTGTCAGCCGGTCCCTAACGGAACGGGGAGTCGACCGTGTGCTAGAGCATGTCGCCGGTACACGGCGATACACATATGTGCACCGTGTACCGGAGAGATGCACTCGCAGGTCCTACATGACGTGTCATAGTCATGTGACCAGTCTGTAGCCAATGAGATAATAGCCACGTGACTGGTCACATGGCTATTTTGACGTCACGATAGGTCCTGCATCTCTGCTGGCAGTGCAGGTCACCGGGAGGATTCAGCGATCATCGGATGGAATAGCGACAGGAGACAGAGTGCAGAAGGGATCGCGAGGACCGGTAAGTGTTATGGCAATGTTTATTAACGGTTTGTGTACATTTATAATGCATTTTTATGTGTTTGTGATTGCCTCCCATTCTAGCCTATACGTTCCAGTTCGGTTCGTCGAACGTTCGACGAACCGAACTCGAACGGGACCCCCGTTCGGCGAACCGGCCTCGAGCCGAACCGGGACCGGTTCGCTCATCTCTACTGAAGAACAAAAGAATGGAGCATATTGGAAACCTAGTTGCTCAACACACGCTTCTTTCCTGCCAGTAGCAGATATCCTCTCTACTAAGATATAGAAGAGATAGTTGGCAAATTCTGTAAAAAACAAATCGACAGGTTCAGTTGACTTTCTTCTTAAAGGGGTTTTCCCATGAACAAAGTTAATTTCCAAGTTGATTTTAAACAATAGATCATAAAAAAATAATTTATACAACTGAATGTTTAATTTTTTTTTTCCTGTTCTGAGATAATCTTATATATGTGTCCCTGCTGTATACTGTGTAATGGCCGTGTCTGACCGTACAGGGAAATAGTCTCATCATCATACCACAATCATCATACCACATCTCCTGGGCAGGAGAGGAAGCAAAAGAGAGTATACAGATAGCAGCATGGGATCGTATCTGATTGGTCTCCCCCTAACTAGACTCTCTCCTCTACAGTCCATCCTCAATGCAGCAGCCAGGGTCACCTATCTGGCTAACCGCTACTCGGATGCCTCTGCTTTGTGCCAGTCATTGGCTGCCCATATATCACAGGATCCAATTCAAACTGCTTGTTCTCACCCACAAAGCTCTCCACAATGCAGCACTCCCCTACATCTCCACCCTCCTCTCTGTCTATCACCCCACCCGTTCTCTACGCTCTGCAAATGACTTTCGACTAACATCCACACTAATTCGAACCTCCCACTCCCGAATCCAAGACTTCTTCCAAGCTGCACCAAACCTCTGGAACGCTCTACCCCAAGAAGTTAGGACGAATCACAACTTACTCAGCTTCAGACGCACCCTAAAAACGCATCTTTTTAGGGCGGTCTATCACAATCCCTAGCCAAACTAATTTCACCTAATCCCTCCACATCTTCTCAGATAAGTACCCCACGTCAAACTCCATGGCACCCAAATGCATCTCAAGGTCCTGGCCAACTGATCCACGAAGCCATTATCTATCCCCCATTTTCTTGAGATGGCTGGATTGTCATTGTAAATAAGCACTTGTACCTTGCCCCTCCCACCCCCCATCTCACTGTAGATTGTAAGCTCTCACGAGCAGGGTTGTCTTTTTTCCCTTTAAATATTGTATTTTCGATAACTGTTACTTGTTTGTATATGATTTTTCTGAATTCTAAAGCGCTGCGGAATATGTTGGCGCTATAGAAATAAAGATTATTATTATTCTTTTTTAAGGTAAAGCATTTTCCTGCCTGTTTTTAAAAAATATTTTACCTCATAGAATAATTTGGGCTCCCAAGTTGTAATGTTTGTATACTTTATTTCTTCCTCCCCAGCCCAAGAGAATTGGTATGATCAGACCGTTTTTCGTGCATGGTCAGAAACAGCCACTACACAGTACATAGCATGGGCACATACACTGGAGATCAGACTTAGAGAACAATGTATGGTCACTTGCTTTTTTCAGAAATAATGTAATATACATTGATCAACATTCGAAGGGGTTTTTTTTATATGCGGTACACCATGCCACTAGAAAAGTGTTTTACCAAAGATTCAAAGTTTATCAACCATTTTAAAACCTATATTTTGCCCAAAACGTGATGATCCTAATTAAAGAACAACAATGACTGTAGCACAGAGAAAGATTATAACTAAATTTTCTGAAGGTAACAGCAATCACATATGAAGTCTACAGGCCTTTACTTTGAATTACTTCAGCTAGAGTTGAGCGAGTACCTAACTATTCATACTCGCTATACTCATAGCGAGTACTGTCTAATACTTGTGTATACATTCTGAATAGCGCATGCAATGCAAGTCAATAAGGGAAAAACTCGCAAAGTATTAGTTAGTTACTTGCTCAACTCTAACTTGAGCATATCTGTGGCCACAGGACTTCACTAGTCACTCACACTGCTCTGGTGTGATTTTGGTCCACTCTTCTTTGTCACTTACACAGTTCTTTGACTGTTGTGGGTGTCTTGTCCATAACTTTGTCACCAAGGATTTTCCAGAGGTTTTCTATTGGGTTTAGGTCAGGACTCTCGGGTGGCCATTTCATTGTTTCAATGTTTTCTGTTTTAAGTAACTGCTTTACCCATATTGCTGTGTGACAGGGGGCATTGTCCTGAATGAAAATTGCTGACTGATTGAATGTTGAACGCAAGTAAGGAACCACATGTTGTTGAAGAAGAGCACAGCCACACAATTCTTTCCTACCCTCTCCCTGCCAGCACTATCTTGGGATTGGATTACCCAGTGGGAGGGAGAGGAATCAGCCGATGCTCCTCTACAGCAGGCCCACTACAACCTTGCAGACCCCCCAGGCCAGCGTAGCCCACGTGCAGGGAAACCCTATCAACCCCCACACACACAAAGGGAGGGGGAATATCTGCCTGCAGAGCTCCTGCAAAGGCCCAGGGAGGTGTCTATGACCCCTGGATTACAGAGGCAACGGAGGCCCCCAAGGGTCCCCTGGCCAGGGATCACAACATACACAGAACCCTGCAGCCTCATCCCCCCCAAGGGAGGACCAGAATGCCACCCTGATGTTTGACCATCCATATCGGGAGACGCCACAACCCCCGCCATGGGTTGAATCAGGGCCCTCATCACAGCCACCCCTGGAGTGGTGGCTGCATGTCCAGCAGTTCCCTACTAAACAGGACTTTAAAGACCTGATCGCCGAGGTCAAGGATGCTTGTTGGTCAGGGATAGCTGCCGTGAGACAAGATATGATCTCTATGACCAAACAAATCAGCCAAACTGAAGAAGACAATAACAGCGCAAGATCAGTGATCCGTCAGATAGGTGGCTATTGTGTGGGACTTACAGCAACGTCGAGGACCTGCATAACAGGGGATGTAGGCACAATATTAGGGTCAGAGGGGTCCCAGAATCGTGAGATAAAGAGGACGTAGTGACGCTACTCCAACCTATCTTCAATTCCATTCTACAGCGTCCAGCAAACCACCGTATTAAAATGGATAATAATAATAATATTAATAATAATAAAGTTTATGAGCCCTGAGGGCTAAAAACATGAATGGTAACCTTCGGGACATTATCTGTCACATCACAGACTTCTTGCTCAAAGAGAAAATAATAACAAAGGCCTGCCCACCAAAACAGATTACCTTCCATGAAGCCAAACTTCAGCTATTTCAGGACCTTTCTTGGGTCACCTTATATGCAACTCATACACTGAGGCTACTGACTGCTTAACTCACTTGTTTTTTTTCTTGCCATATGTTGATTCCTTTTATATATAGGTTTGTTTTAATTAATGTGCTCTGCACTGTAGTGGCGGATTGTTGTCCCCAACTCTCCTCAGGGTCTTCATTGTTCGTCGGGGATTCAAGTCCATTGCGGGCCAAACTGAGTGGGGTCCCCCTGGATCTCCCTCCTACAGGCTCATTCAATAGCCATGTCCACCATCCGCTGCTATAGTGGTTAGAGTTCTTTCGCTAAATGTAAAAGGCCTGAGCTCAGATGTGAAAAGGCGGATTGCCCTCTAGGAATTATATAAATCTAAAGCTGACATTGCCTTCCTACAGGAAACTCACCTAACTAGCACGGGATCTTTTAAAGTTGCTTTTAGAGTTGCTATATTGGTCTCCCGCCACTGCCCACTCCAGGTCCTCGGGACCAAGATTGACCCAGATGGTCGATTTGTGATCCTCCAGGGGACGCTAAGAGGGATCCCTGTCCTCCTATGCAATCTGTATGCCCCAAATATAAATCAGGTTAGATTTGTGGCTTCTGTGCTTTTTTACATACCCTCAGACCAAGGATCCTTACAAGTAATAGGAGGGGACTTTAACAGCTTTTTCCAACTTTGTGTATAGACTTTCCGCCCCTGCTGCCTCTCCTAGTCTGCATGGAGACTACGGCCTCTAATCAGAATTTCACAAATTAATCAGAAGGTATATGCTCTATGATCTCTGGTGAGTAGATAACCCTACGGCGAGATGGTTCTCTTTCTTTTCACACCCCCATCAATCTCATAGTTGTATTGACTATCTCTTCGGGAAATTTTTAACTCTGAGATCCCTACGCATAGCGGATATGGGGAAAATTTTGTTGTCTGACCATGCCCTGATCTGAGTTGACCTGGAAGTGATGACCAAGCCCCCCCAGGGCAACTCATTGGAGAATTAACAAATCTTTAGTAACTACTGTCGACGCTCATAAAAAATTGAGTTGCTCTCCAGAATTACTTTGCTGAAAACTCCCCGTCAGTTTCCTTTCTCTCGGTTCTATGGGATGCTCACAAATCAATAATTAGAGGTGAGTGCATTGCTCTCTCGTCTCCTTTGAAAAGGGTGGTTGGTGACAAGGCCTGACGATGCAAACAAAAATTGAAGCTGGCAGAGACGCGCCTCCTCTCCCACCCTACTAGAGTCAAGCTGAGAGAGGTAATTGATCAGAGAGCCCAATTAAAGGCTATTGTCCAGGGGAAAGTGGTGAGTCTCCTCCACTACTCTAGGCAACGGTTTTATGAGTATAAAAATAAAGCCCACACGATGTTAGCTAAAAAACCGAGAGAACAAGCTTCCACCAACTCGCTGTATATAATCAAAGATGAGTAAGGTACCGTCCATCATGATCCAGCAAAGATAGCACAAATTTGTCACTCCTTTTATTCTTCCCTCTATTTGCTCCCCTCGGCCTTCCCATCTACCCAAGTGTCTAAGAATAAAGCTATCAATGATTACCTCTCCCACTACCCACTGCCCCTGATGAAGCTAACATAGCGACACGCGTTGGGCCAGGTCCTCCACCTCTATTTTCAGATAGGGAATCACCATGATAGGGATTTTCTGCCTATGAGGCATTGCAGTTACTGTTCTGACTATTTGGTCACAATGCTGCTTGAAAGATAGAATGTCTGTCTCAACGTATACCTATTTATAAGATGGTTATATTTCTGATTCATTATCTATATTGTTATACATTTTGAACTATCTATGGTGATTCTGGTACAATATTTATTATCTTTGAGAGGATTTATTTTGGATTGGGTCTCATTGCTATTGTCTTTGGTGTTTTTTTAATATGTCTGCACTGTGTTGTATTTTGTATGTGTGTTTTTAAACTTTTTGATACACAAATAAAAATCGTATTATATTATTCTAATTCTGGAGTGAGTGCCTTTTGGTCAAGCGCTTTTCTTGTGATTGATATACCTCTCCAAATGCCACTTCCCAAAACTGCCGCCAGAGGGTTTAACAGACCTAAATCCATCTCTCAGAGTCCATGAGGTTTGAGTCGATGGGGAAATGTGCAGCGGTGGACCTCTTCTGCTTCTGAGATTTGGTAGATCCTCTAACGAGAAGGATAAGAGCTTTTGCTGACCTCCGTCATAAATTCAAAGTCCCCTCTAATCTCTTTTTCTCATATCAGCAAATATCCCATTACACAGATCTATAAAAAACATATTTTTTGTAATCATCGCAGGTGACTTTGTACTTTTCTGAATCATCTTTTTGTCCTGATTTAAAAACTGTATATAGTTTTTCTGTAGCACGCATAGTTTCCATGGAGCAGCATCATTATTATAAGGTATAGGAATATACTGGCAACATTAAGAAAACAATAATCTACATATCAGAAAAAAACAAACTTGAACCAAAATAATTTCACATGCAAAATAGAAACCAAAATATGAGCAGAAATTAAAGTGCTTGATATTAGACTGTCATTGATACGATTTTTAAGGGTTGTCCCTATATAACATCCAACAGTAATCTGCCATCATTGAGTCATTCCAAAAACCCTGGTAGCGTTGTTCCATTACTTTAATGTCCTGGTGACACCGCTCGCCTTGTTCATCGCTTACATCCCCAAGATTTTAAGGGAAGAAATCTAAATGTGAATGTAAAAAGTGCATTTTCAGAGACATGCGACATCCAAGACACTGGTATGCATTTAGCAGTTCCTTAACACCTTCAACATATTCTGGAGATTTATTTTTTCATAAGAAGTTTTCACAGATCCACTTGAAGCTTTTCCAAGATCTCAATTTCTTATAATTTAGAGTTCCTTTAAACACATCATCTCTCATAAGCTCTCTGATCTGCGGACCAACAGATACCCCTTTCTTCAGTTTTGCTGGTGAAATGCTGGAGAATTTCTGTGAAACGTACTGGAACCCTTGTAAGTTGTCTTTTCCATGGCCTTCACAAAGTTTTTAATCAATCCCAACTTTATATGTAGTGGAGTAAGAAAGATTTTGTGGCAGCAACTAATGGATTATGCTGAACATTGTCTCTACATGGAGCATAGATGTTTCTCTGTCCCCAATCACGACGAACATAATGGTCTACTGTATTTCTTTTGTCCCCTAAACATAAGTATCAACAATATTTTGTGAAACCTCCTTACATTCCCATTAGTAGACCAATCACTTTCAAATCTCCACAGATATTCCATTGATGATGCTTATATTGTATAGCATCCAAAACAACTGACAGATTTTCATAACTTTCCTTTAGATGACATGAGTGAGCAATAGGGATTGATGGTTTCATATTTCCATTGTGAAGCAACACTGCTTTCAAACTTCTCTGGATGAGTCAAAAAACAATTGCCAATCTGCAAGAAAATGTTCTTGATTTAGTTCTTCAAAGAGGCCATTCACATTACAAGACACCATTGGTCCATCAACTGTGAAAAATTGTGTTAAAGTGTTACTTCTGTTTTCATAATAACACACTTTAACATAATCATGAAGAAGATTCTCTGTTTCAACCTGGATGCAAGAAGTTCAGCTTTATCATTTGATAATGAAAGGTCTCTGATGAGATCATTTAATTCATGTTGAATAAAGTGTTCTGGCTGCTCCATCAGGTACATACTCATATTGAATTGAAGAATCAAGGAGAAAATCTAGCAAACAAGTCCAACATTTTTTTTTCCATAAAAATACAAAAATCTTATTCCATGATTTTTTTTTAAAAAAAGTCAATTTTCAGGTCATAGCAGAATTGAAAAGAGAGTACGCGTTTTGAACATACTGTTCTTACTCTGTCTCTGTCTCCAACCCATACACAATGAAAGACCAGTTAAAAAGAGCATGGACCTGGACATGACATCATAAAAGGAAGTTAAAACATGCAAATTACAATTCATTACATCAGTAAAGGTAATGCAAAAAAAGTTTTTTAACATGTCACATATCAATGAGCATATCAGATATCAATAAATATATAGCATATCTTTTTTTATGTTCATTCCTGAAGGAACTCTAGTCTCCATTATAAAAATCCATTTTATTTCCCTGCTGTGCAAAATATCCTTGAGATCTCCATCCCTTTTGGGTAAACTAACTTTTTCCATTGCATTAACTCGCAAGGTGTCCACATTACTGGCATGCACGTTGAGAAAATGTTCGGAAGCTCCCGACAGGCTTCTAGTGGTGACATTGTTGGCATTGTATATATTTTCAGATATACAATTTCGCAGCGGGCATGTCGTACTACTGATGTATTGTAGGCAGCATGTAATAGATGACAATAAATAAATAACATGACTTGTGCCACAATTCATCATGGTATTAATGTCAAATTGTTTGCTATTGGAGTAAGATGTAAAATTTCTAGTATTGACCATATGTTTGCATAGACCGCATGATTTGTGTCCACATTTGTAGGATCCGATCGTAGAGAGCCTATTGCCGGTAGTATTATTGTCACATTTTTTTACTCTATTTGTGTGATAGCACCTATAGCGTTGTGTTTCTTCTTGAAACGAATTTGACACCTGTATCAAGAATGTGATACAAAGTTTCATCTGATGTTAAGATGTGGAGAATCCTTTCAATAATATTTAGAATATCCTAATAGTTTTTACTAAATTTAGTAGAAAAAACTACAGGCAAATGGTCAGATGGCTTTAGATTCACTCCTTTTTTCATCTCCAGGTACTGTGTTCTATCTTTGAGATTAGTTTTAATTTTGGCTTTATCAAGGCTGGTCTGAGAATACCCCTGGCTAGAAACCTTTTGTCTATTTTGTTACATTGCTCTTCTCCTGGCTCTTACATATTCACCTGTCGGTATGTTTTCAATTATATATTTTGGGTGGCAACTGCTTGCATGCAATAAAGAATTGCCAACAGATGGTTTGCGATACAGCTTACAATCTATATTGTCAGTACTAAGATCGCCATTGAAAGTCATGTCCAAAAAATTAATTTCTCAGGGATCGTACCGATAACTGAAAGATAGGTTATGTGGGTTGTTACTGATGTATGAGATAAACTTGCTGACACCAGGGGCTGAGCCTCTCCACACAATAAAAATATCATCTATATATCTTAAATAAATAACGATATCAGATGAAAATAGGTTAGAATTGCTAAAGATAAACTCCTCCTCCCACCAAAACATAAAAATGTTTTCAAGCGAAGGTAAGAACCTTGCCCCCATGGAAGAGCCCTGTAATTGTATATAGTGATCACCAAGGAATGAAAAATAATTGTTTTTTAATAAGAACATAGTGACTTCCAAAATAAACTCCTGCAAATCATGTGAATAATTAGAATACTTCTAAAGCTGGCACTTCAGAGCCAAAATGGCCAAATAATGTGGAATTGAAGTATATGGGGTTTGTACATCGCATGTAATCCAGCTATAATTCGCTTGCCAATTGACATGAGTGAGTATATTTAACACATGCTTGCTCTCCAAAATATAGCTAGGAAATGCTTTTTCCAAAAATTGAAAGTGATTATCTAGCCATTCTGAGAGGTGCTCGGTAATGGAACCTATCCCAGAAATTATAGGTCTACATTTTGGTGGGAACTGTTTTTTGTGCGATTTAGGAAGTGCATGTAATAATGGTGTTAAAGGGCAAGGAGGGTTGAAATATTCTTTTTGTTTAGTACTTATTAACCCTTATTAACCTTCATCCAATAATTTATCCAAAGAGTCCCAATTTTCCAATTTTCAGTTTATTCTTTTTTACAAAAGTTTAAAAGAAGGGAAAGAAAGTTTAAATTTCGTTCAACTTCACAATTGTGTCCCACTTGTTGTTGAGTCTTCACCATAAGACTAAAATTTTTATCTTTATGTTTACGATGTGCAATACAGGGTAATATTGTGGTACCGTGTTAGCCAGAAAAATCAATTGAAATACTATGTCCCAAGAATGACAAAAGTATTTTAGGAGTGATACCTTTATAGGCTAAGGGTACCTTCACACTTAGCGATGCAGCAGCGTTCCGACCAGCGATCTGACCTGGTCAGGATCGCTGCTGCATCGCTACATGGTCGCTGGTGAGCTGTCAAACAGGCAGATCTCACCAGCGACCAGTGAACAGCCCCCAGCCAGCAGCGACGTGCAAGCGACGCTGCGCTTGCACGGAGCCGCCGTCTGGAAGCTGCGGAGACTGGTAACTAAGGTAAACATCGGGTATGGTTACCCGATGTTTACATTAGTTACCAGCGCACACCGCTTAGCTGTGTGTGCAGGGAGCAGGGAGCCGCGCACACTGAGCGCTGGCTCCTTACTCTCCTAGCTACAGTACACATCGGGTTAATTAACCCGATGTGTAATGCAGCTACATGTGCAGAGAGCAGGGAGCCGCGCACACTGCTTAGCGCTGACTCCTTGCTCTCCTAGCTGCTGTACACATCGGGTTAATTAACCCGATGTGTACAGCAGCTACATGTGCAGAGAGCCGGAGCCGGCAGCACAGGCAGCGTGAGAGCTGCAGAGGCTGGTAACTAAGGTAAATATCGGGTAACCACCTTGGTTACCCGATGTTTATCTTGGTTACAAGCTTACCTCAGCTGTCAGACGCCGGCTCCTGCTCCCTGCTCGCTTCATTTGTCGCTCTCTCGCTGTCACACACAGCGATCTGTGTGTCACAGCGGGAGAGCGCCTTTGAAGAAAACGAACCAGGGCTGTGTGTAACGAGCAGCGATCTCGCAGCAGGGGCCAGATCGCTGCTCATTGTCACACACAGTGAGATCGCTAATGAGGTCACTGCTGCGTCACCAAAAGCGTGACTCAGCAGCGATCTCGGCAGTGAGCTCGCTGTGTGTGAAGCACCCCTAACCAGAAAAATCATATTAGCAAGCTTTCAGAGCACACAGGCTCCTTCTTCAGGCAATTACAAATTAATTACTGAGACCAAACACAACATTTAAATGAATGTTACAACAGGACATGGGAAAGATGATGCCTTCTAAAAGATAAGCCAAGGAAATCAAATTAAGTTTTTTCTTAGAAATGCAGATGAGTTGGAAGTGGTCTGTTCAGATCCCTTCTGAGGTTCTTCTGTTGGAGGTGTGAAGTGTGTCCATGTAGTGAGTCATAAAACCAGGTGTTAAATTGAGTCCTTTTGTTAAGGATCCAAACAACCTTATCAGTTTAAATTCCCCAATTTTTCTCTCTCTGTCATCTTTAAAATGACCTTCAGTATTAGTACTTTTAAATCTGTCATGCTGTGTCCTGGTCTGGAGAAATGTTTTCCCACAGGTGTGTCCAATTCATTTTTTTATTGTGTGCCTGTGTATCTTTATGTTTGAAGCCTAAAATGTGGGAAAAGGTTGAAAAACTCAAGGGGGCCGAATACTTTCACAAGGCACTGTACATCTAGGACCACTACCACACCTCCTTTGTCGGAGTTTTTAAAAA
This sequence comes from Anomaloglossus baeobatrachus, assembly GCF_048569485.1. Lineage (NCBI taxonomy): Eukaryota > Metazoa > Chordata > Amphibia > Anura > Aromobatidae > Anomaloglossus > Anomaloglossus baeobatrachus. The sequence goes on from NC_134356.1 coordinate 456,663,615, forward strand.
CAATATTGGTGTTTTTCTTGAGTGATTACAAGAGAAAAAGTTTTGGTACCGTGTTAGCCAGTTGAAAAATGATTGTTCTCAGTGAGAGAAACAAAATGATAATTTTGTAGTTGTGATACCTTTTAATGGCTACTAAAATAAAATAAAATAGTGTTACAAAGCAAGCTTTCGAGATTTCTCAGGTCCCTTCATCAGGCATGGTATGACAAAATATCTGAAGAAACACAAATATATACACAAACAGGGCAGAGGGATGGCATAATAAAATGACATTTAAATAAACAAACACTGAGCTTTGAGAGTGAATCCTTAATTAGCTTTGATTAGTGGTGTGAAAGGTTTATTGTCCCAATATTCATGTAGGATCAGAGGCATAGTGCCCTAGCAGTCTCTGGAACAGACTCCTCAGATTTTGTAGTGAGTCATAAATCCTACTAACAGGTTGCGTCCTGTGTCCACAGAGTTAAATATTTTAATGAATTTGTACTCCCAGACCCTTTGATGATTTTGTGATCTTAAGTTGCCTTTTAGTATGACGACTTTCATGTGGTTTATGTTGTGTCCTGAAGCACAGAAATGTTTGGCCACAGGTGAATGAGGTTTTTTTTTGTCTGTTATTGTGTGACGGGGAGATCTCATTCTTCCTCTCAGTCTCTGTCCTGTTTCTCCCCCAATAGGACATATAGTGCACAGGATTAAGTATGCACGGTGGATGAGAAACATGTGAATGTCCCAGGAATCTTATAGTCCTCCTGTGTGTTAGGGATCTGTATCTGGTCTTTGGTCTCTACATGAGTGCAGGTTTTGCAGCTCTTTACTAGTGCAGGGATAAGTTCCTCTTGGTGTGTCTAAGGGCATAGAACTCTGGATCATGATACTCCTTGAATTAGGAGGTTGCCTGTACAGATATTTTGTCATACCATACCTGATGAAAGGACCTGAGAATTAAAAGGTATCACAACTACAAAATTAGAATTTTGTTTCTCTCACTGAGAACAATCAATCATTTTTGAGCGATTCTAATGCAGATTTTTCCTTTTTGGACAAATTATAGGGAATATATTTATTTTCATTATGTAATTTAGTGAGTTCTTTTTCCACCAAATTCTGGAAATCTTCCATCTGTTGACATCTAGACTAGATTGGATAAAATTGGGGGTTTGGAATTCTATCCGAAAAAAAAAACGCATCATGTGGATAAGTTAGTTTACACCCATCATCTGACAGATCACGTAGGTTTTGTAAGGTCATCTGTTCCTCAAAAGATGAGGGAAAAAACAATAAATCCTGTTCAAGTGGATGTGTTGTATTCTCATCTCTATTATAAAGTGTTTTTTAATGATCAATCTGCGTATAAACCTATTTACATCCAAAATGGTGTAAAATAAATCGAATTTAGTGTTTGGTACGAAGTTTAACCCTTTTTCCAGTAATTTAATCACAATTTCACTGACAATACATGCAGACATGTTAATCACTGAAAAAAACTCTTCCTCATTAGGTTAGGGATGATCGAATACCTAAAATATTCGGCTTCACGAAAAGATCGTCGCTATTCGACTATTCGCGAACATTCGATGTGCAATGTAAGTCTATGAGAAACCCGAATAACAACTATTCGGAACTATTCGGGCTTCCCTTAGACTTACATTGCGCATCGAATATTCGCATAGCAGTGACCTATTATGAAAATATTTGCTAAGCCGAATATTTAAGGTATTCGATCATCCCTATTCCTCATTTATTGTTTCTTTCCTCTCGTGTAATGTCCATGTTGATGTTTTTTTCCCACTTGTGCTTGAGGCCAGCTCTTTTTGTTTTTGTCTTGGATTTTTTGGACTGACAAAGAAGTTTTTTGAATTGAAAGACGAGGCTGAGGGAAGTTCAAATCTGATGCATCTGTAATATAATCGGTCAGTTCAGGTTCTGTTGATAATAAAATCACTTTGTTGGTGGCTTATTTCTTATTTTCATTCTTTTTTAAGATAGGTCTTACACCGGAAGAGTAAGTTTTGCCATATTGATGCCAATTATACACTCTATTATTTTCATAGTCCTTAGAATCTCTTTTAAATTTCCCCTCTTTTAATGAATTAATTGAATCCTCCAGCTTTGCAAGGTTATCATTAATTTGGTCTTTCATTACTTTATACGATTCCAAATTGGAGTATTTTGTGAGTAAATTTTCTATATCTTTAACTTTGTTTTCCAGGTCTAATAATTGTAGTTGTTCTTGTTTGATAATATGATTAATACGTTTCCTGGAACACTCTGACAATATAGAGTCCTATTGCGTTAAAAAAACTTTTGTTAAATTTCGTGGTAGGTCTCTTTTTGAGGCATAAGCCTCTTGGAATCATATCCTTATCCAAATATGCTTGAAGCATTTTACTGTCCTACCAGGTACGAATACAGGCTGACATTATTTCATTATTTTCTGCAAGTCCCACATTAGTTTGTTGAGCTCCGTCTGTTCCTCAGTAGGAATGTTATTTTTGCTGCTTGAAAAAATCTTTGCTGTTTTATCCAGTCTTTTTTGATTATTGACATTGAAAAAATCATCCACAAAAATGTTACTACTAGTGGTCCATTGAAAATTGTATGTGTGCTAAATTGTCTTTATATGAAAAAAAAAAGTTTTGTTTTTATATATTAGTGCATTACAACACGATAATATAGCAAAGGAAGGGAGCAAGGATATGGTAGCCAACACTTAGAAGAAAGGAAAAAAGTAGATTTATCCAGCTCACCTGTTCCTTGGAGACCACTAGGTTGGACCGTTTATGGAAAGACAAAAGTCGGCAAAGCTTCACAACATCAAGTATCAAGGAAAAAATCCAGCAAACAAGTCCAAATTTTTTTTTTCCATAAAAATACAAAAGTAATCTACTTTTTTCCTTTCATCTTGACTTGAGGTCTCCATGTCTTCGCCAGTAGCGTCAGCTCCATAGTCTTCATATTCTACTTCATTTTCATCTAATCCAGGCAACGGTAGTAAAGGAAATGGAAAGGTACCATCATGTGGAACTGGCCTAATCGCAGATTCAAGTTCAAGGTAATTAATCCTATGTTTGTGCTTTGTAGAAAAGCCCTTCAGTTTGACAAAACAAAAGTAGCAGTCATCACTATGATTTTTGGGTTCTCTCCAAATTATGGGAACAGCAATTAGCATAGCCACTTTCTTCATATTCAACCAGTCACGAAGACAATTTGAACAACTTGAGCACAGCACATGAGGGGCCCAGCATACATTGAAAATGCAGAAATAAAATAATAACAAAAATACTTCTATCTCACAAACTTTATGTGATAGAGCAAAATTAAGCATATTTTTGGAATCAGCACATTAAACTTTATATAACAGACATATTACCTTTGCTAATTTTTTTTTATGTTGACCAGTGTTATATTCCAACAGCTATGGGATCTAGACAGATCCCTAACACATCCAGGTTTGAATATTTATGTGCTGGTAATACTTCTACCAAGGGCCTGATATCGTACATCTATGTGTTGCTTACAAATAGGGTCTCTACATACACTCCAGCACATCAGTATATGCAGTGGTGGGAGAGATGGATTGAGAGAGACCACCTTGGAGGGTGGTTTGGACTAGGGCTTCTAAGACTTCTGTTAACACGTTGTATAAAGAGAACCAAATTAAATTGTTGAAGACATGGTAACATATGCCAGAGTTCCTTCATAAATTTTACTCCTCCGTGCCCGATGTTGATGCAGATGTGGGGGGTGGAGCTTCCCTGTTCCATGTTTTCTGGTCCTGATCGGGCAAAGTGGGTTATTGGAAGGTTGTAGTATCCTTAGTAGAAGAGGTCCTCTTCCTCCTCAGTCACCTATCTCTTAAATGTATTCCAGCCATACTTAAGTAAAGCCGAAGCAAAACTGCTATTACACATACTAAGGAGATAAGGCAGCAAAATGCCTTATCTCCTTATTTTGGAAAAAAGTTGCACCACCTTCTAGAGAGGACTTTTATGACCGCATTAAGGACATCCGCCAGATGGAACTCCTAACAACCACTCTACACAACTCTATGGATGGTTTTCTTCAAAGCCTTCATGACTGGGTCATCTATGTGGCAATGTCTCGCCTGTGAAACTGTATTGGTTCGTAGACCATCATTCCTCCTCCCCTCTGGTGGACTGAGGTGTTTCTCCCAATGACCGGACTCTTTTAACCCTCTTTCTTAGTGTTTTGTTTTGACAATAATCTTGTATTGCCTGACATATGTTGTTCCGCTGAACAGTGTAATGTTTGATATCTCTTGGTTATTTTCTTTTTCTTTTTTGTGGTTGTAGAAAAGAAATGTTTTCAATAAGAGATAGAGTTGGTAAAAAAAAAAATGTTAAATGAACAATGCTTGTGGGGGACACCCCTTTAAGTATAACAGAATGGTTTGTTGCAATTACAGTGATGCACATGTAGAATAAGAAGATGAGTAGGGTTTAGTGGGAACATTTTTTGCAGATATAGAATATGAAGGAAAAACAGGCTTTGTATGATTCAGACATGAGGTCTCATGTCAGCTGTCTATACTGTCCTATTGTAACGAATGACCATGGTGTAAATTAACTTACATTGGTATACTTTAACGTGTATTGTAAGAGGATGCATTATACCTAGCAGTCATCTTGGATAAACTAACTTTGCTTATAATCAGATGCAATATCGTTATTTCTCTGCTGAAATTGAGACATAAATAACCTATGTGTCAGTAGTAGGTATAGAAGAAGTCTAAGAAGGTTCATTGGAATAGGAGTAGTGATCCGTGATACCAGAAAGGTGGTGATTTATGATAATGAATAGCAAGTATATTGAAGTGAAAGAGGACCTAGTTGTCAATAGAGCTGTTAGAATGTGAAAATTAATGTGAGTAAAGGCGCCTTCAGAGTTCAGACATGTCAGTAATGACGACATTTTTTAATTTGTTAGAAGGAACACGAAGACCTATAGGATTATGAGTTTTGCCTCAATGCTCGTAAATATTGCCATAGGACGACATGCATTGTACTACAATATACGCCTTTTTTTCCTACACCCTGTTCCGCGGCTCTTCTCTTGTTTGTTTGGTTTGCACTGTGAAGCAAGATAGAGAAATAGTATATCAAATAGATTATATCACTGAAAATATACTAATATTAAAATGTAACCTTTATTTGTTCAATCTAAACCAATTCGTTGGTACTGATATATCTAAAAAATGTGCAAATAGCAAATGCACTAAATGTGAGCAGAAAAGTGAGTAAGACAAGCCTTTAAAAAGAGGTGTCGGTATCATTATTTGGGGGGAGGTCCTAGTATAACCTACTCTGGTTCTAGTAACCCAAACCTTGCTGCGGAGATTGGCACCCTAAATTTGCATGTGGTGCTCACGCTTAATGACAGCTGGCCCTGATAGTCCCTGGTTGGCCCTATTGTAATCAGGGAAATTCATTAATTACCAACACATAAGCCTGTAAGATGATTCTCACAGCCAAAGGATGGCTTGCAAAGTAAACCATATACCTGTAAGACAAGTCTCAAAAATAGATTCCATTGTATGGTAACTCAGGTCTATATGGCAATGCGCAATATATGGGAAGAGCAAGAAGAAAAATATTCTCTATAATATAGGTTATTATTATATATTCCCCTCTTAGTCAGTGTTATAATAGTCGTAGATATAAATCTCAATCACATGGTACGCATGAATGTGAGAGGTCACAGAAATGTTATTCTATGTTTTATATGCTGGTTATGATATGTAGATATACCAACACAAGATACAGTGGGAAGTAAAAGGCATACTAGATAATAAGTAAAGCACACTTAGGGAATGTGTCAGATTCAAGGATAATATTTGCACTCAGAGATGCTTAAAGTAGTAATAATACATGCATCACACAAGTATATAATTCAATATGCATGCATATTTAACAGAAAGCAGTCATCATTTGAGTGCGCGGTCAATGCACTCCAGTCTTGCGTTCCATGCCAGCCACGCATGCACGTCTTATGAATCAGGAATTGATTATCTCAGAGCCCAGTCCATGAGTACCACTAGTGCATTCCATATCGATCGCAAATGCACCCTATCTTACAGTGCATCCATGTATCCAAATGCGATGTATATAAATTCTACCCCTTGCGCTCCATGACATGCACACTCATAGGGTACATGAGATACATGAGATATATGCCTGCTCTCAAAAAATGAGATGCAAAACTATTATCCAGGCATGAGGGCATATATTAGTGGAGATCAATATATATTTAATATACCAGCAAGTACTAAGAATATCACAAATTACCTTTATAAAAGTAAAAATGACAGTATTTTAATTGATAACTATAAGAGGTAATATGATTGTTTCCATTACACTGCACCTAATTGATAGCCATATCTTCAGATTAATCAATCTCTCCCACATAGTAAGGGCTGCACTAAAATACCATAACACTTTAGGGTTAGTAGGCTTATGGCAGGATTTTACTAGGGGCAATGTACAAACAGTACTTAACATTAGAGATGAGCCACCCCCCTAGCGTTCCAGTTTGGTTCGGTTCGCCAAACGGAGACTCCGTTCGACGAATGTTCGACGAACCGTTCAACGAACCACACGAACCCCATTAAAAACAATGGGAGGCAAACACTAACACATAAAAACACATTATACATGTACACATACAGTTAATAAACATTGCCATAACACTTGCAGGTCCCCGCGACGCATCCTGCACTCTGTCTCCCGCCACTTTTCCTTCCGATAATCGCTGCGTCCTCCCGGTAACCAGCAGTGATGACAGGACCTATCGTGACGTCAAAATAGCATGTGACCAGTCACGTGTCTATTATCTCATTGGCTACAGACTGGTCACATGGCTATGACATCATGCTAGGTCCTGTCAGTGTATCTCTCCGGTACGCGGTACTCGTTTGAGCATGTCCGTGTACCGGCGAAATGCTCTGGCACATGGTCGACTCCCCGTTCCTGCATGTGGGCGCTCTTTACAGAGTCAGCCACATGCAGGGACTAGCGGTCACAGCCGGTAAATAGAGGCATCGGGAATCACATGATTGGACTACCGTTGCTATGGTAACCCGCCTGTCAGCGGTGATGTCACCGCTTACAGCACGCAGCTTCTGCTCACCCACTGAGTGAATAGACTGCACGGGAAGCAGCAGCATCTTCCTCCCATGCAGTTCTGTCTGATGTAGCAGAGCTACATGGGTTGAAGGAGAAAGAAGACAGAAGACCAGGATCGTGGGGGGCTGACTGAGAGTAATAAACATGGAATCTCTAAGTGTGTCTGTGTATTTATTTCTATTAAAGTATTTTTTCTCTGTGTGGTGTCTTTTTTTTTTTAACCCTTAATTGGAGATTCTTAATGGCCGGGTCAAACTTGCCTGACATTAAGAATTTCTGGCTTAATACTAGCTAGCAAAACAAAGCAAGTACTTGTCGCGGGCGGGGAGGACGCCACTGCGCTGCGCTTGCTAACGCTTGGGTCCGGCGCTGCTGCGATGGCTGCTCGGTGGCTCGAGTGGTGAGTGGATCCGGGGACTCGAGCGGCGCTCCTCGCCCGTGAGTGAAAGGGGTGATTGGTTTGGGGGATTTAGTCCGTGACGCCACCCATGGGTCGTGGTGAAGATGGGCACCACCGCTGCTGGTGACGGGGATCCCGGGAGCGATGGTAAGGAGCAGCTGGGATGTTGTTTTCCCCCTCCGTGGGTAGGGGTTGGTGGTCCCGGGGCCCGATGAAGTGACGAGGAGGCAGGGTCAGTGAGGTGCAGAGTTACAGGGACAGCGCGGCGCGGTGCCGGATGGCACGGGTGTACTCACTCAGCAAGAAAGGTACAAAGTCCTTGGTAAACCAAATGGCTGGATGGACAGGTCCCGAAGCCGGCTGCAGTGCTTCTCCCCGGACAGGTGATGGCAGCTGTCTTTTCCTGCACCTTAATGTTCTCTTTCTGACTACTATGGATTCCCAACGGTAGTCCGCTCCCCGGTGTATGGGTACCGGAGGAGCCCGTTTGCCCGCAGACGCTGGCCCTTGGGTCTCTAGCCTTAGGCGGTAGCTGTATATCCTCACGGTGCGGGCTGTTGCCTTCAATTGGGACTTTTGCTGTTGTGAAACCCCTGGGGTTTCAGTCACATTCGGATCTGACTATTGTCGGCGGCTCCAAGCCTGGTCAGGGTCCGATGGCCCTTCCTGTGTGTGCTGGCTTCACTTTGCTCCCTGGTCGGTACCGGCGGACCGTCGCCCGTCCCAGGTCCCACGGTTTCACGTTGCTCCACCACTTCTGCAGACGGCCACCACCATCTGCCAACCTTGCTGTCAGTGCCTGGGCAACAAACCCAGACACCCCAGTGCTTACTCCTCTCACTTCACACTCCTACACTGTTCTGTCACTTTTCCCGTCTCCAGGCCTGTGAACTCCTCGGTGGGTGGAGCCAACCGCTTAGCTCCGCCCCACCTGGTGTGGACATCAGACACTGGAGGGAGGCAACAAGGATTTTGTGTTTGGCTGATGTCCCTGTCTAGTGGGGGTGGGGGTGTTTGGATGTTATCTGTGACGACCTGGCTAGGCCAGGGCGCCACATATTAACTCATTATTACCCAGCAATCCACCCGGCTTCAGGGCTGCTGGAAGAGTTGGATACAGCGCCAGATGATGGCGCTTCTATGAAAGCGCCATTTTCTGGGGTGGCTGCAGACTGCAATTCACAGCAGAGGGGCCCAGAAACCTCGGGCTAACCTGTGCTGCGGATTCCAATCCCCAGCTGCCTAGTTGTACCTGGCTGGTCACAAAAATGGGGCGAAGCCCACGTCGTTTTTGTTTTTAATTATTTCATGAAATTCATGAAATAATTAAAAAAAAGGGCTTCCCTATATTTTTAGTTCCAAGCTGGCTACAAATAGGCAGCTGGGGGTTGGGAGCAGCCCGTACCTGCCTGCTGTACCTGGCTAGCATACAAAAATATGGCGAAGCTCACGACATTTTTTTAAAATTTTTTGGCAAAAAAAAATTAAAAATGCTTCCCTGGATTTTCCATTGCCAGTGAAGGTAACACCAAGCAGTGGAGGTTAGCAACCAGTAGCTGCTTGGATTACCCTTAGCTAGCAATACAAAAAATGCAGCGAGAGCCCATATATTTTTTTTTAATTACTTATTTAACTAACTAAAAAAAAATGGGCTTCCCTGTATTTTGATTGCCTGACATCACAGTGCTGTAAAAATAAATCATTAAAAAAAATGACGTAGCGCTCCACAGTATTTTTGATTCTCAGCGCAGCTAAAGCAGATAGCTACAGGTTGCCACCCCCATCTGCCTGGCGTTACCTTTGCTGGCTATCAAAATACAGGGAAGCCCATTATTTTTTTTTTATTTAAAGATGCATGGTTACTACCACTCACTGTGTCTGAACACAGGAAGCTGAGCTGACAGCCGCTCTGTGCATGCGGCATCGTCTATTGTGAAGGAGGGGCCGCGGGGGATTAACGCTGCACAGGTACCGTGGGACTCCGGGGAACACCGGTGGGGTTATAGGGGGTGACCTGGCAGAGCCTGGGGAGGAGTTTTCTGTCACATGTGTCATGGCTATTCGACAGAAATCAGAGGAGGTGAATGCGGCTGGCGCGCTGCTGTGCGCGCGGCCATCTTGGATTTCCGGGAGGGGATCGGGGGGGCACTTTGGTGACACCGGGGGACCGGAGGGGACCGGGGAGGAGATTTATCTTCCATCTGACATGTTTGTTAATCCCAGATGGGAGATAAATAATTTTTTACCGACGCTGTCATTAACTGTTACGTGATCATCGGTATATGGTGTATACCAGTGATCACGTGAGCGGGGACCGGAAAAACCATCCTGAATCATGATCTCCAGAGTCTCAGCTACCCCCTGAAATCCCGGAGATTTTCTGACGCTGGGGGGCGCTATTCACTTATTTCTGCCTGCTGTTTATAAACGGCAGATCAGAATAAGGCTACATTCACACGACCGATCCGTTTTTGCGGTCCACAAAAATGCATCCATGTGGCATCTGTTTCTGTTCCGTATACGGTCCGTATGTCATCCGTTTGTCATCTGTGTGCCTTCCGTTTTTTTGCGTACTGCAAAAAAACTGAAGGAGGGAAAATACATAAATTTACCCAGGATCCATAGCTTCAACCTACATGAGGCGGTCACATGTTGACTCCAGTGCCATTTTCTACTGCTTTTCACAGCGTAGAGCGCTCTGGTGATTTTCTTGTGCTTGTACACTTCATATTAGTCTTTTCTGTCATTATAATGGCAGAAAGACACATAATGTCCCACTCTCCTGCATTTTGTAATTTTGCACCCTTTGGTGTCTTTCATATGACATGTGCTTAGCCTTGTATTTAGCCAAAAAAATAAATACATTTAAAAAAGAAATGACGTGGGGTTCCCCCTATTTTTGATATCCAGCTAGGGTAAAGCAGACGGCTGCAGCCTGCAGACCACAACTGTCAGCTTCACCTTGGCTGGTAATCCAAAACTGAGGGCACCCCATGCTGTTATTTTAAATTAAATAAATAATTAAAAACAAAAAAAAAACATGTGGGGGTCCCCCCAAAATTGGATCACCAGCCTAGGTAAAGCGGACAGCTGGGGTCTAATATTCTTAGACTAGGGAGATCCATGGTTATTGGACTCTCCCCAGCCTAAAAATAGCAGGCCGCAACTACCCCAGAAGTGGCGCATCCATTAGATGCGCCAATCCTGGTGCTTCGCTCCAGCTCATCCCGTTGACCTGGTGCGGTGGCAAACGGGGTAATATATGGGGTTAATACCAGATGTGTAATGTCACCTGGCATCAAGCCCTGGGGTTCGTGATGTCAGGCGTCTATCAGATACCCGACATCACCAACCCTGTCAGTAATAAAAAAAAAATAGACGACACACACAATTTTATTTGAAAAAACACTCCCCAAAACATTCCCTCTTTCACCAATTTCTTAGAAAGAAAAACAACATCAGCTAACATCAACAGGTCAGCCCAGGTCACTGCAGGGCATGATAATTGCTGCTGTCAGGAGGATAGCGAGGTACATTACCTGCGGTGATCGCTGCACTCGTGATAGCAGAGCTGTCACTGCAGGGCATGACAAGTGCTGCTGTCAGGAGGATAGCGAGGTACATTACCTGCGGTGATCGCTGCACTCCTGATAGTAGAGCTGTCACTGAGTTCAATGACCGCCGCCTTCACAACCAAGTATCGCGGGTGCCTGTGACATCACCGCTAGTGACAGTCTCGGGTCGGCAGCGAGAGGAGATGTAACAAGCGGCGGCCATGGAGGACAGTGACAGCGCTGACATTGGGAGGGCAGGACTTCATCACCGCAGGTAAGGAACTTCACTAACCTCCTGACGGCAGCACTTGTCATCCCCGCGGCTGCTATCACTGCAGTGTGGGCAGCCGTGGACACCGTACAGTGTGGGCAGCTGCAGACACTGCTGAGTGGGCAGCCGCGGGGCTGGAGCTGGAGTGGGACACATACTGCAGCGGCATCCGACGGAAGTCACACAGAAGTGCTTCTGTGTGGCTTTTGGGGATTTTTGCACACGTAGCCAGGGTAAACATCGGGTTACTAAGCAAAGCGCTTTACTTGGATACCCGATATTTACCCTGGTTACCAGCTTACCACAGGCTGCCAGCGATGGCTCCCTGCACACGTAGCTGTAAAACGCCACGCTTTTGGTGATCGAACCGTTCTCGAACGTAACTCGAACTGCCGAACTTTTAGCAAATTGTTCAAGTTCGTCGAACGACTCAAACACCCCCCCAAAATCACTAGAACATGAAATTGGCGAACCTCGAACATCGCTCATCTCTACTTAACATACATTGGGTGTCATGAGGAAGTCTCCAAGCATTAGAGGGCATGTTAAAGGAATCAACCAAACGATAACTGCTCATTTAGTCCAAGTGGAGTGACAGAATTTACTAGCTCCACATATTTTTTATATGGACACCTCTTTTGATATCCTTCTTTTACTCATTTTTTAAATCACATTTTGCACATGTGCTCATTTTTATGTATATTAGCATAGTACCACCAAATTGTTTTTCGATGGATTTGGCTCTTCTCTTGTCTTGACACCTAGCTGTGTACTTGTGCCTCTGCTTAACTGTCTTCTGTATCTGCTCTGCGCTTCTTTTATAAACCTAAAGGTGGTGTCACACACAGCGACGTCGCTGCAAAGTCGCCATTTTCTGTGATGTAGCAGCGACCTCAACAGCGACGTCGCTATGTGTGACACATAACAACGATCAGACCCCTGCTGCGAGATCGCTGCTCGCTCTTGAATATCCCAGTTCATTTTTTGATCGCTGCTATCACGCTGCGCCACATGCATCCTTGTGTTTGACACCGTAGCAGCGACGGTCGCGACGACGCTGAAGGCAGTGACATGGGACTGAAGGCAGGACAAGGGCGTATTTTTGCGGTGTTTTTTACAACGCCCCCACGACACCGATTGGTGGTCACAACAGCGTTCCGATTGGGTATTTTGCCGAAGGCGTAACAGTGATTTCATTCTTAAAGTTCCATTCTGTGTTCCACGTAGTAGAGTCTCTGTCTGGTGTCGCTAGTGCGTCGTTCTTTGTGGATCTTTCATCATACCTTGTGATTGAAAAGGTAGGTATGCTTTGTGTTTGCGCTACTGCATCTTTCTTTGTTTGGACCGGTCACCCAATCAGGCGTCGCTGTAGCGATCACCAATCGGAACAGAGGGGCATGATAACGGCAACGTAAATGCACTGTAGCAATCACCAATTGGAACAGAGGGGCGTGAAAAAGGCAACGCAAAGGGGTAAACACCACGCCTCTATCAAGGTCTGAGCCGTCGCACAGCGACGCGTGTGACACGCCCCAACGACCGTTGAGGTCGTTATGATCGCTGCTCCGTCCTTGATTAAAACTACATGTTTAATAGCTAAATAGCGATCATGTAACGACTTTCAGGGTCGCTGTTACGTCACAGAAAATGGTGACGTAACAGCGACGTCGTTGTCGCTGTCGTTGTGTGTGACTCCAGCTTAAGTCCCTGCATCAGGAAATAATGTCTACAGTTTCTTCTCAGACTTTGTAAAGATCCCAGGATTTCCAACATGTTTGGATTACTTAGCCCTTTCACGGGATTGTACACATTGGAATGTCCTATTTGCTTAGGTGTTGCTGCAAATATTGGTTTGTCCAAGTCCAGGTGACCTTGCACACCTCTTGTGGTCACCCACCACATGAGCTTGGCTTAATAATAGGGTAATAATGCAGCCTGGCCTAAAGCCACACCCTCAGAGAATCTTAAGAGCCACGGCTTTTTGGTAAAAACAATAAAAATTATCACCAAATAAACAATCCTATATCTCTGAAACCATATCGCAAAATAAAAAAACAACAATGGAGTAACAGTGGGAATAACATAAGAGCAAAAATAGCCACTTTTGACTTAACAGATCATCTTAACACTGTCAGCCGAGCTCCTGCAGTAACAGATAGAGCCAGTGTTAGCACCATCCCTACCTGTCTTCCGCTCTGGAAATGACACCAGCGGCATCTAGAATATTGTGAGAGCAAGAGAGCTCCCTCTCTCTCCTATGATGCACCTCGTAACATGATTGCATGGTGCAGACAGTTGTCATGGTAACTGGAGGTCATACATTGACATCTGGGTCTGCAAAGTATGGTGGCCTGTTAGGCCCTGCCATAGAGGTTTTTCACTACTACACACATTGATGACCTAGCCTTAAGGCCGCTTTACACGCTGCGATCTCGCTAGCAAGACCGCTAGCGTGCGTACCCGCCCCCATCGTTTGTGCGTCACGGGCAAATCGCTGCCCGTGGTGCACAAAATCGCTTGGACCCGTCACACTACTTACCTGCCTAGTGACGTCGCTGTGGCCGGCGAACCGCCTCCTTTCTAAGGGGGCGGTTCGTTCGGCGTCATAGCGACGTCACTAAGCGGCCACCCAATAGAAGCGGAGGGGCGGAGATGAGCGGGACGTAACATCCCACCCACCTCCTTCCTTCCTCATTGCCGGCGGCTGCAGGTAAGGTGAGGTTCCTCGTTCCTGCGGTGTCACACATAGCGATGTGTGCTGCCGCAGGAACGACGAACAACATCGTACCTGCAGCAGCAAAGATAATTGGGAATAGGGGAGCATGTCAACGATTAACGATTTTGAGCAATTTTGCGACCTTTTTCGATCGCACGTAAGTGTCACACGCAACGACATTGCTAAAGCGGCCGGATGTGCGTCACGAAAAAACAAACAAACCTGTATAAATATATTTACCCCCCTATAAAACAAATAGCATAAAAATCACTAAAAATGTTTCGCTGAGACATACGCATTTTGAATGTAAAAACAAAATAAACAAAAGTACACATATTTTAGAATCACAAAGTCCCAAGTCCAGACTGACCTGCAATACTGTTAGGCCGTGTCTGCACTTTGTGTTTTCACCTGCTTTTCACCTGCTTTTCTGCTGCGTTTGGAACTGCAGCGTTCTCATACCAAAATGCATGCATTTTGATTTTCCAGCAAAGTCTATGGGAAAAGTGGATTTCTTGTGTGCACTTTGCAGTTTAAAATGCTGCGTTTAATTTGCATAATTTTGGGGAAAAACTCAGCGTTCAAAGAAGCAGCATGTCAATTATTTTTGCCATTTGGGCTGCGTTTTGCTAACATTGAAGTCAATGAGAAGTTGAAAAAAGCAAGCAACATCAAAATTCCAGCGTTTTACATGCTTTTTAGCTGCAGAAAGGATGCGTTTATGACATCAAAATAATGGAATGATATGTCCGTTTACACACACATAGTCCGACAATTAAATTAATTAAAAATAATAATTAATTAGAATTTTAGCGATAAATAGTATAAAACCGCTATAATTTTATTAAATATATCTAATTTCGTTATGATTTAATTATTTATATTTGTTTTCATTTTTTTTCCCTTTTTTCATAGTGTTTGACTTTTTAAACTTGATTTAGCAGTGTCTTTGTATTCAAAATGCATCTGTCTTTAAGCAATGGAAAAGCATGTAAAAAGTGCTAAAAATGCGGTTAAAACGTGGTAAAAACGCACGCGTATTTATCGCGTTTCTTTTCTCAAAAGCAACTTTGGCAAAAGCAATTTCTGCCAAAGCATGCGTTGAGAACTGCAACTACGACGACGCAAAGTGCGAACATAGCCTTACACTATTTGGCCTCTACAATGAGCAATGTAAAAAAAAAAAAAGTTATCCCAAAAGCCCACAGTTTTTTCATCATTCCACCATGTAATTTATAGAATAAAAAGCAATAATACATTGTACAGTATATGAATAAAAATGGTATCACTGAAAATGTTGTCTTGACCTACAAAAAGACTCACTCAGCTGTCAGTAAAGCTATGTTCACACTGGGCATTTTTGCAGCGTTTTTTAGGCTAGGTTCGCACACTGCGTCTTTTTGACGCTGCGTTTTTGTGCGTTTTTGGCCGCTAAAAACGCACAAAAACTCACCTGCGTCGAAAAAACGCATCAAAAACCGCACGCGTTTTTACCGCGATTTGGTGCGTTTTTGGCTGCGTTTTGCTGCGTTTTTGATCTCTGCGTTTTGCTGCGTTTTTTTTTTGCTGCAGCCATTCTCCCTGCCACTGTGCCAGCTCCGGACCTCCACTGCAGGCGTCCATTCACCTCACATTGTGATCCTGTCACCCCTTCACCTACGAGCACACTCTGCAATACGTGTGGAACCTTACCTCTATTTGTCCACCTCCGGTTGTCCTTCGAGACCCGTGTTTCCTTACTCTGACCAGTGATGCAACAACCTTGAGAAAGGCTCTATGCCGAAACGTTGGTGCCGTTGCTCTGGTTAGGTTCCTTTTGCAGTGTGTCAGTCAATAAATTCACTTACGCATATTCCCTTTTTGTCTTCATTCGAGTGCTGGGGTTCACTTTACTATACTATATGCTCCCAGCATCTGACTGCAACCAATCATAAGCATGGTCTGCGGGTCTAGTGTAGAGAATGAATGAGCCGTGCATTCAGCAGTGACGTCACTCAGACTATTCCCACTCACAGTTGTCGACAGCTGTGACCGGGAATCACCTGAGTGAAGTGACCACTGATCGTGCGGCTCATTCATTCTCTGGAGCTCACAGTGGGCAGTCCTGTTCTATGGCACTTACTGTGATCTTCAGATGTAGCAGAGCTGAGTCGTTGTGGGACCTTGTGTCGATTACATTGGATCTGCAGGGGTGGTTATGGGGTTCATAAAGTGGTGAAAAAGGGGGATTTTTGTATTTTATTTCAAAAAAACTATTTTTTCAGTGTTTGTGTTTATTTCTTTTTACTTATTACAGATTGATGATGGGGTGTCTCATAGACGCCTGCCATTACCAATCTAGGTACCCGGATTGCCACTGCACCAGGGCAATTCGGGAAGAGCCGGATAAAGTGCTGGGAATGTCACATCTAATGGATGCGACAATCCTGGGTGTCTGCAGGCTGATATTTTTAGGCTGGGTCTCTCCAGCCTGAGAATACCAGCCCCCAGCTGTGGGCTTTATCTTGGCTGGGTATCAATATTGGGGGGACCGCACGCTGTTTTTTTTTTAATTATTTATTTAAATGCTTAAAAAACAGCGTGGGGTCCCTCTTATTTTGATACTCAGCCAAGATAAAGCCCACAGCGGGGGGCTGCAGCCTGCAGCTGTAGGCTTTATTGTGCTGGGTGTCAAAATATGGGGGGACCCTATGTCATTTTTTATTTATTTATTTATTTACTGTATATTAGACTGACAGACTCCAGGGGGGGGATGGCGGGGAAAGCAGTGAATATGCATGAGGCTAATGAGCAGCACCAAAAGTAGGAGGGGGCCTGGGAGCAGGTATGGATGAGCCTAGAATGTATGGGCTCCTTTCAGGTTAGTGGGCGTGACAAGCTGGGTTAGCGGGCGTGAACGGCTTGGTTAGTGAGCTTGGAGATGTTTTCTCCCTGCCACTACAATCATGCTTCACCCCCTTGCCCCCCATGAGATAGGGGCCTGTTGAAGATGTCATACCTGACCTGGAAGGAGCCCATACACTCTAGCATCTACCAGATACTGGTAAGTATAGCGTGCTTGCTTTACTTTTTTTTTCTTTCTACCTTTTTTTTTACTACCCGAGTGCCGGATCCAGGTCAATCTCGACCCGGCCCAGCACTCGGGTACTCTTGAACCCTTGCTGGTCTTGACATCACATAAAAAACGCTGTAAAAATGCCTCAAAGAAATGCCACAAAAACCGCACCAAAACCGCAGATGACTTCCAGAAGACATCCTGCCACAAGATCAGGTTTTGGTTAGGTTTTGGTCAGGAAAAAAACGCTGCAAAAACGTCCTGTGTGAACATAGCCTAAAACGTTATAGCTTTCAGAAAATGGCTATGTATAAAGAATTTTTTGTTTTCTACACAATTGTTTTTAGTGTACAAAGGTAGAAAACCCCTATATAAATCTGTTATTACTATAATTTTACAGACCCACAGAATAAAGCTGTATTTTCATTCTTCCAGCACAGTGCACGGCATAAACAAATTTTAAATTGTTTATTTCCAAAAATCAAAATAGAAAGTAATCAAAAAATGCTATGTACTACAAAATTGTACAAATAAAAATTTCACCTCATTTCCATAAAAAAACAAGTCCCCATCCAGGACAGTCATATGTAAACATATACATAAGATTTTCCCCTTCATTGGTAACACAGATCTGGAAAAGAGATATTGCTCCACAATCCCCCTTACCAACCTAACGTTACTGTCCACACATTTGGCATTTCTGTAGTGGGGCGAGCCAACTTAAATTACGGGGTGCATGACTTTAAAACACAAGTGAAGCTGGGCACAACGTATAAAGCACTAAGCTGGCATATTTGCAATTTTCACTGTGCAACACCAATGAAGTGCTTATTTCTGGAACAAGTAAAATATGTCTTTGTACCGTGTTAGCCAGTAGAGATAAAAAAATTGTTTAAAAGAACCGAGAGTCCTCAGTGGTTGATACCTTTTAATGGCTAACTGAAAAGATGGTAATAATTGCAAGCTTTCGAGACTACTCAGGTCTCTTCATCAGGCATGGTATAACACAAAATCTGAAGAGTCACATATTTATACACAACAGGACTTAGAATAGTTATCCAAAAAGAGGGCCACATGGTTATACTTTATGGTCTCATATAGGCCATGCTGGTATAGGGTATAATTTAACCCACCAGTGTGGCCACGAGACAGCACACTCCAAAATGTATAGTCAAACAAGAGCACTAGGAGTTTTAGTGCAAATAAGAATTTTATTAAATTGTTAATAAATAGTACAGGGTAAATATAGGACATTCAAAGCACAAGATGAGGGAATATACACTTGGGTCCCATGGACCACCTTTGTACAGATAAAAGTCAGTATGGTGGGGTTTATATTAAAAAAAGCCACCAATAAAATTACAATTAGGGAAGCAAAATGTAGAGTACAGAGACTGACTCATATGGAACAAACCCATGAATAGTAAAGATGGGCTAGTTAGACTGTAATAAAATGCCAACAGAGATGAAGCGTTGTAAATAGCCCATATACAAAATGGGTTGTAAAATACTGTTGAGCGCTTACCTAAAGCAGAGGTGATGCAGGGGAGCCAGTCCTGAGGGGACACATTTGGCATTTCTGTAGTGGGGCGAGCCAACTTAAATTATGGGGTGCATGACTTTAAAACACAAGTGAAGCTGGGCACAACGTATAAAGCACTAAGCTGGCATATTTGCAATTTTCACTGTGCAACACCAATGAAGTGCTTATTTCTGGAACAAGTAAAATATGTCTTTGTACCGTGTTAGCCAGTAGAGATAAAAAAATTGTTTAAAAGAACTGAGAGTCCTCAGTGGTTGATACCTTTTAATGGCTAACTGAAAAGATGGGAATAATTGCAAGCTTTCGAGACTACTCAGGTCTCTTCATCAGGCATGGTATAACACAAAATCTGAAGAGTCACATATTTATACACAACAGGACTTAGAATAGTGCAGTAAAAAAAAAAAAAAAAAAAAAAAACAAGAAACAAGTTATATAAAACAGAACTATCTCTATGGCAGGGGGGCTAACTGTTGTGGCCATACATTTTGCTGCAGTTCAGTGTGAAAGTTTTATTGTCCTCTGATAAGGGTCTGGTCCAGGGCTGTGACACGCTCGGATGGTCAGAGGAGCACATCTTTTAACTGATGTAAAAAGACATGAATCCATGAGACACATTCATTCCTACTCTGAATGTGTCAAAGGTCATTATGGGAGTGCAAACTTATGATGACCTTTGACACATTCACACTGAACTGCAGCAAAATTTATGGCCACAACAGTTTGCCCCCATGCCATAGAGATAGTTCTGTTTTATATAACTTGTTTCTTGTTTTTTTTTTTTTTTTTTTTTTTACTGCCCCATTCTATGTACTGTTGTGTATAAATATGTGACTCTTCAGATTTTGTGTTATACCATGCCTGATGAAGAGACCTGAGTAGTCTCGAAAGCTTGCAATTATTACCATCTTTTCAGTTAGCCATTAAAAGGTATCAACCACTGAGGACTCTCAGTTCTTTTAAACAATTTTTTTTATTTCTGGAAGACACCCATAAAGTCAAAATAGTCACTATAGCTATAGCTGAAGTAACTGAGCACTATTTGACTTTTGGATTGCAGATTTTCCTAGAATAATTTGGCAATTCTATTTACAAAGCTCCTGAATACAAAAGCAGCAGATACAGATATTGATTGCGGCACTTAGGGAATTGGGATAGAGATCGTGTTTCTTCTCCTATAGGGACCCCCGCAATGTAATTCTCGAGAGCACGATCGTTGTCTGCAGCATGATCACTCAGGCTTTCACAATGCAGCTCTGACAGCTGCAATGTAATACGGTAATCGAGCACTGCAGTACATTGTAGCTGTGATCAGAGCAGTTGTCTCATATAGGGACGAAGTGAAAAAGTAAAAAAAAGTTAAAATATTTTAAAAAAAACCTCAAAATAAAGAACAAAAAAAAATTCCAAGAAATGGTCATATTTTATAACATTTTCTCGTGTTACCATTGTGAATTTGAAAAATTTAGGGACAAAGCAACAATTTTATGGTAAAAAAAAATTATATTTTCATTTTCACGGCTCAATGTTATAAACTTCTGTGAAGTACCCGGGGGTTCAAGGTGTTCACCAACCATATAGATAAATTCCTAGAGGGGTCTAGTTTCCTAAATGCAGTCACTTGTGGGGGAGCTCTACTGTTTAGGAACATCAGGGGCTCTCCAAATGCGATATGGCTTCCACTAATGATTCCAGATAATTTTGTGCTCTAAAATTCAAATGGCGCTCCTACCCTTCCAATCGCTACCTTATGCACAATCAGTTGATTTCTATAACATATAGGTGCATCTCCATAAATTGTAATAGCATCAAAAAATTAATTTATTTCAGTAATTGAATATAAAAAGGAAACACATATATTATATAGAGTCATTACACACAGAGCGATTATTTCAAGTGTTTATTTCTGTTAATGTTGACAATTATGGCTTATAGCCAATGAAAACCCAGACATTATCTCAGAAAATTAGAATATTATATAAGACCAACTGAAAAAAATATTTTAAACACAGAAATGTTGGCCTGCTGAAAAATATGTACAGTATATGCACTCAATACTTGGTTGGGGCTCTTTTTGCATGAATTACTACATCAATGCGGTGTGGCATGGCGATCAGCCAGTGGCACTGCTGAGGTGTTATGGAAGCCGAGGTTGCTTTGATAGCAGCCTTTAGCTTGTTTGCATTGTTGGGTCTGGTACCTCTCATCTTCCTCTTGACAACAGCCCATAGATTCTCTACAGGGCTTAGGTCAGGCGAGTTTGCTGGCTAACCAAGCACAGTGATACTGTGGTTATTAAACTGGGTATTGATACTTTTCGCAGTGTGGACAGCTGCCAAGTCCTGCTGGAAAATGACATTTCCATCTTCATAAAGCTTGCCGGCAAAGGGAAGCATGAAGTGCTCTAAAATTTAATGGTAGACGGCTGCACTGACTTTGGTCTTGATAAAACACGGTGGACCTACACCAGAAGATGACATGGCTCCCCAAACCATCACTGAATGTGGAAACTTCACACTAGACCTCAAGCAGCTTGGATTGTGGCCTCTCCACTCTTCCTCCAAACTCTGGGACTTTGATTTCGAAATGAAATGCAAAATTTACTTTCATATGAAAACAACCCCTAGGACCACTGAGCAACAGTCCAGTTCTTTTTCTCATTGGCCAAGGTAAGACGCTTCTGGCGTTGTGTATTAGGCATGAGTAGCTTTACACAAGAAATGTAACAGTTGAAGCCCATGATCTGGATACGTCTGTGTTTTGGCTCTTGGAGCACTGACTTCAGCAGTAGTCCACTCCTTGTGAATCTCCTCAAATTCTTAAATGGATTTTTCTTAACAATCATATCAAGGCTATGGATATCCCGATGGCTTATGCACCTTTTTCTACCACACTTTTTCCTTCCACTCAACTTTCCATTAATATGCATGGATACAGCACTCTGTGAACAGCCAGCTTCTTTAGCAATAACCTTTTATGGCTTACCATCCTTGTGAAGTGTGTCAATGACTCCCTTCTGGACATCTGTCAAGTCAGCAGTCTTTCCCATGATTGTATAGCCTACTGAACCAGACTAAGAGACCATTCTAAACGCTTAGGAAGCCTTTGCAGGTGTTTTGTGGTAATTATTCTAATTTTCTGAGATAATGACTTTTGAGTTTTCATTGGCTGTAAGCCATAATCATCAACATTAACAGAAATAAACACTTGAAATAGATCACTCTGTTTGTAATATATCTGTTTCCCTTTTTCTATTGAATTACTGAAATAAATAAACTTTAGATGATATTCTAATTTATTGAGATGCACCTGTATGTGGTATGTGTGCACTCAGGAAAAATTGCATATCAAATTATATAGTGAATTTTCTCTTGTCACTCCTGTGAAAATGCAAACTTTGGTGCTAAAGTAACATTTTTGTGGGAAAAAAATAAAATGTTCATTTTCTTCTGCCGCATTGCTTTAGTTCCGGTGAAGCACCTGAAGGGTTAATATACTTCTTGGATGTGGTTTTGAGCAATTTTAGGGGTGCAGTCTTTAGGCGGGCTTTGCACACTACGACATCGCAGCCCGATGCTGCGATGCCGAGTGCGATAGTGCCCGCCCCCGTCGCAGCAGCGATATGTGGTGATAGCTGGCGTAGCGAAAGTTATCGCTACGCCAGCTTCACACACACACTCACCTGCCGTGCGACGTCCCTGTGGCCGGCGACCCGCCTCCTTGTTAAGGGGGCGGGTCGTGCGGCGTCACTGCGACGTCACACGGCAGGCAGCCAATCAGAGCGGAGGGGCGGAGATGAGCAGGATGTAAACATCCTGCCCACCTCCTTCCTTCCGCATATCCTACGGAAGCCGCAGTGAGGCCGGTAGGAGACGTTCCTCGCTCCTGCGACTTCACACACAGCGATGTGTGATGCCGCAGGAGCGAGGAACAACATCGGACCGTCGCGTCAGCGTAATCATGGATTACGCCGACGCTGCACCGATGATACGATTACGACGCTTTTGCGCTCGTTAATCGTATCATCCAGCCTTTACACACTGCGATGTCGCATGTGATGCCGGAAGTGCGTCATTTTCAATTTGACCCCACCGACATCGCACCTGCGATGTCGCAGTGTGCAAAGTGCCCCTAAGAATGGTTTCACTTGAGCCTCTTGTAACCATTTATTTTTAATCCTGGGTTGTCTGACAGTCTAAAGGATAATATGACTATAATGTGGTTTGAAAAACATCTTTTCTGTTTTGCTAATATACTCGATATTCATTCTAGGTTATTATTGCTTTTTAATAGCTTTTCCACTAAATACAACTTACCAGCTCACACTATAGATAATTACAAATTAGGCATTTTATGCACTCTTTTTTTTGTTGTTCCTTTGGGGTCTCTTTCCCTACTCTCTTTGAAAGACTATATACAGCTGCTGTCTCTACTAAAGGCCTAATATCAGACATTTACCGAATATTGACTAACCCTTTTCCAGAAGATCAACCGAAACACACTTACATGAGTAGGTCAGAGGACTTCTTGGGGGAGAGTCTATTTTTTCGCATTTGGCAACAGATATGGAATAGTACATCCAAAACATCTGTGTATGTTCACAAAGAAAACCAAAATTATCCCCTCATGTTTTGGTACCATATCCCTCTCTTTTGCATAAGCTTAACCCGGCTATTCCTAACAGTTGTTGGAGGTGTGGGGAAATAGGACCAGACATGCCACTCTCAATTTGGACTTGCCCCAACATACCTAGCTTGGGAGACTGTTATAAAGTTACTAACCATAGACCCAAAATTTTATTTGCTTAATGTTCCACCATTTTAATTGGGCACTACAATAAAACAACTTTTACTGCATATAGCAGCCGCTAGTTATTTGATAGCTAGGAGGTGGACATTGGCCCAACACCCCACCCCCACCCCATCACTGGCTGTCCTTCAATCTTGCATTCAGGAAGAATGGAGTTCCTATCAGCTTTATTTAACAATACGATGGACCGTTTTGACATCATTTGGACTCTGAGGGATAATTGGGCTGACAGAGACCATTAGGTTTGATTACTGCTTCTTGGTGTTCTACCTACCCATCCCTTTCTCTACCCATTTGTGTCAACGTCTTGTTTAGTATGTGTTTAAGTTGATATAATATCTTTGGACTACTGCTTGATATATGGAAATATATCATTTGTTTATAAGCTACTTTTCACTCAATCCATATTTTTTATAAGCTATGTTTTTACAGTTGTCTGTATGTAATAAAACTTTAATAAACCTCAGTTTAAAAAATAGAATGGTATCTCTTTTGCCTATTTTCTGTCACCTATGCCTCTCAGAGTCACTTCAAATATGATGTGGTCCCTAAAAAAATGAAATGATTTTGTAAATCTTGTTGGAAAAATTTGAAATTTCTGATAAACTTTGATACCTTATAAATTTGTAACAAAATAAAATTGTGTTTCAAAAATTGGGCTGATGTAAAGTAGACATGTGGGAAATGTTATTTATAAACTATTTTGTGTGAAGTACACATGAAAAGTTTGGACACACGTTCTCATTCAAAGAGTTTTTCCATGACTGAAAATTGTAGATTCACATTTAAGGCATCCAAACAATGAATTAACACATGTGGAATGAAATACTTAACAAAAAAGTGAGAAACAACTGAAAATATGTCTTATATTCTAGGTTCTTCAAAGTAGCCACCTTTTGCTTTGATTACTGCTTTGCACATTCTTGACATTCTCTTGATGAGCTTCAAGAGGTAGTCACCGGAAATGGTCTTCCAACAGTCTTGAAGGAGTTCACAGAGATGCTTAGCACTTGTTGACCCTTTTGCCTTCAATCTGTGGTCCAGCTCACCCCAAACCATGTCGATTGGGTTCAGGTCTGGTGACTTTGGAGGCCAGGTCATCTGGCGTAGCATCCCATCACTCTCCTTCTTAGTCAAACAGCCCTTACACAGCCTGGAAGTGTGTTTGGGGTCATTGTCCTATTGAAAAATAAATGATGGTCCAACTAAACGCAATCCGGATGGAATAGCATGGCACTGCAAGATGCTGTGGTAGCCATGCTGGTTCAGTATGCCTTCAATTTTGAATAAATCCTCAACAGTGTCACCAGCAAAGCACCCCCACACCATCACACCTCCTCCTCCATGCTTCACGGTGGGAACCAGGCATGTAGAGTCCATCCATTCACCTTTTCTGCGTCGCACAAAGACACGGTGGTTGGATCCAAAGATCTCAAATTTGGACTTATCTGACCAAAGTACAGATTTCCACTGGTCTAATGTCTATTACGTGTGCTCTTTAGCCCAAACAAGTCTCTTCTGCTTGTTGCCTGTCCTTAGCAGTGATTTCCTAGCAGCTATTTTACCATGAAGGCCTGCTGCACAAAGTCTCCTCTTAACAGTTGTTCTAGAGATGTGTCTGCTGCTAGAACTCTGTGTGGCATTGACCTGGTCTCTAATCTGAGCTGTTGTTAACCTGCAATTTCTGAGGTTGGTGACTCGGATAAACTTATCCTCCGCAGTGACTCTTGGTCTTCCTTTCCTGGGGCACTCCTCATGTGAGCCAGTTTCTTTGTAGCATTTGATGGTTTTTGCCACTGCACTTGGGGACACTTTCAAAGTTTTCCCAATTTTTTGGACTGACTGACCTTCATTTCTTTAAGTAATGATGGCCACTCATTTTTCTTAGCTGCTTTTTTTCTTGCCATAATACAAATTCTTACAGTCTATTCAGTAGGACTATCAGCTGTGTATCCATCAGACTTCTGTACAACACAACTGATGGTCCCAACCCCATTTAGAAGGCAAGAAATCCCACTTATTAAACCTGACAGGGCACACCTGTGAAGTGAAAACAATTTCCGGTGACTACCTCTTGAAGCTCATCAAGAGAATGCCAAGAGTGTGCAAAGCAGTAATCAAAGCAAAAGGTGGCTAGTTTGAAGAATCTAGAATATAAAACATATTTTCAGTTGTTTCACACTTTTTTGTTAGGAATTTCATTCCAAATGTGTTATTTCATAGTTTTGATGCCTTCACTGTGAATCTACAATTTTTATAGTCATGAAAAATAAAGAAAACTCTTTGAATGAGAAGGTGTGTCCAAACAATTGGTCTGTACTGTAGCTCTCTAGTAAGGGCATAAAAATTCAAATTTTGAAAAGTGGGAAATTTGAAAAATTTCCTATTTTTTTTTTCACAAATCAATGCATATCATGCTAAATTTATCACTATTATGAAGTACAACATTTCACGAAAAAACAATCTCAGAATTACTGGGATCCATTGAAGCATTCCAGAGTTATAACCTCATAAATGACCCTGGTCAGAATTGAAAAAAGTGAAGGTGAAAACAGGATGGGTAGTAAAGGGGTTAAAACTCTTTTTTTTAATATTGTAGCTGTGTTTATTCATTCTGGTATGAATGAATGTGTTAGTTTGTTCCACATATTGTAGTCTGCAACTACATTGGACTAGATAAATCACATAAGAACTGTTACAATTAAAAAACTTGCTAGTTGGAAAAGACTCACCTGTGACAGCAGATATAAACACCTTTTTACCCTTATCTACTATTGCGCAACATGTGCACTTTTTGGATCCACATCGAAAACAATCCACCAGTTCAGAACATGTAGCTAGTGATTTTTGTTCAGAATCACACACCTCTTATTACTGATCTGACTGAGTGCTATCAAATTCTTTAAGTTTTTATTCCTCCTGAAAACCATCGGATTCTTTGATATTACTTTAGTTACTGCTTAGTATATAATAATATTTTTTCAGTATTTGCTTCACTGTCTTATGGGATTTCTTAAAAGTAGTTATAAAAATATATTTAAAATGATTGTTCGATGGAACTTAGGCGGGCTTTGGACACTACGACATCGCAGGTGCGATGTCGGTGGGGTCAAATTGAAAATGACGCACTTCCGGCATCGCATGCGACATCGTAGTGTGTAAAGGCTCGATGATACGATTAACGAGCGCAAAAGCGTCGTAATCGTATCATCGGTGCAGCGTCGGCGTAATCCATGATTACGCTGACGCGACAGTCCGATGTTGTTCCTCGCTCCTGCGGCAGCACACATCGCTGTGTGTGAAGCCGCAGGAGCAAGGAACATCTCCTACCGGCGTCACTGCGGCTTCCGTAGGATATGCGGAAGGAAGGAGATGGGCGGGATGTTTACATCCCACTCATCTCCGCCCCTCCGCTCCGATTGGCCACCTGGCGTGTGACGTTGCTATGACGCCGCACGACACGCCCCCTTAACAAGGAGGCGGGTCGCCGGCCAGAGCGACGGTCGCAGGACAGGTGAGTCCAGTCCATGTGAAGCTGCCGTAGCGATAATGTTCGCTACGGCAGCTATCACAAGAAAATCGCTGCTGCGACGGGGGCGGGGACTATCGCGCTCGGCATCGCAGCATCGGCCTGCGATGTCGCAGTGTACAAAATACCCCTTAGTCTTTGTTAATTTTGATCATATATAAGTCAACCGAGTATTTTTTCAGACAATCATTTTGCTTCTTCTCACTGATATGTTGGTAATAACGATGAGCGAGTTTCAAAATACTCGGATTCGCGATACTCGTAACGAGTACTGTCTAATACTCGCGTATGCATTCCGAATAGTGTGCAATGCAAGTCAATGGGGAATACTCGCAATGTAACAAGTAACACGAATGCCACACTATTCATGCGACTAGCGAATAGTACGGAATTCAGGTTACTCGTTACATTGCGAGTATTCCCCATTGACTTGCATTGCACACACTATTCGGAATGCATATGCGAGTATTAGACTACTCGTTATGAGTATTGCAAATCAGAGTATTTCAAAACTCGCTCATCATTAGTTGGTAAGCATCATTAATCAATTGATGGGGTAGCCTTTCTCTAAACATTTTGTTTTTAAGATGTTAGATTCTTTTTTGACATCTTCATCACGGATGCAGTTTTTTCTGATGCACCATTATTGCCCAAATGGTACCTTCTTTATCCAAAAGGGGTAGTTGACTGCTAAATAGCTATTCACATTGACTTTTAGAAAATGTGCCGAGGTATACAGTCCTCCCTCATCATTCTTCACTAAAGGCTACTTTACACACTGCGATATCGGTCCCGATATCGCTAGTGTGTGTACCCGCCCCCATCTGTTGCGCGACACGGGCATATCGCTGCCCGTGGCGCACAACATCGCCCAGAGCCGTCACACATACTTACCTGTCCGGTGACGTCGCTGTGACCGGCGAACCGCCTCCTTTCTAAGGGGGCGGTCCGTGCGGCGTCACAGCGACGTCACTGAACCGCCGCCCAATCGCAGCGGAGGGGCGGAGATGAGCGGGACGTAACATCCCGCCCACCTCCTTCCTTCCGCATAGCGGCCGGGAGGCAGGTAGGGAGACATTCCTCGCTCCTGCGGCGTCACACGCAGCGATGTGTGATGCTGCAGGAACGAGGAACAACCTCGTTACTGCTGAAGTAACGATAATTGGGAATGGACCCCCGTGTCGCCGATTAGCGATTTTTTACTGTTTTGCAACGATGCAAAATCGCTAATCGATGTCACACGCAACGGCATCGCTAATGCGGCCGGATGTGCGTCACGAATTCCGTGACCCCAACGACTCCGCATTAGCGATGTCGTAGCGTGTAAAGCCCGCTTTAGACTAAAGGGTACTTTACACGCTGCGACCTCGCTAGCGATCTCGTTAGCGATGTGGTATTCTACATCACAAGTGCGATCTTTCGAGATCGCACATGCGTAAAATAACCTATGTGCGATCTCAAAAGATCGCACTTGCGATCTAGAATTTCATATCGCTAACGAGATTGCTAGCGAGGTCGCAGCGTGTAAAGTACCCTTTAGTCCATAAATTCGATAGACTCCTCAGAATTAGACAACGAGAACTGTACTCCACACTGGTTGTTGTTCAGTTTTTTTACAAAAAGGTAAGCTTCCTCATGCGTCAATATCTAAATAATGAAAAGGTCATATATGAACCATCTGTAAAAAATCACGCGACCCATTGGAAGGAGGGAATGGGCGATGTAGAGGTACTCGAACCAGCCTACAAATATATTGTGTAGTAATTCCTTGGATCCATTTGTGTCTCTTTAAGGTGAATACAATGAGGTGCAGCAGTCTTTTCAGCCGTTGAACGCCAACCTTTTTTATACCTGAATGGCACAATTCACCCAGGTGAGCAAGTTAATGCTGCACCCTCAATCTCATTTTTCTATCAGGTTTATACACAGGAGTGCCTTCTACCTTTCTGCTTCCAAAGTGAAAACTGGCTTTGTGAGAATAAAGGGAATCTGTGAGTAGGATCAACCCTCCTAAGCCTTCTATATTAACATGCAGGTCACAAAAAGCTGAATACCTGATACCTTGATATCTGCGATCTAATCCCTTATTACTATCACTA
The DNA here is from genome assembly GCF_048569485.1 of Anomaloglossus baeobatrachus. NCBI lineage: Eukaryota > Metazoa > Chordata > Amphibia > Anura > Aromobatidae > Anomaloglossus > Anomaloglossus baeobatrachus. The sequence continues at coordinate 456,692,736 of NC_134356.1, forward strand.
GTATCAATCCAATTTTTTTTTAACATGTGAGCTTTTAAAATCTGTGGATTGGACACACATATTCTGGAGAATCTGCTTCCAGAGATTATTTTAAATTAATAAATGAAATGGGGGCATTATCAATTTGAGTCATGTAATGACTAACAGTTCTAATCATACTCAGCGTTACTGATCTTTTTGTCATTACACACATCTACAGTGGCAGTTGTCCTCCCATAGTGCTGTCAGCTCAGCAGCGAGCTGTACTTGACTACAACTAACACTTCTTTAGTTTCCATCTTACAGGCAGCCAGTGTGTGTGTGTGTGTGGAGGGGGGGGACCAGTAAAGTAGAATTTTGCCTCATTACAGGCACATCTGCAGTTGTACATTTCTTCTCATAGTGATGTCAGTTCTTCTATACTGCCTCTCGCCCCACACTGCGTGTGTGAGATGAAAGCTAAAGAAAAGTTAGTTATTGTCCATCCCAGTTCTGTATCTGAGCTAACAGCAGAAGAGAAGTACATCTGCAAATTTACGTGTAACGAGACAATCTTCTCCAAATTCAGAGAATTTGACAGTACATTCAATCGGCTTCACATTAAAGAATTTGTGCTCAAACTGTCAGGAACCATCTCAGAGAAAGCTCATCATCCTCATCGGGGTCTCCACCTGACTGAAGTTCATCATTGTAACCGACTTGAGTGGGGAAATGCTCACATTCAATGGCGTCTGGCACATTGGAGAGGTGTTTTATTAATGAATGACTTCCTTGTTTTCACTGTACAGGGCAGATGGAAGACTGTGTGTATGGTATTGTGTGTGAGCAGTTTGCTGATGTCAATGTTTTGAATCAAGTGGCCCATCGTGGTGGTGGGATTATGGTATGGGCAGGTGCGTGTTATGGACAACGAACACAAGTACATTTTATTAATGCCATTTTGAATGCACCGAGACACTGTGACGAGGTCCTGAGGCACAGTCTTGTACCACTTATCCACAATCGTTGCAGCATGTTGCACAACCATGTTGCAAGGATCTGTAGGCAATTCTTGGAAGCTGAAAACATTGCATGGCCAGCATACTCACTGGACATGTCACACATTGAGCATATTTGGCATACTCTGGATTGGCATATATACGACAGCAGGTTTAAGTTCCTGCTAATATTCAGCAACTTCGCACAGCCATTGATAAGGAATGGACCTCAACTCTATTTTAAGGAGATATGTTGCACTGCGTCAGGTAAATGATGATCATTACAGATGGGTAAATAGTGAAGTATTCGCATTCGTATTATTTGGTCTGAATAATTTCTATTACTTGTGTATTCGTACTGAATAACAAATCCAATGCAAGTCAATTGGAAACCCAAATCATTTTCAGGAGGACCTTGAAAGTTGGTCTGGGAGGGCTGTAAAAATGCTCCAATGGATGGAGTACTGAAACTGATTGGGAACAGCATGGGGAAGATATCTGAATTAATTTAAGACTCATATTTGGCTTTTGGGAATAATGTTGTCTGAGTATTACATGGATTAAAAGTATGAGAATTATACTTACTGAGATTCGGCTGCCACACTACTTCTGGGTCCCTTCATTAGATTCATGCATATTCAATGCTTCCCCCGCCCACCCTCTCTGCCGACTTCTGTGATTGGTGGAGTATAAAAATAAATAAATAAATAAATAATTGGAAAAAAAATCACAGAGTCCCCCGTATATTAAGAACCAGCACAGATAAAAAGACAGCTACAAGCTGCAGCCTCCAGTTGTGTGTGTTATCTTGGCTGTGTATCAAAATAAGAGGGACCCCATGCAGCTTTTATAAAATTATTTAAATAAATAATTTAAAAAAGCATTCGGTCTCCCCCAATTTTGATATCCAGCCAAGATAAAGTCTCATCTGTGGACTAGTTTTCTCAGGCTGGGGATGCCCATGGTTATTGGGCCCTTCTCAGCCAAAAAATAGCAGCCTACAGCTGCCCCAGAATTGTCACATCCATTAAAGTCAGTCAGGTCACCGGAGTTCACACTCAGGGCTTCCTGCTGCCCTCAGTGAAAGTTGAACCCGCTGCCCCCAGTAAAAGTGGAACCCGCTGTTGGACTGCCAAACTATCAGATTGCGGAACACAGCATCCAGTAGTGGGGTCCACTTTCACTGAGAGCAGTGGGGAGCCCCCAGTGTATCCTCCGGTGATCTGACTGCCGGATTGCTGTGGTGCTGTATCTTGGAACCCAACAGCTGTGAGGCTTGGAAACCTTAAAGGAGCCTTTAAGAGAGCCTTTAAGGGAGCCTTTAAGTTTTTGGGAGTTCCCAGCTGTTATGACACCTGGAGGCTGTGAACTCTGGTAAACGTTCATAGCCCCCAGATGTCCCAGCAGCTGTGAACTTAAGGAACGTTAAATGTTTTCTAAAAGGCTCCCTTACAGTTACCGGGTTGACAGCTGCCATGAGACCCGGTGGTTGTGAGCTCTAGTAACCTTTAAGTTACCACAGTTCATAGGTTAAGTAACAGCTGGGAACTCCAAAAAGCTTAAAGGCTCCCTTAAGGTTTCTGGACTCACAGCTGGCGTGAGACCTTGTGGCTGTAAGCTCTGGTAACCTTGTACTGGAGCTCACATCCACCAAGTCTTGAAGCAGCTGTCAACCCGGTAACTTTAAAAGTGCCTTTATGAGTGCTTTTAACGTTCCTTGAGTGCCCAACTGTTACTAGAGTTCTCAGTCTCAAGGTGTACCAACAGCTGGGAACTCCTAAAAACTTAAAGGCTCTCTTAAAGGCTCCATTAAGGTTTCCATACCTGACAGCTACCAGACTGTCGGAATGGTGTTCCGCTGTCTCCCGCAATCTGACAGTCAGGTCACCGTTCACGCTCTGGGGCTCTCAATGAGCACAGCTGAACCCGCTGCCGGACTGCCAGATTAGGCGATGTGCGCACATTGAGTGCTTGGTTGCAGACATTTCTGACATCTCCTGGCAGAAAACTGTACCAAAACCATGATGCAGTTTTGATGCATTTTGGATGCGGTTTTCTGTCATGAGATGAAGATTTGTTGCAGAAATTTGTTGCACACATTCTATAGCAGAAAAGTGCATGAAAAACGCATCAAAACCGCAGATTTGGTTTGCAGCAAATTTTTGCACCAAATCTGCATTTCCTTGCAGAAAAACGCAGCATAACCGCGATGTGGTTTTGATGTGGTTTTCTGCCTGGAGATGCAGATTTGTTGTAGAAATTTATTGCAGACATTTCTGCACCAAATCTGCCTCAAAAACACATCCAGTTTTGCCAGGAGATGCAGATTTGGTGCAGAAACATCTGCATCTAAATGCGCACACATTCCCTAATTCGGTAATCTGGCATTGAGCTCAATTACTTCACCTGAGGTCACAGCTGGGTTTCCCTTGTTATCCCAGCTGTGACCTCAGGTGACCTGACCTAAGGTGAACTCATAGACCTAGTGACCTCACCTCAGTTGAAGCCATTGAATCAATGCCGAATTACCGGACTAGGTGATGTGCACACATTTAGTATTTGGTTGCAGAGATGTCTGCACCAAACCTGCATCTCCTGGCAAAAATCACACGCAGATCGCATCAAAAACACATGTAGGTTTTGAGCGTTTTTTTGCAAGGAGATGCATATTTGGTGCAGAAATATCTGCAACTAAATACTCAACATGTGCACATAGCCTAATCCGGCAGTCAGGCCACTGGAGATCACACTCCGGGCAACCCACTGCCCTCAGTGAAAGTTGAACCTGCTGGTCATAGACCCGCAACACACATCCGTTTAATTTGTACGTATGAGGTACGTATTTGCACGTACCGGAGACACGTACACACGGAGACCCATGTTATTCTATGGTAGATGGCACACACACGTAAAATTACACGGAACGTGTGTCTGTGTGGTAAGTACATGTGTGCGCTTTTCTACACGGACAACATGTCCGTTTTTGGCCGGCAGCACGCAGGCATGGACCCGCTTTAGTCTATGGGTCCGTGCCTGCACGTACCGCACACGGAGTATGTCCGTGTTCAGCACGTTTCGTGCGTGTGCGTTTTTACACTAGCGATCTTATTTTTGTTTTTTTTAAATTAAATTCAGTATACTTACCTTTTTTTCTGCTGTTCTAAGTCATACTTACATTAGTGCTCATTTTTTTTCTTCCCCCGGCTCATACCGCTCCCCGATCACCAGCGCGGCGAGGAACAGCTGTGCAGAGAATACGCGGCAACAATTACTTTGAATATGCCGGCCGCTCATTAATCAATCTCGTATTCCCTGCTTTCCCCACCCACAGGCGCCTGTGATTGGTTGCAGTCAGACACGCCCCCCACGCTGAGTGACAGCTGTCTCACTGCACCCAATCACAGCAGCTGGTGGGTGTGTCTATACTGTGCCGTAAAATAAATAAATAAATAATTAAAAAAAACGGCGTGCGGTCCCCCCCAATTTTAATGCCAGCCAGATAAAGCCATACGGCTGAAGGCTGGTATTCTCAGGATGGGGAGCCCCACGTTATGGGGAGCCCCCCAGCCTAACAATATCAGTCAGCAGCCACCCAGAATTGCCGCATACATTATATGCGACAGTTCTGGGACTGTACCCGGCTCTTCCCGATTTGCCCTGGTGCGTTGGCAAATCGGGGTAATAAGGAGTTATTGGCAGCCCATAGCTGCCAATAAGTCCTAGATTAATTATGTCAGGCGTCTCCCCGAGATGCCTTCCATGATTAATCTGTAAATTACAGTAAATAAACACACACAACCGACCAATCCTTTATTATAAAAAAAAAAAAACACTAACAAATTCCCTCATCATCACCAATTTAATCAGCCCGAAAAAGCCCTCCATGTCCGGCGTACTCCAGGATGGTCCAGCGTCGCATCCAGCTCTGCTGCATGAAGGTGACCAGAGCTGCAGAAGACACCGCCGCTCCTGTCAGCTCCACGCAGCAAATGAAGGGAATAGCGCGATCAGCTGAGCTGTCACTGAGGTTACTCGCGGCCAACGCTGAATACAGCTGATCGCGCTATTCCCTTCATTAGCTGCGTGGAGCTGTCAGGAGCGGTGGTGTCTTCTGCAGCTCCAGTCACCTTCATGCAGCAGAGCTGGATGCGACGCTGGACCATCCTGGAGTACGCCAGACATGGAGGGCTTTTTCGGGCTTATTAAATTGGTGATGATGAGGGAATTTGTTAGTGTTTTTTATTTCTAATAAATGTTTTTTTCAGGTGTGTGTGTGTTTATTTACTGTAATTTACAGATTAATCATGGAAGGCATCTCGGGGAGACGCCTGACATGATTAATCTAGGACTTATTGGCAGCTATGGGCTGCCAAAAACTCCTTATTACCCCGATTTGCCAACGCACCAGGGCAAATCGGGAAGAGCGGGGTACAGTCCCAGAACTGTCGCATATAATGTATGCGGCAATTCTGGGCGGCTGCTGACTGATATTGTTAGGCTGGCGGGCTCCCCATAACGTGGGGCTCCCCATCCTGAGAATACCAGCCTTCAGCCGTATGGCTTTATCTGGCTGGTATTAAAATTGGGGGGGACCGCACGCCGGTTTTTTAAATTATTTATTTATATTACGCGGCACGGTGGCTGAGTGGTTAGCACTGCAGTCTTGCAGCGCTAGGGTCCTGGGTTCAAATCCCACCAAGGACACTATCTGCAAGGAGTTTGTATGTTCTCCCCGTGCTTGCGTGGGTTTCCTCTGGGTACTCCGGTTTCCTCCCACACTCTAAAGACATACAGATAGGGACTCTAGATTGTGAGCCCCAATGGGGACAGTATTGCTAATGTATGTAAAGTGCTATGGAATTAATAGCGCTATATAAATGAATACAATTATTATTATTATTTATTTTACTGCACAGTATAGACACGCCCACCGGCTGCTGTGATTGGGTGCAGTGACACTGCGGTCACTCAGCGTGTGGGCGTGTCTCACTGCAACCAATCATATCTGCCGGTGGGCGGGGAAAGCAGGGAATACGAGATTGATTAATGAGCGGCCGGCTTTTTCAAAAGAGGAAAAGCCGCCGGAGTTTAGAGAACAGCCGTGCAGCGCCGCGCCGGTGATCGGGGAACGGTGAGTATGCGAGAGGGGTACTCCATTCAGTCACTCTGGTGATTAGTGGTCACCGGTGAGTCCTTCACGGGTGACCGCTAATCAGGACGCGATGAAGTGACCCGAGTTCATTCTCAGCGCGCGACTCTGTCTGCTGTCAGCCGGCATGTATCAACGACATTTAACATCACACACGGACATTTCACACAGACAACACACACACGTCAGTTAAGTTTCACACGCACACACGGCCATTCCACACGCACACGTGGTTACCATACGCCGGACAAACAGCTACCACACGTGCGTTATTTAAGGACCAAAAAACAGATTACGGACATGAAAAACGGCCCGTATTACACGTGCGTGGTTATCAAGGACGTGTGTTTTAGGCCTAAAAAATAGTGCCGAGTATATTTGCTCATCAATAGTGGTCATACCAGATACTGATTGGTTTTCTTACCCCACCACCGGACCCTCACAATACTGTAAAACTGCACATTTTAGGGTCCCGTTACATGTAGCGACGTTCCAGTGATCCCGACAACGATACAACCTTATCAGGATCGCCGATACGTCGCTACATGGTCGCTAGTGAACTGGCAAACAGGCAGATCTAATTAATGACGCAGCAATGATACGGCGATCTGCATAATGACCTCGGCAGTCGTTGGGACCCTGTCACACAGCAGCTATTCTGATGACTCAGACCTCGATAGAGGCGTAGTGTTTCCACCGAGGCGTGCCAACGAGGTGGCTCGTTGTTGTTATGGCGTCAAACACAGCAATGCATGCTGCCCAGCGGGACACCAGTGATCAAAAAATGAACCAGGACGTTCAGGTACGATCGGCGATATCGCAGTGGGGGGGTGGTCGCTGCTATGTGTCACACGCAGTGAGATCGCTAGAGAGGTCGCTGTTGCATCACAAAACTTGTGACGTTTCAACGGTCTCACTAACGACATCGCTATGTGTAACGGGACCTTTATAGTGACCTTTTATTGTGGCCAGCCTAAGGCTACATGCGTACGCTGCTTTTTTTGCTGCTTTTTTGCTGCTTTTTTGGCTGCAGTTTTGTCAGCAGAACTTTCTGACATCTGACTTCCCAGCAAAGTCTATGAGAAGTCAGATGTGTCATGCGCACATTGCAGTTTATTTGTCAGCATTTTTTTTGTCAAAAGTTTGTGACAAAAAAAATGCAGCATGTTCATTCTTCCTGCGTTTTTGTCAACATTTGTCACCCATTGAAATCAATGAGGGAATCAAAAACGCAGGAAAAATGCATGCTAATCAAAAGTGGTGCATTTTATCTGCCTTTTACCTGCATTTTTGGTACCAAAAACGCAGGTGATTTGTCAGGAAGTGAGGTCAGGCAAGTGGTCCCGTCCCGTCCTCCATATGTTCCCCGAAGTACCGCTGTCCCCAGGGGAGATGATGTGGAGGACGGGACTATCAGCAGCGGCGGCAGCGAGAGGGAAAAATCAATGTTTTCAGCTGCCAATGTCCATCCCCCTCTCGCTGCCGCCGCTGATAGTCCCGTCCTCCTCGTGTTCCCTGAAGTACCGCTGTCCACGCACAGGGGAGATGATGGACCCCTCTCACTGCCACCGCCACCGCTGAAAGTCCCGTCCTCCACGCTCCTGTCAGCTCCACGCAGTAGCGCGATCAGCTGAGCTGTCACTGAGGTTACTCGCGGCCACCGCTGGATTCAGCGGTGGCCGCGGGTAACCTCAGTGACAGCTCAGCTGATCGCGCGGCTGTCTTCAGTTGCTGTGTGGAGGTGACAGGAGCGGCGGTGTCTGCTGCTTCTCCGGTCACCTCCATGCAGCAGAGCTGGAAGCGACGCTGGACCATCCTGGATTACACCGGACATGGAGGGCTTTGTCGGGGTTAATAAATTGGTAATGAGGGAATGTGTTTGTGTTTTTTATTTCTAATAAAGGATTTTTCGTGTGTGTGTGTTTATTTACTGTAATTTACAGATTAATCATGGAGGGTGTCTCGGGGAGACGCCTGACATGATTAATCTATGACTTATTGGCAGCTATGGGCTGCCAATAACTCCTTATTACCCCGATTTGCCAACGCACCAGGGCAAATCGGGAAGAGCCGGGTACAGTCCCAGAACAGCCGCATCTAACGTATGCGGCCATTCTGGGCGGCTGCTGACTGATATTGTTAGGCTGGGGGGCTCCCCATAACGTGGAGCTCCCCATCCTGAGAATACCAGCTTTCAGCCGTATGGCTTTATCTGGCTGGCATTAAAATTGGGGGGGACCGCACGCCAGTTTTTTTTAATTATTTATTTATTTCTAATTTTTTTTTTTCAAGTCAACAAGCTTTATGGGCTTGTTTGAACTGAAAAATACATGAAACAATTGTTGACAAAACTGCAGCCAAAAACGCACCAAAAAAGCAGCAAAAACGCACCAAAAAAGCACCTACTTTTTTGTGACATTTCCAGGCTCTCTCTGACAAGGTGCAGTTTTGGCTGCAGTTTTGGCTGCAGTTTGTGAACACGAAAAAGAAGCAGCGTGCGCATGTAGCCTAAGGCATAGCTGTGCAATATTAAGGCTATGTGCGCACAGTGCGTTTTTCGCGGCGTTTTTGCGCGTTTTTCGGGTGCGTTTTTAGCCTTAAAACTGCAGGACTTTGCTTCCCCAGCAAAGTCTATGAGTTTTCATTTTTGCTGTCCGCACACATCTGGTTTTTTTACCTGCGTTTTTGAGTTAAAAAAAAAAAATGGACATGTCAGTTCTTTCCTGCGTTTTTCTGCGTTTTCCCCCCATGCAATGCATTGGAAAAACGCAGCAAAATGCAGAGATCAAAAATGCAGCAAAACGCAGCCAAAAACGCACCAAATCGCAGTAAAAACGTGTGCGTTTTTTTATGCGTTTTTTCGACGCAGGTGCGTTTTTGTGCGTTTTTAGCAGCCAAAAACGCACAAAAACGCAGCGTCAAAAAGACGCAGTGTGCGAACCTAGCCTTATGCTGTCTAATCAGCATCTTGATATGCCACATCTGTGAGGTAGATGGATTATCTCGGCAAAGAAGTGCTCACTAACACAGATTTAGACAATTTGTGAACAATATTTGAGATAAAAGGCCTTTTTTGTACATAGAAATATCTTAGATCTTTCTGTTCAGCTCATGAAAAATGTGAGTAACAACAAAAGTGTTGCATTTATATTTTAGTTCAGTGTATATTGACAGATTTACAGATTCCATTATGAAATTGTAATGAAAGTGAAGAGGTTCACAATATCATTTTTTTACTTTCACCTTTCAAATCATAATAGTGGTGCATCTTTCACAATGAAAGTCTCTGTTTTTTATACATATATTAGGATTGGCATATTCAAAAAGGCATGTTTTTTTCTATAATATAAAAATATATATGATAAAAGTGTTTGTTTCGACTTTTTAGATATTTACACTTTTCCTATATTCATATTGTTTTCATTTGTAACAACAATCTCCTGTAATTTGGATTTAGTTTTTATTATGCATTGTATTATCTATGCAGAGATTTTGCATGTCAACATTACAGAGACCAAACCTATTGCATATCTGGATGAAAGTGCTTGGTGCAAAAAAATACAGAACATCAAACCACAATCAGTTCCCTTTTGCAACATACTCATAAGGCCTGTTTGATACAATATTCCCATGTAAAATATTACTATGGTTGTTACTGTGGATTAAAGCGGGGTTTACACGCTACGATATCGTTAATGAAATATCGTTGGGGTCACGTTGTTTGTGACGCACATCCGGTGTTATTAACGATATCGCAGTGTGTGACACTTATTAGCGACCTTAAACGATCGCAAAAGCGGTCAAAATCGTTTGCCGCGGAGAGGTCGTCCTGAAACAAAAAATCATTTTCTTTTTATTAGCGATGTTGTTCCTCGTTCCTGCGGCACCACACATCGCTGTGTGTGACACCGCAGGAGCGACGAACATCTCCTTACCTGCCTCCACTGGCAATGCAGAAGGAAGGAGGTGGGCGGGATGTTATGTCCCGCTCATCTCTACCCCTCCGCTTCTATTGGATGCCTGCCGTGTGAGTTCGTTGTGACGCCGCACGAAACGCCCCCTTAGAAAGGAGGCGGTTCGCCGGCCAGAGCGATGTCGCAGAGCAGGTATGTGCGTGTGATGCTGCCGTAGCGATAATGTTCGCTACGGCAGCGATCACACAATATCACACATACGACGGGGGCGGGTGCTATTGCGCTCGACATCGCTAGCCGATGCTAGCAATGTCGCAGCGCGTAAACCCCGCTTAAGTGTTTCCCAGGATAAGAAGACTAAAGTTGTGTCTATGGAACCTATACGATGGCCTTCCACCATTTGCCTTTATAGTCATAGGAGGCTTGATTTGATTCTGACGGATTTTCTATTATTCTCAGGAGATAAGTTGCTCCAGAGTTGTTTGTAAGGCCCGTTTCACATGTCAGTGAAAAACACAGACGTTCTTCACTGACGTGTAAAACACGCACATGTCCCTCCGTGATCCGTGATTCACGGGACACGTGGGTTGTCCATGTACATTACTCACTTGCCTTCACTGCTGCTGTCCATGGTAGTGAAGTCTCCAGCTTTACAGCGTCTGCCCACCGCTCTCAGCACCTACTTTCTGGTCGGGTATTCCTGCTCTCATGAATATTCATGAGCCAGGCAGAAGCTGCCGAGAGCGGAGGCTCCAGAGCGAATCGCAGGCAAGGTAAGTTGAAAATATTTAATATTTAATATGTCCGTGATTTTCTGGTACGTGTTTCACTGATCACACACGGATCTCACCATAGTGTGGTCCGTGGGTCATCAGTGATGCCAGAAAAAAACTGACTTGTCTCCGTGCAGAATCACGGCCACGCGTGCACGCTGCACGGAGACACGTTCAGTGAAAAATCACTGATGTGTGAGCAAACCCATTGATTAGAATGGGTCTGCGTATGTCAGTGATTCTGGTACGTTTTAAAAAAAGCACAAACGTACCAGAATCACTGACGTGTGAAACAGGCCTAAGAGTGATGCTGAGGTAAGAGTGGATGCTTATGATGGCTTTGCGCAGAATAGTTATAAATATATATCTTACCAGCTGAAGTCTCAGTAAAGGCCACTTTACACGCAACAACATCGCTTACAAGATGTCGTTGGGGTCACGGAATTCGTGACGCACATCCAGCCTCGTTAGTGACGTCACTGTACAGACAATTTCTTGAGAGTGAAGATGGTGAAATTGGTGAGGAATTGTTGAACAAACTGAATGCAGCACGTTGTATTAAATGGATGGAAACAGTTGAGAATTTGGACTTTAAAAGGTCCAGTAGAAAAGCATGGTCTCTTTTAAGAAAACTAGAAGGAAATCGTAAAGTAAAGCACAAAACGAATTCTATAACTTCAAGTCAAATTGCAGCACATATTGTGAACATATCAAGAAGCCCAAAAGACCGAGCTCACACCATAGAAGTTAAAAGTAAGTTTAAGCTACTAAAATCATCAGTGGCACCATCTGAAGAATACTCACGTGCTTTTACAACCTGTGACATTGAAATTGCCCTTGCTGAAACTAAAATTAACAAAGCTCCCGACTCTGATGGGATCCATCCTGAATTTCTCAAAAACTGTGGACCTTATGCGAAAAAATGGATGGCAAAGTTCTTCTCAGATATTATGGAGAATGCTCAAGTCCCTAGTAAATTAAAACATGCCAAAATAATTGAATTGTTAAAACCTGGGAAGCCTGAAGATAATCCATCAAGCTATAGACCCATTGCCTTGTTGACTTGCTTATATAAGCTCTTAGAACGCTTAATATATAACAAGATCAGTCTAAAGATTTTCGACTCAATACCTATAGAGCAAGCCGGCTTCAGACCTGCTCGAAACTGTAGTGACCAAGTCTTAGCTTTGACAACTCTCATTGAAGCTGAATTCCAGAAGAACAAGAAAGTTTCAGTGGCGTTTATCGATCTCTCTGCTGCATATGATACTGTGTGGAGGGAAGGACTTTTATATAAATTTCTGAAGGTGATTCCATGTAAGAAAATGATGTTCCTCTTGAACAATATGATTGCAAATCGAACTTTTCATCTTATTATGGGTGATTCAACCAGTTGTAAGAAATCTTTAAACAACGGACTGGCCCAGGGATCAGTGCTGGCACCTTTCCTGTTTGCCCTGTACCTAGCTGATATTCCTAAAACAGTGTCACGGAAATTTGGATATGCCGAAGACTGGGCACTTGCTATGGTAAGCAAAACAATGGAGGAAGCAGAGGATGTTCTTACAAAAGATCTTAGTGTAATGGGAAAGTACTTCCGACAATGGAGATTAAAACCTAACCCATCAAAAACGGAAGTTTGTTGCTTTCATTTACACAATGCAAGTGCCAAGACTGAACTTAAAGTACAATTTGAAGGCCAATCTGTTAAACACAATTTCAATCCTAAGTACTTAGGTGTAACCCTTGATAGAAGTCTAACTTTTAAATCCCATCTGGATAAATTGGCACAGAAACTGAAAGCACGTAATAATATTATTCAGAAACTTTGTGGATCCTCATGGGGCTCAGCAACATCTGTTTTGAGAACATCTACTCTTGCCCTGGTGTACTCTGCTGCAGAATACTGTGCTCCAGCATGGTTAAATAGCTGTCATGTAAACTTAATTGACACTCAGCTGAACAATTCTTTGCGTATAATATCTGGTGCTATTAGACCTACACCTGTTCACTGGTTACCTGTGCTGAGTCATATCGCACCCGCAAATCTAAGAAGACAAAAGCTCCTACTTAAAGAGTACACTAAAGTAGTGAATAATGAAAAACTTCCAATACACCAAAATATCAGAGATGTTACAATACAACGATTGAAATCAAGACATCCACCCATCCGAACTGCAATCACCTTGCATGAACAAATCTTCAATTTAGAGGAGAAATGGCGAGAACTTTGGGTCAATGTAGTAGAAGGTGATCCCCAAATGTTCCCTAATTTACAAAACCCTCCACCAGGCTTCAATCTACCAAGGAAAACATGGGTTACTCTAAATCGTATCAGAACAAACTTTGGCATCTGTGCAGATTTTATGTATAAGTGGGGAAAATATGACTCTCCGACCTGTGACTGTGGAGCAGATCGTCAAACTATCCAGCACATTGTTGAGGAGTGCCCCCTGAGATCCTACCATGGTGACAAGAAGGATTTCTATATTGTAAATGATAACGCTATTGCATATATAGAAAATCTTGATATTCAAATTTGATTTTTATCCTTTTGATATTTTTCAATCACTGTCTATTGTCTGGTGTTTATTTTTATATGATGGTAAGATATACGTTCATACGATTAAATAAAGTGACGTCATTGCGTGTGAAATGCACGAACGACCGTTAACGATCAAAATTACTTACCTTATCGTTGATCGTTAATGCGTCGTTCTATTCCCAATTATTGTTGCTGTTGCAGGTTGTTCGTCGTTCCTGCGGCAGCACACATCGCTATGTGTGACACCGCAGGAACGAGGAACATCCCCGTACCTGCGGCCGCCGGCAATGAGGAGGGAAGGAGGTGGGCGGGATGTTCCACCCGCTCATCTCCGCCCCTCCGCTTCTATTGGGCGGCCGCTTAGTGATCGCTGTGATGCCGCACGAACCGCCCCCTTAGAAAGGAGGCGGTTCGCCGGCCACAGCGACGTCGCTAGGCAGGTAAGTACGTGTGACTGTTCTTAGCGATTTTGTGTGCCACAAGCAGTGATTTGCCCGTGACGCACAACCGACGGGGGCGGGTGCTTTCGCTAGCGATGTCACTGTGTCTAAAGTGCCCTTTATATCACTATATTAAAAGGTTTTTTTCCCATTAAATATGTGTATATTCGTACGTAGGATAGTGTGAGTACATCAATATATTCAGCTATCATTGTCTTCTCTAGGATCCCACGCCTTTCTGCTCCTCTTTTAAGTGACGTCACTGCAGTTCCAACTATCCGGCTCATTCTATGTTCTATGTGTGAGCTGGAAGCCTCGTTTACAATGAAAGCTTATGGAGCTTAGCTCTAATTTTCCTTAGACTTGCATTGTAAAAGCCACTTTGGGGGTCACACAAAGTGATGTGTGAATTGAAGAGTGTGAAGATCGGTGACGTCACACAGACGCAGAGAATAGTGCTAGATCCCAGAAAGAGTAGCAGTAGGCAAGTACATTAACCCCTTCACGACCGGCCGATTTTTCGCTTTCCGTTTTTTTTTTCCGCCATTCTTTTTCTGAGAGACGTAACCTTTTTATTTTTCAGTCAATATGGTCATGTGAGGGCTCATTTTTTGTGGAACGAGCTGTAATTTTAAATGAAGCCATGAGTTTTACCATATAATGTACTGGAAAACGGCAAAACAATTCCAAATGCAGAAAAATTGCAAAAAAAGTGTGATAGCACTATTGTTTTTGAGATATTTTATTCACTGTGTTCACTATATGGTAAAACTGATGTGTGGGTGTGACGCCTCAGGTCAGTGTGAGTTCGTAGACACCAAACATGTATAGGTTTACTTTTATATAAGGGGTTAAAAAAAATCGGAAGTTTGTCCAAAAAAGTGGCGCACATTTTACGCCAAATTCCATGACCCGTAGCGCTCTCTATTTTCGGGATCTATGGCTCAGTGACGGCTTATTTTTGTGTTTTGTGTTTTATGTTTTTAAGTGTACCATTTTTGCGCAGATGCTTCGTTTTGATCTCCTGTTATTGCATTTTGCGCAAAAGTTGTGGCGACAAAAAAAACATAATTTTGGTGTTTGGAATATTTTTGCCGCTACGCCGTTTACTGATCAGATTAATTGATTTTATATTTTGATAGATCGGGCGTTTCTGAACGCGGCGATATGTTTTTTTTTAATTTTTTAAAACTTTTTTTTACTTTTTTTTTATTTTACTAGTCCCCTTAGGGGGCTATAGCGATCAACAATTCGATTGCTCTGCCCTATCTGCTGATCACAGCTACACAGCTGTAAACAGCAGATACGCTCACTTTCTGATTCACTCGGCTCCGGGTCGAGAAGCGGTGTAGAGCAGGCTAGCCACCAGATACTATCTGAGCCGCGGGTTGCTCGGGGAGTGTCGTCCACATCCGTCCTCCAGAAAACTGCCTGCATGCCTCCCGACAGGTGTCGCATCATGATACGCCAAGGTGATTTCTAGAGGAAAGAGTAGAGAAGAAAAAAAGCATATTAGTGATTTTATAGGGGTGCTGAATAATCATTGTATTTGCATTTCCTCAAGCAGCGGGAAAACAAAGCCATTAGCAACTTAAACACTACATAGGCAACTAATAAACAGAGTAGCACTTGGAATACTGATTGCAGTATCCCCATGAACCATCTTCCTATTCCCTTAAACCAGTTTGCAGGGTTGAACATTGAAAAGGTATTGCTCCACCATGCATCTGAGCTTCTGAGTACCTCCTCATCATGTTTTTTCCTCAGCTTTTGTATCTCAGTTAAACTGGCTTGGGCTTTTAAGGTTCCTTTTGGATCTATGTAGTGACAACAGCTGGGGCCTATTATTTGGCACATCCCCCCTTGGGCCGCAGTGAGGTAATCCAGTACCAAAGTATGTTGGTTGGTTACAATGATTAATTGCCTCTGTATGGCAATGGTACTATTTACTGCTTGGAGAACCTCAAAAATTTGATCATCAAGATAGTCGGTGCTGTCCACCCACTTATCATACATCTGCATTAACATGGGATAGAGAAAAAGAGAACTAAAAAATTTGTTGACATAGCTCATTTGAACCACATGGGGTCGGCCACTAGACCTGTCCTTGTTGTCTGGCTCTCTCTTTACCAGTAGGTGGAGAGGCATTTTTCCTGCCGGTATATCAGTAGTATTGATAATGAAGGTGGCAGGGGTCAAACGGGCCAAGGTGTAGGTGCCATTTACTCCTACTGGTAGCCATTTGTAGGCATTATAACCACAAACCCAGTAGGTTTGCGGTGGGAGATACCAGATGGCAGAGTATTGTAGTATGAGTCTATGTACTATATCTATAAAGGCCGATATGTTTCTGAGCATACACCATCCGGGAAGTTGGCCTAGGGGACTACAATACCCTGCGGACTGTTCACCACAGGTTTCTCGGCCAGGCACATATGGGTCTGAATCATTGCACCATAAATTTCCGGGTTGGGAGTGACAAGTATCATTTGTGCCTTCTGGAAACAATGAATTGTATAACCACCCATTGTCATGCAGATGTCTCTCTTACAGCAAGGGTTTAAATGCATCTGCACTGTCAGAGGTTCGCCCAAAACTTATTTTGATTCCTTCTGTTGGCATCTTGCCCATCGTAGGTGTTTTTGTGTAATTACGGGGTACCCAGCTGCTTCCTTTAAAGGCTAAATATTGCTGGGTTCCGGGTAGGTCAGTAGTAAGGTTGCCTTGCCACCAGGGGAAATCTACCCATCCTACTATTGGTATGGACACACTAGTGTTCCACAGTTTTTGATACTTGGTGTCATTGACTGATAGTCTATTGTAACAGCCTCCCCATTGGAACACTTCGTTTATTGGGACTGGTATGGGTAAGTAAGGCATAGAAGAGGCTGTCACATGTGCGTGTGTACATATCCAGCAGTCTGTGATCTCAAGTTTTTCAGCCAACACTTCATGGTGGGTCTCAAATGAATTATGCCGTGGTGTAGAAGGCCCCAAAAAGGAAGTACACATAGAAATACTTAGCAGTATTAGGCCTTCTTGCAGTGGCTGGCATGGACCCATGTCGATCTCCCCTCAAGTTTGACAGAGGTTGGAGTGGTCAGCTGGACAGTCAAAGGCCCTTCAAATCGTGGCTCAAGGGTCTTTCTCACGTGCTTCTTTAGGTAGACCCGGTCACCAGGCTTTAGGGAGTGGGTTCCTGGAACTGCATCAGGATCAGGTAGAGAAGAATAGACCATTTGGTGGGTCTCAGTTAGCCTCTTCTGCAGGGAAACAACATAAGACTTTAGGCTATCACATTACAGGTGTAACTCCTGCAGGAAGTAGCATCCTAATCTGGGTGCACTACCAAAGAGTATTTCAAAGGGTGAGAGCCTGTGCTTTCCCTGCGGGGTGGTCCTTGTGGAGTAAAAAGCTATGGGGAGACATTCTGTCCATGGTCTACCAGTCTCCTCCACTGCCTTGGCTACTTTAAGCTTTAGAGTTCCATTTAACCTTTCCACTTTCCCTGATGACTGTCGGTGGTAAGGCGTGTGTAAGGCTGACTGAATGCCTAACAGGGCACAAGTGTTCTGGAAAACTTGTCCAGTGAAATGGGTACCTCGGTCTGACTCTATGACTTCAGGGAGTCCAAACCGGGGTACCAGCTCACAGGCCAGTTTTTTTGCTGTGATTCTGGCCGTGGCTGAGCTGACAGGGTAGGCCTCTGGCCATCCTGAGAAGAGGTCTACACAGACAAGTACAAACTCGTAGATGCCATGTTTTGGCAGCTGAATATAGTCTATTTGTACTCTTTGAAATGGGGCAGACGTCTTTGGCATGTGTCTTTGTGGGGTTTTAGTTAACTGGCCTGGATTATGCTGTTGACAGATGTGACAAGCTTTTATTCTCTGGGAGGCGTATTGTCTGAAGCCGGGGGCTACCCAATGAGGTTGCATCTGGTTCATGATTGAGTTTGTGCTACCGTGCGTAGGGTAGTGGAGTATTTGGAAAATGGTAGGGAACCAACTGCGTGGCAGGACGGAAAGTCCGTTTAGGCGCCAAATCCCCTCCACCTTTTCTGCCCCCTTGGCCCGCCATCCGGCCTTTTCTTCCTCAGAGGCGTTTTCCTGTGTCTCAGAGAGGTTCTGCGTTTCTTCCTCCGTCGTTGACACTGTTTCCGTCTCCTTCAAAGGGAGTAAGGCTGCTTGTTTTGCCGTTTGGTCGGCCAAGCGATTTCCCCTTGCCTCGGGTGTTTGAGCCTTGGTGTGGGCAGCAACCTTTATGATTGCTAGCTGCTTTGGTATCAAGGCTACTTCCATTAGTTTCTTCACTGAGGCTCCATGCCTGATGGGATTTCCTGCCGCTGTGAGGAATCCTCTAGTCTGCCAGATAGTGCCTAAATCATGCACAATGCCGTGTGCATAGGCTGAGTCCGTGTAGATGTTCGCTGTTTGTTCTTCCAGAAACTCAATTGCCCAGATGAGGGCGAGAAATTCCGCTTCTTGGGCAGATATGCGCGGAGGTAGCGGTTGTTTGGCTAAGACTGCATATAGAGTTACTACCGCAAATCCGGTGTGGAACTTGCCTGTGTCATCGGCATATCTGCTTCCATCCACAAAAAGTTCAAAGTGTGGATTTTTAAGCGGTGTTGCCTGAATATTGTGCAGGGGCTTTGCCTCATGTTTAATGAGTTCCTGACAATCATGATCAAATGGTGCGCTCTCCTCCTCTGTCCCCCCTTCTAAACTTGTGAAGATCAGCAGATCAGCGAGGTTTAGACTTGTAACTCGAGCAAATGAGATGTTTGGGGGTAGCAACAGCGTGCACTGAAGTCTGACTTGTCTTGCCATGGAGAGATATTTCAACTGCAGTTGATTGAGAATAGCATAGATGTCATGGCTGGTAAGGATGGTGGTCGGGAAATCAAGTGAGATTTCAGATGCTTTCTGCAGTATGTTTGAAACTGCTGTAACAGCACGGACACAGGTTGGTGCTGCTTTGGTGACGTTGTCGAGTTGAGAGGAGTAGTACCCGATTATGTGATGTTTGTCCGTCTTCTGGGTGAGTACTCCTACGGCAAATCCTTGAAGCTCTGCTACAAACAGATAGAAGGTGAGATCATAGTTTGGTAGTGCCAGAGCAGGTGCATCAATCACTAGTTCCTTGAGCTGTTGAAAGCTTTGTCGAGCTTCTTCTGTAAGGCAGAAAGGAACATTCTTCGTGCAATCATACAACGGTTGCATGAGTAGTGACGCATTGGGAATCCATTGTCTGCAGAATGATATTAGTCCTAAAAATCCTCTGAGTTGCTTGAGATTCCTGGGAATGCTTGCTTTTCTAATCACTTCTTGTCTGTCCGGGCTGAGGTGTTTTTGTGCGGCAGAGAGACAGTGACCCAGGAAAGTGACCCTCGTTTTGCAGAATTGTAATTTGTCTCTGCTTGCTTTGCATCCAGATTCTGCTAGAAAGATAAGAAGGCTTATTGAAGCCGTTTTACATGCTTCTTCACTAAGGCAGCAAAGTAGTAAATCATCCACATATTGGAGGAGGACACAGCATTCAGGAGGCTGCCAGCCTTGAATGAAACTACTCATGGCCTGAATATATAGAGTAGGGGAATGTTGCATCCCTTGAGGCAGCCTGGTCCACGTATATTGATCTTGGTTGTGCGTGAATGCAAAGAGGTCTTGTCATGCTGGGTCCAGAGGTACTGAGAAAAAAGCATTAGCAAGGTCTATGACCGTGTAATGGGTAGATGTAGCCGGTACCTGTGTGAGCAGTGTATGTGGATTAAAAACAACAGGAGAGAGGGGCTTCAGTATTGAGTTCACTGCCCTCAAATCGTGTACCATTCGGTACGTGACTGGGTCACCTTTCTTCACTTGTTTCTTCTTGACAGGAAACAGCGGAGTGCTGTAAGGAGACTTAGTAGTTCTGAGAGCTCCCGACTTCAGCAGTTCTTTTATTTGGTGATCCAGAGCAGCTTCCTGTTGAGCATTAAGAGGATATTGTCTCAGCTGTGGTGGTGTAATTCCAGGCTTGACTGAAACTTTTACGGGGGGCACGGGTAGTGTGCCAAGGTCAGTTTGCGACGTGGACCAGAGTTTTGCAGGAGCTTGTAGAAGTACTGGATCTGTGTTTGCTTCCTGTGTGACATCAGATTCTGTTTGATCTTCGATCATTTGAAGAGTGCACAGGACTTCTTCTGGAATATCTTCCGGAATTTGCAGGATAGCAGATCCATCTTCATTGTGTATACAATCTGAGCTTGTAATCTTGATAGTACATCTGCTCCCACTAGGGCATCTCCACCCAGGGGGGACACTAAGAATTTGGACACGAACATGTGTGGTCCCAGTTTCACCTTCAGTGGATGTGTTATTGGGATTATCTGGGCTTGTCCATCAAAACCGGCTACTACAGTAACTTCGGATGAGATGGAGCCTTCAGGCACCAGGTTCCTGGGGAGTACGGAGCGTGAGGCATTTCTTCCTGACTTCCGGGCTGGTTGTGAGTGTCCCTCTTCTTTTTTCTACAGTCTCTGATCACATGTCCTCTGATCCCACAATAGTAGCAGGTCGGTGCCTTCTTTCTTGTACCTTTTGGCTGACCGTCCACTGCTGCTATGACAACTTTCTTGTTGGTCCTTTTATCCTCTGCGTCGGTTTCTAAGCCACTTGCTTTGTTGACTAGAAGATCTATGTCTTCCATGTTTCTCCATTCGGGGCAGCACGCTTTCAATCTATCTGTCAGAGGTGCATGTATTCCATCCATGAAGGATCTTACCATCAGGCGACATATTGCGCCTTCTTGTAAGTCAAACCCTTCATCTGTGAATGACTGCATTAATCTGTAGTAAAATGAGCTGACATTCTCCACAGGACCTTGATGCACTGGTCCCATTGTGCCCTTAGTTTGTTGCTCCTGGGCGCAGAAGAGATTGAGTCTTGTCATGAAGTCTTGGCCCGATTCCACATTACGGGTATCAGCTGGAACATGTCCTGTCAGAAAGAGTTCTAACCAGTTCAGTCCATGATTTATCTGCTATTACTCCTGCTCTAGTATCTCTTATTTTGTCCCATTTGTTGGGGTCCAGTTGATCCTTCCCCTTCAATCCAAATGTCTTAAAAACTTCCTTGGACTGACTGGCTGTTCTTTTGCCATGATAACACGTAATGAGATGTTGCAGGGTGCATCCAGCTCTTCTGTCCTTTGATATTCCTTGCCCCATTCTTCGTCTATCTTCTTCAGCTTTTAGATCCTTGAACGTCCCTTGGACTCGACCTAGCTATCCTGGAAGTACTCAGAGACTAACTCCTTATTTGTATTCCTACCTAAGGTGAGGTCTAGAACCACCTATCCTGGAAGTACCCAGAGACTGACTCTTGATCTGTATTCTTACTGAAAGGTGGTGTCCTAACTGTTCAGAGGGGGCTGAGTATGTTGAATGGCGCTGGGTTACCCTTCTTGTACCAAAGGTACACTCTATATCCGATAGCAATGGCAAACAGGGCTATTCCCACTAACACTAGGGCAGTGAATATCACATCCATTGGACAGGGCAGACACACTGTTCCCTTAGCAACACTCAATGACGTGAGGGCCAATGGAGTTGGTTATCTGGTTCGTCCCAAGGTGGTTTTAGCACTGGCACTGGTCCCACTGCACTCGCCCGTAACCCGAAGGTGTCCGGTCTGGCCCTGGGCGCACAGTTTTAGCCTGGAGGAACCAGATGTTACCAACTCCTCTGATCTTGGACAAACAACAAAGGCAAAGCACAGAGAAACAGACAAACAAACAGACAAGGACACTGAAAATATCTGCTGGCAAAAGTTCTCTCAGAGTTCAGTAGTGACCCACCAATTACCCAGTATCTACTCACAGTGTAGCTCTTGCACGTTGAGGAGGGAAGAGAACAGAGATGGGGAGCAGAGCAAAGAGCAGATGGTGTTCAACTCTTACCTGGCCAGGTATTTCTGGTCCCCACATCTGGTCACCTCCTCCTCGGGTTGGCAAGACGATCCACCAGGTCCTGGGATAAACACGGGTCCCTGTTCGGGCGCCAGAAATGTTAGGTTGACCAAACGGTCACAACTTTTGCCAGTGATGACCTAATGCAGAGGGAGTCCCGGTAACCCCCCCTGCTTCCTCAGCTCTAGCGAGATACAGGCACGCGCTGATATCTACACAGAAGCAAGAGATGTGCGCTCCAAAAAGAACTGTATATTTGTTTTGATACACAGGGTTATACAAAAAACAATTAGGGCGTAACTATGTAACATGCATATTCATTAGTCTACATTCATCAGAGGCGTGGATTACATGTTCCCAGCAAGAAAAATTAACAGGATGACTTTTATTCCCAAAACAATCTGTTACCCATAACAAGGTGTTTTTCTCTCTCTTCTACAGTTAGGTCCACAAATATTTGGACAGTGACACAATTTTCGCGAGTTGGGCTCTGCATGCCACCACATTGGATTTGAAATGAAACCTCTACAACAGAATTCAAGTGCAGATTGTAACATTTAATTTGAAGGTTTGAACAAAAATATCTGATAGAAATTGTAGGAATTGTTCACATTTCTTTACAAACACTCCACATTTTAGGAGGTCAAAAGTAATTGGACAAATAAACCAAACCCAAACAAAATATTTTTATTTTCAATATTTTGTTGCGAATCCTTTGGAGGCAATCACTGCCTTAAGTCTGGAACCCATGGACATCACCAAACGCTGGGTTTCCTCCTTCTTAATGTTTTGCCAGGCCTTTACAGCCGCAGCCTTCAGGTCTTGCTTGTTTGTGGGTCTTTCCGTCTTAAGTCTGGATTTGAGCAAGTGAAATGCATGCTCAATTGGGTTAAGATCTGGTGATTGACTTGGCCATTGCAGAATGTTCCACTTTTTTGCACTCATGAACTCCTGGGTAGCTTTGGCTGTATGCTTGGGGTCATTGTCCATCTGTACTATGAAGCGCCGTCCGATCAACTTTGCGGCATTTGGCTGAATCTGGGCTGAAAGTATATCCCGGTACACTTCAGAATTCATCCGGCTACTCTTGTCTGCTGTTATGTCATCAATAAACACAAGTGACCCAGTGCCATTGAAAGCCATGCATGCCCATGCCATCATGTTGCCTCCACCATGTTTTACAGAGGATGTGGTGTGCCTTGGATCATGTGCCGTTCCCTTTCTTCTCCAAACTTTTTTCTTCCCATCATTCTGGTACAGGTTGATCTTTGTCTCATCTGTCCATAGAATACTTTTCCAGAACTGAGCTGGCTTCATGAGGTGTTTTTCAGCAAATTTAACTCTGGCCTGTCTATTTTTGGAATTGATGAATGGTTTGCATCTAGATGTGAACCCTTTGTATTTACTTTCATGGAGTCTTCTCTTTACTGTTGACTTAGAGACAGATACACCTACTTCACTGAGAGTGTTCTGGACTTCAGTTGATGTTGTGAACGGTTCTTCTTCACCAAAGAAAGTATGCGGCGATCATCCACCACTGTTGTCATCCGTGGACGCCCAGGCCTTTTTGAGTTCCCAAGCTCACCAGTCAATTCCTTTTTTCTCAGAATGTACCCGACTGTTGATTTTGCTACTCCAAGCATGTCTGCTATCTCTCTGATGGATTTTTTTTTTTTCAGCCTCAGGATGTTCTGCTTCACCTCAATTGAGAGTTCCTTAGACCGCATGTTGTCTGGTCACAGCAACAGCTTCCAAATGCAAAACCACACACCTGTAATCAACCCCAGACCTTTTAACTACTTCATTGATTACAGGTTAACGAGGGAGACGCCTTCAGAGTTAATTGCAGCCCTTAGAGTCCCTTGTCCAATTACTTTTGGTCCCTTGAAAGAGAGGAGGCTATGCATTACAGAGCTATGATTCCTAAACCCTTTCTCCGATTTGGATGTGAAAACTCTCATATTGCAGCTGGGAGTGTGCACTTTCAGCCCATATTATATATATAATTGTATTTCTGAACATGTTTTTGTAAACAGCTAAAATAACAAAACTTGTGTCACTGTCCAAATATTTCTGGCCCTGACTGTAAGTCAAAACATTCCAAGTCCTTGAAACTATCTCATAGTCTTTTACATAAACAAGTCTGGTTGCGCTCTTTGCAAAGGAGAATGAAAGTCCATGATTTTTCTAACCAGTAAAAAGTTAACTCTTTCCTCACACAACCAACTTCTGGCACCTGACAACTCTTGTTCGGCCAAGAATGTTTTGACTACATCCCACAATTTATTTGCATTTGGTGGCTTTGCCTCAGAAGCGGCATTTTTTTTTTATGTCATCCCACAAGTGCTCTATTGGATTAAGGTTCGGGGATTGGGCTGGCATCTCCATAATCTCAATTTTGTTGGACTGGAACCAAGGTTTCTATCGTTTACTGGTGCGTTTAGGGTCATTGTCTTGTCGATAAACCCATTTCAAGGGCATTTCCTCTTCAGCGTAAGGTGGTAACATGACCTCTTCAAGTATTTGGATATACGCAAACTGGTAAATGATCCCTAGTATGTGGTAAATAGGCCCGGCACCATAGTAAGAGAGACATGCCCATATCATGATGCTTGCACCACCATGCTTCACGGTCTTCAGAGTGTACTGTGGCTTGAATTCAGAGTTTGGTGGTCGTCCGATGAACTGTCTGCGGCCCTTGGACCCAAAAACAACATATTGCTTTCATCGGTCCACAAAATGTTTCTCCATTTCTCTTTAGGCCAATTGATGCATTCTTTGGCAAATTGTATCAGCTTCAGTATATGTCTTTTTTTTATAATAGTGGGACTTTCTGGGCAATTCTTGCTAATAGATTAGTTTCACACAGGTGTCATCTAAAGGTGGCTTTACACACTGCAACATCGCAAACGACATCGCTGTAACGTCACCGGTTTTGTGACATAATAGCAACCCCCCCAGCGACATTGCAGTGTGTGAAACACATCAGCGACCTGGCCCCTGCTGTGAAGTTGCTGATCGCTACAAATCGTTCAGGACCATTCTTTGGTCCTTTGTTTCCCGCTGTGCAGCAAAGTCTCAGTGTGTAAAGGGGACTTAAAACACTGGAAACGAGTGATGTGTCACAATATCTGTCAATCACTATTCTCTGTCAGTCGGTCTCTCCCTCTCGGTCTCTCCCTCTCGGTCTCTATTCTCTCTCTGTCGGTCCGTCACTATCTCTGTCCCTCTCTCACAGTCTGTCGGTCATTTTCCCCTCCTCTCTCATACTCACCGATCCCCGGCGCGGCGCTGCACGGCATTCACACTGCTGCGGCGGCTTTTACTATTTTGAAAAAGCCGGCTGCTCATTAAACAATTTCGTATTCCCTACTTTCCCCGCCCACAGGCGCCTATGATTGGTTGCAATGAGACATGCCCCCACGCTGAGTGACAGGTGTCTCACTGCAACCAATCACAGCAGCCGGTGCTGCTCATCCAGAACCCCTTTTTTCCCCACTCTGGATAAGAATAGCTGTATGAGTCACTTTCTGAAAGCCATGTTTCTAGTCTTCACAGATCCGTGTCACTGTCTAAGCATGGACCCTGGTATACGGACTGTCTGTTGGTCTCATGAATAGAACTCATATATGTCTAGGAAGCTGTCAAGGTCAGTTAACCTCTTCACGACACATAACATACTAGGTACACCATGGATCGTGTCAGGCTAACCACTGCCAGCTGCCACCGGCAGCGATCGCTGCACGTCAGTTGATTTCAACAGCTGACATGTGCAGCTATCAGGCACGAGTGGATTCGCTACCCTCTCCTGTTAACCCCTTAGATCGCGCTGTGAAAATGTCATTCACTTACCCGGCTCCATCGGAAGTCACATGATGTGATTAGATGGATCCAATGGTTGCCATGGTAGTACAGGGTCATGTGATGACTCCTGTACAATCATGAGTCAGTTGCTCTTACAGCCGACAGAGGGCCATCTGTGAGATGAGAGCAGCTTTCATGCGGATCAGAGCAATGCTGCTCTGATCTACAAGAAAGAATGAGCGATCAGACTGCTGATCGTTATAGTCCTGGGGTCTAGTAAAATAAAATTAAAAAAAAGTTAAAAAATAAGTTTTACAAAATTAAAAAAAATAAAAAAAACCCTAAAAGTTCAAATCACCCCCCATTCGCCCCATTGAAAATTAAAGGGTTAAAATAATAAAAAATATACACATATTTAGTATTGCCGCATTGAGAAATGCCCGATCTATCAAAATATTAAATCAATTATTCTGATCGGTAAGTGGCGCAGCGGCAAAGAAACTCCAAAAGCCAAAATTAAGTTTTTTTGGTCGCCACAAATTTTGCGCAAAATATGATAACAGGTGGTCAAAACGTAGCATCTGCACAAAAATGGTACCGTTAAAAACATCAGCTCAAGACGCAAAAAATAAGCTGTCACTGAGCCATAGTTCCCAAAAGATAAGAACGCTACAGATCATGAAAAATGGCGCAAAAAGTGTGCTTTTTTGGGACAAACTTCTGAATTTTTTAACCCCTTAGATAAAATTAAACCTATACAGGTTTGGTATCTACGAAGTCGTACCGACCTGATGCATAACACCGACACATCAGTTTTACCATATAGAGAACACAGTGAATAAAATATCTCAAAAACAATCATGCAATCGCACTATTTTTTTGCAATTTTTTTTGCACTTGGAATTTTGTTGCCGTTTTCTAGTACATTATATGGTAAAACGTATAGTTTTATTTAAAAATAGAACTCGTCTCGCAAAAATCAAGCCCTCATATGGCAAGATTGACAGAAAAATAAAAAAAGTTACGTCTCTCGGAAGAAGGGGAGCAGAAAAAACCCGAACTAGTGCTAGCCAATGTTTTATTGGATAGCACTCACTTCAATGTTATACTATGCAATACAGTGGAGAAACAGCACAATAGGCTCTTACCCAATAATAGAAAAAGTGAAAGAAAGAGCAAGCTGCTCGCCTTGTATGGTTGTGTGACACACAACCAGAATAGAAGCAAAAACAGCTGCTGCAAGATCCAAGAGCCCTAAGGCTGAAAGTAAAATATAGAAGCTTAGAGAAGCGTGGAACGATCTGCGCTGCTGTGGAATAAACCAAAGGTCCAGTGCATGAAGTGGATAAAAAAGGTGCTTTATTAATGTGAGTGAAACCTCTCTCCTTCAGAACAGGCACCTTTTTCAACCTTTCATGAACTGGACCTTCGGTGTATTCCACAGTAGCAGATCGTTCCACGCTTCTCCAAGCTTCTAAATGTTACACTATGGATCAATGCGCACTAAAGTTTTTTTTTTTCTCATGCCGATTTGGCATGATAAAAAGAATTGCTTCATGCTGAGAGTGGCAGCGTATTTCATATCATGCGCACCCATACAGCATGGGTGGGATTCTCAGCCGGTTCTGTCCGGTTCGGGCGAACCGGTTGTTAAAATAACAGTTTGCCGAACCGGCAAGAATCAGCGTCTGCGACCCGGTTCCCTGTATTCATTTGTATCAGCGTCTTTAATACGCCGATACAAATGAATCCCCGTACCTCCATGCACGCCACACTTCTGGATTCAGTAGAACCAGTTTGCTCTCTAACCCAGCGTCTGGCGGTGTGGTGAGATTAGTGTCAGAATGCAGAGTGCCGCAGAGGATGACAGCCGGCACTTGGAGCCAGCTAAGCACTCTGTGAGCTGAAGATGTAACTCTGCAGGGAAGAGGAGGTTTCATGGGACGGGCACCTGCAGGGGAGAGGAGGCCACATGGGACAGGAGCCTGCAGGGGAGTGGAGGCCATATGGGACGGGAGCCTGCAGGGGAGTGTAGGCCACATGGGGTGGGAGCCTGCTGGGGAGTGGAGGCTACATGGGGTGGGAACCTGCAGGGGAGTGGAGGCCACATGGGGTGGGAGCCTGCTGGGGAGAGGAGGACACATGGGACAGGAGCCTGCAGGGAGA
The DNA here is from genome assembly GCF_048569485.1 of Anomaloglossus baeobatrachus. Classification (NCBI taxonomy): domain Eukaryota; kingdom Metazoa; phylum Chordata; class Amphibia; order Anura; family Aromobatidae; genus Anomaloglossus; species Anomaloglossus baeobatrachus. The sequence continues at coordinate 456,720,436 of NC_134356.1, forward strand.
GAAGGCCACATGGGGTGGGAGCCTGCAGGGGAGAGGAGGCCACATAGGACAGGAGCCTGCAGGGGAATGGAGGCCACATGGGGTGGGAACCTGCAGGGGAGTGGAGGCCACATGGGACGGGAGCCTGCAGGGGAGTGGAGGCCACATGGGGTGGGAGCCTGCTAGGGAGTGAAGGCCACATGGGGTGGGAACCTGCAGGGGAGTGGAGGCCACATGGGACGGGAGCCTGCAGGGGAGTGGAGGCCACATGGGGTGGGAGCCTGCTAGGGAGTGAAGGCCACATGGGGTGGGAACCTGCAGGGGAGTGGTGGCCACATGGAGTGGGAGCCTTCAGGGGAGTGGAGGCCGCATGGAATCTGCATGGGAAAAGAGGCAGCATGGGATCTGTATGGGAAGGGATCTGTATGGGAAAGGTTGTCCATTCCATTTTGAGTAGGGTTCCTTTAGTAATAATTTTCAAACATTGTAGAAAAGCTTTCATACAATATGACAAGTAAATAAGAGAATGACACTGACTGAAACAACTGGTACTTGATAGGAAAGTGAAGGTATAGGAAGAGTAAGAAGGGAAAAGTTTTTATTATTAATTACTTGTATTTTGTGGTTGAGAAAAGTGCGCAAAATGGGTGTGGCTTACAAAATGAGTGTGGTTACAGAATGGGGTGTGGTTTCAAATGGGCGGGGTTTACAGAGAACTTGTTGGTAAAAATTTGAATCCCACCCATGCATAGTTCTATGGGTGGTTGTTAAACACTGGACTGCACTCGGATGTCATTTGAGTGCAGTCCAATATACGCCGAGACAGACAATGGAGAAGATAGAGAGATAAATCTCTATGTCTTCTCCACAGCTGTGAGCAGATTGACCATGCTCCCTGACGAAGGTATGCCAAAATATGCGTTGGGACGGGACTTGGTGCCATCTGCAGCTGTTTGGTCATGAATGCAGGTAATCGCCCTTAATTTAATACTATCACTGCTATTATGCATATCTACAGATGATTACCCCTTGGTGGTGTCACTAGCATTATTATGGGATTTTCCTTTATGCATTTGCATGTACTGTAATTGTTATCTGATTTATACTTTGAGATATATATATATATATATATATATATATATATATATATATATATATATATATATATATACTGCATATATGCTTCCAGGATACACATTATCTGCATATTGGCATTTTGGTAGAATTTGCACATTTGCACTTTATACCTTATGTATACCCGCTGTTTTTGGCAATAATGGGTTTAAAATAGACAATGGAGAAGATAGAGAGATTAATCTCTCTGTCTTCTCCACACCTGTGATCAGATTCTCACATGTAAGAGAATTGGAGCACAGTGGAACACCCATACCGGCATCTATGCACTGTCCTGACCCCCCCTTCCTTCTCTCACCTGCCTGGCCGTCCCTGGTTCATGCTGCTGTCTCCTGGGGCCTGCACACACCACACAGGCCTCCTGGGAATGCCCGTACACAGCGGCATGGTGCCACACCCCTTTTCTTAAAGGACCAGTGTGCCCTGACCCAGAAGTGCCTCGCAGACTAGATGAGAGATTTCAGGTATGTAAGGCACCTTCCCCTTAAGGGAAGCACCTGGGCAACAAGTTCCTACCATTGCTAGTTCTGCTAGTTCTCAGGTCCTATTGTGCTGCTGTCTTTGTGCGGTGTTCTGCTGCTGGTTCGTCTCTGTGTGTTCAGTTCATTGTCAGTCTGCTGCTGCAACCATCCTCACCAGCCGGCTACCACGATATCCACTGCTGCAAGCATCCACACCAGCCAGCCATCACGATACCCGCTGCTGCAAGTGTCCGCATCGGCCGCTGCTACAGTATCCATACATACATAACAGTCATATCCACTATCCCGGCTTCTTCTATTGCTATTACCAGAAACTATATAGTATCCGTGGCGCCAGTTGCCGAGGTACGCTTACCAGCAAGTGTACCTACTGCCCCCAGAGGAGGCAGTAGTGAAGACTCGATGGCCGTTCCAGTTCGGTCCTCCAGGTAAGTGAATGGTACTTTTGGTCTAGTGGAGCCACTAACACCATGCTCGCTCAGCGAGCATAACACACAGAAAAAAGACACTCGATTCACGCTTGCAGCAAAATTTGAGCCGAATGTCATTAGCATCTAATTCTCTCGCATGAGAGACACAACGGATGTTATACGCTAGTGAGATAGGGTGAGGCTAGAAGGGCAGCAATGGCATGCTTACTATACAGCTGAAAACGTAAGCATTAGTGTTGAGCGAGTATGCTTGTCACTACTCGGTACTCGCACGAGTATCACTGTACTTGGGCTACTCGGCGGGGACCGAGTAATCTCGTGATACTTGTGCTGTACTCGTGGTCTTCAACCCAGCATGTTGGCGCTCTTTTGAGAGCCAGCCCTCATGCAGGGATTGGCTGGCAGACCACTGCAATGCCACAGCCCTGTTAGTTGTGGAATTGCAGTGATTGGCCGGCCTGCACAGCGTGACCGAGCCTTTATACCGGCGGGCGCGCTATGCTCTGCACACAGCCATCCAGACAGTCAGTGCAGGGAGAGTGTTGCTGCTTCAGGGAAAGGTTTGCTGCCCTTTATAGTTATTTCCGTAGCAGGGCTGCAAACAGTGTGACCAGAAGTCCTTCTCAGGACTATTGTAGTTGTATACAGGCAGGCAGGGTATAGCCAGGTCGGAATACAGGCTAGTGACCAGAAGAGTCCTTCTCAGGACTATTGTAGCTGTATACAGGTAGGCAGGCAGGGTATATAGCCATTCCTAGTGGTGACCGTATACCAGCCTTCATCATATCTGGGGCTGGTGTACACAGTCTAAAACAGTCCTGATAGTGTCAGACTTCTCAGTAATTGTCGCTCCTAAAAACCTGTTAGGTTCTTAGTGCGTCCGTGCTTGTATTTAAAAACCGCACGTGTGTGCCTGTCGGTGGCAGCGTACAGGTGCACGTTTTGCACAAACTAGTATATAACGCACAAGTCTAGTGAATAATACACGTCAGTCAGTAGTGTCTGATAGTGTCAAACTTCTCAGTAATTGTCGCTCCTATAAACCTGTTCGGTTCTTAGTGCGTCCGTGCTTGCATTTAAAAACCGCACATGTGTGCCTGTCGGTGGCAGCGTATAGGTGCACGTTTTGCACAAACTAGTATATAACGCACAAGTCTAGTGAATAATACACGTCAGCAGTGTCTGATAGTGTCAAACTTCTCAGTAATTGTCGCTCCTAAAATCCTGTTAGGTTCTTATTGCGTCCGTGCTTGCATTTAAAAACCGCACGTGTGTGGCAGTCGGTGGCAGCGTCAGGCTCCACATTGTCCCTAGATAGAGACGTGCATGATGGCCTGTAAACCTGAAGTGCCCATTGTAAGGAAGTGGGTCTATTGTAGTATAGCCCTTAGGCAGGGCAGCCAAAAATTTGGAGGCTCCACATAGTCCCTGGATAGAGACGTGCATGAGGGCCTCAAAACATTGTTCCCAAAGGAGCGGGTCTCCTGTCGTTGTAATGCCCATTCTGAAAGAATGGGCGAAAAAATTTGCCACTGGGGGTATACCTGAAACAACGGCCTAACTATTGTAACGGTCATCATGGTGGCGCATGAGGAGAAGGAGGAGCAGTCCAGCGATTAGCCAAAGTCCAGAAGTGTGTACCCATGGGTGAGTGGAGGTACATGGCAAATTCCCGTTACAAACTTTAAATTCCGCTGTCATTTGCTGGTGAAGTCTGGCCCAATCCAACCCTTGTTCATCTTGATCAGAGTCAGCCTGTCAGCATTTTCAGTTGACAGGCGGGTGCGTTTATCTGTAATGATTCCACCTAAAAACACGCTCTGACAAAACGCTAGCGGCAGGGCAGGCCAGGACTTCCAAGGCGTAGAGAGCCAATTCATGCCACGTTTCCAGCTTGGATACCCAATAATTGTAAGGCACAGAGGAATGTCGGAGTACAGTTGTTCGATCTGCAAGGTACTCCTTGAGCATCTGGGCAAACTTAGAATTTCTTGTGGCACTACCCCGCACCTCAGGGGCTGTGGTATGTGAGGGGCTGAGAAAACTGTCCCACATCTTAAAGACTGTTCCCCTATCTCTGGCGGATTGGACTTGTGCCCCTCTTGGCTGTACGCCTTGGTTGTCCACTGATTCCTGACCTATGCCACTAGCGTTTTGTGAGGGGAATGCTTTGCCTACTTCCGTGACTATGGCCTTCTGGAACTGCTGCATTTTGCCTGACCTCTCCGCCTCGAGAATAAGAGACATAAAGTTCTCCTTTTAGCGTGGGTCTAACAGTGTTACCACCCACTAATGATTGTCGGCCAAGATGTTCTTAACGCGAGGGTCACGAGACAGGCAGCTTACCATAAAGTCAGCCATGTGCGCCAGACTCTTAACAGCCATCACTTCAGTATCCTGACCAACACGATGACTGAACATGCTGTCCTCCTCCTCCTCATCATCTACCCTGTCCTCTGGCCAGCCACGCTGAACCGAGGATATGACTGCATGTCATATCCTCAATTTGGCCGGAGAGTTGCTCCGTGTCTTCATCCTCCTCCTCGTCATAGTCCTCCACTGCACGTTGTGATGAGACGAGGCTGGGCTGTGTGTTATCACCCACACCCACTACTGTTTCTTGCTCCAACTCATCGCGCTCCGCCTGCAATGCATCATGTTTGTTTTTGAGCAGAGACTGTTTTAGAAGGCAGAGAAGCGGTATGGTGACGCTAATAATGTCGTCATCGCCGCTCACCATCTTGGTGGAGTCCTCAAAGTTTTGGAGGATGGTACATAGGTCGGACATCCATCTCCACTCCTCAGGTGTTATGTGTGGAGTTTGACCCATTTCCCGACAGCTTAGGTGATGCAGGTACTCAACAACTGCCCTCTTCTGCTCACATATCCTGACCAACATGTGCAGAGTTGAATTCCAATGCGTGGGGACATCACACACCAGTCTGTGAGCCGGAAGATGCAAATGGCACTGAAAGCCGGCAAGGCCGGCTGAAGCAGTAGGTGACTTTCGAAAATGTGCAGACAGGTGGCGAACTTTTACCAGCAGATCAGACAGCTCTGGGTATGACTTTATAAACCGCTGAACCACGAGGTTGAGCACATGGGCCACACATGGAACATGTGTCAGCTGGCCTCGCCTCAAAGCCGCCACCAGGTTCCGGCCATTGTCACACACGACCTTTCCTGGCTTTAGGTTCAGAGGTGTGAGCCAGTGATCTGCCTGCTGTTTCAGAGCTGTCCACACCTCTTCTGCATTGTGGGGTTTGTCACCTATGCAGATTAGCTTCAGCACAGCCTGTTGCCGCTTCGCCGAGGCAGTGCTGCAGTGCTTCCAGCTTGGGACTGGTGTGGAGGGTAAAGTGGATGAGGATGCGCAGGAGGAGGAGGAGGCTGAGGATCATGACATTCCGGAGCTGTAGAGTGTAGGTGAAACCCTGACTGAGGTAGGGCCTGCAAACCTTGGTGTGGGAAGGACGTGTTCCGTCCCTCGCTCAGACTGGGTCCCAGCTTCCACAATATTAACCCAGTGTGCCATCAACGAGATGTAGCGGCCTTGCCCACAAGCACTTGTCCACGTGTCTGTGGTTAGGTGGACTTTGGCTGAAACAGCATTGTTCAGGGTACGTGTGATGTTTTGTGACACGTGGTTATGTAATGCGGGGACGGTACACCGGGAGAAATAGTGGCGGCTGGGGACCGAGTAACGTAGGACCGCTGCCGCCATCAGGTCGCGGAATGCTTCTGTCTCCACCAGCCTAAAAGGCAACATTTCCAGCGCAAGCAGTCGCGAAATGTTAGCATTTAGAAGTGTGGCATGTGGGGCGTTGGCGGTGTATTTGCGCCTGCGTTCAAAGGTTTGCTGAATGGTTAACTGAACACTGCGCTGGGACAAGGACGTGCTTGATGATGGTGTTATATCTGCTTGGGCAACTGCAGGTGCAGGGCCGGAGGCTTGTTCGCGGGCAGCATGGACAGGGAATTAGCTCGCATGCACAACAAGCGAAGACGTAGCAGTGACATCAGCAAGCACTGCTCCTCGACTCTGTTGTACTTCCCACAAAGTCGGGTGCTTGGCTGACATGTGCCTGATCATGCTGGTGGTGGTCAGGCTGCTAGTTTTGGTACCCCTGCTGATGCTGGCATGGCAGGTGTTGCAAATGGCCTTTTTAGAATCAACTGGAGCCAACTTAAAAAACTGCCAGACTCGGGAAGACCTAACATTTGTACAGGCACCTTGTGTCGTGTTGTTGTTCCGGGTAACGGTTGCCTGACTTCTGCCTGGGGCCACCACCCTGCTTCTTACTGCCTGTTGGGATGCTATGCCTCCCTCCCCCTGTGCACTGCTGTCCTCGCTCTGCATATCCTCCTGCCAGGTTGGGTCAGTTACTGGATCATCCACCACGTCGTCTTCCTCTTCCGCACCCTGCTCCTCCTCCTGACTTCCTGACAATTGTGTCTCATCATCGTCCATCCCTTGTTGAGACACATTGCCAACTTCGTGAGAACGTGTCTGCTCAAAATGGGCATCTGTACATACAATCTTGTCATGACCCACTTCAACAGGAGCTGGCGAGAGGCCAGAATGTGTGAATGGAAACGTGAACAGCTCTTCCGAGTGTCCGTGGACGTGTACTCGGCCTGGTGGTAGGAAGGAGGATCAGGTTCTGAAATGTGCGGTGCAGTATCACGGCTACTGACACTTGACCGTGTGGAAGACAGAGTGTTTGTGGTGGTGCCAATCTGACTGGAAGCATTATCCGCTATCCAACTAACAACCTGTTGACACTGGTCTTGGTTCAAGAGCGGTGTACTGCTGCGGTCCCCAAGAATTTGGGACAGGATGTGCGAGCGAGTAGATGTGGCCCTTTGTTGTGGCGAAATTAGAGCTTGCACACGACCTCGGTCTCTGCCTGCACCACCATCACGTCCACTTCCTTGTTCGTTGCCAATGCCCTTGCACATTTTGCAATGCTGTGCTGATGTGTATTCACTAGACTTGTGCGTTATATCCAAGTTTGTGCAAAACGCACACAAGTGCACCTGAACGCTGCCACCAACAGGCACACACGTGCGGTTTTTAAATGCAAGCATGGACGCACTAAGATCCTAACAGGTCTCTATCCAGGGACAATGTGGAGCCTCCCAATTTTTGGCTGCTCTGCCAAAGGGCTATACTACAATAGTCCCACTTCCTTACAATGGGCACTTCTGGTTTACAGGCCATCATGCACGTCTCTATCCAGGGACAATGTGGAGCCTCCCAATTTTTGGCTGCCCTGCCAAAGGGCTATACTAAAATAGACCCACTTCCTTACAATGGGCACTTCTGGTTTACAGGCCATCATGCACGTCTCTATCCAGGGACAATGTGGAGCCTCCCAATTTTTGGCTGCCCTGCCAAAGGGCTATACTACAATAGACCCACTTCCTTACAATGGGCACTTCTGGTTTACAGGCCATCATGCACGTCTCTATCCAGGGACAATGTGGAGCCTCCCAATTTTTGGCTGCCCTGCCAAAGGGCTATACTACAATAGACCCACTTCCTTACAATGGGCACTTCTGGTTTACAGGCCATCATGCACGTCTCTATCCAGGGACAATGTGGAGCCTCCCAATTTTTGGCTGCCCTGCCAAAGGGCTATACTACAATAGACCCACTTCCTTACAATGGGCACTTCTGGTTTACAGGCCATCATGCACGTCTCTATCCAGGGACAATGTGGAGCCTCCCAATTTTTGGCTGCCCTGCCAAAGGGCTATACTAAAATAGACCCACTTCCTTACAATGGGCACTTCTGGTTTACAGGCCATCATGCACGTCTCTATCCAGGGACATTGTGGAGCCTCCAAATTTTTGGTTGCCCTGCCAAAGGGCTATACTACAATAGACCCACTTCCTTACAATGGGCACTTCTGGTTTACAGGCCATCATGCACGTCTCTATCCAGGGACAATGTGGAGCCTCCCAATTTTTGGCTGCCCTGCCAAAGGGCTATACTACAATAGACCCACTTCCTTACAATGGGCACTTCTGGTTTACAGGCCATCATGCACGTCTCTATCCAGGGACAATGTGGAGCCTCCCAATTTTTGGCTGCCCTGCCAAAGGGCTATACTAAAATAGACCCACTTCCTTACAATGGGCACTTCTGGTTTACAGGCCATCATGCACGTCTCTATCCAGGGACATTGTGGAGCCTCCAAATTTTTGGCTGCCCTGCCAAAGGGCTATACTACAATAGACCCACTTCCTTACAATGGGCACTTCTGGTTTACAGGCCATCATGCACGTCTCTATCCAGGGACAATGTGGAGCCTCCCAATTTTTGGCTGCCCTGCCAAAGGGCTATACTACAATAGACCCACTTCCTTACAATGGGCACTTCTGGTTTACAGGCCATCATGCACGTCTCTATCCAGGGACAATGTGGAGCCTCCCAATTTTTGGCTGCCCTGCCTAAGGGCTATACTACAATAGACCCACTTCCTTACAATGGGCACTTCAGGTTTACAGGCCCTCATGCACGTCTGTATGCAGGGGCATTGGTGAACCTCACAATTTTGGACTGCCCTGGCAAAGGAAAATACTACAAAGACTCACTTCCTCAAAATGGGCACATTAGACTCAAGAGGCCTTCATGTACGTCTCTTCTCAGGGACATCGGAGTGCCACACAATGTTTTCATGTAAAATCTTTCATGTAATCTCCAAAAGTAACATACACCAGCTCTATCTCACTATTGGATATGTGCCCTTAACATTCCCGCCATGAAAATTCATTTTGGTGTCATTTTTGAAGGTTTTCTGGTGAGTCCGTAAAAATGGCGTAAAACGCGGACAAAATTGTTCACAGCTGTGACTTTTGAGTGATAAATGCTTCAAGGGGTCTTCCCCATGCTGTTGCCATGTCATTTGAGCACTCTTCTGAGACTTTTGTGACATTTTTAGGGTTTCTACATGCTGCCGGGGGGTCATTTCATAAAAATACTCGGGTCTCCCATAGGATAACATTGGGCTCGGTGCTCGGGCCGAGTACACGAGTATCTTGGGATGCTCGGCCCGAGCCTCGAGCACCCGAGCTTTTTAGTACTCGCTCATCACTAGTAAGCATAATGAGAATGCGCTTGCTTTTGAGTTCTTAAATGGGCTCAACCTTTGGCCAGGGAACAGAGGTTACACCTGTCTCAGTCCCGGGCTCTCTTGGCTTTTTTGGCTGGCAGTGCTTATTGTAGAACTTGAAGGGACACTGTAACAGAGTTATATTGACTTCAAAGGTAATAATACATCAATGAAATCTATGAAAATCATTGGCCTCTGTGTGTACGGAGCAAGTTGCACTACAAGGGAAATAATCACCGTAGCCAGTGAAATTCATAGGTGAAGGAGTGCGATGACTTACAGTAAGTCCAATGTTGGGAGGGGATGGATGTGTGCTGTTCCTTTGACATCTTCAGATTACGTTTAGCGGAAATTTGATTTTTCTGGCTCCATTTTGTATCCACTCATCTACATATCCAATGCGGCTAGCACTGCCACCTACACAAAATGGATGAGACTACTGCATGTTGTGCTCTGTTTGATGGTCCGTGTGCACTAGCACATTGTCATTTAATTTTCAGTGTGCTGTCTGCTGTGCACAAGGACTAAAACTACATTTGTTTGACCAAGGCATTCCAGTACTGACTGTATCAGTCAAGCAGAAATTGCTCTTGTCTATGCAAATGTTGTACCAAGGTTACCCATGTGTTCTATAACCCTTTTAGGGGTACTTCACACACAGCGAGATCGCTACTGAGATCGCTGCTGAGTCACGTTTTTTGTGACCTCATTAGCGATCTCGCTGTGTGTGACACTGAGCAGCGATCTGGCCCCTGCTGTGAGATCGCTGCTCGTTACACACAGCGCTGGTTCGTTTTTTTATTGTTGCTCTCCCGCTGATAAGCACACATCGCTCTGTGTGACAGCGAGAGAACAACAATCCTGAATGTGAAGGGAGCAGGAGCCGGCGTCTGACAGCCTGCGGTAAGCTGTAACCAAGGTAAACATCGGGTAACCAAGGTGGTTACCCGATATTTACCTTCGTTACCAGCCTCCGCAGCTCTCATGCTGCCAGTGCCGGCTCCTGCTCCCTGCACACGCTAAGTTAAGCGGTGTGAGCTGGTAACTAAGGTAAACATCGGGTAACCATACCCGATGTTTACCTTAGTTACCAGTGTCCGGAGCTTCCAGACGCCGGCTCCGTGCAAGCGCAGTGTCGCTTGCACGTCGCTGCTGGCTGGGGGCTGGTCACTGGTCGCTGGTGAGATCTGCCTGTTTGACAGCTCACCAGCAACCATATAGCGATGCAGCAGCGATCCTGACCAGGTCAGATCGCTGGTCGGATCGCTGCTGCATCACTAAAGTGTGAAGGTACCCTTAGGCTCTGTGCGCACGTTGCGTTTTTTCATGCATTTTGGCATTGTTTTAAATTGCAGTGTAAATGCATGCGTTGTGCTTCCCCAGCAAAGTCTATGAGAAGTCAGCAAATTCCATGTGCACGTTGCTTTTTTAAATGCAGTGTTTTGGATGCCAAATATTTGACAAAATCGATATGTTTAAAAAACAAATGTCACTTCTTTTGTGCGTTTTGGTTGCATTTTCCACCCATTGAAATCAATGGGGTGTGTCAAAATGCAACCCAAATGTTTAGCTGTGCATTTGTACTGCATTTTTGTTGCGTTTTGCATGCTTTTTTGACAAACAAAACGCAGGTCTTTTGGTCTCTCTCTCTCTCTGTCGATGTCAGTCTCTCTCTCTCTGTCCATGTCGCTCTCGATCTCTCTCTGTCGGGCAGTCTCTCCTTGTCTCTTTCATACTCTCAGATCCCTTATCACCGGCGTGGCGTGGCGGCTTCTCCTGCTTTGAAAATGACGGCCGCTCATTATTCCATCTCGTATTCCCTGCTTCCCGGGCCCACTGGCACCAATGATTGGTTGCATTCAGACGAGACACCCACACAGAGTTACAGCTGTCTCACTGCAACCAATCACAGCCGCCGATGGTCGGGTCTATATCGTGCAGTAAAATAAATAAAAAAATGACGTGTGGTCCCCCCCAAATTTGGATACCAGTCAAGGTAAAGCCACACGGCTGAAAGCTAGTATTCTCAGGATGGGGAACTCCCCAGCCTAAAAATATCAGCCAGCAGCCACCCGGAATTTCCGCATCCATTACATGCGACAGTCCCGTCACTCTACCCAGCTCATCCCGAATTGCCCTGGTGCGGTGGCAATTGGGGGTAATAAGGAGTTAATGGTAGTCCATAGCTGCCACTAAGTCCTTGGTTAATCATGGCAGGCGTCTATGAGACATCCCCATGATTAATCTGTAAGTTAAAGAAAATAAACACATACACCTAAAAAATCCTTTATTTGGAATAAAAGAAAAAAAAATCACCCTTTTTCACCACTTTATTAAAATCTCCAAACACCCCTTCAGGTCCGACGTAATCCACATGAGGTCCCACGACGCATCCAGCTCTGCTACATCGGCAGCTGACAGCGAGCAGCCGCAGACCACGACCGCTCTCTGTCAGCTCCACGGAGCAACTGAAGTGAGTCGCGCTATCAGCGGTGACGCCACTCAGGTTACCAGTGGCCACCGCTGGATCCTCCAACTGTGACAGCAAGTCGCCCGAGTGACTGAAGTGATCAGCGGTGCTCGCACTCAGGTGATTTGTGGTCTCGAGTGGAGGACTCAAGCTGGCCGCGGGAAACCTGAGTGATGGCTCCGCTGATCACTTCATTCACTCAGGGGATTTGCGGTCACCGGGTGACTGCAAATCAGGCCGCAGCACACAGACAGAGCCACGTGATGACAATGAAGTCAGGTGAAGTTCATCTGAGTTCCTTCTGATTGCGCAGCTCTGTCTCGCAGCCAGCCATGCTCTATGGGGAAGTAGCAGAGCCGAGTGGGAACGCACTGTCAAACATGCATCCAAAATGCATTCAAAACGCATCCAAAATGCATGCGTTTTGGATGCATTTTTTTGTCAAACGCGGTGTTTACAGTTGTCAAAACACTGCAGTTTATTTGTCAAGCCAGAACGCAGCGTGTGCACATAGCCTTATTCTGCTCTGTATAGGCATCCAGCAAAGATATGCACATATGCAACAAAATAGTATTTCAGGGGTTTAGGTGTCTTGCTAATTTCTCCTAAAAAGGGGCTGAAGGCCCGTACTTACGAAGCGCTCATCGATATCCTAATCAGGCGCGAATACTAAGATTTTTTTATAGCAAGATATTATTTATTTTAATATCACATGAATAATCAATGGTACATAGGCATTAGCACTACTTTATAGTCATAGAATCTTATACAATAACAGAAATATGCATCAACATTACCGTATGTTGTAGCACGCCTTTCTCATCGGAGGGACTCGATTAGTGAGAAGGAAAACAACTCGGCCTCTGCATCACAGGAACAGTGCGTCCACTTTGAGCGTCCTTGAAAAATGTCCCTATCTCACTAAGCGAGCCCTGTATTTTTATATTCTACTTTGTACATTGTGTTCGTCGTGTGCACCGAGTATTGCAATTGGTGACCAGCATGTAATTGCTGAGTCATGGTCATGTAACCTGACCACACGCTGTTGTGGGCACCAGTAGCTTCCTACACCTGTCGCTAATTGACCACTGTCTGACCACTGATTTCCTGCATGTGTTGCAATTTGCTGTGAATTTCACATCGCCAGTTTCCTACACATGTTTCTAACTAACCACGAGTTTCCTGCATATGTTCAACTGTAAGCGTTCCTTCCTCATAATCAAGACCTGCTCATCATGGTGAAATTGGGTCAACCAGAGGACACCTCTCTGATACTGAGTTTTGGATGGATCAAATAATACCTGTGATCACTATCTTTTGATTAGGATCCCTATCTAATCACACTCATTCTTCAGTCATATCACATTGGTATCACTTTAGGCTAGGCCCAAACAGTGATATTCAGGTGCATGCTCTGAAAGAAAAGTAAAAGTGAATCGTGAACATCCGGGTGCAGATATTAAACTGGCAGGTGAATATTTTTAGGTACAGCAGAATGTTTTCATATACAGTCATATGAAAAAGTTTGGGCACCCCTATTAATGTTAACCTTTTTTCTTCATAACAATTTGGGTTTTTGCAACAGCTATTTCAGTTTCATATATGTAATAACTGATGGACTGAGTAATATTTCTGGATTGAAATGATGTTTATTGTACTAACAGAAAATGTGCAATCCGCATTTAAACAAAATTTGACCGGTGCAAAAGTATGGGCACCTCAACATAAAAGTGACATTAATATTTTGTAGATCCTCCTTTTGCAAAAATAACAGCCTCTAGTCGCTTCCTGTAGCTTTTAATGAGTTCCTGGATCCTGAATGAAGGTATTTTTGACCATTCCTGTTTACAAAACACTTCCAGTTCAGTTAAGTTTGATGGTCGCCGAGCATGGACAGCATGCTTCAAATCATCCCACAGATGTTCAATGATATTCAGGTCTGGGGACTGGGATGGCCATTCCAGAACATTGTAATTGTTCCTCTGAATGAATGCTGGAGTAGATTTGGAGTGGTGTTTTGGATCATTGTCTTGCTGAAATAGCCATCCCCTGCGTAACTTCACCTTCGTCACTGATTCTTGCACATTATTGTCAAGAATCTGCTGATACTGAGTTGAATCTATGCAACCCTCAACTTTAACAAGATTCCCGGTGCCAGCATTGGCCACACAGCCCCAAAGCATGATGGAACCTCCACCAAATTTTACTGTGGGTAGCAAGTGCTTTTCTTGGAATGCCATGTTTTTTTGCCTCCATGCATAACGCCTTTTTGTATGACCAAACAACTCAATCTTTGTTTCATCAGTCCACAGCACCTTCGTCCAAAATGTAACTGGTTTGTCCAAATGTGCTTTTGCATACCTCAGGCGACTCTGTTTGTGGCGTGCTTGCAGAAATGGCTTCTTTCGCATCACTCTCCCATACAGCTTCTCCTTGTGCAACGTGCGTTGTATTGTTGACCGATGCACAGTGACACCATCTGCAGCAAGATGATGCTGCAGGTCTTTGGAGGTGGTCTGTGGATTGTCCTTGACTGTTCTCACCATTCTTCTTCTCTGCCTTTCTGATATTTTTCTTGGCCTGCCACTTCTGGGCTTAACAAGAACTGTACCTGTGTTCTTCCATTTCCTTACTATGTTCCTCACAGTGGAAACTGACAGTTTAAATCTCTGAGACAACTTTTTGTATCCTTCCCCTGAACAACTATGTTGAATAATCTTTGTTTTCAGATCATTTGAGAGTTGTTTTGAGGAGCCCATGATGCCACTCTTCATAGGAGATTCAAATAGGAGAACAACTTGCAAGTGGCCACCTTAAATACCTTTTCTCATGATTGGATACACCTGCCTATGAAGTTCAAAGCTCAATGAGGTTACAAAACCAATTTAGTGCTTCAGTAAGTCAGTAAAAAGTAGTTAGGAGTGTTCAAATCAAGAAATTGATAAGGGTGCCCATACTTATGCACCTGTCAAATTTTGTTTAAATGCGGCTTGCACATTTTCTGTTAGTACAATAAACCTCATTTCAATCCAGAAATATTACCAAGTCCATCAGTTATTAGATATATGAAACTGAAATAGCTGTTGCAAAAACCCAAATTGTTATAAAGAAAAAAGGTTAACATTAATAGGGGTGACCAAACTTTTTCATATGACTGTAGCTACTGCATTCAGTTTGCATTTAATGTGTGACGGTGGTGATTGGGTGCCGGATGTTTCACAACTCATCAATTAATGGACATGATGCAACAAATTGTAAGTCTGTATGTACAGGGCTCCTACCTAAGGTACCTGGTAAGAAAATGTATGGTGGGTACATTGGACTGAGTCAGGTGTATGCAAGCTGGCAGGTATCAGTACACGTGACGCCATTGGTTCCTATGCTGAAATATGCACAGCTGTAATACACCTTTAAAGGGTTATTTCCAGAATTGAAAATCATTACCTATCAACAGGATAACATTCTGATTGGCGAACTCCAAACACTAACCCTGATGATTTTTTTTATGCTGTATACTTTCGCTGCAAAAAAACCCCCAAAAACACATTGTCTTAGGCCACATGAACACGTTGAGTATTTGATGAGGAGTGGAACAATCAGAGGAAAAGTATAATAGAAATACGGCACCACTTCTGTATTTAACACCCACTCCCGGTTTTGGCTTACAAATATAGAGGTAAAAAAAGACACTAAATGCTCAACGTGTGCACGTGGCCTTACAGTTTCAGCAAAGTGGGTGGGATTTATAGAAATCTTGTGCCCACTGTGCTTTTTTTCTCCATGCAGTGTAAATTGACCTAGGTGCATGTTTAAGGCTATGTGTGCACTAGAAAGTGACTTTTTCTTAAGGAAAATCCAGACCCTTTTAAAGAATCCCGCGGTAAAAAAAAACGCACGAAAACCGCAGCGAAATTCGCATGTGGTTTTACCTCGGTTTGCCGCAGATTTACCGCAGGTTGGTCCCTGCGGATTTTTACCATTATCTATGGCAAAAACCACAGGTGCCTGCAGAAAAGAAGTGATATGCTCATTAATTTCACAACGGAAAATCCGCGGGTATAAAAAAATGCAGTGTGCGCACAGCATTTTTTAAAACCCAAAGGATTTGCTGGGGAATGACTGCAGCAAGGATAGACACATTTTCTGCAGCAAATCCGCGGCAAAATCGCGTGCGCACAGGGCCTAAACTCTGCAATCTGTGAATTGCTTTTGCGACCATGCTGAGTTTTACGTGCAGATTTTCACCATAGAATTGCATTAGATGCTGAATATTTGTAGATTAAATACGCATATGCATTTTGATTATGCTTCCATTGCGGAAAAACGCATGTAAACCACATATGACTGTATGAATAAAGTCTTGTCAAAATCAAATATCAGTAATTATCAAAACCGACGCAGCTTAATTTAAAACTTAACATAGCAAGTAGAAACAAAAACTACAGTATCAAAAATGAGATAAAAGCGCATGTTAAAAAAACCCAAAACACTCAAAAAAGCAAGTAGCCAGTTTAGGCCGGTTTCACACATCCGGCATTTCACCACTTTGCCGGATCCGTCACACTGCAGTACAGTGCAATACAGTACAATGGCAGCGCGACAAGCTCTGGTCACATGACAGCATGTGACCGGAGCTTGCCGCGATGCCATTGTACTGTATTGCTGTATTGAACTCTACTGGAGTGTGACGGATCCGGCAAAGCGGCAAAATGCCAGATGTGTGAAACCGGCCTTAGCTAAAAACTTAAAAAATGCTTCAGAAAATCCGCACCATGAAGATTTCACCAAATATTCACGATGGGAATGTAGCCAAAGACCCCCCCCCCCTTCACTGATCCCAATAACGGGGCTTTGAATGCCTTACTGGAAAGGAACATTGTCTAGCTGACAGGCTGACAAATACAGAGCGCTGAACACAACTATTCCAGCTTTCCCATAAAGAATTAATGGATCTATGGCACGAACGCCTGATCTCTGCTCCATTCCGATGGGGCAGTTCAGAGTTTTCCGGCCTCGATAAAAAATTCCTAACTACTACAAATGAAGACTTGCCACACACCCCTGCAACTAGCTCCTGGCCACCAGGTTTTGTCATCTCTTCTGAACCACCACAGGCTCCTGGTGAAAGGAGCAATCTAGTCACATCATTAATAAACTGTAATCACCTAGGAGCCCTCCATTATAATACATTGTGCAAGTAACTACTCTCATTTCCATACATGTGGTGTGGAGATGTAGTTTTAGATTCTAGCAGTGAATGCACCAGCCTATCCTATGGTTATTTGTATAAATGCAAATACTAAAACAACGTATAAAGCATAAGAAAGTCTATGGACACAATCATAGCAACCTCTATCACTTGTCCTCAGACACAGCTTCCTCACTCGTTCTCATCTCACTCCTTCCTCTCCTCAGACGCAGCTCCCTTCTATAGCTCCCTTATACCTTCTCCTCAGACACAGCTCCCTCACTCCTTCCTCTCCTCATCCACAGCTCCCTCACGCCTTCCTCTCCTCATCCACAGCTCCCTCACTCCTTTCCCTCCTCATCCACAGCTCCCTCACTCCTTCCTCTCCTTATCCACAGCTCCCTCACTCCTTATCCACAGCTCCCTCACTCCTTCCTCTCCTCATCCACAGCTCCCTCACTCCTTCCTCTCCTCATCCACAGCTCCCTCACTCCTTTCCCTCCTCATCCACAGCTCCCTCACTCCTTCCTCTCATCATCCACAGCTCCCTCACTCCTTCCTCTCCTCATCCACAGCTCCCTCACTCCTTATCCTCATCCACAGCTCCCTCACTCCTTATCCTCATCCACAGCTCCCTCACTCCTCCTCAGACACAGCTCCCTCACTCCTTCTCCTCATCCACAGCTCCCTCACTCCTTCTCCTCAGACACAGCTCCCTCACTCCTTCTCCTCAGACACAGCTCCCTCACTCCTTCTCCTCAGACACAGCTCCCTCACTCCTCCTCAGACACAGCTCCCTCACTCCTTCTCCTCAGACACAGCTCCCTCACTCCTCCTCAGACACAGCTCCCTCACTCCTTCTCCTCAGACACAGCTCCCTCACTCCTCCTCATCCACAGGTCCCTCACTCCTTCCTCTCCTCATCCACAGCTCCCTCGCTCCTTCCTCTCCTCATCCACAGCTCCCTCACTCCTTCTCCTCAGACACATTTGCAAAATCATGTCTGCTCTCTATCTGAAACTTAACCTTTCCAAAACTGAACTTCTTCTTTTTCCTCCATCTTCCAACCTTCCTAAACCTGACATCTCCCTCTCTGTGTGTGGCACCATGATAACTCCTAGGCAGCAGGCCCACTGTCTGGGTGTTATACTTGACACTGATCTCTCCTTCAACTCCCACATACAATCTCTTGTCCGCTCCTGCCGCTTGCACCTCAAGAACATCTCTAGAATCCGCCCCTTTCTCACAATGGAAACGACAAAAACCCTCACTGTGGCCCTGATCCACTCTCGCCTTGACTATTGTAACAATCTATTAATTGGTCCCCCCCTAACTAGACTCTCTCCTCTACAGTCCATCCTTAATGCAGCAGCCATGTTCACCTATCTGGCTAACCGCTACTCGGATGCCTCTGCTCTGTGCCAGTCATTGCACTGGCTGCCCATATATCATAAGATCCAATTCAAATTGCTTGTTTTCACCCACAAAGCTCTCCACAGTGTGGCACCCCCCTACATCTCCACCCTCCTCTCTGTCTATCACTCCACCCGTTCTCTACGCTCTGCAAATGACTCTCGACTAAAATCCACACTAATTCGAACCTCTCACTCCCGGATCCAAGACTTCTCCCGAGCTGCACCAACCCTCTCGAACGCTCTACCCCAAGAAGTTAGGACAAATTCCAACTTACTCAGCTTCAGACGCACCCTAAAAACGCATCTTTTTAGGGCGGCCTATGACACTCCCTAGCCAAACTAAATTCACATAGTCCCTCTACAACTTCTCCCAACATAACTCCACGTCGAACTCCATGGCACCCAAATGCATCTAAAGGTTCTGGGCAACTGGTCCAGGAAACCATTATCTATTTATCTATCCCCCATTTCCTTGAGATGGCTGGATTGTCATTGTAAATAAGCACTTGTACCTTGCCACCCCCCCCATCTCATTGTAGATTGTAAGCTCTCCTGAGCAGGGTTGTCTTTTTTTTTTCTCTCTAAATATTGTATTTTCCATAACTGTTACTTGCTTGTATACGATCCTCCTGAATTGTAAAATTGTAAAGCGCTGCAGAATATGTTGGCGCTATATAAATAAAGGTTATTGTTATTATAGACACAGCTCCCTCACTCCTCCTCAGACACAGCTTCCTCACTCCTTCCTCTCCTCATCCACAACTCCCTCACTCCTTCCTCTCCTCATCCACAGCTCCCTCACTCCTTCTTCTCAGACACAGCTCCCTCAGTCCTTCCTCTCCTCATCCACAGATCCCTCAGTCCTTCCTCTCCTCATCCACAGCTCCCTCAGTCCTTCCTCTCCTCATCCACAGCTCCCTCACTCCTTCCTCTCCTCAGACACAGCTCCCTCACTCCTTCTCCTCCTCAGACACAGCTCCCTCACTCCTTCTTCTCCTCAGACACAGCTCCCTCACTCCTTCTTCTCCTCAGACACAGCTCCCTCACTCCTTCTCCTCAGACACAGCTCCCTCACTCCTTCTCCTCAGACACAGCTCCCTCACTCCTTCTCCTCATCCACAGCTCCCTCACTCCTTCTCCTCATCCACAGCTCCCTCACTCCTTCTCCTCATCCACAGCTCCCTCACTCCTTCTCCTCATCCACAGCTCCCTCACTCCTTCTCCTCATCCACAGCTCCCTCACTCCTTCTCCTCATCCACAGCTCCCTCACTCCTTCTCCTCATCCACAGCTCCCTCACTCCTTCTCCTCATCCACAGCTCCCTCACTCCTTCTCCTCATCCACAGCTCCCTCACTCCTTCTCCTCATCCACAGCTCCCTCACTCCTTCTCCTCATCCACAGCTCCCTCACTCCTTCTCCTCATCCACAGCTCCCTCACTCCTTCTCCTCATCCACAGCTCCCTCACTCCTTCTCCTCATCCACAGCTCCCTCACTCCTTCTCCTCATCCACAGCTCCCTCACTCCTTCTCCTCATCCACAGCTCCCTCACTCCTTCTCCTCATCCACAGCTCCCTCACTCCTTCTCCTCATCCACAGCTCCCTCACTCCTTCTCCTCATCCACAGCTCCCTCACTCCTTCTCCTCATCCACAGCTCCCTCACTCCTTCTCCTCATCCACAGCTCCCTCACTCCTTCTCCTCATCCACAGCTCCCTCACTCCTTCTCCTCATCCACAGCTCCCTCACTCCTTCTCCTCATCCACAGCTCCCTCACTCCTTCTCCTCAGCCACAGCTCCCTCACTCCTTCTCCTCAGCCACAGCTCCCTCACTCCTTCTCCTCAGCCACAGCTCCCTCACTCCTTCTCCTCATCCACAGCTCCCTCACTCCTTCTCCTCAGCCACAGCTCCCTCACTCCTTCTCCTCAGCCACAGCTCCCTCACTCCTCCTCAGCCACAGCTCCCTCACTCCTCCTCAGCCACAGCTCCCTCACTCCTTCTCCTCAGACACAGCTCCCTCACTCCTTCTCCTCAGACACAGCTCCCTCACTCCTTCTCCTCAGACACAGCTCCCTCACTCCTTCTCCTCAGACACAGCTCTCTCACTCCTTCCTCTCCTCAGACGCAGCTCCCTCACTTCTCATCATCCACAGCTCCCTCACCTCTTTTCTCAGACACAGCTCCCTCACTTCTGCCTCTTCTCATCCATAGTTCCCTCACTTCTTCCTCTCCTTGTCCACAGTTCCCTCACTTCTTCCTCTCATCCATAGTTCCCTCACTTCTTCCTCTCCTCAGACGCAGCTGCCTCACTTCTTCCTCTCCTCATCCATAGTTCCCTCACTTATTCCTCTCCTTGTCCACAGTTCCCTCACTTCTTCCTCTTCTCATCCATAGTTCCCTCACTTCTTCCTCTCCTCATCCATAGTTCCCTCAATTCTTCCTCTCCTCAGACACAGCTGCCTCACTTCTTCCTCTACTCATCCGCAGCTCCCTCACTCGTTCTTTTCCTCAGACGCAGCTGCCTCACTTTTTCTCTCCTCATCCATAGTTCCCTCACTTCTTCCTCTCCTTGTCCACAGTTCCCTCACTTCTTCCTCTTCTCATCCATAGTTCCCTCACTTCTTCCTCTCCTCATCCATAGTTCCCTCAATTCTTCCTCTCCTCAGACACAGCTGCCTCACTTCTTCCTCTCCTCATCCATAGTTCCCTCACTTCTTCCTCTCCTTGTCCACAGTTCCCTCACTTCTTCCTCTTCTCATCCATAGTTCCCTCACTTCTTCCTCTCCTCATCCATAGTTCCCTCAATTCTTCCTCTCCTCAGACACAGCTGCCTCACTTCTTCCTCTACTCATCCGCAGCTCCCTCACTCGTTCCTTTCCTCAGACGCAGCTCCCTCACTCGTTCCTTTCCTCAGACGCAGCTCCCTCACTCGTTCTTTTCCTCATCCACAGCTCCCTCACTTCATCGTCTCCTCAAACAGTTCAATCACTTCTTCCTCTAATCAGAAACAACTCCTTCCCTCTCCTCAGACATCTACAGCTCTCACGACTTCCTCTCATCAGACTGATAGTGCTCCCTTAAGCCTCCCCTCCTCCTCTACATGACGCCTCCTCTCTCTCCGTGCAGCATGTACCCTCCCCTTCAGGTTCAGTGTCTGTGCCACAGTGACAACGTGCAGGATGTATACACCACTATCGTGCTAACTTTTGGCCCCGAGATATGAGTTTTCTCCCGATAATCGTGCTGAGGACTTCTGTAAGTGCAACTCTGCGGGCGGGGATACAGTGTGCGGCGGACCTATGTGGACGAGGAGGCTGCACTCAGCGCATGTGAGTACGGGGTGTGTGCACTCAGTCTTGCTGTATGGGTGTCTGTACTCTGCTCTGTGGGGTGTCTGTACTCAGTCCTGCTCTGTATGGTGTCTGTACTCTGCTCTGTGGGGTGTCTGTACTCTGCTCTGTGGGGTGTCTGCACTCTGCCCTGCTCTGTGGGGTGTCTGTACTCTGCTCTGTGAGGTGTCTGCACTCAGCCCTGCTCTGTGGGGTGTCTGCACTCTGCCCTGCTCTGTGGGGTGTCTGCACTCTGCCCTGCTCTGTGGGGTGTCTGCACTCTGCCCTGCTCTGTGGGGTGTCTGCACTCTGCCCTGCTCTGTGGGGTGTCTGCACTCTGCCCTGCTCTGTGGGGTGTCTGCACTCTGCCCTGCTCTGTGGGGTGTCTGCACTCTGCCCTGCTAGTCTGTGCTTGTTTTGCTGAAAACTGTCCTGTAAGTGGACCTATAGGTGCTTATTGCAGTGGGTACCACATGCCCCATGACAATTGGGCAATAGAGAATATAAGTGCAGCTAAAGCCAAACTATCTTTTCCTCACAATACTTGAACGTGTTGGTGTAGCAAAAAGAATTAGTTTTGATATTCTAGCTTTATGCTTTGTTGGTGTGAGACTGAGTAGGGCTTCTGTAGGATTATACTTACCTGAGGGCTTTATCCAGTTCATTGATATGGGAGAGAAGCTGCAGTGCTCAGCACGGCCACTACTATCAGTCCTGCGCTGTGGAGTATCGAGCATTGTAAACAATGAAGGGAGACAGGGCTTGCCAGGTTTCAATGGCCCCTTTAAACCGCTGATTGGTGGGAAACCAAACATTGATGGGCTGTACTAAAGGCACCATACACATTAGGACTAACATCGGCTGAACATGCTGATAGATGGTTAGGGCTGACAGTTCAATGTGTGTGGGGACCGCAGACTCTTCCCCCTACCTGCTGTACCTGCTGTCAAAGGCAATAAGGATTCGGCTTGTCAGGCGGAGGTCTGGGCATAGTAAGTGTGCCTATGTAGGGGAGACTCAGGTGAGATACCTACAATCGTTCAGCCTGCAACAAGCTAACGTGTTGGGGTTTACCATTAGGTCAGTGGCCCGCAAATAGGCAATCCATGTTTCATTAGTAGCGGGCTAGATCTTGAATGGGACAAGTCACTGTACCTGTGTATAAGGGTAAAATAGGCTGCATTGTGAAGACCCATTTAGCTGACGATCAATTATGCACATCACACTTTGAGATACTGGGCTGTGTAGCTAGACTTTCACAAACTTGCCTTTTTGGGTACTTGATGATCATATATTGGACATATGAGACATTCTGATTAGTTGAAGGTTATTTGTTTTGTGGTGTTTGGCCCCTACACTGAGACCTAGGCATATATACCTTTCTTGAAGTATTTGTGGTACGTGTTACACACACTCACTAGCTGCTAATAGAGACGTTTGAAAGTTTCCTGATAAGTTGTTTGTGCATATAGTTATTATTTATTATTATAGCGCCATTTATTCCAATAGTTGTACAATTGCAATAAGCGGTATATGTAGATTGTTTATCCAGATAAACATTTTGCCTTTCCCTGCACACCACTGTGTAGATAACCACAGCCCAGCCATATTCATGAGAAGGCATCTTGCTGGGGGTCATAAATCTGGTATATCTTACTTTGTAAGATGAGAATACCATTGGAAATGTCAGGGCAACAGCAGAGTGAGGTCCAATACAGTTTGGTTAGGCAAAATGTTATTTAACAATTCAGATAAAAAAAAAAAGGTTTTATTTTTTTTTCAATCTATGTAAAGCGCTGTGGAATTAATAGCGCTATATAAATGAATAAATATTATTTTTTAAAGTGGCATTAACAAAAAATAAAAGTTATCCCATTGTCACAAAATAGTGGATAACTCGCCTATCGCTAGGAGTCTGCCTGCTGAAACCCCCACTGATCCCAGGAATACCTGACCCCCTCCCCCGCTCCATTCATTGATCATGGGACTACTGAAGATTACCAGCTTTGTTTGTCCAGCAGTCCCATTAACATGGCCCATTGTGCATGTTTGACTCCATTCAGACGGGACTTTACATAGTCCCATTCTTGGAATACATAGTGCTGTTGTAGGGACTTCTGGGTGGTAGTACCGCATTAATTAAACGGGGTCGCTCACATCAGCGGTATTTTGCCACAGGGCTGGTTCCGGTACAAATGCGTTTCAGCTCAATTCACCTCCAATGGAGTCGCGGCGGGATACGGTCATATGCGGTTGCATGCATCACACGCGGCTGCATCTTGCCGCGATTCCATTGTAGGTGAATTAAACTTAAACGCATTTGTACCGGATCTGGCCTGCGGCAAAATACTGCTGATGTGAGTGGCGCCTAAGTTATCCTCTATCCTCTGGATTTCATTTAAAAAGTACAATGGAACCTTGGATTAAGAGTAACTTGGTTTGACAGTGTTTGGCAAGACAAGCAAAGATCTTTTTAAAAAAAAAAAAATTGTAACGGTTTAAGAGCAATGATTTGCAATAAGAGCAAATATTCATCATGCACACTTCTGGTTCCGTCCTTTCACCATGCGCTGACCCGCTCTAGAGGCAACTTTCTGTACATATGTACTGTATACAGTATACCAGTGTACAGTATATACTATATAGCATGTCTGTCAATTTGCATTTGTGGATACAGTATTGTACTTTATTTCTGCTAACCACTACAGCACATTGCTTGTACTGTAAGGCTAAGTTCACACTTCCGTTGTTTTGCATCAGTCACAATCCGTAGCCTTGAGGAATTACGGTATCCTGCAAAATATTTTGCAGGAATCCTGCTTTTCCCCATAGACTTCTATTAGTGACGGATTGTGACTGATGATGCTGCGTTGCATCCGCTGCATCGCGGTCAGTCATTTTTTAACTGACCGCCGGGCGGGAGCAACGCAGCATGTAACGTTTTTTGAGCAGCGCGATCCGTAGGATTTCGCTGCGCATGCGCTCTATCGGGTAACCAAGAAATGCGCTTTGGTTAGTTACCCGATATTTACACTGGTTACGGGTGCAGGGAGCCCGCGCTAAGCTGGTATCCAAGATAAATATCGGGTAACCAAGCAAAAAGTGCTTTGCTTTTACCCGATATTTACCCTGGATACAGTGTGCAAGGAGGCCGACACTTCACCACTCGGCTCCGCCCCCTCCCGCACTCCGCATGTGTACACACACACTCACACACAGTCACACTCACACACACTCACTCACTTGTCCCCAGCCCTGCAGTCCCCGCGGCACTGATGTCCTCAGCTCCGCCCCCTCCCGCTCCGCATGTACACACGCATGTAGACACACACACACACACACACACACACACGTTCTCACCTGTCCCCAGCCATGCAGACCGCGGCACTGACGTCCTCAGCTCCGCCCCCGAACTCCGCCCCCCGCACACAACGGAGTCCGACAAACAAATTCTTTTCTTTGTCACTCGTTGTACAGCGCATCAGTCACATGCGTCAAGCAACGCATGTGACTGATGCAAAACAACGGAAATGTGAACTTAGCCTAATCTAATTGCCTGTGCAGTATTCCTACCCCACATTTGACTTAATTCTGCCCTTGTGTTGGGGAGAATAGACTTGGGGTGTGTTTTTGTGTATTGTACTAGAATAAAGGATGTCATTTATACATCATTTTTTTTCTCTATAGTTTACCTCCCGCACACCAACAATTCTATTGTAAGCTAACATGCAGTTTAATTTGTTTTGTGTTTTTTTTTTTTTTTTTTTTGTTTTTTTTTCCTTCTGTACAGTATTATGTATTAATGTACTGTAATTTTATATGAATACTGCACATTATTTTATATTACTGTAATAAGTTTGTATACAGTAAATATTTTTGGGTTGTGGAAAGAATTGTCAGCCTTTCAATTATTTCCTATGGGAAAATTCACTTTGATATAAGAGTATCTTGATTTAAGAGCACACTCCTGGAAAGAACTATGCTAGTAATCCAAGGTTCCACTGTAATTGCAACCTGTTTATATTTAGTGAAGCCATCAATATGGGCTATAAGGATAATTTTTGGTATATTTTGAGATGATGTAGAGTTAACTCCAAAACTTGTATAAAATATTGTCTGATTGCTCCATTAGAATCTAATATGTACTATGGTAGTACTTAGAAGCAGAAAATAAAACAGCGCCTCATAGTGTTGATTGCCTAAACAACATAAGACATTTAGTTCAGAGAATGAATATGCTCAGCCGTGGTGTTCTTATAGCTGAGATTTCAGTGGATGGATGCCGTTGTGTTTTTCATATTGACTATTAAACAGTCATTTTGATTTTGCTGAGGAATAGCTGTTTGACCCATATAACATAATCGGTCTTGTGATTTTTTTTTTT
Organism: Anomaloglossus baeobatrachus; assembly: GCF_048569485.1. NCBI lineage: Eukaryota > Metazoa > Chordata > Amphibia > Anura > Aromobatidae > Anomaloglossus > Anomaloglossus baeobatrachus. The sequence goes on from NC_134356.1 coordinate 456,746,369, forward strand.
TTTGAGTGAAGCAATTGTTTACCTGGTATGCCGCCCAAAAAAACTGCCCAGGTTTCATCTGTCTTTGATCGGATTTTCATCAGTGCTTGGTCAATATCCGTTTTTCCCATGAGTGTTTAATCAGCATTGTTTTTCTGAAAAAATAAATAGAAGCTTTGCAATGTATTTATTGATGTACTTGTTATTCATGGCCATCTCATTGGTTACGCACTGATGCCGTCCGTGTGCTCTCTGTTGTTTCAGAGACCCACAGACTTGCATGGGTAGTTTTGATCTGTGGTTTATATCAAAAACGTTAAAAGAGAATGGTTTTGGTACCGTGTAAGCCAGTTGAAAAAAAGCTTATAAAAAAACTGTCACATCTCTGTAATCTGTGATTGATTTATTTATTTATTTTTTGCATGGACACAGACATCGACGTGTGAATAGCACCATAGATTACGGTGGCTACATGTTCTATAGATATTAAAAACTCTAATGTAACAGGTACATGATTCACAGACTTCTGAATGTGGCTTAAGTCCGTGTGTCATGTTCTGAGTGCAGACAGCAATTCCATGGACTGCTTCTCGCCCGAATTTGACAGCCTGGAAGGCATGTTTGGCTGACAAGTTGAGGTCGGTAAAAATTCGAGTAGTTTAGTCATCGTCGTTTTTACTTAGACCATGATACATCAACATCTGAATTTGGCCAAATAATAAGAATTTTAGAAAAATGGCATCCGGCAGCTGCGGTTCTTGGTTAAGATGTGAACGCCACTGTCTATAATGTGTAGTTGCATCTAGAATAAATAACATTATCTGCAGCTTATTTCCTTGCCCTATTGCCTGATAACTGTTGGCCTGGGAGTGCAGATATCAGACATGCGAGACAATGGGAGGAGCGATTACAGTAACCTTTCCAAACAAATGGCTGCACTTTTCAATACTCCATATTGATGTAAAAGCAAATGTAGAATCTATACAAAGAAAATCATTAGCATACAATTGACATGTACATTTATTGTAATGAAGTGGGCAAGGTGCCACCATCTACATAATAAAAGCTACAATGGTATTAGAAAGAAAGAATTAAAATAGGAGCAAGGTTAATTATAATTGGTGGAGGAAGGTTGAGCTAGGTCTTTTTTTCAACCTATGTAACTATGTATTCAGGTTAGATGCATGCTACTTCTGGGTATTTTACCTAAAACCAAAGAAAACTCAAAGACCTTGACTGCAATGCTATGTTCACACAAGGTGTTTTTGCTCAGGTCTTTTCTGCATCAAAACCTTTTGTTTTGTCAGGAAATAACTTGCGTTTTTGCTGTATTTTTTGCCGCAATTTTGCACTTCCTCATTGATTTGTATGGGTAAAAAATTGCGATAAAGCAGCAGCATAAATAGTGAAAGGTTTTGACATGCTCATTCTTTAAAAAAAGCAGCAAAAAACAGGGAGGTTGACACAACAATCAGGAAAAAAAAACGCAGGTGTTTTGTGTGCATGAGATTTCTGGAATCCATGGACCTTTCTCGGATTGTGAAGGCAGAGTTTAATTAGCATGGATTTGCATAAAACCATGCTAGAAAAAAGCAGAAAAACCGCCCTGTGTGAACATAGCCTATGGGTTCTTTGTAATTCTTATTTCCTGATGATCGTGCGGTTCACCCAACAATCGAGTAAAAGGCTTGATTGTCTTGTGAAATGTTCTTTTGTGCTGCACAAATGATCAACATACTCGGCAGCAAATCATCCTAAAGGACTTGGGCTGCCATTGTTCTCAGCAAAACATGTGGCACTGAACATGCTGTGCACGTCGGGATTGTGGTCTGATAGTATAAATGGGAAAACAAGTTGCTGATTGCTGGTAGTGTTTCACCGTCTTGTGAGAAGCCGGGCCTACTCTCTCGGACGATATTCAGGTCACGGTGTCTCCGATGGCTCCAGCAAATCCCTAGGTTAGGTGGCAAATTATGAAGAGGATAGGAGACAGTTGTGGTGACATCCGCAAGGTATGAGGCCGCTTAAGGAAGACATACACCGAGGCTCCTGTGAAAACGTGAATGGTGAACTTTTACCGAAATCTTGTAACCAATCGTTTAGTCAAACAAAGTTGCTTTATCCATTTCAAATAGACAGTCATTTGATAGCATAAAAGAGTTCTCTTACAAAGTGAACAAGTTGAAGCGTTTTTCCTATCCCTGCCTTGGGAGGGTGGATGTCACTATGAATTGGACTAACTGTGCTGGGTATAAGAGGAGGAGGATCAGCCCAATATACTGCGCAGTGCTGAAGTCCTTTTCCTTGTCTTAAGGTACCTTCACACATAACGACTTACCAGCGATCCCAAAAACGATGCGACCTGATAGGGATCGCAGGTAAGTCGCTGGGAGGTCGCAGGTGAGATGTCACACAGTCAGATCTTACCAGCGATGCAGGAACAATACAGATCGCAGTAGCGACCTGTATAACGATCTCAGCAGTCACTGTGATCCTGTTACACAGTGTCAAACACAGCGATGTGTCCTGCCCAGCAGGACATCGCCTTTGAAGAAAATGACCTGGACCATTCTGCAACGACTAGAGATCTCACAGCAGGGGCCTGATCGCTGGTAAGTGTCACACATAACGAGATCGCTAACGGGATCGCAACTGCGTCACCAAAACGGTGACTCAGCTGCGATCTCGCTAGCGATCTCGTTATGTGTGACAGTACCTTTAGGATATGTGTATAGCTTGTTGCTTACTTTTCCAGTACTCTGTTGTTGCAGAAACGGGTGCTCCGAATACTAATTACACTCCCTGCATATCTCAATAGAGGTCTCCTTTTTTTTTTTTCTCCTGCATTACAGCAACTCAACCGCATACAACCGTTTTTTCTTTCAACTGCCTTCTCAAGCTCAGCCCCCAACAGCTACTTCCTTGCTTTCAAATCAATTGCAATACAAAGTGCAATACCAAACTAAGGCAGTTGAGGGCAGCGCAACACTAATTAAGTTACCTCCTACCAAAGCGGGGAATAGGTGTCACAAATGTAATCACATAGAGAATACAGAACAGACAGTAGTAGTGTACCGCCCCCGTGCCAGCGGCCAAGCCGCTCGGATCCGGAGCCGCGGTGGCTCAAGAGGTCTCCGATATGTACAGGGGATTTGGAAAGTTCGTGATGCCACCCACGGTGCGTGGTAAGATGGTGTAACACCTGCTGTTGGTGGGGGAGCCCGGTGGCGGTGGTATAGCAGCAAAGTGTTTAACCCCTCCGTGGGTAGGTGGTTTATGCCCCCGGGCCCGTTGGGATGTTGGAGATGGGGGGTGCCGTTGGGTAGAGGAAAAGGGGATTTTCAGTGTATTCACTCAGTCCAGGAATAATAACACGGACAGCTTGTAAATCAGAATTCTGAGCACCACTGCAGCCTGGAGGGAGCACGCTGGGATCCGTGCCCTTTGTGTTGATGTTAGCCTGTGGCCTTTTCCGTGGCACCTTCTCACTAGTTGGACCCTGAAGCTTGAAACTTTTTGGGTCCCGCTCACCCGTATGGCTAACGGAGTGAGCTTGTTCTCAGGGTTCACGCGTAGGATTTCTTTGGACTGTATTTGGGAAAGTCCTATCCCATCGGTGCGCTAGTACCCCGATTTTGGAGCGGGTTGGGGATGAATCTTGAAGTCTTCACCCCCGTCGGGTAAATTACCGGGACGCCTGAAGCTACTTCCCGGCCTAGGGTCCACGTACCCCGTCGTGCCCTGGCCCCTGCCCGGTGATGGCTCAAGGCCGCCGGCTGCCCTCCTCAGCAGTCCGTGCCCCTTGACGCGATCCCCTGCGACCGGGGTTCCAGCTCCTACCAGGCCTAGATCAACGTCTGCCAACTAGTAAACTCCAGGAGCCCTGCTCCCGGACCAGTGACCTCTCTCTCCCAGAGAGTCACTTTTCATATCCTTCTCCTTCCACTCCTGTTTCACTTTTCTTACTTTCCCCTACAAACCCCCCATCTGGGCGGCCCTATTCCCTTCAGGCCCCCCAATGGTGTGTCTGGTGGGTTTGGTGTAAAGTGTTTCTAGGATTTTGATTGACTAAGCTGTTATCAACACCAAAGGACCAGGATCCGTAACCAAGTAGGAGTGGATACTGTGCAGAAGGGAAGATTGCACAATACCCTGTGACGACCTGATAGGCCAGGGCGTCAGTAACTTTTCTGGTCACTACAGTAGTTGGGTATAAATGCACCTTTACTCTCTACTAATGATGTGAATGGCGAGAAGGCCTGGACCATTTCTATTCAAACTCCCAAGCCTTTCATTCTCAGGGTAGGTAAGGCTGGTTTCACATCAGCGTTTTTTTGCAGCTCGACAAAAAAACCCCGCAAAACGCATCTTACCGGATCCGTTGTGTGCTCAATGCATTTTCAATAGACTTGCGGTAACATGTGTTTGCATGCGGTTGCCTGTGGTACTGTCCGGATCCGATAATTTGCGGCATTTTATCTTGATACAAAAACGCAACATGTTGCGTTTTTGTATCAAGTTAAATACCGCATCTCACCAGATCCTTTACATTGCGGCACGATCTGCAATGATTTTCAAGGAGCGCCGGATCAGTTTTGTACCGCAAGTCACCGCATCTGATTGTCAGGATCTGGTTTCCAGTACTGAGCATGCCCAGAAAGTAGGAAAACAACCTTATCTTGAAGTATATATACCCAGGATCATCCACATTATCTCAGATTTGCCAGAACACCCCAGAGCTTTGACCAAATGTAATGAAATGTCTCAGTACCCACCTTCTGATACGCTCCTTTTCCACCGCTCGAGCTTGCAATCAACAAATCTCAAAGGCCATATCCATAAAATGATTGAAATCCCTATCTACATATTGATTGAAGTCCATAGAGCCTGACATTCTCTCAGCGTGCTAGCAACAAATGGGGTCCAGAACACAGTCAAACAATGTATATATACCTTTGTGGGGGTGTAAAAAAACGAAACAAAACGGATCCGTCAAAATTTGGCCAAAAAACAGCAGTCAAACGCAAGCAACCGCAAGTGAACGGTCCGTTTTTATGCCGGATCCGGTAGACTGATCCGGTAAAATAACGTCCCGGTGACTTGTGGTTGCATGCGGTGCACTATGAATACAACGGATCCGGCAATATGTGTTTTGCGTTTTTTGGCCGAACGTTAAAAAAAGGCTGATGTGAAATCAGCCTAAGCTGCCAAATGAGGTCCTGTATTTGTTAGTGCAGCATTTATGACAGATTGCACAGCTCTCCTCTTTTTGCAATAGTCGTTAATGGAGAAGCATGTGACCAGATCTGTCCATCAGCCACCTCCAAGTGCAGGAGAAAACCTGCAATACTTATATTAGTAAGTGCCACAAAATTATATTACTAATACATTTAGTACAATAAAGTGGACAACCTGTTTTAAAGGGGTTCGCCGGTCTAGGAAGAGTCGTTTGCAGTCTGTGACTGCAGACTGCCGAATCGCTACAGTGTGATGCTATTGAGAGGAACTGGATGAAACACGTGACTGAAAGTATTCAATTGCCCACTGACACTGGAAATACAGGGAATCTTGACCATGTTCATCATCTCAGTGTCCCATTGTCAGATGCAGCCAGAGAGTCTCACAAGAGCTGTGAAAACCAGCAAGTAATGCTTCATTTGCCAGCAATTTGATTTATTAGGTGCCACAATTTGCAACTTAGCTTCACCTCTCCTTGTCACCTCTCCGAGTAACTGCTGGTGACAAATGGGACAGTGCACAGCAGGAACGGTCTTGCTGACAATATGCAAGGTCTTGGCTACACTGAGAAGTTTTGCAGCTCTACTTATTGGTTTTAACTGACTATATTAATGGGAACCTGTGATGTGGAAAAATGCTATTAACCTCCAGATATGTAACCGCACCCCCTGCACTGACTGACAGCTTCCTCTAATGTTTTGTTGTCAGTCAATGTGGGGGGTGCAGTTACAGCTGCCGCTCTTCATACACAGAGCAGTGACTGAACCGCCCCCGTGACTGAATCTGTAGCTCTGCCTGGAAGAATAAAGTTAATTTCCTCCCGGCAGCAGGGTTTAATGTGCAAGAGGCGGGCAGAATCAGAATGCTAAGAACCTGCAGATTAACCCCATATCTACAGGTTAATAGCATTTTTTCCAGCACCCATGACGGCACCACGAGAGAGGGGATCCGCCCTTCAAGGACAGGAAACCTCCAGAATAAAAAGGGGCGGCACCTCTCCCCGCATCAGTTGGTTTCCTGTCCTTGAACAGGGAGCCTCCAGGGATCCACTGGATCCAAGAAGGTCCTGATGGGACGAAGATTCAAGTCCGGCGCCCGGCCGGCCGACTCTGGCAGCGGCACGGGTCCTGCTGCGGTCGGCCGAGGTGCTGTGGAGCTGCCGCTTCGGACCCATGGGGGTCAGGATTGCGTGCGGCGCGTCCGATAGGAGCGCCAGGAGCCTGCGGGGACCAGGTCGGCCGCAGGGCTCTCCCGACGCAGCATACCCACGGGGGTCCTGTCTGCGCGCGGGCTCCTTCCCTCCCTACTCCCCCTCTCCCCCCCCCCCCCCCCCCCTTACCACGGCGTACCGGCGCCAGGGGCCGGGATAAGGGTGGCTGCTGCTGCGCTCCCTGCGGGGCGTCCTCATGGCGGCAGATGCTGTGACGCTTCCGGGTGACGGAGCGCCATGTTGCGCGCCTATTGGACGCGCGGATGGGTCGTCATCTACCGGAAATGGGGGTGGAGTTGCCAAGGTTTTTTTGAAATACAGAGCGGCAATCTTCTCTATGGTGCCTGTGCTCGGTTACCATGGCTGACAAGCAGTCAGCTGCGTCTCCTTCGCCTCTCTCCTCCCCAAAGCCTCCCTCTGATCATGATACTGCCTCCCTGAAGCGGCAGCAGAGAGGTGGCAGGGATGACAGTGTCACCGGCTCGGGTGTCAAGCGTGGGATCACTGATGACCGGTCCTCCAAGCGGAAGGACCCTGACTCTCCTGACAGAAAAAGGCCCTCTAAAGGAGGGAAGTCAGATGATGTCCCTGCTGACCCGGTATAGCCTCTTGCATCTGTGGGTGAGTGCTACTTCATGAGTTCCGCTTCTAACCGGTGGTTGTCTTGTCTGTGTTTTTTATAGGATCGCAGTAAACCTAAGAAGTGTTTATCTAAATCCAGACATAAGGAATGTGCCTTGTGCTGTAAAGAACTATCTGGTTCCTGGACTAAGAGGCTGTGCAAAGGCTGCATTCAGCAGACTTTGTCGGAGGAACAGCCGGGATTTGCCTCCGATCTTCGGTCCATCATACGGGAAGAGGTCAGGGACTCCCTCCGATCCCTGTCTGGGGCGCAGAGTGCTGGGGGTTCTAGGTCCCCTTCACCTACCCACGAGGACTCTGATAGGTCTGATGGGGAATGTGATTCCTCTGGCTCTACTTCCCGCTCCTCTTCAGATAGCGACTCAGGGGGTCGCCAGTGCTTCCCAATCGAAAATATGAAGAAGTTGGTTAAGGCGGTGCGGACCACTATGGGCATCCCGGATGAGAAACCTGAAAAATCTATCCAGGATAGGATGTTCGGGGGCATGGAGCAGAAAAAACAACGCTCCTTCCCGGTGGTGGATAAAGTACAGGCCTTAATTGCCCGGGAATGGAAGAGACCTGATAAAAAGCATTCCCTTCCAGGTGCCTTTAAGAGAAAATATCCATTTGAGGAGGCCTCCTGCTCCACATGGGATAAGGCGCCAAAATTGGATGTGGCTGTCGCTAAGGCGTCTAAAAAGTTTGCCTTGCCATTTGAGGACATGGGCTCCTTGAAAGACCCGTTGGATAAGAAAGCTGATCACTTCCTGAAGAATACCTGGGAAGCTTCTGCCGGAGGACTGAGACCCGCCATTGCGGCTACATGTACGGCTAGATCCCTGACTATATGGATAGACTAACTGGAAGACCAGTTTCGATCACGAGCACCTAAGGAGGAGATTGCTTCCTCCCTCTCCAAATTGCGGGGGGCGGCGGCCTTCCTTACGGACGCCTCGGCGGACTCCACTAAGTTGGCTGCAAAGTCAAGTGTCCCTCTCCAATGCGGCTAGAAGAGCTCTCTGGCTGAAATGCTGGCCGGGGGATCTGCAAACTAAGTCTAAACTTTGCAATATTCCTTGTCAAGGTGAATATCTGTTCGGGCCGGTCCTGGATGACATCCTGGAAAAAGCTAGTGACAAGAAAGGCGGCTTTCCCTTTCCGTTGTTTCCTTCTTCACGGCGGTCCTTTCGGAGGAAGCCAGTTCGCCGCCCCACCCGGCCACGGGATCGGAATGCCTGGTCCGATAGAAAGAATCCGGGAAAGGGGTTCATGTTCAAGGGCCCCTCAAAAGATCAGCATAAGTCGTCCAAGTGACTCGCTTTCCCAGGTTGGAGGGAGGCTCTCTCAGTTCCTTCCGGCTTGGGAAAGGATTTCGTCCAGTGCATGGATCCTGGGCCTCATACGCTCAGGCCTCTGGCTCCCCTTCCATCACCCTCCTCCTCCCCGATTCCTGGTTACCCCTCTGCGTCGTTCTCCTGCGGAACAGCTGGCTTTGGAAGCAGAGGTCCGTCACCTCCTCTTCAAGGGGGTTCTAATGGAAGTTCCCGCACAGGAACAAGGAGAAGGATTCTACTCCACCCACTTTCTGGTGGGGAAGCCCGATGGTTCCTATCGAACCATCATCAACCTGAAAGCCCTCAACCGGTTCCTTCAAATAGACAGCTTCAAGATGGAGTCCGTGCGGTCCATCGTGAAATATCTGTATCCCCATTGTCACATGGCTGTCATAGACTTGCGCGATGCATATTATCATGTCCCAATCCACTCTCTCTTCCAATGCTTCCTCAGAATAGCCCTCCACATGGGCGGTCGGGTCTGCCACTTTCAATACAAAGCCCTCCCCTTCGGTCTGGCCATCGCCCCGAGAATTTTTACGAAGATAATAGCAGAAATGTCGGCATATCTGCGTCAGAGAGAGGTCCTTCTGATTCCTTATCTGGACGACTTCTTGATTGTGGGCGCCTCGGCTCGCCATTGTGCGGCCCTTCTACGGCAGGTGCAAGGTTCCCTGTGGGAGTTGGGCTGGTTGATCAACGAGGAGAAGTCCAGATTAATCCCATCCAAGGTTCAGCTGTTTCTGGGACTCACTTGGGACTCCAACACTCAACTATGTCGTTTGCCTCCTTCCAAAGTGGAAGCCCTCCAGACCCAGATAGACCGTACTCTGCGGCACCAGCGCATGTCTCTCCGGGGTGCGATGTCCCTCCTGGGCTCCCTGACTGCGGCCATCCCGGCTGTCCGATGGGCTCAGGCACACACCAGGGTCCTGCAGTGGAATATCTTGCAGCATCAGACCGCTCACGGAGATCATCTGGACAGACTCATCATTCTCGACCATCGCACATTGCAGTCCCTCTATTGGTGGCTAGATCCGGTCCACTTGGGCAGAGGGGTGCCTTGGATGGCGCCAGAGCCCGTGGTGGTAACCACCGATGCCAGTCTCTACGGTTGGGGTGCACACTTGGACACTCAGTTCATTCAGGGACGATGGTCTGGAGGAGAAGCTCAAAGTTCCTCGAATACAAGGGAATTGCTGGCGGTGGAAAAGGTGTTAGGTCGTTTCCTGCTGTTATTGCGGGGTCACCATGTGAAAGTTCTGTCGGACAACCAAGCGACAGGAGCGTATCTCAGCCACCAGGGGGGTACTCGCTCCAGGCACCTCATGTCCATCACAAGCAAGATCATGTCTCGGGCAGAAGCTCATCTGGGCTCCCTGTCGGCAGTGCACATCCGAGGGAAGGAGAACATTTTGGCGGACTTTCTCAGTCGCACCCAGTTTCACCAAGGCGCATGGTCTCTAAATCAGTCCGTTTTCGACAGGATAACGGAGATGTGGGGGGTTCCCGAGATAGACCTCTTTGCAACCCGAACCAACAGGAAGGTTCCCCGATTCTGTTCCCTGGATCCAAGGGATCATCCCCACTCGGTGGACGCCCTATTACTCAGATGGGACTTCCGCCTCGCATATGCCTTCCCTCCGATCATCCTCCTCCCTGCAGTGCTCAGGAAGATACGGGAGGATCGAGCAGCCGTGATTCTCATAGCACCCTTTTGGCCAAAGAGACCTTGGTTTTATTGGCTGACGCGTCTGTTCATCACCAATCCGTGGGTTCTCCCGGACCTACCGGATCTCCTATCCCAGGGTCCAGCCTTCCACCCGCAGAACACCAGGTTACACCTGACGGCGTGGCGCTTGAGCGGTCACTGTTAGGCAACAAGGGGTTTTCTCCGGGTCTGATCTCCACCTTGATGCAGTGTCGAAAGCCTGTCACTACTCGTATTTATGGGCGCGTTTGGGCCAAATTCCTGGCCTCTACGGGTGCGGATCCTACTAAGCCACCCTCTGTCCCGGTTGTCCTAGAATTCCTCCAGAGGGGTTGGGAACTGGGTCTGTCGGTTAGTACCCTAAAGGTGCAAATCTCCGCACTGAGCGCCTTGTATAACCATGCCCTGGCCGGAGATCCCTGGGTGTCTAGGTTCGTTAGGTCCTGTACTACGTCTAGGCCTCGGTGCAACATGCCACTGCCATCCTGGGACCTTAACTTGGTCCTTTCAGCTTTAACACGGCCCCCGTTTGAGCCCTTAGATTCTATCTCACTCAAGCATCTGTCCCTCAAAACGATTCTCCTGGTCGCGCTCACTTCCGCCCGTAGGGTTAGTGACCTTCAGGCCTTATCCATTTCTCCTCCGTATACCCAGTTTTTTGATGACCGAGTAGTTTTAAGAACTGACCCTGCCTATTTGCCGAAGGTGCATTCCCACTTCCATAGATCACAAGAAATAGTGCTCCCCGCTTTTTATGCCAACCCTTCAACTCCGGAGGAGATGGGATGGCACTGCCTGGATGTTAGGCGTTGTCTTCAACGGTATCTGTTGGTCACCTCAGACGGGAGGAGGGATAAGTCTCTGTTTGTAGTCTTCCAGGGTTGTAGGAAGGGGCTTAAGGCTTCTAAATCCACCTTGGCCAGGTGGATCAGGGATGCCATCTCTGTTGCTTACACGGCCGGGGGTGAAGCCGTACCTCCTGGTCTGAAGGCGCACTCCACGCGAGCGATGGCATCTTTCTGGGCGGAGAGGTCAGAGGTCTCCATCGAGCAAATATGTAAGGCGGCAACCTGGTCTTCTCCGTCCACCTTTTTTAATCACTATCGCCTTGATTTGTCGTTCACCGACATCACCTTTGGGAGACGGGTTCTGCAAACCGTTGTCCCTCCCTAGGTCTTCATCTCTGTAATTCTCTCGTGGTGCCGTCATGGGTGCTGGAAAAATACGTAATTACTTACCGGTAATGTGTTTTTTCTGAACCCATGATGGCACCCTTACATTCCCTCCCTGCACTTAGGTGTTGCTAGTTTGCTTCCTTTTTCGCTCCCCTTCACTGGGCGGTTATGGTGGCGGGATATGTTTTAACGATGTTCCTTGTTTCGGAGGTCCTGTCATGCTCGGTAATCAACTGATATGGGGAGAGGTGCCGCCCCTTTTTATTCTGGAGGTTTCCTGTCCTTGAAGGGCGGATCCCCTCTCTCGTGGTGCCGTCATGGGTTCAGAAAAAACACATTACCGGTAAGGCTAGTTTCACACTACGTCTTTTTAACATCCGCTGAAAACGTTTTTTTAGCGGAAGTACGGATCCTGCTTTTACAGCAAATAACGTATGCAAACGCATATGTTATTTTGCAGGATCCTGCACTGGATGTTAGGGGCGGGCAAAGGAGTCATGTGATCGGGATTGAGGGGAGCTAGACTGGGAGGAGGCTTCTGACAGCTGCATACGCTGGTAACCAAGGTAAACATCGGCCTTGGATACCCGATATTTACCTTGGTTACGAGTGTCTACAGCTGCTAGGAGCCGGGCTGCGTGCACATAGCAGAGCCGGGCTGCGTGCACATAGCAGAGCCGGGCTGCGTGCACATAGCAGAGCCGGGCTGCGTGCACATAGCAGAGCCGGGCTGCGTGCACATAGCAGAGCCGGGCTGCGTGCACATAGCAGAGCCGGGCTGCGTGCACATAGCAGAGCCGGGCTGCGTGCACATAGCAGAGCCGGGCTGCGTGCACATAGCAGAGCCGGGCTGCGTGCACATAGCAGAGCCGGGCTGCGTGCACATAGCAGAGCCGGGCAGCGTGCACATAGCAGAGCCGGGCAGCGTGCACGTTTGCAGAGAGAGAGAGAGAGAGAGAGACCCTGTCCCTGTACCGGGCATGCTCAGTACAGAATCAGGATCCTGTTATAACGCAACTGAACGACTTTTGGTAGGCAGGATCCAGCACTCATTGACATGCATTGCAGCTCGCGGCGCAATGTCAAGGATCCTGTGACATACGTTAATTTGACAAAGCCAAAAAACGCTACATGTTGCGTTTTTGAAACATGTTAAATTAACGCAAAATGACGGATCCTGCGTCTAACGGACGCAAACGAATGCAAACGGAAGTGGACGTGAGTCCATTGAAAATGCATTAAACACAAAACGGATTTGCACAGGATCCGTACTTCCGTTAAAAAAACGTTTTCAACGGATGTTAAAAAGACGTAGTGTGAAACCAGCCTAAGTAATTACGTATTTTCCACTTGACAGGTGTTTCCCTTTAAGTGTTAAGTGGTTGCTTCAGGACATCCAATTACATTTAACTCAATGTGTATTGCTCTGCACTACAGCTGTAGCTAAATAGTTAAAATGAATAAGTAATGGTATGAAAAATTGCAATGTTGCCCTTGCCAAGAGGTCGCCAGAAATACTGACAATTGTAATGAATAGCAATAAATTAGCTCCTTACAATGCCACTTGTCATGGGGAGTTATATATTGCAAGTGACTAGTTCGCTTTTTAGACTTGATGTAGTGGAAGCAGAAAACTGGGCATATGCAATTCTACAGTGTCTTGGAAAAATATTCACCCCTTTTTTTTTTTTTTTTTTTTTTTTAAATCTATTACATTACAAGCTGTATTTAAATATTTTGGTAATTCAATTTCTGTGTGATGCACCATCACTAAATAGTCTGTTGGGAAGTGAAGTGGGAAAAATAAAGGCAAAAATTAAGTTTATGGGATAAAATAAATTAAAAATTGCCATGTGCATATGTATTTCCTCTTGCTACGAAGCATCTAAAAAGTTTTAGTGCAAGCCATTATATTCATGTGTTATCTGCATAGTGAAAGGAAGTCCACTCGTGTGCAATCTGTGTCCCAGGGTCTGACAGTATGTACACATCTTTTATGAAAGGCCACAGAGGTTGCAACACCAATAAGCAAGAGGCACCACTAACCAAATAGCAGCATGAAGACCAAGGATATCTCCAAACAAGTCAGAGACAAAGTTGTTGAAAAGTACATCTCTGGTGATCCCCAGAGAACCACCAAATCCATTGTCATCAAATGGAAAGAACATACCACAACAAACCTGCCGAGAGGGCTGCCCACCAAAACGCAGCCTGGGCAAGGAGGAGACTAATCAGAGAGGCAGCACAGAGCCCAAAGTAACCTTAAATGAGCTGCATATTTCTCAGAGACTGGAGTATCTGTCCATCCAACCACTGTAAGCCATAGACTCCAAAGCACTGACCCTTATAGAAGAGTGGCCAGAAAAAAAGCCTTTACTTACAGCCAAAAACTAGACGGCTCATTTTGATTTTGCTAATAGATGTGGGAGACTCTCCAAATGTATGGAGGAAGGTGCTGAGGTCAGATTAGACCAAAATTGAACTTTTTGGCCACAAACGTAAATATGTCTGGTGCCAATCCAACGCAGCTCATCACCCCAAGATCACCATCCCCCACAGTGAAACATGGTGGTGGTGGTGGTGGCAGCATCATGCTGTGGAGATACGTTTTGGCAGCAGGAACAAAGATAATGTCAAGGATGGTGAAAAATGCAGGTATATCCTGTCAGTGATTTGAAACTGGGACACCGGTTCACCAGCAACAAGACAATGACCCAAAGCATACAGTGGAACCTTGGATTACGAGCATAATTCGTTCCAGGAGTGTGCTCTTAAACAAAGTTACTCTTATATCAAAGCCAATTTTCCCAAAGGAAATAATTGAAACACAGTCAATGCGTTCTGCAACCCAAAAATATTTACTGTATTTTTACAAAATGATTACAGTAATACAAAATAATGTACTGTATTCACATAACATTATTACACTACACTAATACAGAATACTGTGCAGCACAGTAAAAGCATATAAAACAAATTAAACTGCACCTTAGCTTACAATAAAATTGTTGGTGTGCGAGAGGTGCAGTATAAGCAATGTGCTAGACTGGTTAGCATAAAGAAACTACAATACTGTATCCACAAATGCAAATTGAAAAACATGCTATATAGTATATACTGTACTGTACAATGGTATACTGTATACAGTACATATGTACAAAAAGATACTTCCAAAGCAGGTCAGAGCATGGTGAAAGGACAGAACCGGAAGTGTGTGCAGTGAGTATTTGCTCTTATTGCAAAGCATTGCTCTTAAACCAAGTTACAAATTTGTAAAAAGCTTTGCTTGTCTTGCAAAACGCTCTCAAACCAAGTTACTCTTAATCCAAGGTTCCACTGTACTGCTAAAGCAACACTCAAGTGGTTTAAGGGGAAATGTGTAAATGTATTGGAGTGGCCTAGTCACATCCCAGACCTTAATCCAATTGAGAATCTGTGTGAGGATTGGTGTTCATCAGAGGAAACCATCTAACTTAAAGGAGCTAGAGCAGTTTTTTTTTCTTGAGGAATGGGCAAAAATACCAGTGGGAAGATTTTTAAAGCTCATAGAGACTTATCTAAAGCAACTTGCAGCTGTAAAATCTGCAAAAGAATGCTCTACAAAGTACTGACTTTAGGGGGTAAATAGTTATGCACACTGAATTTTTCAGTTATTTTGTTCCATTTCTTGTTTACTTCACAACAAAAAGAAAACCAAATGTTCACAGTTGTAGGTATGTTTTTCCCTCACCCTATGACGGCACCACGAGAGAGGATCCGCCCATCAAGGACAGGAAACCTTCAGGATAAAAAGGGGCGGTCCGCTCGCCGCCTCAGTTGGTTTCTTGTCCTTGACGGATTCCTCAGGATTCGGCCCTGGTGGGCCGTGGATTTTTCTACTAAGTTCTTACCTGGTCCCGACATGCGGTTCTGGCTGCGGCACGGGTCCTGCCTCGCTCCGTTCTGGTTCCTGGAGGCGCCATGGCGGACCCCCGGGGGTTGCCACCATGAGCGGGAGCGGGATGCACCACGCGGCAGGTAAGTGCGGCGGCTCGCCGGTCCTTCGAGGGCAGTGGAGCGGCTCGCAGTCGCGTGTACTGTACGCCGGCGCCATCTTGTGGGCGTGTCTTGGCGTGCGGGCTTTGCGCATGCTCGGCGCTCGCAAGTGACCTGCGCTGACGTCGGCAATGACGTCAGACCCCGGAAGTGGGTCAGGAGGCGCGGGGGGGGGAACCAGGGGCTGCGCTCAGGATAAAAAACGGAGCCTCTAGGCTATGGGGTGCTCCAGTCCTCTTCTGCACGTGGATTACTTTGCGCATGCAGCCATGGACAAAACTGGGCACCATGAGGAGGAACGTCACTAGGTGCGTGAGTCCTCATCCCCCCCCTTGCCGGCAGAAAGGTTGAGAAACAGCCTGAGCGTCGCAGGAGCGACTCTGGTTCGGATGCCAGCTTGTCCGGTAAGCGTGGCACCCGGCCCAGTAAGCAGGCCTGAGAAGTGTCTGATGACAAGATCGCCTCCAGAGGGAAGTCTTTGTTGATGAAAGCTCCTTCCCCAGAACCGGTACCAACCCTTCATATCCTTGTGGGTGAGTGATCTTCGGGCATGTGTACCTGTTGTTTCATTGTTTTCCTAGTGTTGTGTCTCCCCCGCCCCCCCCCATCCCTGTCGTACCTAGGTGAAAAAGCCACAGAAATGTACTACCAAGTCGAATAATAGTGAATGCACCCTCTGTAACCGGGGACTGTCCTGGTCCAAACGGCTCTGCAAGGAATGTATCCAGCAGACCATTTCGGGTGAGACACCTGGATTTGCTAGTGATCTTCGTGCCATTATCCGGTCCGAAGTGCAGAGCTCGCTGCAGTCCCTGAAAGAGCCTACTCTTAAGCGGCGTAGACATGCCTCCCTGGCCTCGCCATCCAGTCGGTCTGAGGGAGAGTGTGGGTCTTTGGACTCTCTCCGGCAGGAGTGTCGCCTCCCACCTTCCAAGGTGGAGAAAGTTTGCACTCTGGTGCAACAAGCGGTGTCGGTTCCGCGCATGTCCTTGCGACGGGCTATGTCCCTCCTGGGCTCCCTGACATCCACTCTCCTCGCAGTCCTATGAGCCCAAGGGCATACCAGGGCCCTCCAGTGGGACATTTTAGAAAATCAGACGATTCTGGGAGACAGGTTAAATAGTCAGATTACTCTGTGCTCCAGCTCCATCACCTCCCTTCACTGGTGGCTAGTTCCCGCAAACCTCACAAGGGGAGTCCCTTAGCCTGTCCTGGTGTCCCGAATTGTGACCATGGATGCCAGTGTGTCTGGATGGGGGGCTCACCTGCTGGACCATCCGATCCAAGGTCTCTGGTCGCCCCGGGAGGCGGCTTCGTCCAATATCAGAGAGCTGCTGGCTGTGAAACGGGCACTGACGAGTCTTCTTCCTTCCCTGACAGGTCACCATACCCGGGTATTGTCGGACAATCAGGTGACGGTAGCTTATCTAAACCATCGGGGGGCACAAGATCCAGGTCCCTTATGACTATAGCCGACAGGATCCTGTTGCTGGCGGAAACTCACCTACTGTCCCTCACGGCTGTTCACATCAGAGGGAAAGACAACTTCGCGGCGGATTTTACGAGCCGCACTCGACTGCACCAGGGGGAGTGCTCATCCAGTTAGTCTTCAACCTCATTACGGCCCGGTGGGGGACGCAAGTCATCGACCTTTTTTCAGTCATCGACCTTTTTTCACCAAACAGAACAGGAAGGTTCCTCGGTTCTGTTCTCTGAATCCCAAGGAACGTCCATAGGCAGTGGACGCCCTGTCGACCAAGTGGGACTTTCCTCTAGCATATGCATTCCCCCGCTGGTTCTTCTCCCCTCTGTCCTGAAGAAGATCAGGGACGACAGGGCCAGGGTCATTCTGATTGCTCCCTTCTGGCCAAAGCGACCATGGTTTTTTTTGGCTGGTTCAGATGTCCCTGACCGACCCATGGGTCCTCCCGGAGATTCTGGATCTCCTGTCCCAAGGGCCAGTGTCACATCCTCCCACAGTCAATTGCACATGACGGCATGGAATTTGAGAGAGCATTACTGATCAGTAAGGGGTTTTCCCACAATTTAGTTTCCACGCTGTTAGGTTGTAGGAAACCGGTGACCACCAAAATCTACTGTAGGACTTGAAAAAAGTTTTTATCTTCCTTAGGGGCTAGTGTGACTGGGGAGGTCCCCATAGGTCCCATCTTGGAAATTTTGCAGAGTGGGTTGGACAAAGGGTTGGCGGTTAGCACACTCAAGGTCCAGATATCCGCATTAGCAGTGCTCTACAATTATGATGTCGCAGGGAACCCTTGGGTGGCTAGGTTTATTAGAGCCAGTTCGCGTCAGCGTCCTAAACGTGTCGTCTCCCTTCCTCCTTGGGACCTTAACCTGGTCTTAGCAGCTCTGACGGGTCCTCCATTTGAACCCATTGACTCCATCTCTGTTAAATGTCTCTCCCTTAAGACGGTCCTCCTGGTTGCTCTGACCTCGGCCCATAGGATCAGCGACATTCAGGCCCTCTCTATCGACCCGCCTTACACTCAAATACTGGACGATAGAGTAGTGTTGCGCCCTGACCCTGCATACCTCCCTAAGGTGGTTTCTCGGTTTCATACGTCCCAGGAAATTGTGCGGCCCTCTTTTTATGAGAACCCAATAACCCAACGCGTGCTGAGGAACGGCGATGGCATTGTCTGGATGTGCGTCGTTGTCTCATCCAGAATCTTCTTGTCACCTATTCCTAGAGAAAGGACAAGTCCCTGTTTGTCTCTTTCCAGGGCCCTCAAAAGAGGATTAAGAGTTCTAAGTCCACGCTGGCCAGGTGGATTAGAGACGCCATTGTGTTAGCTTACACATCTAAGGGTGCCGCCGTTCCTATGGGTCTGAAAGCCCATTCCACGAGGGCTATAGCATCTTCTTGGGCAGAATGGGCTGATGTTTCCATTGCACAGATCTGTAAAGCTGCCACGTTGTCGTCACCCTCGACCTTTTATAAGCATTATAGGTTGGATCTTTCTTTCTCCGACCTCACCTTTGGGAGGCGTGTTCTACAGGCTGTGGTCCCTCCCTAAACTCTTTTTTTTTCGCTGTAATTCTCTCGTGGTGCCGTCATAGGGTGAGGGGAAAAATACGTAATTACTTACCGGTAATGTGTTTTTTCTGAACCCATGACGACACCCTTATATTCCCTCCCTGCACTGGGGGTTGTTGGTTGGTTCACCTTCCCTTTTTCCTTTTCCCACATATTCTGGTGGTGGCCTTATGTTAACCTGTTTTTTTTTTTTCGGACCGCCCCTTTTTATCCTGAAGGTTTCCTGTCCTTGATGGGCTGATCCTCTCTCGTGGTGCCGTCATGGGTTCGGAAAAAACACATTACCGGTAAGTAATTACGTATTTTTTTTTATATCATCTGATGCAAAGCCTCAAACAGTGAAATTCCAGGTTGTGAGGTAGTAAAACACGAAAAATTCCAAGTGGGATGGGGGTGAGTACTTTAGCAAACAACCGTAAGTAGCTGTGTTGTGATGGTAGATGACTGGGTCGCACGATGTTCAGACTACCCGGTGTTGTGTGTGGGATACTAGTATGCAGTGGTTAGTACCTTTGACTAGAAGTTTGGGGAATGACTACTAGGGATCGGGTCATAAGTGGCCAAACCTCATTAGTGTTTGTGGGGAGTGAAGGCTAGCCCGTCTAGCCTGATTCTACAGAACAACAGCTGGTATGGTTTTGTTCTTTCCAGAATGGTCAGGAATGTTCGTGCCACTTTCTTGAGAGATTACAGAGCCTTATATGAGCAATTAGTGCAGGTAATTAGTCATCATATAGCCCAGCTCAACCCAGGATGGCTGATTGGAGGCGCTGTGGGTTAGACTTGGGCTACATCTACACATTTGAGGGAAGGATGAGAGTACAATTAAGGCTGGGGTTAGATGGCAACTTTGGCCAGATCATAGATTCCACGGCCAGACATTGTATTGTGCAGTTGTATCATCAAAGAGAACTGCAGCTTAATGGGGTACCCCTAGAGTACTGTGACAAGTAATTTAAAGGGAACCTGTCAGATGCAATATGCAACCAGAACCGTAAGCAGTTCTTGGTGCATATTAGTAATCCCTGCCTATTAGTCCCTATATATACTAGCATAAATAAGCAGATATTTAGAAAAAATATTTCTAAAGATTGTTTATTCTATGTTAATGAGGCCAGGGAGTAGTTCCAAGGGCATGAGTTCCCTTGGCTAGTCGGCCCCTTTAGCATGCAGTGCGTAGCCATCCTCTGCCAGCCACCGTAAAGACTGAGGTATGTGCTAAGGGGTTCAACTAGCCAAGGGAACTCACACCCTAGGGACTAGTCCCTAGGCTTATTAGCATAAAATAAATTATCTTTAGAAATACTTTTTCTATAAATCTGTTTATTTATGTTAGTATATACAGGGACGGTTAGGCAGGGATTGCTAATGTCCATCCAGAACTGCTTGTGGTTCTGGGTGCATATTTCACACCTGACAAATAGTTGTTTTTTTTTTTTTTTTTTTATAAAAAAAGGCAACTGGTTCAAACTTTTGCAGTCTTACTTGTCACATTATACTATTGTAGGTGCAATGTAACCTCCCTCACCTGCATTACGCTGCAAGTCTATTGTCTGTGTTTGTACCCACTCTAATGGCAGATGGTGATATATGAGAAGTTGGGGTAATAATATACCAGAGGAAAAAAGGAGTGCTAATACTCCATAGTGTAGAAGTGAGGGGTGATGATATACTGGATGATACAAGTTTATATCTTAGGCTAGTTTCACACTTGCGTTGAACGGTATCCGTTGCATTGCGTTGTGTAACGGATTCAACGGATGTGTTGCATATAGTGGCGCAACGGATGCTGCAAAACAACGCAATTCGGTTTTTTTTGTTTTGTTTTTTTTTTTTTTACAGTTTTACCAGCGGCAGACTATTGTGAACGATCAGCTGATCGCTCCCTGTAGCCGGCCGCCGGGTGATCAGCTGAGCGCTGTCACTTGCCGGCCGCCGGGTGATCAGCTGATCGCTCCCTGCAGCCGGCCGCCGGGTGATCAGCTGATCGCTCCCTGCAGCCGGCCGCCGGGTGATCAGCTGAGCGCTGTCACTTGCCGGCCGCCGGGTGATCAGCTGATCGCTCCCTGCAGCCGACCGCCGGGTGATCAGCTGAGCGCTGTCACTTGCCGGCGCCCGGGCATGCCGGCGGGCGGGTGCTCAGCTGAGCGCTGTGACTTGCCGGCGGCCGGGCATGCCGGCGGCCGGTCGCTCAGCTGAGCGTTCGGCCACCGCGAGGCAAAATAAAGTTTGATTAAAAAAAAAAAAGAGCATGCGCAGTGAAATCCAGAGGATTCCGCTGCTCAAAACAACGTTACATGCTGCGTTCCTCCCGCTGGGTGGACGCAACGGAGCGTCGCCCAGCGGAAGCAACGCAGGTCCTTTTGGTACAATCCGTCAACCATACAAGTCTATGGGAAACAGCGGAATCCGTTAACGGATTCCACTGTTTTCCAAAAGGGCAGATTGTAACGGAAGGAAAACAACACAAGTGTGAAAGTATCCTTATTGGATATGAGTGAGATGGAGGTGGTGATTGAGATTGCAATAATGGCCGTGCATATGTTGACTAAGTACACCTTTTAGTGTGCAGTGAAAGCAGCAGAGTCAGTAATGACGCTCCTTGCTTTTAGTCAGACAACACGTACGCTCTGGCTGCTGATAGGCTGCAACTCTCACTTCACATTAATCATGTCACAAATCACCAGGGGGACACTGCACTTGTAGTAGAGGAGTAGCGACAATTTAGCAGGTACATACACCTTTTTCAATTTATTCAGCACATTTGGGACATTCGTAAGAGAGTGGTCCATTAGTGGTCTACACTTTTCAAATGTGTTGAATGTTTGACAATTAATAACATTTTAACTATCTTGAAGATATAGGATATATACAGTATACTTGCTGGCAGTCTGTCACTGCAGTCAGACCCCAATCCATCAGGCATTCCTTCTTGGGAAGTGTTTTTAAACAAAGTATTATCTCCTTTATAACTTCACTAGGTATGTCCTATGTATTAAAAAGTTGACCTACTGCAAATTATATACTCCTTTGACTAAAAATACTCCTCAAAATTGCTAAAAGACATAAATTTACTCTTAATGCAGTGCAGTAAAATGCAGTGCAGTCTCTTCGGGAAGGAGCAGCTCTGGGGCAAGGACATATCCAGAACTTGCGCTATTCTTCAAGGCACTATTGATTGTAGGTCCAAACAACCATGGGCTCGTCAGCATTATCAAAGCTCCTTTTTTTTTTTTTTTTCCGTATTTCATATTCTACTCTGCACCTTTTTACATTGTCTCTTTTATATAATGTGGGCCAAAAATAAGTACACCCTTCAATGGTGGTTGTTCATGCTTTTCAAAAAAAAAAAAAAATCTGAGGTGCGTTAAGGTTTCAATATGTAGTATTTTATATTGTCTCTACAGCTGTATTTAGTTGCATGATTGCAAAATCCCCCTTATGGCCGTTCGGAGAGTCAAAGATATTGAAATGTCATGTCTCTGTGGACACGGATTACTCTGTGAGAGACATAATATTATATCCTGTGGACACTGTAACTAAAGGTGTCTGTGTAGTAGTTCACTGAAATCAGTAGGGTCTGGATGTTAATGGCGACCGCTTTGAGAACCTTGTAAAACATGGTATCACGCCAACAGGGATGTGATAACATGCTAAGTGGGCAGACTAGTTGAGGAAATAACGCCCCTGTGACTAGTCACAGCCCTCATTAGCATGTCATAAGATCTTTAGAAATACTTTTTCTAAAGATCTGTTTATGGGTGCCACTATATGCTGGGACTGTTTGGCAGGGATTATAGATATGCACTCAGAACTGCTAGTGTTTCTGCGTGCCCAGGGAACCAGATTCCCTTTAATATGATTACAGAAGTCAAACATGACTTATTGCTGCCCTTTTTTGCCTGTATCTGTAGAATGGGGTGCCAATGGGCTGTCATGACAGTGCAGAGTCATGACTCCCTTCCTGTGAATGGCAGCAGACTGTCGCTGTTATGACTCATTTCCTGTTAATACTGGCAGAGTGCTGGCACTCACAGGAAATCAGCAGAAGTGATCGCATAGTGCAGGCATAAAGTCCCTTAAGGGGATTAGTAAAATCGATAAAAAATGCCCGACCTATCAAAATATAAAATCAATTTAATCTCATAGTTAAAGGACATAGCGAGAAAAAAAAGTCAAAACGCCAGACTTAAGTTTTTTTTGGTCACTGCAACATTGCATTAAAATGCTATAACAAGGTGATCAAAACATTGCATCTACCCAGAAAAGGTATGATTAAAAACGTTAGCTCAAGACACAAAAAAATAAACAATCGCTGAGCTCCAGATCCCGAAAAAAAAAAACTGTGCAAATGGCGACAAAAGCACAATTCTGATTTTTTTTTTTTCACCACTTAGATAAAAGTAAAACTATTCATGTTTGGTATCTACAAACCCGTACTGACCTGGTGAATCATATTTCCAAGTTAGTTTTACCGTATAGTGAACATGTTAAATAGAAAAAAAAAACAAAACGGTTGTGCAATTGCACTTTTTTTTGCTATTTCATCGCACTTGGATTTTTTTGTCCCATTTTCCAAAACAATATGGGGCAGAATGATTGGTGTCATTCAGAAGTACAACTCTTCACGCAAAAAAAAGCCCTCATATGGCAATATTGATGGAAAAATAAAAAAGTTATGGCTTTTCGAAGAAAAAAAACCGGAAAATCGCGAGGTGGTGAAGGGAGGGAATCTGTCTGCAGGTTTTTGCTATGTAATCTGAGAACAGCATGCTGTAGGGGTTAAAACACAATTCAATGAATAGTCACATGCCTCCTCCTGTGCTGTTGATTATGTGTTTTATCATTAGGGCATTAGCATTGCTCTGACTAGCCACCTCATGTGATGTTGTCAGAATCCACCCCCTGTTGTGATTAGCAGCTCACTGTCTATAGAAATGTACATAGAGAGCCTGGTGTGGGTGAGGGCAGCTTTTTAAGTTCTGTTGCTCTGCTAAATCTAAAAACTTTGTTTCAGAGCTGCTGCACCCAGTAATCTTTAAGTGATACATCCTTGGATTCAGGATCTATTTGCCTACTTCATTCTTCCATCAGATGAGGTATCAAAACCTGTTGACAGATTCCCTTTAATGCAGATCTATTACCAGATTTTACAATTCAAGCTATAAATGTGTGGCACCATCACAACTTTCTGTTGAATTGCCAACTTCAGGAAACCAACTGTGCACAAAGAATGGCTTTGCCTATGGGTATTTAAACCAAGCATTGAGTATTTTTTTTTTCAGAATATTCACTCCAAATCCTGTCTGCCTAGCAGTATGGGAGGTAGGACTTGCATGCCAAAATTTGAGATAAGGGGCTCAACTGAAAATGCCCTTGTGGAGACAAGAGGGTCAGTGGGTGCTCTTGTCCGGTGGCCTGGATGTCTTTAGAAAGACTGGACAGACCAGGGCTCATATCACTGAATGCTCGCTCTCCTTTCTCATGGGCAAAACACTACTCAAACAACATAGGGTAAGTGAACCACACAAGACTTTATTGGTTCGCCGACAGTCAAAAACAGTATAGTACATATATATTTATAGAACATTCCCAACAAGAACAAAAGATAGTACAAGCAACAGAGACTCAACCTTCCGCTGGCCCGCCAGGGATTTAAGTTTTGGGACTTCAGGTCTTCCAGGGCCAACTATCCCAGTCCAGCAGCACCCCGCTTTTGTCAGACAGCCACTCAGAAGAGATGGCAGCAAGCTTCAGGCTATGTGCGCACGTTGCGTAATTACATGCAGTTACGCTGCGCTTTGTAGCGCAGCGTAACTGCATGCGTCCTGCGTCCCCTGCACAGTCTATGGAGATTGTGCAGGGGCCGTGCACACGTGGCGTTTAAGAGCGCAGCGCTTCGGCTACTGCCGAAGCGCTGCGTAAAAAGAAGTGACCTGTCACTTCTTTCCTGCGCTTTGCCGGCAGCTCCTGCTCTGTCTATGGCAGGAGCTGCAGGCAGAGCGCATGGAATCGGCGCTCACTACGGACATTTCTGCAGCGATCTAAAGCGCACATGTGCTCTTCAGATCGCTGCAGAAATTTCTGCAGTGACTGTACGCAACGTGCGCACATAGCCTAAGAAGCAGTTCCATGTTTCTTCAGTCGGGACCTATGTTCCTCAGCTGACATGTAGAATCTTTTCTCAATGCAGCTCTGTGATTTCCCCAGCTGGAGCCAAAGTTCCTCGGCTGAGGGCATGTAGAATAATACTAGTGACAGGAGCAAGGTCCTTTTATACCACTCAGTTCTAAATTCAGGGCATTAGGTCTTAAAGGATTGGTGGGGATGGCTGCTCTCTCATTGTCTTAAGTTCAATATGACTGCTTAATTTTTCTCAGAACTATGCAATCAGAAGGGCTGAGGCACTACACATTTACAGACAATAAAGGCTCTGTCACAGACAACGAGATCGCTAACGAGATCGTTGTTGCGTCACAGTTTCTGCGACGCAGCAGCGATCTCGTTATGTGTGACATTTACAGGCGCCTGCTGTGAGGTCGACGGTCGTTGCTGAATG
This sequence comes from Anomaloglossus baeobatrachus, assembly GCF_048569485.1. Classification (NCBI taxonomy): domain Eukaryota; kingdom Metazoa; phylum Chordata; class Amphibia; order Anura; family Aromobatidae; genus Anomaloglossus; species Anomaloglossus baeobatrachus. Next base: position 456,771,292 of record NC_134356.1, read on the forward strand.
GTTGGGACCATTTTCTTCAAAGGCGATGTCCTGCTGGGCAGGACGCATCACTGTGTTTGACGCCTACCAACGACCTCCTAACACAGTCCCAACGCCTGCTGAGATCATTATACAGGTCGCTGATCGTTATACTGCGTCATTGGTAAGATCTGACGGTGTGACATCTCACCAGCGACTTATCAGCGATCCTTATCAGGTCGCATTGCTTTCGGGATAGCTGGTAAGTCGTTAAATGTGACAGGGCTTTAGGTGCTGATTAGTCTGGAAGAGACAATTGTTATCTTCTCTTGATTTGACAAACCATAGGACACATACGTCTGGCCTAAAGCTGGTGTCACACATAACGACGACGACAACGACGTCGCTGCTACGTCACCATTTTCTGTGACGTTGCAGCGACGTCCCGTCGCTGTCGCTGTGTGTGACATCCAGCAACGACCTGGCCCCTGCTGTGAGGTCGCCGGTCGTTGCTGAATGTCCAGCTTCATTTTTTGGTCGTCACTCTCCCGCTGTGACACACACATCGCTGTGTGTGACAGCGAGAGAGCAACGAAATGAAGCGATCAGGAGCCAGCACTGGCAGCTGCGGTAAGCTGTAACCAGCGTAAACATCGGGTAACCAAGGGAAGACCTTTCCCTGGTTACCCGATGTTTACGCTGGTTACCAGCCTCCGCTCTTGCTGCCAGTGCCGGCTCCTGCACTGTGACATGTGGCTGCAGTATGCATCGGGTAATTAACCCGATGTATACTGTAGCAAGGAGAGCAAGGAGCCAGCGCTAAGCAGTGCGCGCGGCTCCTTGCTCTCTGCACTGTGACATGTAGCTGCAGCACACATCGGGTTAATTAACCCGATGTGTACTGCACCTAGGAGAGCAAGGAGCCAGCGCTAAGCGCGGCTCCCTGCTCTCTGCACATGTAGCACAGCGACGTTATGATCGCTGCTTCTGCTGTTTGACAGCTAAGCAGCGATCATAACAGCGACGTCGTCGCTGTCGCTTAGTGTGAACCCAGCTTAATTTAGAACAGTTCACCTTCTTACAAGAGGTGAACAAGTCCTCTTACAAGTCCTCCACAAGTTTATTAGAAACCCCTCTCCCTACGAGTGCTATCCATCTACGCCACTAAATGCTGGGTCTCTTCTGTATCTGCTCTCTGCAGTGTGTTAAATACCCTTGTACACATTAGATTACTTTTGGCCAAATCTGATGTCGATAAATTCGCTGTCACGCTAATGTGTATGAGGGTGCCGGCTGACTGATTGTCGGGGGAGGTGTTAATTGGGCATTTTCGACTGCTGATAGCATTATTCTCCCATCGGAGCAAGCACTCCTGTGTATGGGAGAGTCATCTAATCTACAAGTGCATCTCAATAAAGTAGAATATTATCAATAAGTTAATTTATTTCAGTAATTCTATACAAAAAGGGAAAAGCATATATTAGTGTCATTACAGAGTGACCTATTTCAAGACCAACTGAAAAAAATATTTTAAACTTAGAAATGTTGTCTTACTGAAAAGTGTGTACAGTAAATGCACTTGGTCGGGGCTCCTTTTGCATGAATTACTGCATCAATACTGGTTGGCATGGAGGCGATCAGCCTGTGGCACTGCTGAGGTATTATGGAAGCCCAGGTTGCTTTAATAGCAGCCTTCAGCTAGTCTGCCTTGTTGGTGTCTTATCTTCCTCTTGACGATACCCCAAAGATTCTCTATGGGGTTTAGGTTAGGCGAGGTTGCTGGCCAACCAAGCACAGTGATACTGTTATTATTACACCAAGTGTTGGTACTTTTGGCAGTGTGGATAGATGCAAACTCCTGCTGGAAAATGAAATTTGCATCTCCAAAAAGCTTATCGGCAGAAGAAGTATGAAGTGCTCTAAAATTTCCTGGTAGACTGCTGCGCTGACTTAAACTGCGTTAATAATGGTTACAGACTGTTCTTTGAAAGCAGGCACAAAAATGAGTGAATGTGTATTGTACATTGAACTATTCTCAATAGATTTCAACACAGTTTGATTTGTAGACATTCTGAAATCTCAGTTTTTGGCTTTTGAATGTAACGTAAGTTATCATGGAATGACCCACGACATGGCTCCCCAAACCACCACTGCGGAAACTTCACACTAGACTTCTTGCAGCTTGGATTGTGGCCTCTCCACTCTTCCTCCAGACTCTGGGACCTTGATTTCCAAATGAATTGCAAAATTTACTTTCATCTGAAAACACCTTGGACCACTGAGCAACAGTCCAGTTCTTTTTCTCCTTGGCCTTGGTAATAAGCTTCTGGCATTGTCTATGGCCCATGAGAGGCTTGACACAAGGAATGCGTCAGTTGTAGCCCATGTCCTGGATACGTCTGTGTGTGGTGGCTCTTGAAGCACTGACTCCGGCAGCAGTCCACTCTGTGAATCTCCCTCAAATTTTTGAATGGCCTTTTCTTAACAATCCTATCAAGGCTGCGGTTATCTCCGTTGCTTGTGCAACTTTTTCTACCACACTAGCAGTGACCTTTTGTGGCTTACCCTCCTTGTGGAGTGTCTCAATGACTGCCTTCTGGACAGCTGTCAAGTCAGCAGTCTTCCCCATGATTGTGTAGCCTACTGAACCAGACAGAGACAATTTTAAAAATCTAAGAAGCGTTTGCAGGTGTTTTGTGGTAATTATTCCAATTTTCTGAGATAAGGACTTTTGGGTTTTCATTGGCTGTAAGCCATAATCATCAGCATTAACAGAAATAAATACTTGAGATAGATCACTCTGTTTTCAATGACTCTATATAATGTTTCCCTTTTTTGTATTGAATAACTGAAATAAATTAACTTTTTGATATTCTAATTTGAGATGCACTTGTATGTAATGTGGCCAACTTATTCCCTTAATGACTTATGATGAACTATGGCACATGGCTATGGCGACAGAAAGATAAAAAGAGGCAAAAAACAAAAGCGCAAAAAAGAAATATCGCCTGGTCTTTGAGGGTTTGAATGGAATCTGTCAGCAGCTTTTGGAAGAACAGATTTCAGCTATATCATTTATTACATTTTGTGCTGTTGTTTACATACGTTGAAGGTTTTATCACTAGAATGTTATCATTGCTGGGATAGTTACCTCATGCTAAGTCATCCCACCACCCCCCCTCCTCTGATGAGCAGCTCAATGTTTATAGACTGTGTACACTGAAAGCTTTGGTGTGGGGGAAATGGCTATTGGAGCCCTGCTACATGCTTTTTCTATGAACTGTGTCACAACAGCGGCACCCAGTAA